>NC_141685.1:132587193-133229104 GCF_964263255.1 Lissotriton vulgaris
ATGCTAACCTTTGCGTTTGAGGGATGAGCATGCACCGCTATGTGGCCCACGTTGTCATTTTGGTTGCTAGAAAGCATACACTGCGCTCCTGTCAGTTTGCTGACCCTGTCCATGCAGGGATTTACTTTGCACTCGGACAGTGGATCTAACAGAGCAGAGAGGTCACTGCAAACCCTAAAAGCAGCAAGCACCTTTCACCTCTGATCACATGCACCATAAACAAGTACTTCCCAATAAGCACATGGTTTTTGAGAGTGCCAACCCCAGTGCCCTATTGGTGCTCTGCCATAAGCACATGCAGACCCGGATGCAAAGTGCGACAATTACCTGGGGGCTCCTATGCAGCTCAGCATGTAGAGGGGGCCCAGGGGCTGAAGCAAGGCTGTCGGCTGACCATGGAGGAGAGAGCTGCAAGGTGCTGCCGCGAGACGGTCATGCTGCTGAATCTTTTTCTTTTTAATTACTTGAAAACTAATCAATGGATTGTCACCAAATTACAAAAAGAGATCTTTCTGGACCAAGATCTAGCTTGCCGCCAAATTTGGTGTAAGTCTGTAGTCATGTCTAAAACCCTATGGGAAATTGCAAGTGGAAAACGCATTAGTGACCACCCTTTTTCTTGACCTCTACTGATGAATGACCCCAAAGCTTTCCAGACAGTAGCTATATTGAATGGTAGCTTTAAAACGTTTGTAGACTCTTCAAATGGACCCAAAGTTATTAGCAAAACAAAAAAAGGTCCTAACTATAACTACCTACTGGTGACAGGTAGTGTTATATATATATATATATATATATATATATATATACATACATACATTGCGTGCATTTTCTCGCACACGGGGGTCTGGCGACACATAGAAGGGATCTAACCTGCAGTGACTAAGGTGTGTTAGGTATTTACACCTACACCACGCAGTATACGGAATACACAGGGCGAATGAAATTTTAAAGGAAAGCGAAGCATCGGCTCTTAGAATCTTTAAATCTAAGTCAGCTATGAGAGGAGACGGCGCTGCCGATGTAAGTGATGCCGATGGCCCAACCGGCACTTTGAAACAACGAGGAATTACACTGGAAAAAATTAGGACAAAGGAAATCAATCGATGGTGAGTAGCCACATCACTTCAAAATTACCTTGATGTAAACAGGATAACGAGAGGCCTGAAAAACTTTATAATCTCCACATTGGCAAATCCTGGACCTGAGCTACTGAAGGATTGGACAGAAAATACTAATGCATGCTCGAATACAATGCTCAGAATCCTGTTCAGGAGTGCATGGATAGAGCATACAGAACTAACAACTAAAATCAAGGGCATAATGGATGAATTTGAGAAAGAAATAGATCAGGAAGCTGTTAAGAAACTACTTAAGCCAATTGAAGAACGCCTCAAGACCCATGAAAAGGATGTAATAGAGCGCAAACATAAATTCCTTTGGGATGAACTGATTACGCAGCAGGAAGGATTCTGATATTTGCCAAAAACTTTGATAAAGCCCGCCAACAAATTGCTAAAGATAGAACACTGGGAGCAATGGAGGAGAGAGTATCCGAATCAGGCACGGACCAGAGCTCTGAACTTGGATCGTACTGAGAAACAAGATGGCACCAAAGATTTATTTCTCCGAGGAACTTCAGATGCTACAAAAAGAAAACAAATACTAATTTCAGTCAAAACAAAGAGGCAGAGGAAGGGGCACAAAAGTGAAAACCACAGAAGCAGGCAACAAAGGAAAACAAACAAACAGTGGCATGAGAATACGGGGCCAGCATGGAAAGAACAAGTAACGGCAGTACAATCGAAGAAAGCAACAGTAATAAACCTCTCTAAAACACAATTCACACATGAGGACATTGGGACTTTTAAACTTGGATTATCATTTTGTCCTACGTCACAAGTAAATTATGCACAATTAAGGATCGATTTATTTAAGTTTGTTAGGAAGTTGAAATTGTACAAAATGCATGCATTACATCCAAACAGAGAAACAATTGATGTGACAACAACAACCACTTCTCCCCGTACTGCACTTACAATAAGAGACCTTGAGACATTGCAAACACTACACAGTTTAGAAGGAATGGAAGAGACCACAATCATATCTGGTAATTCCAATGACTCTCTAGATCCCACTAATATTGACCATATTAACAACATCCTTGGTATCGACACAGGGGGTACTGAGGCGACGAATTTTAGAATGCCATCTAGATCCATTCCCCAACTTCCCCAAGACAATATTGACGTATTCTCGGACACAGTTGCGGAGGACATTTTGAAACTAAGTAGAGAACACTTGAAACTGAGTAATTTGAACAAGAGACAATAGAACACATTCACTGAGTTACAGAAAGATCAGACAATAATCATTAAACCCTCAGACAAGGGGGGCAACATAGTGATAATTTGTAGAGAGAACTATGTAAAAGAGGGACTCAGACAGGTGAGGTATAGCACCTGTTACGTTAGAACTGACAGGGAATATTTACAAAATGTAATTACACACTATAAAGAAAGACTACTGGAGTGGCATGAACACCAACTACTCATTTGGGATTAACTACAGTCCCTAAAAAATGAAACACCTACCATACCCACACTCTACCTGTTACCAAAGGTGCATAAGGATGCACTATACCCACCAGGTCATCCCATTGTTTCCTCAAAAAATAGTATTTTTGAGAATACCTCAATCTATGTAGATCATTTTCTGGCGCCATATGCACAGAATTTGGATTCCTACATTAGAGATACACAAGACTTCATCCAAAAATCCAATAATCGGTGTTGGGACAAGGAATGTTGGCTAGAGTGCTTAGATGTGGAAAGTCTGTACACTAGTATTAGGCATCAAGATAGAATGAATGCCTGTAAATACTTTCTCAGAATGAGAGATGCTAAGGTACTACAACACACACAGATGAAAATACATTCTATAAGCAAATACAAGGGACAGCCATGGGGACATGCTTCGGCCCCAGCTATTCCAATCTTTTGGTGGGCTGGTGGGAGGAGCACGTCCTATGGAATCAAGATCAGAATAGATTCATTGATCAAATCAGTGTGTGGCTCAGGTATATTGACAACGTCTTCCTCGTTTGGGAAGGGAGTGAGGAAGACCTTAAAATCTTTTCATCTGTCATCAATAACAACAACATCAATCTGAGATTCACCACGAATTACAGCCAGGAAACAGTGGATTTCCTTGATATCAAAGTTTCACTCAAAAATGGCACACTCCAGACTGATCTCTATAGGAAGAAAACTGCTGGCAGCTCGATCCTCCTTGCGGATAGCCATCTTCCACCAAGCTACTGCTGGAGTATACCCTATAGTAAGTTTCTGAGAGCCAAAAGAAACAGTAGCACCAATGAAGGATGTAGGAGAACCAAACTGGACACGCTAAATCGCTTTAGTGCCAGAAAGTATCCTAAGAAAAGTTTTATAAAAGCTAAAAAGCTAGCATAAGGGCTGATGAAAAATCGAGATGTGAACTTTTACAAGGAAGACCACACATATCAAGGGAACCTGACAAAGAACTGATACGATTTATCTCCACGTTTACAAGTCAAACAAACAACTTATGCAAGATCTTAAAGAGTAGATGGGCAATACTAACACATGATACCACCTTGAGAACGAAGATAGGCAAATACACCCAACATCACTTTTAAGAGAAATCTTTCCATAAAAGACATGTTAGTACACAGCCATCTCACAAGCAACAGACAAACTTGGTTGCAAGAGAGTTAAGGTTTCAGAAAATATAGTCACCGCAAGGCGTGTAAATTCAGCACTAACGTCTATGAGATTACCCTGGACAGGATTAGGAAGAAACACTCTATCACTAACCAATCAGTTGCGAAACAGACTATATAGTATATGTAATCATCTGCCCATGTGACAGATGGTATATAAGGTCGACTACTTTTCCCATACAAAAGCGTATACTTGAACGTTGACATGCCATCACAAATGCAGACATGAGCACAGCACAACACAACACTTCAGGGAACACCGTGATGGAGACTGGACCAAAGCCAGATTGTTTGGCATTGATACTGTTGTGAAACACCCTTGGGGTGGCAACAGAACTACTGCATTACGCAGAATGAAATCTAGGTGCATACTAGAAGCAGTAAGTCTCGCTCCACATGGTATGAACCAGGGCGAAGAGCTTTACACACACTTGTAAATTAGAAGCTCCTATGTGTAACTCATTTTTCTTTACTTTTGATGATATTTCTAATTGTCACAAATGTATATATTTCTTTCTGTAGACATATCACATTCACCATCGATATTATTTTCTCCTCTTATAATAGTTTTCCAAGATGCAACACAAAGAAGACTGTACTTAGGTTGTACTTACGTTACGTTGGTATACTAAATTGCTCTTTTTCTCACTTATAAATATTTGGAAGCTTCCATGCACATCTGCTAGTAGCGTTAAGGAGACTAAAGAAGGCGATCTCCCATGTGGCAACACCTTTTTTTATTCATTGAGGTGGAAGTACGATTTAGTTTAATTTGGGTACTATACCCTTAAGCACAGCAGCATTTGTTTGTCAGTTTTGAATTAGTGCACTAGACTCTAACAGGTAATTGTTTATCAAAATAAAAATATAATTCAGAAATAAGCCAAACATAGCTGAACAACTGTCATAGAAACTGTACTATACCTAATATATAGTGGCTAAAGTCAATATTATTGGTAAAACTTAGTTTACTAAATAACTGCTTTTGTTCGTCATTGATAAATTTTTTGTTGACCAAGAGTTGAGGAGGAATGACAGAATGTGAAGTATTTTGTTTATGTTTACTTGAACGCGTTTTTGCACGTTGTATAAATGCAATGAACATAGAGAAAAACGGGTTATGTGAAAAAGTTTGTCAGATCGAAACGCACCAGTTTTGTTTTACAAATAAATACCAGTGATAAAATACTACTGCATTGGTGTGGCTGTTTTCTCAGGAGTGACAGGCAAGGCAGAATACATGTGGAGCATACATATATATATTCACTGAAAAAACTACAGGTTACAGGGACGTTAGAGTTAGGTTCAGATTTCACTGGGTCAAACCATAGAAATTCAGCTGGTATAGTTACCTGAGCTAACTACAACTTATGCCTCTGCAATGCACTGCTTATGACCTCACATATTGCATCACTTATGACATGGTCAGTGCCATCACTAATGACAACATCCACAGAACCCCTCACACACCCACTCCTACCCCATAGAACCTATCATAGACCCAATCCCAACCCCACATAACCCCTCACATACCCATTCACAGACCCATACCAATACTCACACAACCAAGGACTCATCCAAAGAGCCACTCACAAGTCCACTCACTCATACAGCCACTTACATACCCACTAAGTCATCCATACAGCCACTCGTGCTCCCATTCACTCACCAATACAACCACTCACATTAACATACAGAAAGATACTTACACACCCACTCCTATCCCATAGAACCTCTCATACACCCAATCCCAACCCCACATAACCCCTCACATACCCATTCACAGACCCTTACCAATACTCACACAACCAATGACTCATCCAAAGAGCCACTCACAAATCCACTCACTCAGATAGATACAGCACATTCCTGCCCTTTTCCTATCATGCAGTGCAGCTAGGTGGCTTGCTGGGCTGCGCTGTGTGCCCCTAAGTATAGTAGAAGGAAGTGCAGTATGGACAGCTTTTTCCCAGTGAAGAGTAAAGAGCGGTGCAGCGTGCCCAGATTTTCTCTTTTTTAGGTTTAAAGTATTTTATTGAAGCAGGATAAGGAAGGAAACAACATAACAAACATATAACCACAGGTGCCCCTCAGTATCAGTGCGCATGGTACAATAAATGCATAAGGCAGTCCTTTCAGTACGTTGGGCACAGTCGCGCCAGGATCTCACAGCCAGCGCACCTGTGGGTGAAAGCAAAAGGGGGAAAAAAGGAAAAAGGAAAAAGGGGGAACAACCCTACCCCTCCCCGCACCCAGCCAACTGCCCCCCCAACCCCCAAGCCCCCTCCCCCATCCCCTGTACTGTGCCGTCAACCACTCGCTCTCTCCCTGTGGCAGCCTATTGTCTCCCTCCACCACCAGTTGCCGGCTTGGACCGATTAATCAGGCGGATCTGGCGGCGGTGTCAGCCGCAGCAGTCTAAGATACCTAGGGCAAGTGATTTCCTTGAATTCTGAACTTAACAAATTATGGAAGGGTGCCCACAGCTCCTCAAAAGTGTCCACCTCCCCCGCCACCACTAGGGACAGTTTCTCCATGCCAAGGACATGCCACAACCTGTGCAGCCAGCCGACCACAGTGGGAAGCGTGGTAGTGCGCCAGTGTATGAGTATGTTCTGTACTGCTGACCCCAGAGCTATCGCTGTCTGTCTGCCCCTTTTAGACCTTAGAGGGTACATTAACCCATTCGGCAAGCCCAGTAGGATATAGGCAGGGAAGCGGGGTAGTTCTATCCCAAAGCATTTATCAACCTCATTAAGGACCTCTTCCCAGTAAGGAGCCAGAAGGGGGCAATCCCACAACATATGAGTAAGTGTGCCAGTCTGACCACAGTTGCGCCAGCATGTCCCAGGTATCGAGCGGTCCATGTCATGTAATTTCTCAGGAGTGCGATACCAATAGGTTGTGATTTTGGTGAAGGTCTCTGTGAGTCCGGTGTGATAGGCGGAGTGACGCGCTCGGTAGGAGATGTGGTCCCATTCAGTGTGGCTCAGCACTCGACCAAGCTCCCGTTCCCACCGCTCCCTACCCGGGTTGTAGATGTGAAAGGGGGGGGCTGCAACATTTTATACAAGTCAGAGATGAGCTTGGCGTCCGACGAGCGAGTCACGAGCCAGCGCTCGTACGCCGTGATCGTCCGGTCTGGGGTCGCGCGCACCTGAGGCTGTAGCGCCCAGTGACGTGCCTGCATATACCGCATGCGTTCCGTTTCGGGGAGGCCATAGTCCCGACGCAAGTCCTGAAAGGGAACAACACCCTCCGGGCCATATAGATGAAATAAAGTGAAGCATCGGGCCGCCCGCCAGTGGTCATAGGCTCCAGGCTCCATACCCGGGCCGAAGTCCGGGTTACCAATCAGTGGCGTGAAGGGAGAGGGAAAAGTAGTGAGGTCGTGCTTGGTGGCCACAGAGTCCCACACACGAAGCGGGACCCGCGTCACAAAAGAGGCATAGAGGTTAGGGGGCCGGTGGGCCCTCTTCAGGAAAGGCACCTCTTGTAGCGTTCTACCTTCTACCACCTAGTCCTGAAACAGAAGGTGTTTGTCCGATTCCCACCGGCTCCACTCCACCAAGTAACGCAATTGAGCGGCCTGAAAATACTTCTGTAGGTCCGGTATCCCAAGTCCCCCAGACTCCGGCGCCAGCGTGGCAATGGTTCGTTTGATCCTAGGCCTACGGCTCTGCCACACAGAACGGGCGATGGCCGACTGAGTCTCCGCAAACCATCCTTTGGGGGGCTGTAGCGGGAGCGCCCTGAACAGGTACAGGACCTGTGCCAGGACGGTCATCTTCACTGCGGCTACCCTGCCCAGCAGCGACAACGTGCCCCTATCCCAACGGGCCAATTCCTCCTTGATCTTCGCACTCAGAGCTGTGTAGTTGGCTGTGACCATCGCGGGGAGCGAGGGTACCAAAAGAATCCCCAAGTACGGAATCCGGTCTCCAGACCAGCTCAGGGGGAATAGCCTCTGCAGGTCAGCTCTGGTGGCGCTAGTCAGCGATATTTCAAGGGCCGCAGACTTTCCAAGGTTCACCTTGAAGCCCGCCACCGTCGCAAAGAGGTCCAGTTCTGCGATACATGCAGGCAGGGACCTCCGCGGGTCGTCGAGTGTCAGGATTACATCGTCTGCATAGAGACTGAGAGCATGATGGAACTCTCCCATCCGGACTCCTATGACGTTGGGGTTCTGGCGAACCCTTTGCACGAACGGCTCCATATATAGAGCGAAGAGCAGAGGGGACAGTGGGCACCCTTGTCTGGTACCACGCTCTATTGGGAAGTGCCGAGAGCTGCACCCGTTCACCCGGACCTCCGCAGATGGGAACCGGTAGCAGTTAAAAATCAGGTGCCTGAACTTCTCGCCGACCCCAAACTTGCCCAGGACCTTCTCCAAATAAGGCCAGTGCACCCTATCAAACGCCTTTTCCGCGTCAATGGAGAGGAGCATGCGTTCCCCGGGAATCCTCGAGGCCTTCTCCAAGATATGGGTCACTCTATTCGTATTGTCAACAGTCTGCCTGCCTGGTACAAAGCCGGCCTGATCCGGGTCGACGATACCCGGGAGATGGAGCGCCAGACGTGCCGCCAGAATACTAGTGAAAACCTTCAGGTCTGTGTTCAGAAGTGAGATTGGGCGGTAGGAACCGCAAGCAGTCCGGTCCTTGCCCGGTTTTGGAATCACAGAGACCGTAGCCTGAAGGAATTCCGGGGGGATGGCACCCGGCTCCGAGAATGTATTAAAAAGACGTGTCAAAAGAGGCGCGAGCTCCTGGCAGAAGGTCTTGTAGAAGAGAGGGATAAAACCATCAGGTCCCGGGGCCTTACCATTCTTAAGCCGGGCGATCGCCGTAACCACCTCCTCAATCCGGATCTCGCGCTCCAGATATTGGGCCTGATCCGGCGTCAGCGACGGGAGTGACACCGAGTCTAAATAATCTGTTTCAGCTCGTGCGGAGGGGGCCACGCCAGCGTAGAGGTCGGCGTAGTAGTTGCGGAAAACTTCCGCGATCTGCCCGTCCTCCGTGACCGAACCCCCAGCGGGGGCAACTAACTCCTTCACCCGGTGCTGTTGATGTTGCACCCTGAGCTTGTGTGCCAGGAGCCGGCCGCACCTGTCCCCGCCGGTGTAATACTTGTGCTTCAGGCGAAGCACCGCGTACTCCGCTCTGTCTGTGTCAAGAGCGGACAGGAGTTTCCTGGCGGCCTTCAGTTGTCTCCAGACCCGGGGGGCACCTGTCCTGTGATGTACCTGTTCCAGCTCCCGCACCTGTCGAGTAAGCTCGTCCCGTTTGAGCTGGCGATCTTTGTTCTCCGCAGAGGAGATGGCGATAAATTCGCCACGGAGCACAGCTTTCAGGGCAGCCCATTGCGTCGCGCGTGTAGTGTCGTCGTTGTCGCGCTGAAAGTCCGCTATGGACTCACGGATGTTTTACCGTCGATTGCCTGTGCAGTAACGTGTCCCTGAGACGCCAGAACCCCCTCGAACGAGCCACTGGAGGTAGACAGAAGGTGCCCTCCACCGGTGCATGGTCGGAGAGAGAGAGGACCCCCATGTCGGCGCTCGAGGCCAGCTCGAACATCGGGCCCGTTACTAGAAGATGATCCAGCCTCGCGTAGGACTTGTGGGCGTGGGAGAAATAGGAGTATGCTCGAGTCGCGGGGTGGAGGCGGCGCCACATGTCGTGCATATCAAGCTCCTCCAGCCGGGCGCGAACCGAGCCCGAAAGCTCCCCCGCCTGGTGGCGCCGCTGCACCGACCTGTCCAGAGATGCATCAAAGACCACATTCAAGTCCCCCCCCAAGTACAATGTGCCTGTCAGGAGTGGATGCCACATCTTCCAGTGCCCTGTGCAGAAATTGGTCCTGATGGTCATTGGGGCTGTATATGGAGCCAACAGTAAACACCAAGCCCCCACCTTGATCCTATATGCCAGGAGTCTCCCCTTCCGCTCTGCCACTTTCTGCAAAACCTCCCCCTTGAACCTTCTTGATAACAGAAGCGTCACACCTGCAGTTTTAGAGGCACAGGAAGAAAAGAGTTGCGTGGGGAACTTAGGGGTGCGCAGCCTGGGACAGTCCTTGGCCAGCAGGTGGGTCTCCTGCAGCAGGCAAATGTCGGCCTGGGAGTTCTCTAACAGGGACAGGATAGCCCGCCGTTTGACCGGATTATTCAGCCCTTTCACATTCAGAGTAACAACTTTAAGGGCCATCAAGGAGGGGAACACCAGAAACGCACATGAAGGCGGGCAAGGCCCACCGGGCAAAACTCAGAGACCACAGCAAGGGGCACCATCGCACAGAGAAAGCAAACCTCCCAACGGCACAGTACAGTCCCCAAACCCCAAACCCCAAAACTCCCCAACCGTGTGAACCCCCCCCCACCCCCCCCTCCGCCCAGGACCCCGCATTCCCAGGTCCACACTCCCCCCAACCTCTCTCCCCCAGCAAACCCCCCAACCTGAAACTTCCCCCGCCAACTCCCCTTCCCTCCCCCCGTGCCCCGAACCATTCAAAAGGTGTCATTGTCCCAGTCCGGTCCCTAGCGGACAAGGCCGTGGAGAGTCGATCAAGTGGACGTCCAGCCACCACCACCAGCACTCCCGCCTCCCCACCCCTAGAACCCCTGCACCTGCAATGATGAAAAGCTAATGTAGACTCCCCCGGAGTAAGTTCAGGCCGTCATGGCCACATCGCCGTTCATTGTAGCCCTGGAGGCCTCCTGGATGGCGCTCGACATGTCTGCTCGGATCGTGGGCGAGTCAGGCCTCGCAGGCGGTGGGGATCGCCTCTCCCCGATCTGTTGCCAGCCGTCTCGAGTGCTTTGCCTGCGGCGAGGCGCCGGGGTATCCGTGTCCGAAGACGTGATCCCCAACACTCCGCAGACATCCTGGAGGGACCGAAGCTGAGGCAATGTTCCATTCCACCGGAAAATCAAACGGAAGGGGTGCCCCCATGAATACTGCGTTTCGTGCTCCCTGAGGAAGTCCGTGGCAATCTTAAAGGTTTTCCTCTTCTGTAACGTGATTGTGGATAAGTCCTGATAAAGAGCCACTGGGTGATCCCTGTAGCGGAAAGGCTGCTGCCGCCGCGCCTCGCGGATAATCCGCTCTTTCAATGGGAAGTCCGGCAAGAAGGCCAATATGTCCGGGGGGGCGCTGAGGCCCTGCGAGGGCGGCCGACCCTGTGCGCTCTGTCGTTTCGTATTTGGAAGTCCTCGGACTCCCCCAGGATTTCGCGGAACAGGGCTCCCAAGTAGGCGGCCACGTCCTCGCCCTCTTCGTTGGACGGAACACCCCGGACCCTGATGTTGTTCCGCCTGGACCGGTTTTCCAGGTCCTCGGCGTGGGCCTGTAACTCGATCTGTTGTTCCCGCAGCCGCAGGACCTCTTGCTGCAAGTGGGTGATCTCCTCGTCCCTGGAATGACCAGCCGCCTCCACGGTGTTAACTCGCTCCCCCAGGGAGTCCACTTCTCTTCGGACTTCCCGAACCTCTCCAGCCACCTCCTGCTTCAAAGTCTGAAAATCCTCCCTCAAGGAACTAAACAGGGACTCCAGGAACGATCGGGTCACTGGGGGCTCTCTGCCGTTGGCGCCCCTAGAGTTGGCCGGGGGGCTCGGGACGGGTGGGTCCTATCTTGTCTCGGGGCGCCGCGTCCCAACATGTCCGGCAAAGTCCGATCGCCTCTCCTCTGCCCCCTGGCATTCGACATCTCGGAGAGGTGGGAATCGCCGATGTCCACAGCTTCGGCGGGTAGGCTCCACAGGCCGGGGCAGTTGAGCAGCAGGAGCTGGTCGGCCCCACAGTCACTGGTGAGGGAGCACTACAGGCTAGATGACCCGCTCGAGGCCAGGCAGCCGCTCCGTGTTCCTCAAAATGGCCGCCCGAATCAGGCAATGGAGCCAACGCCCAGAGTTCGAGAAATCGAGGCCGACCCCCGTCGCTGGTCCACATGCAGGGCGTACATTCAAAGGGTAGGCTCGTAGGGTGCGAGGCTACCGGGGCCGGTTCTCCAAGATGTGCAAATACGTAGGAAGCATGGCCTTACTCCGTTGCGGCCAAGGGGGAACCGGAGCAGTCACGTGGGGCAGGCCTTCACGATCCCCGGCCTTGCGTAGTTGCCGTAGGTCGGCTACGTCTCCGCGGCCACCGTCCACTCAGCTCCGCTCCGCCGATGAAAGCTGTTTTGGCACCCGTCTAGGCGTCGGTTCGCGGGCCTGCCGGCAGGCCGCCCGCAGTCGCTGGAGCACCGCGCCAGAACACCAAGCCCCGAGGCCTCGCGGCTTTCGGGCCTCCCGCAGGTCTCACGGCAGTCACCGATGCGGCCGGCACCGGAGCAGAACCACCGTCGCGGCAGGACAACTGGGGCTCACCGACTGTTCTACACCACCACGGGGGTCACCAGGTGCGTTAGCCGCCCGATCTGGGGGAGATCAGCGGCGGTGAGCGGTGCAGGGTTTCCAGGGGCTCGGGAGCTCTCGGCAAGTGCATCCTCTCAGCCCGCCATCTTGGCCACGCCCCCATTTTCTCTTTTTTAAACGCCCCTCGGACTGTAGTAAAAAGTGATTCCATTTGCAGACCACAGATGGGCTCTAAATACCCTGCACAGAATAGTCAAAGGCAGAGGAGTCTGCACAGATATCCTCTTTTATTTTAACCCCCCTCACAGTGTAATAAAAAGCAGTGCGGTGTGTGCACATGAGCTTTCTTGTCAACAGCCCTCATAGAGCAAGGAAAATCAATGCAATGTACAGATTTTCTCGGTTCTCAGAGATTATTAGTAAGCTGAGCACAAATTTCTCACAAAGTAGTAAAAAGCAGTGCCGTTTTCATAGACATCTTCTTCTTCAAAGTGCAGTAAAAAGCAGAGCAATGTGTACCGATTTCTCACAGTGCAGGGTGCACAGACTACTCATAGTGCAGTACAATGCATGGCCGCATGCACAGATCGCTCATAGTGCAAATAGCCGTGCAGCATGCAATGATTCCACACAGTGCAGTACGATGCAGAGCAGTGTGCACAGATTTCTCATAGTGCAGTAAGATGCAGTGCAGTGTGCACAGATTTCTCATAGTGGAGTATGATGCAGTGCAGTGTGACAGGTTTCTCATAGTGCAGTAAGGTGCAGTGCAGTGTGCACAGATTTCTCACAGTGGAGTATGATGCAGTGCAGTGTGACAGGTTTCTCATAGTGCAGTAAGATGCAGTGTAGTGTGACAGGTTTCTTATAGTGCAGTAAGATGCAGGGCAGTGTGCACAGATTTCTCATAGTGGAGTATGATGCAGTGCAGTGTGACAGGTTTCTCATAGTGCAGTAAGATGCAGTGCAGTGTGACAGGTTGCTTATAGTGCAGTAAGATGCAGGGCAGTGTGCATAGATTTCTCATAGTGGAGTATGATGCAGTGCAGTGTGACAGGTTTCTCATAGTGCAGTATGATGCAGTGCAGTGTGACAGGTTGCTTATAGTGCAGTAAGATGCAGGGCAGTGTGCACATATTTCTCATAGTGGAGTATGACGCAGTGCAGTGTGACAGGTTTCTCATAGTGCAGTAAGATGCAGTGCAGTGTGACAGGTTTCTCATAGTGCAGTAAGATGCAGTGCAGTTTGCATAAACTCACCCTTAAACACATAATGACCAAAAAAGTCCCTAGGGCCGGAAGGAAAGCCCCTTCACCCTCCCAGAGGTCCCCAGGTAGAAGAAGCCAGCTCAGTCCACCCCTTCAGTGATTTCTCATAGTGGGGTAAGACGAAGTGCAGTGACACCGATTCCTTATAGTGCAGCAAGGTGCAGTGCAGTGTGCACAGATTTCACACAGTGCAGTTAGATACAGTGCAGTGCTCTGACATAGACTTGACATAGTGCAATAAGATGCAGTGCACTGCACAGACTCCTCATAATGCAGTCAGATGCAGTGCAGTGTGCACAGATTTCTCACAGTGCAGTAAATAGCATTGCAGTACTCCAAATTCCTCTTAGTGCTGTAAGGTGCACTGTGGTGTGCACAGATTCCTCATAGTGCAGTAAGAGGCGGTGAAGCGTTCACAGGTTTCTCAGAGTGTACTACGTTACAGTGCAGTGTGAACAGATTTCTCAGAGTGGAATAAGACGTTGCACAGTGTGCACAGATTTCTCATAGAACACTTAACTGCAGTGCAATGTGCATAGATTACTCATTGCAGTACAATGCAGTGCAGTGTGCACAGATTTCTCACAGTGCAGTGGCACAGACTTCTCATAGTGCTGTAAGATGCAGTACAGTGTGCACAGATTTCTCATAGTGGAGTATAATGCAGTGCAGTGTGACAGGTTTCTCATAGTGCAGTAAGATGCAGTGCAGTGTGACAGGTTTCTTATAGTGAAGTAAGATGCAGGGCAGAGTGCACAGATGTCTCATAGTGGAGTATGATGCAGTGCAGTGTGAGAGGTTTCTCTAGTGCAGTAAGATGCAGTGTAGTGTGACAGGTTTCTTATAGTGCAGTAAGATGCAGGGCAGTGTGCACAGATTTCTCATAGTGGAGTATGATGCAGTGCAGTGTGACAGGTGTCTCATAGTGCAGTAAGGTGCAGTGCAGTGTGCACAGATTTCTCATAGTGGAGTATGATGCAGTGCATTGTGACAGGTTTCTCATAGTGCAGTAAGATGCAGTGCAGTGTGACAGGTTTCTTATAGGGCAGTAAGAAGCAGTGCAGTGTGACAGGTTTCTTATAGTGCAGTAAGATGCAGTGCAGTGGCACAGATTTCTCATAGTGAAGTATGATGCAGTGCAGTGTGACAGGGTTCTCGTAGTGGAGTATGATGCAGTGCAGTGTGACAGGTTTCTCATAGTGCAGTATGATGCAGTGCAGTGTGACAGGTTTCTTATAGTGCAGTAAGATGCAGGGCAGTGTGCACAGGTTTGTCATAGTGCAGTAAGATGCAGTGCAGTGTGCATAAATTCACCCTTCAACACACGTAATGACCACAAAAGTCCCCAGGGCCAGAAGGAAAGACCCTTCACCCTCCCAGAGGTCCCCAGGTAGAAGAAGCCAGCTCCACCCCTTCAGTGATTTCTCATAGTGGGGAAAGACGAAGTGCAGTGACACCGATTCCTTATAGTGCAGCAAGGTGCAGTGCAGTGTGCACAGATTTCACACAGTGCAGTTAGATACAGTGCAGGGTTATAAACGAATCTAGGAACCTAGTGTAATTTTCTGATTCATGCCCTTATATAGGTATACTTTACCTTATCCTTATATAGGCATAGAAATCATTACCATATTTGGCCTAAGCCTTACAGCCCAAATACGGCAAGGCTACTTCCACTAAGTTCCAAGAATTCACAAGGATTTCTTGGAAAAACCCGCCTTCAGCAGCTAGGAACATCCCCTTGCTTGAATATTAAGTTATCCAAGAAATGCTGGAGTTTTCTAGGAATTGAACCTTTGAGTGACGTTATTAAGTCCAATCATGCGTCAAACTCGGCACCTTCATGGTATAAATATGCCTACATTTGCCCAAACTAACACACAGTGGTTTTGGAGCAGATCGACTAACTACTTGCCTGACGCCCTGCAGCAGCAAGTGCCGAAAGAAGCCGACCCTCCAACAGACGCACTGAGAGACACTGTTTCTTCTCTTGCCGAGAAATCCAGCTCCAGTGTTTCCAGCTTACCCTTGTGGGTATCTGGGAGATCGAGTCCTGAGAGAGAGATACAAGACCTCATTCATTATAAACCAAGGTACGGAGCTGATTAGACCCTTAGAGAATTCTTGATTAGACTCTTGCAGATTCCAGGCTAAGAATACTAAACTTAAAATTACTCCTAAAACTTATTTCTTCCCTCGTGCTAGGCTTAGGTCAGGTACACCGGGGTAGGCATATTTTAGAAGCACCAGTTGAGTACTTTTAGCCATTCTTTTATCACTGTATGTTTTTTTTATATATTTTAGGCAACTTATAGCTTAAGAAACCGTATCATGCTTTTACAGTACTACTTTATAATACTGTTCGTATTATATGCCCTGTACTTTATAACCAACATTACTATTGTAGCAGTACATTTCTCATACTTGAGATAGAAGACTGTTCAATAAATACCTTTTATTGAAAACGCCCGTCTCTCTAATTTCTCTGCAACTCTGGTGAAACGAAGCATGCACGATTGACTGAGTAAAATAGTTATCTACTGTTTCCGCGACTCTGAAGATTGTTTTCTTATTTTTGGGAAACAAAGTTGTCATGTTATATGGTTGTCAGAGACTAATCCCTTCTTGTACTTTCGAGAAAGTTTCTAGTGACCTCTGAGCTAGCTGGCACACACAATTAAGTTTAGTATATTCGGTAGAGACCTAGTCGACCTCAGTCCTACGTCTAAGCTGCAGGATATATTATTCCAATGCGCAGAGCCTATTGGGAATATAGGAACTACACTACAGCAGTGCACTGACATAGACTTGTCATAGTGCAATAAGATGCAGTGCACTGCACAGACTCCTCATAATGCAGTAGGATGCAGTGTAGTGTGCACAGATTTCACACAGTGCAGTTAGATACAGTGCAGTGCACTGACATAGACTTGTCATAGTGCAATAGGATGCAGTGCACTGCACAGACTCCTCATAATGCAGTCAGGTGCAGTGCAGTGTGCACAGAATTCTCACAGTGCAGTAAATAGCATTGCAGTACTCCGATTCCTCATAGTGCTGTAAGGTGCACTGTGGTGTGCACAGATTCCTCATAGTGCAGTAAGAGGCGGTGAAGCGTTCACAGGTTTCTCAGAGTTTACTACGTTACAATGCAGTGTGAACAGATTTCTCATAGTGGAATAAGACGCAGCACATTGTGCACATATTTCTCATACAACACTAAACTGCAGTGCAGTGTGCATAGATTACTCATTGCAGTACAATGCAGTGCAGTGTGCACAGATTTCTCACAGTGCAGTGGCACAGACTTCTCATAGTGCTGTAAAATGCAGTACAGTGTGCACAATTTCCTCACAGTGCTGTAAGATGCAGTGACGTGTGCACAGCTTTCTTATAGTAGTAAGATGCAGTGTGCACATATTTCTCACAGTGTAGTAAGATGCAGTGCAGTGCGCATATAATCCTCACAGTACAGTAAGAAACAATGCAGTGTGCATAGATAATTCATAGTGCAGTAAGATGCAGTGCAGCATGTACAGACTGCTCATAGTGCAGTATATACAGTGCAGTGTTAGAGATTTCTCACAGTGTTGTATGATGCAGGGCGGCATGGACAGATTTCTCACATTACAGTAAGATGCAGTGTAGAGTGCAAAGATTCTTCACAGTGTTGTAAAGATGCAGTGCAGTAGCACATATGCCTCATACAGTAAAATGCAGTGCAGCATGCAGTGATTTCCATTGTGCAGAGGGATGTTGTGCAGAGATTACTCATAGTGCAGTCAGTTGCAGAGCAGCATGCACAGATCCCTCACAGTGCAGTAAGATGCACCACAGTGCACAGATTCCTCTAAGTGCAGTAAGATACAGTGCACAGACCTCTCATAGTGCAGTAGTATGCAGAGCAGCATGCACAGATCCCTCACAGTGCAGTAAGATGCACCACAGTGCACAGATTCCTCAAAGTGCAGTAAGATACAGTGCACAGACCTCTCATAGTGCAGTAGTATGCAGAGCAGCATGCACAGATCCCTCACAGTGCAGTAAGATGCACCACAGTGCACAGATTCCTCAAAGTGCAGTAAGATACAGTGCACAGACCTCTCATAGTGCAGTAGTATGCAGAGCAGCATGCACAGATTCCTCACAGTGCAGTAAGATTCAGTGCACAGACCTCTAATAATGCCGTCAGATGCAGTGCAGTGTTCACAGATTATTCATAGTGCAGTAGGATGCAGTGCACAGATCCCCTCTTCAACACAAATGATGCCCACAAACACCCCCAGGGCAGGAAGGAAAGCCCCCAAGGGCCCCCGGATAGAAGAGCCCAGCTCATCCCCAGGGCCCCCGGATAGAATAGCCCAGCTCAGCCCCAGAGGCACTCGGATAGAAGAGCCCAGCCCAGCCCCAGGGGCCCCGGATAGAAGGGCCCAGCTCAGCCCCAGGGGCCCCGGATAGAATAGCCCAGCTCAGCCCCAGAGGCACTCGGATAGAAGAGCCCAGCTCAGCCCCAGGGGCCCCGGATAGAAGAGCCCAGTTCGTCCCCAGGGCCACCGGATAGAGGAGCCCAGCTCAGCCCAGGGCCCCTGGATTGAAAAGCCCAGCTCAGCCCCAGGGGCCCAGGATAGAAGACTCCCGCTCAGCCTCAGGGGCCCCACATTGAAAAACTCAGCTCAGCCCCTGAGGACCCCGGATAGAAGGGCCCAGCTCAGCATCAGGGCCCCCAGATAGAAGAGCCCAGCTCAGCCCAAGGGGCCCCCAGATAGAAAAGCCCAGCTCAGCCCCAGGGGCCAACGGATAGAAGAGCCCAGCTCAGCCCCAGGGGCCCCGGATAGAAGAGCCCTGCTCAGCCCCAGGACCTCCAGATAGAAGAGCCCAGCTCAGCCCCAGGGCCCCCGGATAGAAGAGCCCAGCTCAGCCCCAGGGGCCTCCGGATAGAAGAGCCCAGCTCAGCCCCAGGGGCCCTGGATAGAAGGGCCCAGCTCAGCCCCAGGGGCCCCCAGATAGAAGAGCCCAGTTCAGCCCGGCTCCTGCAGAGATTCCCTCCAGTATTATTCAGTCTATTTCTACAAACACAGCAGAAGGTGCTGACAATCTCCTACCTGAGCAGACACCTGAGCAGGCATCTCCAGGCTCTCTCCTCCTCCTAGGGCTGGGGGGAGGGGTGGGTCTGGGGTCTGGGGATGGTAAATCTGGGGTTTGAGGGGGGTCTGCAGATGAAGGTAACTGCACAGACAGACAGGGCTCCTTCCTCCTCTGCTGCAGGCTGCAAACACCAGGAGAGGCCGGAAGTGATGTCACCCCCGCTGCTGGTGCTGTCTCTGCCACCGCTGACCCGGAAGAGGAAACCCTTCTCCCTTTCAGCCAATGTGCAGCTCAGTGGGTTTCATTAGTAGGCGAGGAGCGCCCTCAGGTGGCCGCTGATGGAACCGCCACCTCCAGTCTTTAAGAGTGAATTGGAAATTACAGCCTGAATTTCATTAATTATATGCAAATGTAAGAAAGTGCTAGAATTAAACTGGACAATGTTTTCTATTTTTCGTGTTTCTGTGGGTAATTTTTTATATTTGGTAGGACTGTGTGTATTCAAACAACTTTCCGACTCTGCACCAAATTAAGTTTTTCATTTGTCTGCTTTGTTTACCCGCTCACTCCCTTCAAAGGTTCACTTATAAAATAAACAAAGAAGTAGATTACAGTCTCAATAACTTCATAAGACCGAACAATCAGATTTGACTCTCACAGATTTCTCCCTCAGTGGATGGTGTCATGACAATGAGTGAACAGTCCACAGATTCCTCACAATGCAGTAAGATGCACCGCAGTGCACAGATCCCTCACAGTGCAGCAAGATGCACCACAGTGCACAGATCCCTCACAGTGCAGCAAGATGCACCACAGTGCACAGATCCCTCACAGTGCTGCAAGATGCACCACAGTACACATTCCTAATAGTGCAGTAAAATGCAGTGCACTGATCCCCTTCTTTAACGCACATGATGCCCACAAACACCCCCAGGGCCCCCGGATAGACGAGCCCAGCTTAGCCCCAGGGGCCTCGGATAGAAGAGCCCAGCTCAGCCCTAGGGACCATGGATAGAAGAGCCAAGCTCAGCCCCAGGGGACCCCGGATAGACAAGCCCAGCTCAGCCCCAGGGGCCCCGGATAGAAGAGCCCAGCTCAGCCCTAGGGGCCACAGATAGAAGAGCCAAGCTCAGCCCCAGGGGACCCCGGATAGAAGAGCCCAGCTCAGCCACAGGGGCCACGGATAGAAGAGCCAAGCTCAGCCCCAGGGACCCCGGATAGAAGAACCCAGCTCAGCCCCAGGGCCCCCGGATAGAAGAGCCCAGCTCAGCCCCAGGGACCCCTGATTGAAGAGCCCTGCTCAGCCCCAGGGCCCCCTGGATAGAAGAGCCCAGCTCAGCCCCAGGGGCCCCTGGATAGAAGAGCCCAGCTCAGCCCCAGGGGCCCTAGATAGAAGAGCCTAGCTCTGCCCCCCAGAGGCGCCCAGATAGAACAGCTCAGCTCAGCCCCAGGGGCCGCCAGATAGAAGAACTCAGCTCAGCCCCGGGGGCCCCCGACAGAAGGGCCCAGCTAAGCTCCAGGGACCCCTGATTGAAGAGCCCAGCTTAGCCCCAGGGGCCCCTGGATAGAAGAGCCCAGCTCAGCCCCAGGGCCCCCGGATAAAAGTGCCCAGCTCAGCCCCAGAGATTCCGATTGAAGAGCCCAGCTCAGCCCCAGGGGCCCCTGGATAGAAGAGCCCAGCTCAGCCCCAGAGGCCCCTGGATAGAAGAACCCAGCTCAGCCCCAGGGCCCCCGGATAGAAGAGCCCAGCTCAGCCCCAGCTACCCCTGATTGAAGAGCCCAGCTCAGCCCCAGGGGCCCCTGGATAGAAGAGCCCAGCTCAGCCCCAGGGGCCCCTGGATAGAAGAGCCTAGCTCAGCCCCCCAGAGGCCCCTACATAGAACAGCCCAGCTCAGCCCCAGGGCCCCCGGATAGAAGGGCCCAGCTCAGCTCCAGGGGCCCCCGGATAGAAGGGTCCAGCTCAGCCCCAGGGCACCCCGGATAGAAGGTCCCAGCTCAGCCCCAGGGGCCCCCGGATAGAAGGGCCCAGCTCAGCCCCAGGGGCCCCCGGATAGAAGAACCCAGCTCAGCCCCAGGGGCCCCCAGATAGAGGAACCCAGCTCAGCCCCAGGGGCCCAGATAGAAGAGTCCAGCTCAGCCCCAGGGGCACCCGGATAGAAGGGCCCAGCTCAGCCCCAGGGGCCCCCGGATAGAAGAACCCAGCTCAGCCCTAGGGGCCCCAGATAGAAGAGCCCAGCTCAGCCCCAGGGCCCTAGATAGAAGAGCCCAGCTCAGCCCCGGGGTTCCCGGATAGAAGAGCCCAGCTCAGCCCCAGGAGCCTCTGAATAGGAGAGCCCAGCTCAGCCCCAGGGGCCCCGGATAGAAGAGCCCTGCTCAGCCCCAGTGGTCCTGGATAGAAGAGGACAGCTCAGCCCCAAGGGCCCCTGGATAGAAGAGCCCAGCTCCGCCCCAGGGGCACCAGATAGAAGAGCCCAGCTCAGCCCCAGGGCCCCCGGATAGAAGAGCCCAGCTCAGCCCCACGGCCCCCCCGAAAGAAGAGTCCAGCTCAGCCCCAAGGGCCCCTGGATAGAGGAGCCCAGCTCCGCCCCAGGGGCCCCCAAATAGAAAAGCCCAGCTCAGCCCCAGGGGACCCGGATAGAAGAGCCCAGCTCAGCCTCAAGGGCCCCTAAATAGAGGAGCCCAGCTCCGCCCCAGGGGCCCCCAAATAAAAGAGCCCAGCTCAGCCCCAGGGCCCCCAGTTAGAAGAGCCCAACTCAGCCCCAGGGATCCCTGATTGAAGAGCCCAGCTCAGCCCCAGGAGCCCCTGGATAGAAGAGCCCAGCTCAGCCCCAGGGGCCCCTGGATAGAAGAACCCAGCTCAGCCCCAGGGCACCCGGATAGAAGAGCCCAGCTAAGCCCAAGGGACCCCTGATTGAAGAGCCCAGCTCAGCCCCAGGGGCCCCTGGATAGAAGAGCCTAGCTCAGCCCCCCAGAGGCCCCCACATAGAACAGTCCATCTCAGCCCCAGGGGCCCCCGGATAGAAGGGCCCAGCTCAGCCCCAGGGGATCCTGGATAGAAGGGCCCAGCTCAGCCCGAGGGGGCCCCGGAAAGAAGAGCCCAGCTCAGCCCCAGGGCCTCAGATAGAAGAGTCCAGCTCAGCCCCAGGGGCCTGCGGATAGAAGGGCCCAGCTCAGCCCCAGTGGCCCCCTGATAGAAGAACCCAGCTCAGCCCCAGGGGCCCCCGGATAGAAGAACCCAGCTCAGCCCCAGGGGCCCCAGATAGAAGAGTCCATCTCAGCCCCAGGGGCACCCGGATAGAAGGGCCCAGCTCAGCCCCAGGGGCCCCGGGATAGAAGAACCCAGCTCAGCCCTAGGGGCCCCAGATAGAAGAGCCCAGCTCAGCCCCAGGGCCCTGGATAGAAGAGCCCAGCTCAGCCCCAGGGGTCCTGGATAGAAGAGCCCAGCTCAGCCTCAAGGGCCCCTAAATAGAGGAGCCCAGCTCCGCCCCAGGGGCCCCCAAATAAAAGAGCCCAGCTCAGCCCCAGGGCCCCCAGTTAGAAGAGCCCAACTCAGCCCCAGGGATCCCTGATTGAAGAGCCCAGCTCAGCCCCAGGGGCCCCTGGATAGAAGAGCCCAGCTCAGCCCCAGGGGCCCCTGGATAGAAGAACCCAGCTCAGCCCCAGGGCACCCGGATAGAAGAGCCCAGCTAAGCCCCAGGGACCCCTGATTGAAGAGCCCAGCTCAGCCCCAGGGGCCTGCGGATAGAAGGGCCCAGCTCAGCCCCAGTGGCCCCCTGATAGAAGAACCCAGCTCAGCCCCAGGGGCCCCCGGATAGAAGAACCCAGCTCAGCCCCAGGGGCCCCAGATAGAAGAGTCCATCTCAGCCCCAGGGGCACCCGGATAGAAGGGCCCAGCTCAGCCCCAGGGGTCCCCGGATAGAAGAACCCAGCTCAGCCCTAGGGGCCCCAGATCGAAGAGCCCAGCTCAGCCCCAGGGCCCTGGATAGAAGAGCCCAGCTCAGCCCCAGGGGTCCCGGATAGAAGAGCCCAACTCAGCCCCAGGGGCCTCCGAATAGAAGAGCCCAGCTCAGCCCCAGGGGCCCCGGATAGAAGAGCCCTGCTCAGCCCCAGGGGCACCCGGATAGAAGGGCCCAGCTCAGCCCCAGGGGCCCCCGGATAGAAGAACCCAGCTCAGCCCTAGGGGCCCCAGATAGAAGAGCCCAGCTCAGCCCCAGGGCCCTGGATAGAAGAGCCCAGCTCAGCCCCAGGGGTCCCGGATAGAAGAGCCCAACTCAGCCCCAGGGGCCTCCGAATAGAAGAGCCCAGCTCAGCCCCAGGGGCCCCGGATAGAAGAGCCCTGCTCAGCCCCAGTGGTCCTGGATAGAAGAGGCCAGCTCAGCCCCAAGGGCCCCTGGATAGAAGAGCCCAGCTCTGCCCCAGGGGCACCAGATAGAAGAGCCCAGCTCAGCTCCGCCCCAGGGGCCCCCAAATAGAAGAGCCCAGCTCAGCCCCAGGGGTCCTGGATAGAAGAGCCCGGCTCAGCCCCAGGGGTCCTGGATAGAAGACCCCAGCTCAGCCCCAAGGGCCCCTGGATAGAGGGGCCCAGCTCCGCCCCAGGGGACCCCAGATAGAAGAGCCCAGCTCAGCCCCAGAGGCCCCCGGATAGAAGAGACCGGCTCAGCCCCAGGGGCCACCAGATAGAAGAACCCTGCTCCAGGGCCCCCAGATACAAGAGCCCAGCTCAGCCCTAGGGTCCACCGGAAAGAAGAGCCCAGCTCTGCCCCAGGGGCCCCTGGATAGAAGAGCCCTGCTCAGCCCCAGGGGCCCCCAGATAGAAGAGCCCAGCTCAGCCCCAGGACCACTGGATAGAAGAGCCCAGCTCAGCGCCAGGGGCCCCAAGATAGAAGAGCCCAGTTCAGCCCCAGGGGCCCCCGTATAGAAGGGCCCAGCTCAGCTCCAGGGGCCCCCGGATAGAAGGGTCCAGCTCAGCCCCAGGGCACCCCGGATAGAAGGTCCCAGCTCAGCCCCAGGGGCCCCCGGATAGAAGGGCCCAGCTCAGCCCCAGGGGCCCCCGGATAGAAGAACCCAGCTCAGCCCCAGGGGCCCCCAGATAGAGGAACCCAGCTCAGCCCCAGGGGCCCAGATAGAAGAGTCCAGCTCAGCCCCAGGGGCACCCGGATAGAAGGGCCCAGCTCAGCCCCAGGGGCCCCCGGATAGAAGAACCCAGCTCAGCCCTAGGGGCCCCAGATAGAAGAGCCCAGCTCAGCCCCAGGGCCCTAGATAGAAGAGCCCAGCTCAGCCCCGGGGGTCCCGGATAGAAGAGCCCAGCTCAGCCCCAGGAGCCTCTGAATAGGAGAGACCAGCTCAGCCCCAGGGGCACCAGATAGAAGAGCCCAGCTCAGCCCCAGAGGCCCCCGGATAGAAGAGCCCAGCTCAGCCCCACGGCCCCCCCGAAAGAAGAGCCCAGCTCAGCCCCAAGGGCCCCTGGATAGAGGAGCCCAGCTCCGCCCCAGGGGCCCCCAAATAGAAAAGCCCAGCTCAGCCCCAGGGGTCCTGGATAGAAGAGCCCAGCTCAGCCTCAAGGGCCCCTAAATAGAGGAGCCCAGCTCCGCCCCAGGGGCCCCCAAATAAAAGAGCCCAGCTCAGCCCCAGGGCCCCCAGTTAGAAGAGCCCAACTCAGCCCCAGGGATCCCTGATTGAAGAGCCCAGCTCAGCCCCAGGGGCCCCTGGATAGAAGAGCCCAGCTCAGCCCCAGGGGCCCCTGGATAAAAGAACCCAGCTCAGCCCCAGGGCACCCGGATAGAAGAGCCCAGCTAAGCCCCAGGGACCCCTGATTGAAGAGCCCAGCTCAGCCCCAGGGGCCCCTGGATAGATGAGCCCAGCTAAGCCCCAATGGGCCCCTGGATAGAAGAGCCTAGCTCAGCCCCCCAGAGGCCCCCACATAGAACAGTCCATCTCAGCCCCAGGGGCCCCCGGATAGAAGGGCCCAGCTCAGCCCCAGGGGACCCTGGATAGAAGGGCCCAGCTCAGCCCGAGGGGCCCCCGGAAAGAAGAGCCCAGCTCAGCCCCAGGGCCTCAGATAGAAGAGTCCAGCTCAGCCCCAGGGGCCTGCGGATAGAAGGGTCCAGCTCAGCCCCAGTGGCCCCCTGATAGAAGAACCCAGCTCAGCCCCAGGGGCCCCCGGATAGAAGAACCCAGCTCAGCCCCAGGGGCCCCAGATAGAAGAGTCCATCTCAGCCCCAGGGGCACCCGGATAGAAGGGCCCAGCTCAGCCCCAGGGGCCCCCGGATAGAAGAACCCAGCTCAGCCCTAGGGGCCCCAGATAGAAGAGCCCAGCTCAGCCCCAGGGCCCTGGATAGAAGAGCCCAGCTCAGCCCCAGGGGTCCTGGATAGAAAAGCCCAGCTCAGCCTCAAGGGCCCCTAAATAGAGGAGCCCAGCTCCGCCCCAGGGGCCCCCAAATAAAAGAGCCCAGCTCAGCCCCAGGGCCCCCAGTTAGAAGAGCCCAACTCAGCCCCAGGGATCCCTGATTGAAGAGCCCAGCTCAGCCCCAGGGGCCCCTGGATAGAAGAGCCCAGCTCAGCCCCAGGGGCCCCTGGATAGAAAAACCCAGCTCAGCCCCAGGGCACCCGGATAGAAGAGCCCAGCTAAGCCCCAGGGACCCCTGATTGAAGAGCCCAGCTCAGCCCCAGGGGCCCCTGGATAGATGAGCCCAGCTCAGCCCCAATGGGCCCCTGGTTAGAAGAGCCTAGCTCAGCCCCCCAGAGGCCCCCACATAGAACAGTCCATCTCAGCCCCAGGGCCCCCCGGATAGAAGGGCCCAGCTCAGCCCCAGGGGACCCTGGATAGAAGGGCCCAGCTCAGCCCGAGGGGCCCCCGGAAAGAAGAGCCCAGCTCAGCCCCAGGGCCTCAGATAGAAGAGTCCAGCTCAGCCCCAGGGGCCTGCGGATAGAAGGGCCCAGCTCAGCCCCAGTGGCCCCCTGATAGAAGAACCCAGCTCAGCCCCAGGGGCCCCCGGATAGAAGAACCCAGCTCAGCCCCAGGGGCCCCAGATAGAAGAGTCCATCTCAGCCCCAGGGGCACCCGGATAGAAGGGCCCAGCTCAGCCCCAGGGGCCCCCGGATAGAAGAACCCAGCTCAGCCCTAGGGGCCCCAGATAGAAGAGCCCAGCTCAGCCCCAGGGCCCTGGATAGAAGAGCCCAGCTCAGCCCCAGGGGTCCCGGATAGAAGAGCCCAACTCAGCCCCAGGGGCCTCCGAATAGAAGAGCCCAGCTCAGCCCCAGGGGCCCCGGATAGAAGAGCCCTGCTCAGCCCCAGGGGCACCCGGATAGAAGGGCCCAGCTCAGCCCCAGGGGCCCCCGGATAGAAGAACCCAGCTCAGCCCTAGGGGCCCCAGATAGAAGAGCCCAGCTCAGCCCCAGGGCCCTGGATAGAAGAGCCCAGCTCAGCCCCAGGGGTCCCGGATAGAAGAGCCCAACTCAGCCCCAGGGGCCTCCGAATAGAAGAGCCCAGCTCAGCCCCAGGGGCCCCGGATAGAAGAGCCCTGCTCAGCCCCAGTGGTCCTGGATAGAAGAGGCCAGCTCAGCCCCAAGGGCCCCTGGATAGAAGAGCCCAGCTCCGCCCCAGGGGCACCAGATAGAAGAGCCCAGCTCAGCTCCGCCCCAGGGGCCCCCAAATAGAAGAGCCCAGCTCAGCCCCAGGGGTCCTGGATAGAAGAGCCCGGCTCAGCCCCAGGGGTCCTGGATAGAAGACCCCAGCTCAGCCCCAAGGGCCCCTGGATAGAGGGGCCCAGCTCCGCCCCAGGGGACCCCAGATAGAAGAGCCCAGCTCAGCCCCAGAGGCCCCCGGATAGAAGAGACCGGCTCAGCCCCAGGGGCCACCAGATAGAAGAACCCTGCTCCAGGGCCCCCAGATACAAGAGCCCAGCTCAGCCCTAGGGTCCACCGGAAAGAAGAGCCCAGCTCTGCCCCAGGGGCCCCTGGATAGAAGAGCCCTGCTCAGCCCCAGGGGCCCCCAGATAGAAGAGCCCAGCTCAGCCCCAGGACCCCTGGATAGAAGAGCCCAGCTCAGCGCCAGGGGCCCCAAGATAGAAGAGCCCAGTTCAGCCCCAGGGGCCCCCGTATAGAAGAGGCCAGCTCAGCCCCAGGGCTCCCGGATAGAAGGGCCCAGCTCAGCCCCAGGACCCCCAGATAGAAGAGACCAGCTCAACCCCAGGGCCCCCGGATAGAAGGGCCCAGCTCAGTTCCAGGGGCCCCCGGATAGAAGAGCCCAGCTCATCCCCAGGGTCCCCCGGATAGAAGAGCCCAACTCAGCCCCAGGGGCCCCCGGATAGAAGAGCCCAGCTCAGCCCTAGGGGCCCCCGGATAGAAGAGTCCAGCTCAGCCCGGCTCCTGCAGAGATTCCCTCCAGGATTATTCAGTCTATTTCTATGAACACAGCAGAAGGTGCTGACAATCTCCTACCAGAGCAGAAACCTGTGCAGACGTGTCCAGGCTCTCTCCTCCCCCTGGGGGGCCGGAGGGCAGATCTGGGGTCTGGGGAGGGGCAGATCTGGGGTCTGAGGGGGCGGGCAGATCTGGGGTCTGAGGGGGGGGCGCTAGAGGGCGCACTGCGGAATGGCCGCACTGTCGTGAGGCTCCCGCTGCCCGGAGCTATTATCCGCCTAGGTATCCTGATTACCATCGCTGCGCCCTGAACTGACCCCACGGTTCGGTTGGGATATCGGCTGTCCACCCACGGTCCAACTCCTGAGCCATTCGGAGGTTGCTGGCCGAAGCTACGAGGGTCCCAAGTTTCTCCGACTCGCGCTCTGGAAGTCTGATGCCCTCTTGCCCGGCGTCACTGTTCATGCCAGTCCGAGGCTCTGCACGTGGGGTGTAGGCCTAGCTCCTCCCTCCTCCGCCAGGCTCGGTCGCTGGCCGGGCGGAACGCTTGGCTCCCCCTTGTCGTCGGACTTATCTCTCGGCTCTCCCATCTGCCTGCCCAGATACCATCGCCCAAGGAGGTACAACGGATTTGATACTTGGTTTTTGAGGGATTGCCCCCCTTGGGCCGGGAACGGCGACGGCCTTTACTCATCGGTGGGAGTGGCGGGGCGTGCTGGCCTGCTCGTGCCCCCACGATCCGAGCTGCTTACTGCTTGGCCGGGTCCCTTGGCCGAACTGCATCCTGATTCCCACTTGCCTTGTTTCCCTTCTGTACCTCCGTTATGGGGAAGCCGGACACTAAACAGTCCAAACTATCCTTTGACTCTGGAGGGGCCAGGCGTGGGACGCGTTCGCTCCAGGAAGCTGGGGCTTCGCGGTCCCCCCCCCCGAATGTCGCTGAGAGTGTCCCGCACCCACCTCCGCCGGACTTCGCCCAAATGATGCAGGAGATGAGGCAGGGGTTTGCCACTATAGTGGACAAGGTGGACAAGATATCGTCGCGCATGGATGCGGTCGTTCAGAAATTGGACGTGCATGAGGAGCGCTTGACGGCGGCAGAACAGCGCATTTCGGACCATGATGACACGGCGGCCACCCATACCACCCAGCTGGCGAGAATGGACAATATCCTGCGTGTTATTGCCGCCAAGAACGAGGAGTTGGAGGCGAGGAGTAGGCGCAACAACGTGCGCATAGTAGGTGTGCCGGAGTCCACGAATGTGGGCAAAATGGAGACATATGTGGAGAGGCTACTGGTGGGCGCCATTGGGACGGAAGTTTTCTCGTCCCAGTTCATCGTCGAGAGAGCGCATCGGACGTTGGGACCTCGTCCGGCCTCTGGGGCTGCACCGCGTCCTATCATTGCGCGCCTCTTGAACTATCGTGATCGAGACGCTGCTCTTCAGGCTGCCCGCGCTAACAGGGCTCTCTCCTTCGAGGGGGTGTCTTTCACCATGTACCCCGACTTCACTCCGATGGTGCAGGACCAGCGACGGAAGTTCTTGGGGGTGAAAAGGAAGCTTCGGGACCTTCAAGTGGACTACGCCTTGCTTTATCCGGCTAAACTTAGAGTGACGCATCAGGCTAAACAACATTTTTTCACCAACCCACAGCACGCTGAGGACTTTGCGAAGCGCCTCCAGCGCGAGCGCGCTGCTGCCGATCGTGATGACGATCGGGATCCGGAGGGTGAACAATCGGCTGCTGAGGAGGAGGTCGCCTGATTCTGGTGACTTTGGACTTTGTCTATCTTTTTTCCGGTTATTGTAGTATTGTGGATGTGTAACTTTTGTATTGAGACCTGTTGGCTGCCTTCTCAGTATTTGCGGCCTAGCTATTGTCCGTTTTTGATTTTCTTTTTGCTGATGCGTGAGTTGTGCCTGTATTACGATGAGTGAGTGCGGTTTTGCTGTTTACGTGGGGTTGGGATGGCACCGCAGGATGGTGTTATGGGATGTCGCGCTCTGGGCACCCACCCCCCCGCGCTGCGCCTGGGGCCGCCTGGTACTCGTTGGCGCGGACACTGGCGTGGCGTGAGGGAGTGGCGTCGTGCACCTCTGGAAGGTTCCCCGGAGGGTGTGCCCCATGTTTACCTTTTGTTTGGATTCTAGTCCTATGTTGGTTGACTGGATGTCTGTTGAGGGATGGGGGGGGGGGGGTGTATGTGGCCTGATGGTTGGGGTGGTGTCAGGTGGGTGGATGGGGGGGGGCTGTCGCTGTCCATGTCTGTTTGCCTGGGACTTTTGGTTCGCTTTGGTAGCTGCTACTGCTGTTTGAGTGCACGGAATTGTCGTTGCGCCCGCTATCCGGGCTGTTCCACTTTCCTATCTTACGGGACGGGTTCTGGGATCCGTGCTCTCGTCCTTTTTGGGCCCGAGTGCGCCGGCCGCCATTTTAGGCTGCCGCGTGCCGGGGCGCACTCTGCGCGCGTAGCACGTGTGCGAGATGTGGGCCGTGTGGAATGGTTTGGCGGCGTGTGGCGCGTAGGCTGTCCTGAGTGCTTGCTGCATGGATGGGTCGACTGGGGGGGAGTTGTTGTGTTCTTGTTTGGTTGTTTTGGAGATGACTGGGAAATGTATGGAGTGTATGTGGAGGTCGGCCCGTGCCCTGGGGCGTGGACCTATCGTTGGCTGTTGCTGGCAGTTGGATGCCCTGTATTTGGTTATAGGGCCCTGTGGGGCCCTTAAGTTATGTGATGTCAACTGCTATTGTAGATCAGATCTCAATTTTGTCCTGGAATGTGCGGGGCCTTAATGATGCCAGGAAGTGTCGCAATGTGATACAGTATTTGGACAGGCATGCTATTCATGTTGCTTTTCTCCAGGAGACGCATCTGCGCCCCGCTCCCTCCCCCACTTTCGGCGGAAGGTGGGCTGCGGCCAGGGGGTTTGCTTCATACTCTTCTTATGCTCGTGGGGTTGTCACCCTTGTTAAGAGGTCACTTGCCTTCCAGGAACTTGGATCTATGGGGGACCCTGAGGGGCGCTATGTGCTGCTGTGGGGACGGCTTGGGCAGAACACTATACTGTTTGTTAATTGCTATGCTCCCAATGTTGATACGCCAATCTTTTTTGTCACTCTGTGGGGTCATGTTCTTGCTGTGGATGCTACTCACATTGTGTGGGGGGGAGACTTCAATTTTGCATTTCAGGCCCAATTGGACAGATCTGAGGGCAGCCCTCAGTACAATGTACAGGCTAGGGATGTGCTGCGGGGGATAGTGGAGGAGGCTGGGATGGTTGACAGCTGGAGGTACACCCACCCTGCCACTGGGGAGGGCACGCATTACACCACACGCGCTCGTTCATGGGCAAGGCTGGACTATGTATTTCTCTCCAGAGGGTTGGTGGCTGGCCTGAGGGGGGCCACACATTTAGCTAGGACGTATTCAGACCACTGTCCGGTGAAGGTTGATTTGTCCGTCCCCGGGTTGCACAGGCCGCGCCCGCCTTGGCGTTTGTTTCCGAGTGCTTTGCTCGACCCGGTGTTCAAGGAGGAACTCGGTGCGGAGGTGGAGGCGTCCCTAGAAACAAGGGCTCTGTGGAAAGCATTGAGGTCATTTGGGAGGCATTCAAGGTCACGATCCGGGGTGTCACTATTTCTAAAAGTTGTGGTGTACTCCGTCTGATTGTTCGGACCCTCGAGAGGTTGGAGGCTGACTTGCGAGACTTGGAGCGCAGGATGCAGGCGACTTCGGACCCCGATCTTTTGGCACAATTCCGCACTAAGCTCTCCGAGTATGAGGAGGAGGCTGCTCGTGAGGCTAAGCACAGGGGGAAATACTGGACGGCGAGGCGATACTGCGAAGGGGAGCGGCCCGGTAAGGTCCTCGCTGCTCTTACCAGACATCCTAGGCATGGGTCGGACGTGTTGGAATTGGTGTCTCCGGATGGCACTCGCTGTCGAGACACCTCGGAGATTCAGCGCAGTTTTATTGAACACTATGCACAGCTTTACACGACACAGCAGACGGGTGAGACTCGATACGGTGGATTCCTCGATGAGTTGGCGCTTTGTTGGCTGTCGGATGGTCATCGGGAGTTCTTAGGCAGGCCCCTGGAGGTGGAGGAGGTCAGGAATGCCATCATGTCTCTTTCTAATGGGAAGGCCGCCGGGCTGGATGGCCTTCCTGCTGAATTTTATAAGTGTTATATTGACATCATGGCCCCTGTGCTCCGTGAGGTGTTTGAGGAGTCTCTGGAGGAGGGACGCCTACCGGGCTCCATGCGGGAGGTCGCCATTACGTCGCTGCTCAAGCCGGGTAAGGATCCACTGGATGTGGGCTCCTACAGGCCCCTCTCATTGCTTAACTGCGATGTTAAAATTCTCGCGAAGGTCTTGGCGGTGAGATTAGCCGAACTCATGCCCGTTCTCGTGTTGCCGGATCAGTCGGGATTTGTGCCCGGTCGCGCCACCTCTCACAATCTTCGCACTTTGTTTTCGCTTGTGTCGACCATCGACCCCACTGTCCCGGTTGCCGCTGTCTTTCTTGATGCCACCAAGGCGTTTGACTCTGTCGAGTGGGGCTACCTTATTGATGTTCTTTGTCGGATGGGATTCCCCAGGATTTTCATCTCTTGGGTTAAGCTCTTATATACTGATCCGATGGCGAGGGTAGTAGTGAATGGGGTGCTGTCCCCCTCGTTCCCTCTCACGAGAGGGACCCGACAGGGCTGCCCCCTCTCACCCCTCTTGTTTGCTATCGCCATTGAGCCGCTAGCCTGCAGGATACGTCAGTTTCATCAGCAGAGCGCCTTTAATTGTCTTCAGCGGCAGGTCGGCATTTCTTTATACGCCGATGACGTCACACTCTATGTCAAGGACCCTGAGAACAACCTTAATTCGCTCCTGCGGGAACTGGTCGCTTTTGGAGGCGTATCCGGGGTTCATATCAACTGGCGGAAATCTCAATTTTTCCCCCTCACGGCTGCGGTGGCCAGGTTTCCCCTTGACTACCCTTTGGAATGGTGTGACTCAGAGTTGCGGTATCTCGGTATTGTTGTGTCCTTGGATAGGGGAGACGCGGTTCGGCTCAACTATGGTGTGGCCATTACTAAACTGGCGGATGATGTCACCAGATGGATGTCTTTACCTCTCTCCATGGCCGGCAGGGCGTCTCTTATCAAGATGGTGGTTCTGCCCCGCTTCCTTTATCTTTTTCAAAACCTCCCATATCATCCTGGTGCTTATTTCTTTCGTAGACTTCGCTCTGAGCTTCTGCGATTGTTCTGGGGGGGCAAGCAGCCGCGGGTGGCCTGGGCTACCCTTACGTTGCCTTACGCTGATGGCGGTTTCGACGTCCCTGATTTTGAACTCTATTATCTCAGCGCTCAGGCGCATTATGCCCATCATTGGATGCGCCCCACGCCGTTCATGCCCCAGATTGCTGCCGAGCATTGGGTCGCCCACCCGCTCCCACTGGAGGGGATGGTTTTGGGCAAGGTGTCAGATGTGGAAACGCCCCGCACGACGGTGACATGCACAGTGGATGCTTGGAAGCGGATGGCTCATTTGCTAGACGTTTCCTTTCTCTACTCGCCGGCCTTGCCTCTGGCTTATCATCCGGATCTGTCGCTGTTGTTGGAGACGGGGTTTCAGCGAATGTGCAAGCGGCTGGGTATCCTCACGTGGGGCGATTTGTTTCATGAAGGTGCCTTCCGTACGCAGGCTCATTTCTTCGGTTCGGCTGCTTGCTCCCCTCTAGACCTGTTCTATTTTGTCCGCCTGCGGCAGGGCATGCGTGCTCTGCTACCGGACTACCCCTCGGAGCCTGGGGTAACCCTCCCCCTCCATGTGCTGCTGGTTTCAGATGGGCGACACCTGGTGTCGAAGTTATACGGGGCTATTCGCCGACAGCGATCGGTCCCGACCAATCGGGTACGCGAGCAGTGGGTTGCCGAATTGGGTGCTCCTATTACAGACGAGCAGTGGAAATATTGTTGCGGGCTCACGGCCAATGTCTCTTCTAGTTGTCGCCTTAAAATCATACATTATAAGTTTGTTCAGAGGTATTACTATACCCCGGCGAGGAAACTGCGGTTTCATTTGGCGGAGGATGATAGGTGTGCTAGGTGTCGAGCGGAAGGCGCTGATTTTTTGCATTTGGCTTGGAGCTGTGCGGGGGTTTTGGAATATTGGACTCAGGTTCATGAAGCCCTGCAGGTTATGGCGGAGGATGGGGTGGCGTTTGACCCCTTGGTGATGTTACTTGGCTTTTCTAAGGACGTACCTGCCTCTCACCGTAGGTTTGTTGACGTGGCCTTGTTGTTGGCTAAGCGTAGGGTTGCTTGTTGCTGGGGTCGTGGTAGGGTGCCGCGCTTTCAAGACTGGGTGACTGACCTCATTTACTGTCAGGATCAGTACAACATCTATTCAGACTTGATGCCTGTTCGATGCAGACCAAAGGATTTTTGGAGTCCGCTTCAGGTGTACCTCCTGACCAGGGCGGCGCGGGACTCTGATTCTGAACTTGAGGACCGTGAGGGGATAGGCTGATGACAACGTGATGGGCTGGGGTTTTACACGACACCTGCTGTTCTTTCGATATCGGGGGGGGGGGCTGACTGTCTCCTTTTCCTGTGAGTTATAGGGGGGTGGGAGTCTCCCTTCGGACAGGTAGTTTATCGGGAATCCAGATTGTATCCCTATGCGACACCCTTCTATCCAGTGCTCCTCATACTTGTGTCCCCTCTGGCTCATGTGTTCTCCGCTGATGTACTGTATTCATATTGCATTGTCTTATTGGCTCGCCTGCCCATTCTGGATCATTGTATTTTAATATCTCTTGCACATTTCGTTGGCGCTCCTTGTATTGACTGTTGCCCTGCCCTGTACTTCCTTGTGTCTCCTTGTTTATTTATTTTTTGTATGCTTTTTAGGCACTGACGTACCACTGTAACGGCCGAATGCGACTGTATGTTTTGAATGTACACTTCCTTTATACCTGCTTGTCTCCAAATAAAGGTTTAAAAAAAAAAATCTGATCTGGGGTCTGAGGGGGGCAGATCTGGGGTCTTGGGGGGGCAGATCTGGGGTCTGAGGGGGGGGCAGATCTGGGGTCTGAGTGGGGGGGTCTGTGAGGGTCTGAAGATGGAGGTAACTGCACACACAGACAGGACTCCTTCCTCCTCTGCAGCAGGCTGGACACCCCAGGAGTGGTCGGAAGTGATGTCATACCCGCTGCTGGTGCTGTCTCTGCCGCCGCTGACCCGGAAAAGGAAACCCTTCTCCCTTTCAGCCAATGTGCAGCTCAGTGGGTTTCATCGGCAGGCGAGGAGCGCCCTCTTGTGGCCGCAGACTGAACCGCCGCCTCCAGTCTTTAACACCTTAGCTGCGTGTAAACATTTCTCCCCAGTGCTGCGCTGTCCATTAGAACTAGTGCTGAATGGACGTTCAATGGTCGTGCGCAGCACTGGGGAGGTAGCGCTGCTGACGACCATTGGCCGTCAGCAGCACTTAAGGGGTTAAGAGTGAATTGGAAATTACAGCCTGAATTTCATTAATTATATGAAAATGTAAGAAACTGCTAGAATTAAACTGGACAATGTTTTCTATTTTTCGTGTTTCTGTGGGTAATTTTTTATATTTGGTAGGACTGTGTGTTTCAAACAACTTTCCGACTCTGCACCAAATTACGTTTTTCATTTGTCTGCTTTGTTTACCTGCTCACTCCCTTCAAAGGTTCACTTATAAAATAAACAAAGAAGTAGATTACAGTCTCAATAACTTCATAAGATAGAACAATCAGATTTGACTGTCACAGAAGGTATTCCAGCACCAACAAATGTCAGACTCCTTCATACAGGCTCTTATTAGAGTTACCACCTTTTGGTCATGTTTCAAGATTTTGCAAAGGCACGTATATTATTCTTCAATAAGACTTCGTGTAAAAGTTTTTGTATTCATTATTGACAGTTTTGCTGTCTTTGTTTACATTAACTATCAGTCTTGATTCATAAAGGCAGCTCTAGAAAACATTGAACAAGTGATTTTTGCTTATATTTGATATTTTAAGTTTACACTGATTGAAGGAAACAATACCAGCTACTTTTGTACTGCCAGGAAAATTAAAATACTCTCCATGCCGGTAAAAGACCGGCCAAGTGGTAACCATCTCTCCGATCATCGATGTCCGGGTGCATGAGGGCTTCGTAGCACTGTCAAGCAAGTTGCATTTGTTGTCTGGGAAGTGACATCAGATCCGACATGCACACACATCAGAGCATTCAAGTCTCACTCAACATGAGTGACACTCACACATTTAGAGGTCGTGCTGAAGTCTCACTTACACCTAGCTGAATCTTATAACTGGGAGACGGGAGGGGGGTCTTAGTACTCCTTATGTGACTTTGCTCGCACTCCACTGTGTGCGGAGTAGCCGTTTACAAATAAAGAGGGAGACACTATTCACTTCATAGAGTTCAGCAAACCCACTGTCCTACATTTTGATAACACTACATTTTCAATATTTCACCTTGACGGCAGCACAGATTATACATTCCGTGTAATGTTAATTTGGATGCCTGTAATAATTATTTGGATGTTACCTGTGTACCCATCATTCCTGTAATTTCACCAATGTCTCTTTCTCTGACATTTTCAAAGGCACTTCCTGTAAGGTCATCAATAGGATAGTTTATTTTGGCTCTTAAGAATCTCAAACACTTGAGCTCTCTGAAGCACATATATAAGCTCTCATCTCACAGTGAGTGCCTGCCTCTACACACCAGTGCACCAGGAGGCTTTATCGGTAAACAATATTCTTTCTTTCTCTCTCTCGAAACCTAGGGGGAGAATCCTATGGTTTGCTCAGAATTGGAGGAAAATCACTTCAGACCCATGGATTCTGTCTACCACCTGGAGTTCTATGGATCCCCAACCCAGGTGGTACGTCTGAGACCTCTGATCTTCTCACCTGAGAAGATGAGTCTGATAGACTCCGAGTTGATGGACCTTTTTGGAAAAGCCACAATTTGCAGGTCTGTATTACATACAAAATAGTTTGTTAGCAACATATTCTTAGTAAAGAAAAAAGGACAAAGGGTTCAGACTGGTCATAAACCTGAGGGACTTCAACGAGTAACTAGTCTATCGACTCGTCAAGATGGAGTGTATCCATCTTTTACGAGATGTCCTCCTGGCGGGGGACTGGATTGTGAGACTTGCCTTAAAGAATGCTTACCTTCCTGTCCCTATATACCCTCCTCACCACCAAGTCCTCCAATTTGGTTGGAGGGGACAGATTTAAGAGTTCCGAGGTCTCCCCTTCAGCCTCTCATCCGCTCTGTAGCACTTTACCAAGCTCCTTTGCCTGGTGATGGAGGTGCACGAATCTGCCTTTTGTGTAGTGATGCCAATGTAAGGGCACACCATGCAAAAAGTCCAGGTGACCCTTATTGGTTTACAAGACTTACTTTAATAATCCCAAGTGCTCAACTAGTGTGAGTGTGGTCGAGCAGCTACAGCTTAACAGAGAAGCATGTTATGCATTTGTTCCACTCACACATAGTGTAAAGAATTGAGGCAGAATCCAGGGAAAATAGGAGGTTGATTTATTAGCAGAACAGCACAGTGCTCTTAGCTCCAAGCTCCTCTCTAGAATAACCAGTACAAGTCTTTTACAGATAAACAATTCCATAACAGAACCTTACAGTAAATGCATGTGCACATTGAGAATGAACATAAGATTAAAAGGGAAACACACTATTAAAGGGGCAATGGATAAGATGATACACTAAGGATCCTACACATAGTCAATAAATGTTTCACACATTCAATATGAAATTCAAGACCAAGAATTTAGACACCAAGATATTTGGAATAACTTAGGAACAAGCGACAATATCATTTTAGAAGACAAAAGAAAAATACTCAAATAACGGTTTTGAAGCATGAGCCTCGAGCATAACAGTGTTATCCTATGGGAGAAAGAAAGAGATAGCAAACAGGTATTTGGAGGCAGAGTTCGGAGGTGCTCTTTGGGACTTAAGGTGCTCGGGCTGAGGGCCAAAGTACCACCATTCAGAGAGTCTGGGTGCAGAGGTTCTGGTCGGGATGGCGGCCTCAAGCACTACACTACAAGGGCTGCAAGGAGGGACTTGGGGGCAAGTCCAGGTGAACGTGAAGGAGGGCTCAGGTCGTGTGGTGCCTAGACCAAGGGGACACAGTCAGAAGTCACAGAGCTCGGGTGCAGAGGGTCTTGGCAGGCTGGTCATTGGTATTCGAGGCTCTCATGGTTGTTGATGGATCTGCAGAGGTAAGGAAAACAAAACAACAGGGCCACTTTGGTCATGGGTCTCATCTGTCCTGATGTCCCTCGATGTGCAGGAAGGCTCAGGTGTTTGGGCAGGACACAAAAGACGCCTTGGATGGTGCAAGTGCCCTGGTGCGTAGGGTATTGGTGCAGGGAGAGCTCCTGTAGGGTCTGGCATCTCAAAACTCAGTTGAGAGACGAGCCTGACCTCCTGGACGGTACAAAAGAGGGTGGTGATGGACGGAGCATCTGAACCAATCAAACACTCACACCCAGTCAACATATCTGGGTTTGATCCATCACCGTTCTCTAGCCCACTCTGCCACCCCAGTTCAGACATGGCCATTATGCAAATCAGTCTGACCCTGTGTCTCATGGGAACAGTCCAGCCCGAACTGCCAAGCCATGCCTTCCCTGGACTGGCAACAAGCTTCCTAGGACCGGTTTCTGGCATTACAGCCATCTTCAGCCAGGCTTGCTTGAATCCAGTGGCAAAGTGAGCAAGGGACTCCCGTCTGAGCATACCCTGCAAACTTATGGCCAACAAAGCGGTACAAAAGGGGGTGGTGATGGACAGAGCATCTGAACCAATCAAACACTCACACCCAGTCAAAATATCTGGGTTTAATCCATCACTGTTCTATAGCCCACTCTGCCACCCCAGTTCAGGTCCTAGGAAGCTTGTATCTGGTCCAGGGAAGGCATAGCTTGGCAGTTCGGGCTGGACTGTTCCCATGAGGCACAGGGTCAGACTGATTTGCATATGGCCATGTCTGAACTGGGGTGGCAGAATGGGCTAAAGAACGGTGATGGATTAAACCCAGATCCGTTGCGTGGGTGTGAGTGTTTGATTGGTTCAGATGCTCCGTCCATCACCACCCCCTTTTCGACCTCCTGGAGACACAAAGACCGCCTCCTGAAGTGATGCTTTCTCGGTGGGCACGATGGCCAGCAACATGGTGAACCGTATAGATACGGTTGGTGCCTGCAGATGCCATGAGATGATAGCTGGTTGTCGAAGTGCTGGGCAGCCCTCCAAGTTTTGGGGAGGATGCGAGTCAGGTCTTTGCAATTGTTAAGGAGCAAGCAGCAAGGCAGAGTTTCGCCAGTTTCTGTGCAGGTCCTTTGTTCTCGCGGTGTCGTCTCTTCTTTGTCCTTCTTCAGTTCCCAGGAAGTAGGATCCAGTGTAGAGAAGTCCCCTAAATACTAAATTTAGGGGCGTTTAGGAGAGTACAAGGTAGAAGCCAATGGGCTAGCTACCCCTAGGGTAACTACACCCACAACATGACCGCGTCCATTGAGGAGTGGGCATATTCCTGACCCAGAAGTCCCTATTTCACCACAACAAGATGGTGAAGCCCTTCTCTGGCTGTTCAGTTCATGGAGCCTGCATAAGGGGTGTGACTAGCCTCTGGGTGCAACACGCCTCCTGACTAACTCATTTTCCACCACAGGGATGCCAAACAGGCCCTAGGGCAATGAGTGGAATTCCCCAGCTCTGGGGGAAGCTGGCGTTGCAATTCAAAGAGGGCAGAGGCTTTCAAACCAATGGTCTTAATATTCTAAATTGCTTGCCATCCTGCTAGAATTGGTGATAACGCCTACTGCCGAGCAGGCATTCTTCTCTGACAGCGCAGGCTCTACCTGGTAGTTGGCCAGAAATCTGTCTGTGGTGACAGGCTGGAAGATAACAGTCAGCCAACTGACTAAGAAACTGGTAGAGGTACAGGGGGCACCTCTTAGGTGCCCTCTGTGTGCATGTTCCAATAAATCTGATGCCAGCATCAGTACAGATTTATGAACACAAGGTCTTTGATACCAAACACCAGTATTTTCAGTGAAGCCGTCATGTAGCTGGGTAAGTCGTAAAGAGCAGTACCCAGTATATGTCCTCAAAATGGCTTCCTGAAAACTTGTGACGACTAACAATAAAAGTAGGCATCGCAGGGGCATATCTTCTCATGCAGGTGTCCCCCACACGTAATGTAATTCAACCTGCCTTTGGACTCTCAAGGCCTGCTGTAGGGGTGACTTACATATAGCACAGGCAGTGTATGTGGACATTGTACACAGGGAGTGGTCAATGTTGTGTTTTTGGCGTCTTGCACCATTTAACGCATTCTGCAATGGCAATCTGCCTGGCATGGGCCCCAAATGTCCATTGGATGTAATGAGCTAGGGACCAGTGTAGAGTATTCCTCGCAATTGACATTTCAAAAAGCTAAACTTAGGAGCCATGCCTGTAGAGACGGAGCTCTTCTGCTGCCCCATAGCAAAGCAATCTCCCTCTTAGCTAACAGGAAACCCTGTGCCGTCAGCTTCCTGACTTTCCGAGGGAAGTTAGCCACATAGCCCAACAGTGCGATTTCAGGGGTGGGTAAGAGTTGCATGGAGAGTATGTCACCTAATGTGATGTGGACTGGGGACCAGTATTGGTGTATTTTAGGACATGTCCAGCGAGGTGGGAAAAATCTTTGGGTAGCATAATACATGCTGCAGCCCTTAGGGACCCTCTTTAGTACCTATGCCCTGGGTACTAGGGTTATCAGTTACAGGGACTTACAGGGGTGCCACAGTCCATGTCTATTGGATTACAATTACATTGAAATTGCTTGGTAGGTGGTTCTATAGGGTATTGCCGCTCCTGGGCCATACGCAGGTAAGCATGCTCTAGTACGGAGTGGGGATCACGGTGCATAAGGGTAGGGAGAGACACCCTCCTCCCCAACGTGTGGATATCCACTGGTAAAACAGAGCATCAGTCCCCTGCACACGCTAACAGAGTTTCAAATATATCAATAACAGTGTGACAAAAGCTTGAGTCTTTGATGGAACATGCGCTTCAGTTTATTCACAACTGCCTTACCCAACACGTGTTCCGTTGCGTTTACAGTTGTGTGCAGCGACTTCTTCGGGGCTAAGAAACAAACAATGCAAAACAATTGGGAATAAAAGGTATGCAACAAGAGCATATTGAAGACTAGGGGTACCCGTTCCTACGGTCAAAGAAAGTCACAACCTTTTCTGGTTGGAAATGAAATACAAGAGTGGTCAATCTCAATAAAGTTGGGTTGCTTTGGGTGATGGGGGAATTCCTCCGTTAGATATAGTGCCCTCACACACCCTTGCGATGTCATGCTTCATAATCGGGCGTTGCTCCTCGTGGGGGTGGCGCTGCTGTCCTCCACGTGCCCCGCAAGAGGGCTCTTTATCAGAGATCTTTTAAGTAGACGCTGCAGTTGTGCATGTGGGTATGTGGGCCTAGGACAGTGAGTGAGTGAGTTAAAATCACCAGTCGGTACCTGGAACCTAATTTTATTCAGGGGTCCGAATGGTAAGGTTAAACAGCAGTGGAATGCTGGAGCTCCTCTTTAGAATAAATGTGGAGGGGGGATAAGTGTCTTCCCGCTGCTCTCAGAATCCGTGTCAATGTGTTTTAAAAAGATAGAATGGTCAACATGTTTTGCGCTTCTTGTAGGTCCATAAGGGATCCAAGGGCGCTTCGTCAGGACCGATAAGTGTGTAAATAAGGGAAAGTAAACACGAATCAGGGAAGAAAGGGTCCTGTATACCTTTGGTACCTTTAGTTAGGTGTAGATGCGTCCTTGCGCTGAAAGGAGCGTGCAGTACAGGTTCCTAAACCCAACCTCTACATTCAGAAAGTTGGGCCACGTCAGTGCTCCCTCGGGTTGTAAGGCAGAATATAGTAGATCGCACCATCCAGGTCCCAGACCTACCCGTCCGTAGTGAGTAGCTGGGATCAGTTGTGTGCAGCGACTTCTCCAGGGCTAAGAAACAAACAATACTACAGAGTTGGGAATAAAAGGTATGCAACAATAGCATCCTTTTTATTAGGGAAAGGTCCCGTATTAATACCGTCAAGGATATGGCTGCCGGTTATTTTCTTCAACACAACCTGCACCGAGTGTGTGCAATGCACCACAGATTTTGTGTATTCATGACTGAATAAACTTGCACTATTACTAAATCCTCATTTAAGGTACATGGGGCAACATTACCATGTTCTCAAAGTATATAGAATATGCCCCAGCTATTTTTCCTTTGGGTGTATTCTTATATGTAATTAGGCTGTTTTCCTTTATTTACCCATCCTCAGGGACTTCTCATTGGGAAACATATCCAGGATCCATATCATGTGATTAGGAGGGATTATTTCTGGACACAAGATATGTGCAGTCTTAACTGTGTGTCTGAAATTGGACCCTATTGAATCCCATTTGGCACAGAAATACAACTGGATTTAAGGTGGTTTCTCGGTCAGATTTGGTCACCTAAGCACAATAAACTTGCTTTTACAGAGCTTGTAAACTTAGCATAATTGTTCTTTCTTTTTTACGCATCTCTTTTCCCCTAGGATCTTCACGCATTGAATATAGGTATTTTGTTTTTTATTACATACCTTCGAGTACCTGGCAACATTAAGGGGGTGTCGTTATGTTAAATTCCCCTTAGCAAAGTCACTGTTGACTGTCTAGGTTCATATGTCACAACTGAAATCACAAGGAACAAGCATGCCTTAACTCCGGACAAGTTTATTTTATCCATGAGTGTTATTATAATTTTTCCTCAAAATGCACTAGTTTGTTACTGATCAACCGAGGTGACACATTTAAGACAGCAGCATGGGTTTCCACAGGCTCGAGTAGGCAACACGAGCCGATCCTTCAAAGTTAGTCTGTCAAAATGGGAAACTGACATTGGATGCTATTGTTGTACACCTTTCATTCCCAATTCTGTACTATTGCTTGTTTCTTAGCCCTGGAGAAGTCTCTGTCCACAAGGCTGTTGAGAATAAACTGAAGCGCATGTTTCAGCAAAGACTCAAGCTTTTAGTCACACAGTTATTGATATAATTGAAAACGTGTTGATGTGGTTGCGCACAGGCTTGATTTAATCTTTGTAAAGGATTTTCCACAGTTTGTAATGTGCCTCCAGACAAAGGCTTCAAAGTGCGACTTTGAAGCCTTTGTCTATGATCACAATATCAAGACCCCGCCCGCAATGGCGCCTATTACAACTTTCAGGAGCTTACTGGGACATAGAAGCAAGCAGCGAAATCGAAAGTTCTATACACAATTATTCCGTTAAGCAATTGCCTCCAGCATTTTTGCACAGGATATTTTACGTTCACACGATTGTTTTCTCGCACTATTTCACCATTAGTTTTTGGAGTTATTTTCTGACAATATTCACCCGACACATGTATCTTTAGGGCAGGGATCCGATTCAGGTATATAACCAACAAACTTCAGTATAAATCTACATGAACTATGTCTTATACTACGCTTATTGATTAAATGCACTATCATTTTTGCAAGATTCTCCTGACGAAGTGCCAATTTGGCACGAAATGCATTGGTAAGGAAATAATGTGGATAAAAATCTCGTTGTTTTTCGAAAAAAGTTATTTCAAGATAAATATGTGATTTACAACATATGAACTGAAAAACAAAACATTAAGAAAGAAGCAACCTAAAATCAAATTTTTGTTTACTTTTCGGATTATTTGATTTCTCTTTAATAAAACAAAGATTCGATTGAACTGTGACATAGTGTCACTCACAGTGTGCCCGGAGGGTCGAACACTTTAATTAGAGTTCGCATTCAGATATTGATATAATTGATACACTGTTTGCGTGTTCAGGGACTGTTGTTCTGGATCGCAATTAACATTGGTGAAGTTTTTAGGGAATGAGCAATGGGCCTTGGGCCTGGTTAGCAGGAACCCCGCGCACTTCCAACCAAGAGCATCAGTACCAGTGGGTAAAAAGTGGGGGTGACCATATCTAAAAGAGGCACTTTCCTACAGGAGGTCTTTGGATGCAAGGAATCCGGCTGATCTTATACTTGGATGACAAACTTCTGGTGGATCAATTACATTCCCAAAGTATGCAAAATTTGAAAATGACTATTGCACTCCTACAGGATTTGGGCTTTGTAATCAACGGCCAGTTGAACCCATCCCAGAAGATGACTTTACTGGGGTTTCTCATAGACATTTCCTCAGCTTCCCAACGCCTACTGGAAGAGATGAGACAGAATCTCTCTCCACCAGTTGACCAGGATTAAGGGTCTGCTATCATCGCCGATCCAGGCCGTCTTCCCGGGCCCGTTACATTTCAGGTCACCACAGAGGCTAAAAGCAGCACGCCTCAGGAAAGGCCTCACAAACTCAGAGCAGGTTTCGCTGTCACCCAATCCAGGACAGAACTCCAGAGGTGGATAGATCATATGGAGGCTGGAATGGCAGAGTGATATTTGGAGCCACACTGGACATGGCCATCGCATCAGATGCCAGCAGTCGGTGCTGGGGAGTCAGACACAGGACAGGACTCCAGAGGTGGATAGATCATATGGAGGCTTGGAATGGCAGAGTGATATTTGGAGCCACTCTGGACATGGCCATAGAATCAGAAGCCAGCAGTCGGTGCTGGGGAGTCAGACACAGGACAGGACTCCAGAGGTGGATAGATCATATGGAGGCTTGGAATGGCAGAGTGATATTTGGAGCCACACTGGACATGGCCATCGCATCAGATGCCAGCAGTCGGTGCTGGGGAGTCAGACGCAGGACAGAACTCCAGTGGTGGATAGATCATATGGAGGCTTGGAATGGCAGAGTGATATTTGGAGCCACACTGGACATGGCCATAGCATCAGAGGCCAGCAGTCGGGGCTGGGGAGTCAGACGCAGGACAGAACTCCAGTGGTGGATAGATCATATGGAGGCTTGGAATGGCAGAGTGATATTTGGAGCCACACTGGACATGGCCATCGCATCAGATGCCAGCAGTCGGTGCTGGGGAGTCAGACGCAGGACAGAACTCCAGTGGTGGATAGATCATATGGAGGCTTGGAATGGCAGTGATATTTGGAGCCACACTGGACATGGCCATAGAATCAGATGCCAGCAGTTGGGGCTGGGGAGTCAGACGCAGGACAGAACTCCAGCGGAGGATAGATCATATGGAGGCTTGGAATGGAGGAGTGATATTTGGAGCCACACTGGACATGGCCATAGAATCAGATGCCAGCAGTCGGGGCTGGGGAGTCAGACGCAGGACAGAACTCCAGCGGTGGAAAGATCATATGGAGGCTTGGAATGGAGGAGTGATATTTGGAGCCACCCTGGACATGGCCATAGAATCAGATGCCAGCCGTCGGGGCGGGGGAGTCAGATCCAGGACAGAACTCCAGCGGTGGAAAGATCATATAGAGGCTTGGAATGGAGGAGTGATATTTGGAGCCACACTGGACATGGCCATAGAATCAGATGCCAGCAGTCGGGGCTCGGGAGTCAGACGCAGGACAGAACTCCAGCGGTGGATAGATCATATGGAGGCTTGGAATGGAGGAGTGATATTTGGAGCCACTCTGGACATGGCCAAAGAATCAGATGCCAGCAGTCGGCGCTAGGGAGTCAGATCCAGGACAGAACTCCAGCGGTGGATAGATCATATGGAGGCTTGGAATGGCAGAGTGATATTTGGAGCCACTCTGGACATGGCCATAGAATCAGATGCCAGCAGTCGGGGCTGGGGAGTCAGATCCAGGACAGAACTCCAGCGGTGGATAGATCTTATGGAGGCTTGGAATGGCAGAGTGATATTTGGAGCCACTCTGGACATGGCCATAGAATCAGATGCCAGCAGTCGGGGCTGGGGAGTCAGACGCAGGACAGAACTCCAGCGGTGGATAGATCATATGGAGGCTTGGAATGGCAGAGTGATATTTGGAGCCACTCTGGACATGGCCATCGCATCAGATGCCAGCAGTCGGTGCGGGGGAGTCAGATCCAGGACAGAACTCCAGCGGTGGATAGATCATATGGAGGCTTGGAATGGCAGAGTGATATTTGGAGCCACTCTGGACATGGCCATAGAATCAGATGCCAGCAGTCGGCGCTAGGTAGTCAGATCCAGGACAGAACTCCAGCGGTGGATAGATCATATGGAGGCTTGGAATGGCAGAGTGATATTTGGAGCCACACTGGACATGGCCATAGAAACAGATGCCAGCAGTCGGGGCGGGGGAGTCAGATTCAGGACAGAACTCCAGCGGTGGATAGATCATATGGAGGCTTGGAATGGCAGAGTGATATTTGGAGCCACACTGGACATGGCCATAGAATCAGATGCCAGCAGTCGGGGCGGGGGAGTCAGACGCAGGGCAGACCTCCAGAGGTGGATAGATCATATGGAGGCTTGGAATGGAGGAGTGATATTTGGAGCCACACTGGACATGGCCATAGCATCAGATGCCAGCAGTCGGGGCTGGGGAGTCAGACGCAGGACAGAACTCCAGCGGTGTATAGATCATATGGAGGCTTGGAATGGCAGAGTGATATTTGGAGCCACACTGGACATGGCCATAGAATCAGATGCCAGCAGTCGGGGCGGGGGAGTCAGACGCAGGACAGAACTCCAGTGGTGGATAGATCATATGGAGGCTTGGAATGGCAGAGTGATATTTGGAGCCACACTGGACATGGCCAAAGAATCAGACGCCAGCAGTCGGGGCTGGGGAGTCAGACGCAGGACAGAACTCCAGCGGTGGATAGATCATATAGAGGCTTGGAATGGAGGAGTTATATTTGGAGCCACACTGGACATGGCCATAGAATCAGATGCCAGCAGTCGGGGCTGGGGAGTCAGATCCAGGACAGAACTCCAGCGGTGGATAGATCATATGGAGGCTTGGAATGGCAGAGTGATATTTGGAGCCACACTGGACATGGCCATAGAATCAGATGCCAGCAGTCCGGGCTGGGGAGTCAGACGCAGGGCAGAACTCCAGCGGTGGATAGATCATATGGAGGCTTGGAATTGAGGAGTGATATTTGGAGCCACTCTGGACATGGCCATAGAATCAGATGCCAGCAGTCGGTGCTGGGGAGTCAGACGCAGGACAGAACTCCAGCGGTGGATAGATCATATGGAGGCTTGGAATGGCAGAGTGATATTTGGAGCCACACTGGACATGGCCATAGCATCAGAGGCCAGCAGTCGGGGCTGGGGAGTCAGACGCAGGACAGAACTCCAGCGGTGGATAGATCATATGGAGGCTGGAATGGCAGAGTGATATTTGGAGCCACACTGGACAAGGCCATAGAATCAGAGGCCAGCAGTCGGTGCTGGGGAGTCAGACGCAGGACAGAACTCCAGCGGTGGATAGATCATATGGAGGCTTGGAATGGAGGAGTGATATTTGGAGCCACTCTGGACATGGCCATAGAATCAGATGCCAGCAGCCGGTGCTGGGGAGTCAGACGCAGGACAGAACTCCAGCGGTGGATAGATCATATGGAGGCTTGGAATGGCAGAGTGATATTTGGAGCCACTCTGGACATGGCCATTGTAGGAAGGGGGAGGCTCTAGTTGGCGCAGTGGCGACACTAGCGACAAGCAGGGACTCCCTCTTCCTCGTCAGGGCTGAGGGTTACCTTCCAGACAACCTCTGCTTACCCTCTAGGTAGTGTGGCTTAAGCAGTCGTAGGCTAATCTTTGGAGCACATAGGGTTAAACACTTGCAGTATTACACCGTCACAACCAACCCACCACACAATGAGACCAAACTGTATTCGTTGAAAATATATCTCTTTATATAAACTTCAAGCAGGCAAGTGAATACAGTTATCAGACTTTGAAATAGCGGTTCCAAGTTACTTAGTTCAGGTTGCCACAGTTCTTTCTAGCAATAAGCGTTCTTTAGGGCCTTCTGGCCGGTTCAACAAAGTTCTTGTGGAGCGGGTGGCTTCCAGGGGGGCTGTCCCACGTCGCGTTGCCTTCCCAGGGTCGCTGTTCGTTGCGGCTCTCAGCCAAGCAGGTCACGGGTCATCCGGGGCAGCGGTGCTCTGTGGCGGCAGGGTCCTTTCCTCGTCGTTCGCTCCGACCCTGGAGGCGGCGGCTGCGTGGTGGCGGCAAGTGGCAGTACGGTCCCCAAGTGCAGGACGTACCCAGCCAAGTGCCGGTGGAAGCTGTGCACTCACAGCTGAGCTGTCGGGCAGGATACCGACCAGGAGGACTCTCACAGGGCGACTGTCCGTCTTTGCAAGTGGATTGGCTGCTCGTGGCGCAGTCAACTCGGGAGCTCGGACCGGACAGGTCCTCCTTCACTTTGCTCTCGGGCTCCCGGTGCAGTTGCGGTCACGGTGTTCGGGCCAGCGGCGGCTGGACCTCACTTTGCTCTCGCTGTTGCTTTGGGCCCCGGTCACGGTGGTCAGGTGGATGTTGTTGCCTTGGAGGAGATTCCTCCGTCGGTACTGCGGCGATAAGCAGCACCCACAATCGCTTTCTTCAGGATGTAGCGCCCACTGGTCCTGGGGCGCTGGTCAGGGGGCAAGTTCAGAGCAAGCCCTTGGAGATCGTTTCAGCAGAGTTTGGCACAAAGTTTTGTAAAGCAAAAGTCTTCTCGTAGTCTTTCCTTTTTCCTCTTCTTCGGCAGCAAGGCACCAGACACAGGCAAGAGACCGTACCCTTCCTTGTCCTTCACGGTCCTTCTCGTCGGGCAGAGTTCCTTCTGTAGCCCAAACTGGATCTAACTTTCAAGGAGCAGGGCTCCTTCTTTTATACGGTATTTCTTTTGTTCTCGCAGGCCAGGGGGGCCTTTGCATAGCCACTTTCAGTCCTTGAGTACTCTGGTGGGTGTACTCCGGCTTCTGCTTTCAGTGTGAGGGGCAGGCGCATCAGACGCCCCACAGGAGGTGGAGCCACCATTGTGTGGACAGGGGCAGCCAGAAGCACCTTGTTGATGGGGCTTCGCCCGTCCTGGGCCAGGTGCCGGCTGAGTCATCAGTCGCTCCCCAGGAGGGTGGAGCCAGCATTGTGGTGGCAGAGCACAGCAAGATCCAGAGTCAAGAGCCACTCCTACCTCCCACTAAGGTGTAATCTGCGCATTCACCACCTGTCATCCCCCCAGCCCTGTCACTCACACACCCCAGACAGTCAGATACACATACCAGCAGAGGCGGGCTGAAATGGGTAGGCAAGCAAATGCTAACTTTCTAAAAGTAGCATTTGCAAACCCAGGATACTAAAATAAACTTGACTACAAGAAATATTTTATCATCCTGAGTTCAGGCATACTAAACACGACTCGCTACCATGCTCCTTGAGCCTGCTGGGATTATAGGGTGTAATAATTCCAGCAGCTCAGTCTGGCCTAACGGAAGCAGGTAGCCTTCAATAGTGAAATACGATTTTGGTTGTAAGTCACTACTAGGACATGCCACACACATCAGGGCCTGTCCTACCTTACACCTACAACGCACCCTGCCCGCAGGCCTACCATAGGGGTGACTAATATGTAGTCAAGGGAAGGTTCGGGGGCTGGCAAGTGGGTGCACTTGCCCAGCTAGCGTGACAGTACGAGACCGCACGCGTGTTCTGCGGTCGCAGTCCCCAGACACATCTTTACGGCTGCTTCGGTGGGTGGCGCAACCAGCGCTGCAGGCCCACTAGCAGTATTGGCATCTACAAGCCCCGGCACTCCTAGTGCACTTTACTAGGGACTAACAGTAAATCTAATGAACCAATCATGGATACCAATCGCATGTACAATTTACAGTAGGGAGCACTTGCACTGCGGCACGGGTCGGCCGTGGCGCAGTGCCCTGAGTATCGGAAAACCAGCAAAACATCGGAGGCACATCAGCAAAAAGTGGAAGGGAAACTCACGCCAAGGTGCCAGGTCTAACATGTGTCCCCTCCAGCTGAAATGTGGGGGGGAACTACCCTTCCCCAGGGAGTTCCACATCACTAAGGCGGAAAAATCTGGACAGACCGTCAGCGTTGGCGTGATCGGTGCCAGGGCGGTGTTCCACCGTAAAGTCCATACTCTGTAGAGAAATGGACCACCTCAACAGTTTCGGGTTCTCACCCCTCATTTGCATCAACCATCTGAGGGGCCTGTGGTCCGTCTGAACTCGGAAGTGAGACCCAAACAAGTAGGGTCTTAGCTTCTTCAGCGCCCAGACCACAGCAAATGCTTCACGCTCTATTGCACTCCACCTACTTTCCCGTGGAAGTAACCTCCTACTTATGAAGGCTACGGGTTGGTCAAAGCCCTCATCAGTCATCTGTGAAAGAACAGCCCCTACACCATGCTCTGAAGCGTCTGTTTGCACTATGAATTCCTTGGAGAAATCAGGAGCCAGGAGCACGGGCGCCGTGCACATGGCAGTCTTCAGGGTGTCAAAAGCCTTCTGACAGGTGTCAGTCCAAATCACATTCCTGGGCTGCTTCTTCGAAGTCAGCTCTGTCAAGGGGGTCACAATCGTGCCATAGCCCTTGACAAACCTCCTGTAATACCCAGTGAGCCCCAGGAAGGCTCTCACCGCAGTCTGGGTCTTGGGGGGTTCCCAAGCCAGGATGGTCTCAATTTTGGGTTGCAAGGGTGCTACCTTGCCACTCCCCACTTGGTGTCCCAAGTACACCACTGAACCCTGCCCAATCTGGCACTTGCTTGCCTTGATTGTGAGGCCTGCTCTGCGCAGGGCCATCAACACTTCCCAGAGGTGTTGCAGGTGTTCTGGCCAGGTGCCACTGAACACCGCGATGTCATCCAGGTAGGCGGCACTGAACTCGTCCAGCCCAGCCAACACCTGGTTGACCAATCTCTGAAAGGTGGCAGGGGCATTCTTCATCCCAAATGGCATAACCCGGAACTGGAAATGCCCATCTGGTGTCGAGAATGCCGACCTCTCCTTTGCCCCATCGGTCAAGGCGATCTGCCAGTACCCAGACGTCAAATCAAACGTACTGAGGAACCGGGCAGCCCCCAGCCGATCAATGAGCTCATCAGCTCTGGGGATGGGGTGCGCGTCAGTCTTCGTGACTGAATTGAGTCCTCTGTAGTCCACACAGAACCGGAGTTCGGGCGTGGCTCCCGGCGCAGCAGCCTTTGGGACCAAGACCACGGGGCTGGACCAAGGACTGCTGGAAGACTCAACCACCCCAAGGGCAAGCATCTTGGAGACCTCCTCCTTGATGCAGGCCCGGACCCTGTCAGTCACTCTGTAAGCCTTATGCTTCACAGGTAAGCTGTCTCCAGTGTCCACATCATGGACGCACCAATCTGTGACACTCGGAACCAGGGAGAACAGATCTGGAAACTGCCCCAGCAACTGGCGGCAGTCTTCCTGTTGTTCGGGGGTCAGGGTGGGTGAGAGGTTAACTCCATCCACTGACCCGTCTTTCTCACAGGCTACTAAGAGGTCAGGAAGAGGCTCCGACTCCTCCTCCATTCCGTCATCAGTTGCCAACAACATGCCCACTTCGGACCTTCGTAAGTGGGGCTTGAGGCGGTTGACATGTAGGACCCTTAAAGGGTTCCTTGGCGTCTTCATGTCCACCAAGTATGTCACTGGGCTCTTGCGCTCCACAACCTCAAATGGGCCTGTCCACTTATCCTGAAGGGCACAGGGCTCCACTGGGGCCAGGACATACACCTCTTGTCCAGGCTGAAGCTCGACCAGAGTGGCATTCTGGTCGTACCACCGCTTCATCTCCTCCTGGCTCGCTTCCAGATTTGCCTCGGCAAGTTGTATGAAGCGTCTGGTTTGGTTTCTGAAGGCCAGCATGTAGCTATATACATTCTGGGGAGGTTTCCTGGGAGATTGCTCCCAGCCTTCCTTTACCAAACTCAGTGGTCCTCTCACGGGGTGACCGTACAGTAGCTCAAAGGGGCTGAACCCTAGGGACTTCTGTGGTACCTCGCGATATGCAAAGAGCAGGCATGGTAAGAGGACGTCCCACTTACGCCTCATTGGACCTTCTAGGCCCATGATCATGCCTTTCAGGGTTCGGTTGAATCTCTCAACCAACCCGTTACCTTGGGGATGGTAAGGCGTGGTGAACTTATACGTTACGCCACACTCTTGCCAAAGGGACTTCATATATTTGGATATGAAGTTGGTCCCCCTGTCGCTCACCACCTCTAGAGGGAATCCTACTCGTGAGAAAATTCCCATCAGTGCACGTCCCACCACGGGGGCCGTCACTGTCCTCAGAGGGATAGCTTCAGGGTACCGGGTGGCATGATCCACCAAGACCAGGATGAACCTGTTGCCCATGGCTGTCTTGGGGTCCAGAGGCCCAACAATGTCAATACCCACTCGCTGGAATGGTGTACCGACCACAGGGAAGGGTTGGAGGGGAGCCTTGTTCTTCCCTCCGGTCTTCCCACTTGCCTGGCAAGTCGGACAGGTTCTACAATGAGCGTCGGAGCTCTTGTGCATTTGGGGCCAGTAAAAGTGGGTGACAAGCCTGTCATAGGTCTTGTCCATCCCCAAATGTCCTGCTAAAGGTACATCATGAGCCAGACCCAGTAGGAAGGCTCTGAACTTCTGGGGTACCACCAGCACACGAGCTGACCCAGGTTCAGCAGCCTTAGGCTCTGAATACAGGAGGTCGTTCTCCCAGTACACATAATGTGTTTTGGCCTGAACACCATTGGCCTGGTCTGCAGCCTGCTGCCGCATACCCACGAGAGAAGGGCATTCTTTCTGCTCCTTGCAGAATTCCTCCCTGGAGGGTCCTCCTTCTTGCTGCCAATGGGTCAGCTCAGGCAGGTCCCCCAGTTCGGCGATCTGTTCTCCTGTAGGCTCCAGGGCATCCCCCTCAAGGTCTGCTTCCTCCTGGACCGTGGGAACTTCAGGGGGCGGTTTCCCGCGCCCCCTCCCTAAGGCCGGTTCCTGGGCCTCTCCTTCAGGCCCCAGGACCTCTTGATCACCCCTACTGGCTGCCATTGACCGGGTGCTCACGCACGCCCAGTCAGGCAGACCCACCATCCGCAGGTGAGTCGTTTTCTCCACCTTTTCCCAAGGGGAGTGCTCCAAGTCATTCCCTAGCAAACAGTCCACAGGCATTGTTTTTCTTACACAAACCTGCAGAGTACCAGAGACCCCCCCCCACTCGAAGGGAACTTGAGCCATCGGACACTGACTCTCTGAATTATCAGCGTTGATAACCCTACAGTAGGCATGGGGTACAACCTGCTCTTGAGACACCAGGTGCTGCCTCACCGCAGTCACACTGGCTCCTGTGTCTCTAAGAGCCTCAGCTTCCTTGCCATTGATGATCACCACCTGCCCATATTTCTTAGTGTTAGAGGGCAGGTAGTTCGTAGGGATCATCTCACTGTCTCCTAGTGAGACTAGGGTCATGTGAACGGGATCTCCACCCCCCGGGACCATCACTTCTTCTCCTAAGTGAACACTAGTCACTTGACGGGGCGGAGCACCAGTGGGTGCGGGTTTTCCAAACAGGCGACACTTGGGGTCACTGGATATGTGCCCAGGCTCGCCACATTTGTAACAATTGAAGGGCCCCTTTGGAACAGGTTTACCTGTCGGGCCCCATTCTGCTTCGGGGGTGGGGGGGGGCTGAGAACCTTGCTGCTGGTTCCCCTGGGAACTACTTTGGGGGCCTTTTTGGAACCCTTTCTGTTTCCCCCCCTTGTCCCCCCCACTCTTCTGCTGGGGACCCTGCCCACTCTTGGCGGAGTCTCCCACGGGACCCTTGTGGACCCTGGTGCTGAGCCAGCGGTCCGCCTCCTCAGCAAGCTTCCTCGGGTTGGACAGCTTGCTATCGATCAGGTGTTGGCGTAACTCAGGAAAACAGTGATCAGACAAGTGCTCCCATGCAATTAAATCAAAGAGACCTTGAAAATCATTCACTTTGCTACCCTTCACCCAACCATCCAGTGCTCTGCAAAAGTAAGTCACATACTCCACATACGTATTCCCAGGCCGCTTAGTACATCCACTAAACTTCTGTCTATACATTTCAGGGGTAAGTCCGTACCTGTTCATTAAAGCTTCTTTCATGTGGGAATAGGATCTCTGATTTTCAACGGGCAAATCTAGCAAGGTATCTCGCCCTTCGCTAAGGAACCTTCCCCACAACCCCGCTCCCCAATCCTTGTCAGGGACCCGGTGGGAGGACATGGCTACCTCATATGCCCTAAACCACTGTCCTATGTCATCCCCCTTAAAGAACTCTTTAACTACGTCCTTCGGGATGTGCACTCTTGACTCTACCTGCACTGGCGATGTGCTGCCACCAGAGGGAGGACGATCCAAGCCTCTCTCCTTCAGACTCATCTCCCTCATTTTCACTTCGTAATCCATTTGGTGCTTTCGCTCCTCCAGCGCCATTCTTTTTGTTTCAAGCTCCAGTTGGATTTTTAGTTCTGCCAGCTTTCTCTCGTGATTCCTTGTTTCTTTCCTATCTGCCAGCTCCTCTGGCGACAGGCCTTTACCAAAGCTGTGCACACTGTCTTGCCTTTCGAGATCCACCAGATCCCCAAGTGCATTCTGCTCCTCCGTTGCAACTTGCTCCGCGAGGGCGTCTTGATCCTCCGGGGCCTTTCTGGACTCTATCCAGGCTTTCAGGGCCTTGTAGAGTTGTGGTTTGTTCTTGCAACCGGTGTGTGGAACCTTGAGTTTCTTGCAAAAAAACTTAAGTTCCGTCCTGGAGTACGTATCCAGCTTCGCGGCGTCCCACTTGACCTCCAACACCTCCGAGGTCGTGGACTCCGCTCCATCCAGGCTCTTCGTGCCCGGCATGGTTCTCACACTCGGAATCTTCTTTTCGGCAAAATTCAAAAGCAAAGTCTGTGGCTAATTAACTGGACTGTAATCACTGTGCAATGGTCGGAAGCTCAGGTATAAATATTGCAAATGTAGATTCGAAAAATCCTCTCGCTGCCGCCAATGTAGGAAGGGGGAGGCTCTAGTTGGCGCAGTGGCGACACTAGCGACAAGCAGGGACTCCCTCTTCCTCGTCAGGGCTGAGGGTTACCTTCCAGACAACCTCTGCTTACCCTCTAGGTAGTGTGGCTTAAGCAGTCGTAGGCTAATCTTTGGGGCACATAGGGTTAAACACTTGCAGTATTACACCGTCACAACCAACCCACCACACAATGAGACCAAACTGTATTCGTTGAAAATATATCTCTTTATATAAACTTCAAGCAGGCAAGTGAATACAGTTATCAGACTTTGAAATAACGGTTCCAAGTTACTTAGTTCAGGTTGCCACAGTTCTTTCTAGCAATAAGCGTTCTTTAGGGCCTTCTGGCCGGTTCAACAAAGTTCTTGTGGAGCGGGCGGCTTCCAGGGGGGCTGTCCCACGTCGCGTTGCCTTCCCGGGGTCGCTGTTCGTTGCGGCTCTCAGCCGAGCAGGTCACGGGTCATCCGGGGCAGCGGTGCTCTGTGGCGGCAGGGTCCTTTCCTCGTCGTTCGCTCCGACCCTGGAAGCGGCGGCAAGTGGCAGTACAGTCCCCAAGTGCAGGACGTACCCAGCCAAGTGTCGGTGGAAGCTGTGCGCTCACAGCTGAGCTGTCGGGCAGGATACCGACCAGGAGGACTCTCACAGGGCGACTGTCCGTCTTTGCAAGTGGATTGGCTGCTCGTGGCGCAGTCAACTCGGGAGCTCGGACCGGACAGGTCCTCCTTCACTTTGCTCTCGGGCTCCCGGTGCAGTTGCGGTCACGGTGTTCGGGCCAGCGGCGGCTGGACCTCACTTTGCTCTCGCTGTTGCTTTGGGCCCCGGTCAAGGTGGTCAGGTGGATGTCGTTGCCTTGGAGGAGATTCCTCCGTCGGTACTGCGGCGATAAGCAGCACCCACAGTCGCTTTCTTCAGGATGTAGCGCCCACTGGTCCTGGGGCGCTGGTCAGGGGGCAAGTTCAGAGCAAGCCCTTGGAGATCGTTTCAGCAGAGTTTGGCACAATGTTTTGTACAGCAAAAGTCTTCTCGTAGTCTTTCCTTTTTCCTCTCCTTCGGCAGCAAGGCACCAGACACAGGCAAGAGACCGTACCCTTCTTTGTCCTTCACGGTCCTTCTCGTCGGGCAGAGTTCCTTCTGTAGCCCAAACTGGATCTAACTTTCAAGGAGCAGGGCTCCTTCTTTTATACGGTATTTCTTTTGTTCTCGCAGGCCAGGGGGGCCTTTGCATAGCCACTTTCAGTTCTTGAGTACTCTGGTGGGTGTACTCCGGCTTCTGCTTTCAGTGTGAGGGGCAGGCGCATCAGACGCCCCACAGGAGGTGGAGCCACCATTGTGTGGACAGGGGCAGCCAGAAGCACCTTGTTGATGGGGCTTCGCCCGTCCTGGGCCAGGTGCCGGCTGAGTCATCAGTCGCTCCCCAGGAGGGTGGAGCCAGCATTGTGGTGGCAGAGCACAGCAAGATCCAGAGTCAAGAGCCACTCCTACCTCCCACTAAGGTGTAATCTGCGCATTCACCACCTGTCACCCCCCCAGCCCTGTCACTCACACACCCCAGACAGTCAGATACACATACCAGCAGAGGCGGACTGAAATGGGTAGGCAAGCAAATGCTAACTTTCTAAAAGTAGCATTTGCAAACCCAGGATACTAAAATAAACTTGACTACAAGAAATATTTTATCATCCTGAGTTCAGGCATACTAAACACGACTCGCTACCATGCTCCTTGAGCCTGCTGGGATTATAGGGTGTAATAATTCCAGCAGCTCAGTCTGGCCTAACGGAAGCAGGTAGCCTTCAATAGTGAAATACGATTTTGGTTGTAAGTCACTACTAGGACATGCCACACACATCAGGGCCTGTCCTACCTTACACCTACAACGCACCCTGCCCGCAGGCCTACCATAGGGGTGACTAATATGTAGTCAAGGGAAGGTTCGGGGGCTGGCAAGTGGGTGCACTTGCCCAGCTAGCGTGACAGTACGAGACCGCACGCGGGTTCTGCGGTCGCAGTCCCCAGACACATCTTTACGGCTGCTTCGGTGGGTGGCGCAACCAGCGCTGCAGGCCCACTAGCAGTATTGGCATCTACAAGCCCCGGCACTCCTAGTGCACTTTACTAGGGACTAACAGTAAATCCAATGAACCAATCATGGATACCAATCGCATGTACAATTTACAGTAGGGAGCACTTGCACTGCGGCACGGGTCGGCCGTGGCGCAGTGCCCTGAGTATCGGAAAACCAGCAAAACATCGGAGGCACATCAGCAAAAAGTGGAAGGGAAACTCACGCCAAGGTGCCAGGTCTAACAGCCATAGAATCAGATGCCAGCAGTCGGGGTGGGGGAGTCAGATCCAGGACAGAACTCCAGCGGTGGAAAGATCATATGGAGGCTTGGAATGGAGGAGTGATATTTGGAGCCACACTGGACATGGCCATAGAATCAGAGGCCAGCAGTCGGGGCGGGGGAGTCAGACGCAGGACAGAACTCCAGCGGTGGATAGATCATATGGAGGCTTGGAATGGCAGAGTGATATTTGGAGCCACACTGGACATGGCCATAGAATCAGAGGCCAGCAGTCGGGGCGGGGGAGTCAGACGCAGGACAGAACTCCAGCGGTGGATAGATCATATGGAGGCTTGGAATGGCAGAGTGATATTTGGAGCCACTCTGGACATGGCCATCGCATCAGAGGCCAGCAGTCGGGGCGGGGGAGTCAGATCCAGGACAGAACTCCAGCGGTGGATAGATCATATGGAGGCTTGGAATGGCAGAGTGATATTTGGAGCCACACTGGACATGGCCATAGAATCAGATGCCAGCAGTCGGGGCGGGGGAGTCAGATCCAGGACAGAACTCCAGCGATGGATAGATCATATGGAGGCTTGGAATGGCAGAGTGATATTTGGAGCCACTCTGGACATGGCCATAGAATCAGATGCCAGCAGTCGGGGCTGGGGAGTCAGACGCAGGACAGAACTCCAGCGGTGGATAGATCATATGGAGGCTTGGAATGGCAGAGTGATATTTGGAGCCACACTGGACATGTCCATAGAATCAGATGCCAGCAGTCGGGGCGGGGGAGTCAGATCCAGGACAGAACTCCAGCGGTGGAAAGATCATATGGAGGCTTGGAATGGCAGAGTGATATTTGGAGCCACACTGGACATGGCCATAGAATCAGAGGCCAGCAGTCGGGGCGGGGGAGTCAGACGCAGGACAGAACTCCAGCGGTGGATAGATCATATGGAGGCTTGGAATGGCAGAGTGATATTTGGAGCCACACTGGACATGGCCATAGAATCAGAGGCCAGCAGTCGGGGCTGGGGAGTCAGATCCAGGACAGAACTCCAGCGGTGGATAGATCATATGGAGGCTTGGAATGGCAGAGTGATATTTGGAGCCACTCTGGACATGGCCATAGCATCAGAGGCCAGCAGTTGGGGCTGGGGAGTCAGACGCAGGACAGAACTCCAGCGGTGGATAGATCATATGGAGGCTTGCAATGGCAGAGTGATATTTGGAGCCACACTGGGCATGGCCATAGAATCAGATGCCAGCAGTCGGGGCTGGGGAATCAGACGCAGGGTAGAACTCCAGAGGTGGATAGATCATATGGAGGCTTGGAATGGCAGAGTGATATTTGGAGCCACACTGGACATGGCCATAGAATCAGATGCCAGCAGTCGGGGCTGGGGAGTCAGATCCAGGACAGAACTCCAGCGGTGGATAGATCATATGGAGGCTTGGAATGGCAGAGTGATATTTGGAGCCACACTGGACATGGCCATAGCATCAGAGGCCAGCAGTCGGGGCTGGGGAGTCAGACGCAGGACAGAACTCCAGCGGTGGATAGATCATATGGAGGCTTGGAATGGAGGAGTGATATTTGGAGCCACTCTGGACATGGCCATAGCATCAGATGCCAGCAGTCAGGGCGGGGGAGTCAGACGCAGGACAGAACTCCAGCGGTGGATAGATCATATGGAGGCTTGGAATGGCAGAGTGATATTTGGAGCCACTCTGGACATGGCCAAAGAATCAGATGCCAGCAGTCGGCGCTGGGGAGTCAGATCCAGGACAGAACTCCAGCGGTGGATAGATCACATGGAGGCTTGGAATGGAGGAGTGATATTTGGAGCCACACTGGACATGGCCATAGCATCAGATGCCAGCAGTCAGGTCGGGGGAGTCAGACGCAGGACAGAACTCCAGTGGTGGATAGATCATATGGAGGCTTGGAATGGCAGAGTGATATTTGGAGCCACACTGGACATGGCCATAGAATCAGATGCCAGCAGTCGGGGCTGGGGAGTCAGACGCAGGACAGAACTCCAGCGGAGGATAGATCATATGAAGGCTTGGAATGGAGGAGTGATATTTGGATCTTAACAAAAAGAGAGAGTTTCCCTTGTGCCAGAAAGGACTGGGAAGTACAAGACGTAAAACAAAAAGAGTTTCCTTTCTGTGCAAACCAATACTGTGAGACTCAAAGCCTTATCACTCCATTTTGAATGAAAACTGAAATATACACCTCTAACACAAAACTATTAAAATATTTGTTCCGATTTTATTAAAAACCGGCATTAAATGCCACAAGTTTCATAATCATTATGCATATACAATACAAAATACACAATTAAAAAAATATATTTCCTTTACTTTAAACATAGAATACAACTTATACAGATCGATAAAAACAGTTGTCCTTTAGTCGACGCGTTTCGGTGTCTTGATCTTTTTGTAAACACCTTCTTCAGGACAGGTACACAAAATCTACAACATTTCAAATTTTAAAAACATATGTCTTTATGGTATTCCTAGTACTGGTATTTCTCGATCGAGAAGACGGCAGGAGGCCGAACAGGACGGTGCTTCATTAGACGCCAGAGTAAGCATACTTGGAGCAAGTCCATTACAAGGGGACTGAAAACCGGGACAGTGAATGCCTGGGACATAACAGAAAAGGAGAATTGAAAACTCCAAGAGTATCTAAATATTCAGATTGAAGACCAGAACCCATTGTAAAAAAGCCTGTGTGCGACATAAACATGTCCATGCCGCGCCGAATAATTTAAAAAAAAGGAACCAAAAGGCAAGAAATGGTTCGAGTCTAAGGATAACTAGGAATACCATAAAGACATATGTTTTTAAAATTTGAAATGTTGTAGATTTTGTGTACCTGTCCTGAAGAAGGTGTTTACAAAAAGATCAAGACACCGAAACGCGTCGACTAAAGGACAACTGTTTTTATCGATCTGTATAAGTTGTATTCCATGTTAAAAGTAAAGGAAATATATTTTTTTAATTGTGTATTTTGTATTGTATATGCATAATGATTATGAAACTTGTGGCATTTAATGCCGGTTTTTAATAAAATCGGAACAAATATTTTAATAGTTTTGTGTTAGAGGTGTATATTTCAGTTTTCATTCAAAATGGAGTGATAAGGCTTTGAGTCTCACAGTATTGGTTTGCACAGAAAGGAAACTCTTTTTGTTTTACGTGGAGTGGTATTTGGAGCCACTCTGGACATGGCCATAGAATCAGATGCCAGCAGTCGGGGCGGGGGAGTCAGACGCAGGACAGAACTCCAGCGGTGGATAGATCATATGGAGGCTTGGAATGGAGGAGTGATATTTGGAGCCACACTGGACATGGCCATAGAATCAGAGGCCAGCAGTCGGGGCTGGGGAGTCAGACGCAGGGTAGAACTCCAGCGGAGGATAGATCATATGGAGGCTTGGAATGGAGGAGTGATATTTGGAGCCACACTGGACATGGCCATAGAATCAGAGGCCAGCAGTCGGTGCTGGGGAGTCAGACGCAGGGTAGAACTCCAGCGGAGGATAGATCATATGGAGGCTTGGAATGGAGGAGTGATATTTGGAGCCACTCTGGACATGGCCATAGAATCAGATGCCAGCAGTCGGGGCGGGGGAGTCAGACGCAGGACAGAACTCCAGCGGTGGATAGATCATATGCAGGCTTGGAATGGAGGAGTGATATCTGGAGCCACACTGGACATGGCCATAGAATCAGATGCCAGCAGTCGGGGCTGGGGAGTCAGACGCAGTGATATCTCCATGGGGCAGTGTGGGGGGTGGGGGGGGGGCAGATGGATGAAGGAGGAACTGAAGTTGCACATCAACCGCCTGGAACTCCTGGGTCGATCCTTCACGAGAAAATCCCTCACCCGACTCAAGATTTCCTGCTGCATCCTGCTGTGGATGGACAACGTGTCAGCAGACCGCTTATGAAGCACTCGCTCAAGGGCCCTGTCGGAACTAACGAAGAACTTCTGGCATTACTGCCTGCAAAGACAGACCTTGGTGATGGCGTAGCACCTTCAAGAATACGGAGGTGGACTAGAACTCCAGATACTTCACAGTCAGCACCAACTGTATCAAAGTAACTTTCCTGGTCTTCATGGACAGATGGGGTCCATGGGATTTGGATCTGTTTGCATCTAGACTGAGTTTTTAGTTACCTCGGTATATGAGCTGCTGTTCGGATCCCGAAGCGGCAGACGCTTTCCTCCAGGACGGGTCGAGCGCCCTAGGCCTTCTCACCTTTCATGATGATTCCCAGAGTAACGGCTCAGGTCAGGCAGCAGAAATGTTCATAGTGTTAGTGACACTGATCTGGAAGTCGCAGGCATGGTTCCCGACACTGATGGAACTTACATGGGATCCCCGATAGAGTTACCCTTAATCTATTTGATCCTCAGGAGTCCCCAGGGTTGCCACCACCTGCTAGTTTTGCAGGGCGATCTCAACCTCATGGCTTGGAGAATTTCCAGCTATGCTGGAAAGACAACCCCCTTTCCAAAGACGCTGCAAATTTCATCCAACAAGATGAGCTATGGGTACCATCAAGAGGAACAGATCAGCTTGAAGACGATGGTTTCATTGGTGTTTGGAAAGACATCTGGATCCCATGGGGGCAGAGATTACTCATAGTCTAATTTTTGGGGCAGAGCTGGCACAATCGGGCTTGGCCAACAGAAAGAAACTTTCTGCAAAACTGGACCTTGTTATACCTGATTTCATGCAGGAGAATTTCGGATGTGAGGGAACTGGATTTCTCAGCTAAGGTCTTCACACTAGAGGCTGCTACATTTACCATCTCTTGGAGGACAAAGATGAATACCAGGTTGGTATCCTAGATGCTTTTAGTGACAATCCATAACTATGTGTGGTAAGATGCATTAAGGCATATGAGGATATGATGACCGAAATTAGACCGGCAGGTAAGAGACATCTACTGAGTGCTTGGAAGAAACCTTTCCAAGTCATATACTCTCAACCATTACCAGGTGGGTAAAGTGGATCATGGCTGAACCCAGAATCGATGTACAAATGTTTGGGGCCCCATCCATGAGTGGGGCCTTGGCATCTAATGCCATTCAAGTAGGTGGTAGATTAGAAGACATTATGAACGCTGCGGCCTGGTCATCAGAATCAACTTTTACTTCAAACCTACTTCGGATGCCGCAGCTTTGGTGGTAAGTTAATCCTTGCCTCGGGTCCTATACATGGCTAGAGACAGACATTTTGATTTATATACTTTCAGGAGAGCATCCATTGGACGCGAGCCCAGTCGCTTTGCAAAGCTCATTAGAGCCGAGGTTGATGTCTTAACTGCAAGGCTTTTTGCATTCAATTGGGCGGTCCAGGAGCCCCCTTCTTCAAAGATAACAACCAGATAAGTGAAAACAAGTACCCTGGTCACCCCCTCACCAGTGCAGGTAAACGTCTTTAGCTTTTGTGTTTTCTTGCGTTTACCTGCCACCATAATGTGGGATTTTTTATTATTAACTGCCAGGTCAAGTGATATCATGAACTCTCCGAATGCGTCAAGGAGTTTTTGTAATCCTACCCCTGTGCGGGCTAGAAGCACCGCGTCGTCCGCGTATAGTAATACGGGCACCAGGGAGTCCCCTACTCGTGGAATTTCAGGTGTTGAGACCTCTAGAACTTTGCCCAATGAGTTGATATAAAGGGTGAATAGAAGGGGGGCCAGGATGCAGCCCTGCCTGACACCCCTTCTAGGGTGGAAAGGCCGAGTGCAACTGCCCTCCCGATCAGTTCTTACAGAGGCTAACAAATCAGTGTGGAGTGACGCTAAAAAATTTACCAGCGATGGGTGGATACCCAAATTGGCCAGTATAGCCCAAAGCTTGGATCGATTGACCAAGTCAAAGGCCGAGGAGAGGTCCATAAAAGCCATGTATAGATTTCCCTCTTTGGCCTTAGTATATTTACCTACAAGCATGAGGAGATTTAGACACTGGTCCATAGTTCCTCTCCCGGCCCTGAACCCATACTGTAGGTCTGAAAGGACCCCCTTCTTCTTTATGTAGTCCCCCAATCTATGAAGAATGACTCTGCCCAAGATCTTCACGGCAGAGTCAATCAATGATATCGGCCTGTAACAGGCCGGGTCAGTTCGTGATCCTTTCTTGAAAATGGGGATGATATTTGAGGAAGACCATGATTTAGGAAACCCAGCTGTACATGTGGAATTAAAAACATTTGTGAGTATTTTAGCCCACATATTTAGGGGTGACCTATAAAGATCTGCCGGGACACCGTCTGGGCCCGGGGCCTTGCATTTTGTCATCTCCATGATGGCCCTAGTAACCTCATGCTCACTAAATTGCAGGGGCACATCAGAGGCCAAGTGTCGGTGTGGGCTATCTTGTTCACTATTATAAATTTGACTAAAATGGGCAACCCAGTCTTCCTCGGGGATCACACAGTCCATAATAGAGTTTTCCTCCTCCGCGAAGTATGAGTGATTGATCACTGCCCAAAATTTGGAACTGTCTTTCAGGGTGTTAGTTGATGTAAGATTGTCCCAAGCCTCATTTTTTATGGCTTTTTTTCGATTATTAATAGTTGATCTATAGAGTTTCCTGCATTCAGTCACCCGCTCACGGTTTCTTGGCTGCTGTTTAAGAGCCGCCATGAGCCCCTTATGAGCCTTCGAACAATCCCTATCGAACCATCTAGGACGGTTATCAGCAATTTGCTTCTTTTTTCGTGTTAAATTACGATTTACTTGTATGCAAATGTTAGTGAAAGAATTAATAGTATCAATGTCATTTGCCGAGCTATCTGTACATATTAGCAAATCTGCACGAGCATTTACTTTAAGTTGTTCAATGAATGTGTCCGGGACCACCTTGGACCATTTTAGCCTTCTTCCCCCGTCCTTCGGGACAATGGAAACGCAGCAACCACCCAGGCGCTCAACCTGAGTTGCGCTGTTAATCCCATTATTTAAAATCAGGATCAGTGGATTATGGTCACTGAAGGCGGAAACCTTGACTTCCTGGGAGGATACCATATCAACCAGCCCAGCTGAAATAAAGATGTAATCAATCACCGTGTTGGCATCTCTTCCTGTAAACGTCGGTGCCCTGTGTACGCCCTCGGGCCCTGCAACTTCAAAAAGATTTACATCGGCAAGTAATTCTTCCAGCTCCATCCCCTGGGGTGTGTGTTCAAGATGGGGGCTTATGGCACCGGGAGGCGCCAGTTGTTGTTTTGCAAAACAGTCCCAACCACAGGGGTGTATATTAAAATCTCCCATAAGCAGGATTTCGAATAAAGCTGTTTGGTGAGACTTGTAATGAGAAAGAAATAAGGCTAAGGACCTTAGATGTGTGTTGTACGGGACCTTAACCGGGGCATTATAAAAATTAATTATTAAAATTTTTGGGAGATTTGGCCTAACCCATTCTACCCATAGGATGTTGTCTGCTGATGATTCTATTTTCTTCATAGAGCCTGAAATAATAGTATATATCCCTCCTTTGGGTCTCCCTCCCAGTCCCGCAGTCACTTTAACGTGGAAGCTGGAATAGCCATTTAGAAAGAAGTTCCCGTTTGTATCCCAGATCTCCTGGAAGCACATGATGTCATGTTGTAGAAAAAAATATTTCCTAGCTAATGAGAAGGAAAGTTTTGATTCTATTAAGGACACGGAGGCGAGGATTATCGCACGTGGAGACATCAAGGAGAGACCTCCTTGCGCTCCCTAAGATGATTCGTCTGACAGTAAGTCATGCTGATGAATGGTTTCATTGATTTTGGAAATATAATTTCGCCTTGGACTAATGTTTGTCATTCATAGTTGTCTGGTGCAAAAGTGATAATGGATAAATCCAGGCAAAGATTAAACTGTTGGTGTGCGAAGTCATTGTTAAGAACTGGATAACGAAGGTGACCTTTCAATTCCATATGAACGATCAGAACCCAGAGTACAGCATGCGTTAAGGGTTAACTGCCTCCAGTGAAGAAGAGGAACAGTAAGGGACGACACACATTCATATACACAACGCACTGCTATGTGATTGGACAATGGTTGCTCTGGGGACACTTTACCCGATGGTTCATTGGAAATGTTGTTAATGTTGTTTTTTTATTAAGATGCTCTTTGAAGGCTGCTGGGTTAATAAGGTGAAGAGCGATATGCATAATCCTCGCCTGAGTCTCCTTAAGAGAATTGAAATGTTCTATCTTGTTAGCTCAGAAATGTTTCATCTGCAGCAGTATCCTCAGTAGGAAATACTTTCAGTTTTCAATTCCATCAAGATGGCATTCAGCTGTGCACACACCACCAGGGAGGTAACTGGCAGTCTGCTTCGGGTGCTGAAAGTGCATGTTTCAGTCCACATATCAGACTGTTTTAATGAATTAGAAGAGGAAGATATTTGAGAACGCACTTTAAACGTGTCCTAATATTTCTTGCTACAGCACTAACCATAATTTCTATGACAAACTAAACCCCCTCATTGTGTTCCTTTCCAAATTAAATGTGTTAACTTTCATCTGTTTGATTCAATCAAGATGGCTTCAGGTGTGCCACACTTTTGTCATAAGTAAGATTGCTAGCCCACCAGTTGTTCTTAAGAAAATATGCTCTCATTTAAGCTTCTCGAGCACCTTCCATGACCTGTGTGAAAAAATCAGAAGAAAACAGTTTTCTTGAAAACGCTTCATGTAATACCAGCAGGTCAGCATTTTTCAGAGGGTAAAATCACCTTAGAACTCACCACAGTTCCTAAAATTAGTATGGTACCGCCAACAAATGATTTATATTGCAACTGTTATCACCCTTTATAAGTGCTCCTTTTTGTAACCCTCAAAATCTGCCATTCACTATGAAGCCTTTAAATGGGTTTAATGTCCCAGAGTCCTGTAACGGCTGCCACAGCATGCCGTGGCCAGCCAATAAAAGGGGGAGGTCCATTTGGATCCCCCCACAAGCCCCGTCGGGTTTGGGTGTGCCCACGCAGCCCCATTACATATTTGTTTAATTCATTTACAGGACAAAAGAACCATGTCCCTGAATCTTGACTGCCTAAAAATATTGTTCAGGATGAAACCAACCAATCAGGATTGACTACTGCCTGTTAAATTGGCCAATCAGAGCATATCTGGACACCAACTGCCTAAATATGCAATTAATTTTTATCCATAATTTTTAATACACTTCGAATGCATTTACACCAAATCACAAAAAGCACATTCTCTGGACCAAGATCTAGCTTCCCACCAAATTTGGTGCAATTCCGTTCATAGGTTTTTGCTATAGTCTTGTTTAAAGAGGTCTATGGAAAATGCATAGGGAGATTGTGTTTTGGGGCCACCTTTTTTTCAGTCGTCCCCTTGATGGATCACCTGAAACCTTCTAATAAGGAGCTGAGGTGGATGGACTTTTTTTTGTAAAGTTTTGTGAAGGTTCTGAAAACAGTGCCAAAGTTATTAGCAGTCCCACATATAACTACTTGGTGGTGACCAATACTTGGTAATACTTATTTTATATACCTACCTACCTATTGACAGTCATCAGAAGGTAGATATAGTTAGGACCTATGAAAAGTGTTTTATGACTTGCCTATATCTTTGGCGCCGGTTGACAAATCTTCATGAAATTTCCCCAACAAAAATCAACAATTACGTCAGCTTGTGTCTGGAAAGTTTTGGTGTGGCCCATCAAATGGGGGCTGAGCGGCCTCCTCTCCCTTAATAAAATAAAAATAAAAAGGATGGCCAGGCAAGTTGATGGAGGCTACGCCCTATTTCACTAACACTCTGCAAAAGTGCCACCTGGTGCACTCCTGGTTGCGGGATGAAGTCGCCTTGGCTTTTGAGGGTCCTTGGGGCCAAACAAGCCCTCCTGGTACCGCCAGTAAGTTCCACTCAGCGAAATTGCAAAGAGATCTTCAGAGGCCATGCCCCTTTCTCCGCCACTTAGCAAACACACTTCCTGGCACACTCCTGGTTGTAGGATGAAATCCCCTTGGATGCTGAGGGTCTTTGGGGGCCAAGAACCTCTTGTGTTACCTCCAGTAAGTCTCACACAGTGGGATTGCTGCAAGCTGGTAGAAGGCTGGTAGACGGCTCCGCCTCCTTTCTCCACCACTCTGCAAACGCCTCCTGGTGCACCACTGGTTGGAGGATGAAGTCCCCTTGTATGCTGAGAGTCTTTGGGGGCCAAGAACCCATCCTGTTACCTACAGTATGTCCCACATAGCGCAATTGCTGAGAGCTGGTCGGAGGCCTCGCCCGCTTTCTCCAACACTCTACAGAAGAGACTACTAGTTAAGAAAACATATGAATTGCCTGAAAAAACACAAAGGTTACAGGGAAGTTATAGTTAGGAAAAAGAATTTGAAAAACCTCAGAAATTCACACAAAAAAAGGTTACAGAGATATTAAAATGACACCAAATTTGTCAGAAAGCTAGCTCTTGGTCCAGAAAGAGCCCTTTTTGAAATTTGGTGTAAATCTGTTCAGTAGCTTTTCATTTATTGCAGAAAAAAGATATGTAGATCGCTAGGGACGCGGAGGGTCTGCGGGTCCCAGAGATCTCTAAATGAGATCTGACTGGCTGTCACCAAAATAAAGGTGGCAGAGTTGAAATACCCTGACCCTGTCTAGTGGTTGGGTCCACAGGGGCCAAAAAATTTTTAATTCAGCAAAATAAATAAAAAACAAGTGGGGACTCGTGCACTTGTTTTTTATAATACCCCCAAGGTGGGCCAGGTTCCAAGGGGATAATTATCTTCATAATTGCAAGCAGCCCCCTCCCTCGACTGATTTTGGCCCCGGGGACCGCCATCCCACCAGGCCCAGACAACCAAACTGAAGTGGAGGGGCCAATTTTAACAATGGGGACCCCATCCCTCACGCCTGCATGAAGTAGAAATCATGGGGGAGAGGGCACGCAGCACTCCTCCCCATGCCATTTCAGGGGGGCAGATTTCCTCCCCAGGGACCACCGCCCCACAGGATCTGTGGGCAAGTGGCCCCCGTCCAGGGCCATTCCTAGCCCCAGGAACTCCATCCCCTAGGCCCAGCCTCAATTGTAATGGGGAGAAGGGTTGCTCGACTGCCCATTTCAGCCCTAGGAGCCCCATCCAGTGGGGCTGTGCCATAAATCCAAAGGATCAGTTATGCCGCGGGGTACCCACAGCATGCACTGCTAATAACCCTACTTATTACATCACACATGACATCTTTTATTACATCATTGACAATATCACTGTAGCATTTGCAGAGAAATTATTGCTGAGAAAACTGTGCATGGTGGGAGTGCGACTTATAGTTACCTTAGGGCACAAGTTATAGTTTCTTGAGATAATTCTATAACTGCTGAATTTCGATGGTTTCTATGATTTTTGTGTGTAAATTGCGAACCTAACTATAACGCCCCTGTAACCAATTTTTTTGGGGTGGGGTTTCTATAGTGTTCTAAATTCTATTTTCTAACTATAATGTCCCTGTAACCTTTGTTTTTTTCAGTGACTATATATATATATTACCTACTGGCATTCGCCAGTAGGTAGTTATAGTTAGGACCTAGTTTCCAAAATAATTTTTAGGTCTCGCGACCTATCAATGCGCATGCGCATTGAGCGGAGCGAGAATTCAAGTGCTCAAAATACTCGTCAAACCAAGGGTTTTTCTGTGCGGTTTTCTTCGAGTTCACGTGAATCACGCGACCAAACAAGCACGCGCATCAGCCTCCCTCCCTCCCTCCTAATTGCATTTTTCATGGCCACCACCACATCAAAGGGCTTCTCCCAGCATTTGCTCTGAGGCTTCTCCTCCCCTAATTATTCATGGCTGGCCGATGGCCGGCCGTACTTTCAGTTTCCCGGCCGATTGGCCCTCGGATGGTATCATGTCATGCACTGGCGTTCTACAGCCATCTTGCAAAGGAACCTGCTCATTTCCACAGGACAAACAACATCCCACTGTCCATGCACCACAGTTTCAGGAAGGCCTCGATAATACAGATTGAGGAACTCATACACCATTATTTTCATGACTGAATACACGAAACGGCAACACCCCATCTAGCTTGATGGGAACTTTGTCTTGATCTTATCCTCACCCCCTGGTCCCCTTTAGATTGCCAATGTTCAGTCACCTACACATGTGACACACGTGACACTCTTACCACTCCTACCGCTCCTATCAAATTGCCCCTGCAAACACACCTCTTCAGTCATGGGCTTTCCCATCACACACCATTCTAACTAGCTACCTAGTCGAATTGTTTCTATGAATATGAGGCAAGATTACAACCCCCAGAATGCATTATGTTCTCAGAGGAACGTGTAGCATTGCAACACTGCGTCTCGTGATACGGAGTCAAGGCTAAACCTAAATTTGCTGGCAAATGTATTTAAACAACAAGTCTAAAAACAGATTATGCGTCAGTTCAAACTTCTCCACACAGCACGCCCAGCATCCCTATCTTTGGTTTGCTGCAGAGTTCATTTCCTAAACCCGCCCTCTATTTGGAGTTTCACAACAGAATTGGAAAGTTTTGAACACTCCCGTGGGCGCTATGTACTGTCACCAAAATAACTGGTTACGATGTGGGCTCTGCTTTTCCATCTCTGTTTCTTTTACATTTTTATGAGGATAATTAAAACTCCCCGAATCCCACGCCCCCGTCCTCGCTCCATCTGCCCAGGCGTGCGCACCTGCGCAAATAGCGTCAGTCACACACGAGACCCTATGCCTTCCCCATGCCTCACTGCGTTTCCGGTAGTAGAGAGGAAGTAGGCTCCTCCCACGACCCCTCCTGTTAGAAATCACATACTTTTCATTCTTTTCCGTCGACGTCCTTTTACAGAAAGAAAGAAGTCCAAGGCAAATTCCAGGACTGTCTGCAGATAACTCATTTATAATCCCTCAAATGAATGTATGTGCAATCTCCATGTGATGCAGGGATGAACAATATGGCTGATAGTGGTGCTTAGTTTTCCCCTACATCGTGAACTTTCTGTGACCGAGTGTGTAGAGTGGGGCTAAACCACCCTAAGAGAAGGGGGTGTCGAATTCATGATTTAAAATGGCATTTGTAAATCAGTGGTGAGAGGTGCTGCAGCATGGACCCACACTCCCAGTTCAAGGTCCTGGTAGTTAAGTTATATGCTGTTTCAAACTAGTTTGATTTGCGACTAACTTTGGAGGCGTTTGACGAATCTTCACGAAATTTTCAAAACTAACGAGTCTGTCACATCAGCTGCTGTCTTCAAAATTTTGGAGTGATCCGTCAAGCGGGGGCAGAGAAAAAGGGGAGTCCCAAATAGTTTTTTCTCCATGTCAATTTCCATAGGAAACTTTTGAAGCAGCTACAGCCCGAACTGCTAAACGGAATTACACCTAATTTAGCAGAAGGGTATCTTTTGGTCCAGAAAGCACTCTTATTGTTAAATGGTGTAAATCTGTTCAGTAGTTCCTGAGAAATGTAAAGATTTCTCAGATATACAACTGTGGCAGTGGTGAATTTCCGAACCATCCTGATCTCGTGCCTGAGATCTGATTGGCTGCCAACACTTCAAATCAGGAAGTGTTGGCAAACATCTTGTGCCTTGGTTGAACCGAGTCACAAGCAGAAACATAAAATAAAAATAAAAGGGGGCAGGGTAGGAACACCCAGACCCGTAGGCCTGTTCCTGCGGTCCCACAGAAAAAGCATTTATTTTGTCAGGGTTCGCAGTGGATCCGACAATCAGGCCCAATATATATATTTTTTTAAATGAAGCACAGGCTCTCTCGCTTCATTTAATTTAGCCCCCTGGGGGACAAGGTGATGGAGGCAATAAAAATAAAAATGTGGGGGCCATTGTGGGCCCTCGCAGGGTGGCCACGCAGCCTCCTCTGTAGCCTTAGGGACCACTACCTCCCCTGGGCTAGATATAATTAAGATGCATGGGTGCTCCGGCCCCCACACACACAGCCTGGTGACCGCCACCTCCATAGGGCTACTATACCTAATTGCGGGGTCATGTGCCCCCTACTGCCCCGGTGACCTCTACCACCCCGGGGTAATTTTCAAAATGGAAGGGTGGCATGCAGCACCCCTCCTGGAGCAGTAAATTGCCCGGGTGACCGCCACCCCCCAGGGCTATTCTCCAGCAATGTCCTGGGCTACCCCCAGGACATTGCAGATTGCTATCGGATGGCAGGAGTACTGCTCCCGCCATCCTATAGTAAACAGGTTGCTCCAGTTTGAACAAGTGAGAGCATTTTGCCCTCGCTTGCTCAAAGCGGAGCACACCTTGCTTTTTATACCCATGGAGCTGCATGCTCGAGAAAGGGGGCATGGCCTCTGACCACCTTTCAGAAATCCAGCTGTGTGGGGCTTACTGGAGGTAACCGGAGTCAAGGGGACTCCATCCCCCTACTAGTAGTGCATCAGGAGGTACATTTGCAGAGTGGTGGAGAAAGGGGCAGGGCCTGCTATCAGATCTTAGCAATCCTGCTGTATGGAACTTACTGGAGGTAATAGGAGGGGTAGTTGCCCCCAGGACATCCTTGGAGCCAACTAACCCTCCTGTTACCTCCAGTAAGTCCCACACAGCAGGATTTAAGAGAAGTTGTCAGAGGCCACGCCCCCTTTCTCCACCACCGTGCAAATGTGCCTACTGGCGCACTACTAGTTGGGGGACAAAATCTCCTTCGCTTCAGAGGTGCCTTAGGGTCCAAGTAGCCCTCCTGGTCCCTCCTATAAGTTGTACGAAGCAGAATTCCTGAGAGGCCCAGCCCCTTATCTTCACCACTCTGCAAATATGATTTCTAGTTAAAAAACATTACAAATTCACTACAAAAAATAAAGTTTACAGGGACAGTATAGTTAGGGATTAGCATTTAAAAAATACCTTAGAAATTAACTGAAAAAAACAAAGGTTACAAGGATATTATAGTTAGAAAATAGAATTAAACAAACCTTAGAAATTCACAAAAAGACTAAAGGTTACAGGGACGTTATAGTTAGGGTCAGATTTTATTTATACAAAACCAGAGAAATTCAGCCATTATAGTAACCGGAGTTAACGATAACTCATGCCCACGCAGTGCACTGCTTATGACCTCACATATTACATCACTCATGACATGGTTAATGACATCACTGATGATATCACTGACGACATCTCAAATGACATCCCTGATAAGTGATGACATCATCCAAAGCATCTCTGAAGTACTTACTCACACCCCTATTGAATCTTCTGTACACCCACTGCCATACAATCATTCACAAACCCATTCACAGAGCCATATCAGTACTTAACACATCCATTCACTGATTGCTCGATCTACACACACATTTCATCGCTCACCCATGCAGCAGCTCATACACCCACTCACTAATGCAGTCATTGTCATATCCACACATACAGCCATACAGGCACTCACACACTGAGTGAGTCACCCATAGATCTACTCACACACCTAGACACTCACCCATACAGTCAATCACACAACCACTTACTCACTTGAGCAGTTATGCACACACATACCCTCTTACTTACTCATACAAATAGTAACACAGCCACTAACCTATACAGTCACTGACAGAAGCATACACTCATCCATATAGCCGCTCTCACTTTCACTCACTAACACATACAGTCACTCATATACCCAGTCACTCACCTATGCTGCCTTTCACATACCCAGTTACTAACTGATACTGACACAAGCACTCAATCCCTGACATAGCCATACAGACACTCACAACCTACAGCTTCTCACACACATACTCACTACCTTATACTGCCACTGACTCACTGATCCATAGAGGCAGTCAAACACCCTCTCACACAAACATACACACACACACACACACACACACAGATAAGCAGAGATAGTCAGACAACCCATCAATCACCCATATAGCCATTCAGGTACCCACTAACACAGTCATACACTCACTGACAGATACGCACATTCACAAAACCAGTCACTCACCCATCCATTCACTGAGACACCTAATCACTCGCTCATACAATCAGCCAAGCATCCACTCAGTCATCCATACAGTCACTCATACACCCACTGATTCACCAAAACATCTAGGTATATATGTTTAACATTCACAATTTTTTCAAAACACTCACAGTCGTCACTGGAGTATGTCATTAGTGATGTCAATTAAGATGTCATCAGTGATGTCACTGACCATGTCAAGAGTAATATAATTGTGAGGTTATATGCAGTAGATTGCGGGGGTCCCGAGTTATAGTTAACACAGGTAAGTATAAAACCTGAATTTCTCTGGTTTTGTCTGAGTAAAATCTGACCCTATAACATCCCTGTAACCTTTGCTTTTTTCTAGTGCATTTCTAAGTTTAAAAAAAATCTTATTAGTTAACTATAATGTCCTTGTAACCTTTGGTTTTTTTCGTGAAAAAAAATATGTGTAATGTTTTTAGTTAAGCACCTATTGGACTATGATATTGCTAGCCCACAGACAAACCCACAAAATTCTATTTTAATGGTAACAAATGGCAACAGCTTAAGCAGGTCCTATTCAGTAACACCAGTGGAGTAGTTCCATAGATTGCCTTTGCTAGACTTTTAGCACTGTGCGTACTTACAGGGGCTCAGAAGAACAGCCTTGCATATTATAAGAAAAAGCGTAAACACAGAGTTATTCTGAGACTTAGAGCAACATTCTGGCTATGATCTCTAAAGGAGCGTTTCACCAAAAATCAAAACCACATTTAACTGCTCACCCTTCACCCTTTCATGGTGCTTTGTACTGGGCTTCACCATTGCACAATAATTCCTATCAATAGCTTCGGTGGCATGCATTGAATTTAGGATTCGGTTTAATGATTTCCTGTTAGTAAGAAACTCATAACATATATTTATGCAATTAAACTATCCGGGAGTCATTTACCCAGCCAGCGGAGACCAAGATCCAGCTCGATGATAAACGCCTCTGTTACATACAATTCATTTAACCATGACTCACTTATACAGCCGTTATATGAAACAAGGGAACCTAGCTTATTCAACATATGTACAATGTGGTATAGAAACACAATGGAAACTATACAGATCAAGATATCCTGACCCAGCCGGGACAGGAGTTTATTCTCAAAAATCAATGTCAAGTATACAATACAATAATAACAAGACACAAGCCTGTGCCGTACTGACAGAGAAAGGGAAAATAGATGTAGGGTGAGAAAAAGGGTGTTTTTCAGGCAAGGAAAAAGAGCAAAAGCAGGGCACTGCAGAAAATTCAAAGATAACTGGCAGTGTCGCCTGGAGTGGAATGTACACAAGCTTTTTAGACAATAATGTGAGTGTCAACCCACTCTTGGGTGTCGACGTTTCGATCCCTATAGCTCTATTAGATGCATGGGATCATCATCAGGACTTATATAATAACAAAACATGCCTGAATGAGACAAAACAAAAAAAGAGATTTCTTTAAAGATCCGTTAACCAACAAGGAGTAGTTTAAAAACTGGAAGCCCACGTTGTAACACATTCGAAATCGCAGTGCGTAAACCAGTGCATGGTGTTTGTGCCAAGTAAAAAAGCTTCACAATGCTTATTTTCACAATATTCGAAATCGCAGTGGCATGCGTGAGATTCATTCGTCTACAGGACTCTTATGGTGAAAGTGGTTTTAAATCCAGTGCAGTGATAATGCAAGGTTGCACTTCTTTAATACTCAGAATACTTAAACCGGAGAGGGATTTGGCCTGGGGGGGCTGGAGATTTAGTAAATTAATAACTCTATGGTACGAAGGGAACCCCCAAAGCGGAGGTCTCTTTTACTTTTAGGCGGAAGTAGTAGTGTCAGGCTAAGGAACCATTTATGCCCTTTTCTGCAATGATAGTTAAGCATGAAGCGCCTGCCGCATATGCAACGTACCAAACGGTTAAGTGTCCACGTGGATTAAAGTGGAGTTCGGTACTTATGGTGTTTTGGTGGTTTAAAACTTCAGCGCCCGTCTATGAATGAACCGGGTGGTCGCACTGAAAACAAAAGTAGATCAGGGATTAAGACGGAGTACTGAGAGTTCAGGCATAAAGGTTCCAACTTGGAACGGTAAGCGGTTACCTTTCAAATGCGTGCGACCGCCGGAAACAGAAGTTTAAGGGCATCGATGGCTCTATACTTCGGACGTCAGCAATCAGACCAGTTTGCGCTCTAGCAGAGAGAGAATAGGAAACTCGGCTTAGTGCGATCTAGGGTGCAGGGGCTACAGCATGGACGTGTCTTAAAGTTAAAGAACTACTTACGAAGTCACAAATGTGGCTTGCCTCGCCCTGGGGTTCACAAATGTGGAAATCGAGCGCTGAAATAAAGATTTGAGAGTCAGCGCGTGGAGAGTAAAAATAGCGCGTGACTCGATAATGGGGACCATCTAGCCCGCAATCAATAACGCCCTACTTACTTAGTCATGATGAGACTACACTTCTCCCAGGGGTGCTCGGTCAATGCCGGTTTCAGCGTGGGATATTTACAACAAGGGGTGGTGAGGGACAGAGTCTCTGAATTAAACAGAATACTCTCACCCAGTCAAGAGATCAGGGCTAGATCCAACACCGTTTTTTAGCTCACTGCACCATCCCAGTTTCAGAACCTGGCTGTATGCAAATTAGTCTGTTCCTGTCCCAGTGCATGATGGGAACAGGGCAAACCAAACTACAAAAGCCAATTCTTACACTGGGAAGGAAACAAGCTACCGGGGACCGGTTTCTGGCATTTCAGCCTCTTCGGCCCGGCTTGCTTGAATCCTGATGGTGCAATGAGCAAGGGACTCACATCTGAGTATACCCTTCCACGCTTAGGGTGGACAAAAATATTTACAACAAGGGGTGGTGAGGGACAGAGTCTCTGAATTAAACAGAATACTCTCACCCAGTCAAGAGATCAGGGCTAGATCCAACACCGTTTTTTAGCTCACTGCACCATCCCAGTTTCAGAACCTGGCTGTATGCAAATTAGTCTGTTCCTGTCCCAGTGCATGATGGGAACAGGGCAAACCAAACTACAAAAGCCAATTCTTACACTGGGAAGGAAACAAGCTACCGGGGACCGGTTTCTGGCATTTCAGCGTGGGGGCATGTCCACTGAAGCAGGTTGTACAATTAGCCCCGGTCACGTGCTGTTAAAAGTGGGTGCCATCTTAGAACGGCTATGGCGCTTAGGTGGCAAGCCACATTTGTGACTTCGTAAGTAGTTCTTTAACTTTAAGACACGTCCATGCTGTAGCCCCTGCACCCTAGATCGCACTAAGCCGAGTTTCCTATTCTCTCTCTGCTAGAGCGCAAACTGGTCTGATTGCTGACATCCGAAGTATAGAGCCATCGATGCCCTTAAACTTCTGTTTCCGGCGGTCGCACGCATTTGAAAGGTAACCGCTTACCGTTCCAAGTTGGAACCTTTATGCCTGAACTCTCAGTACTCCGTCTTAATCCCTGATCTACTTTTGTTTTCAGTGCGACCACCCGGTTCATTCATAGACGGGCGCTGAAGTTTTAAACCACCAAAACACCATAAGTACCGAACTCCACTTTAATCCACGTGGACACTTAACCGTTTGGTACGTTGCATATGCGGCAGGCGCTTCATGCTTAACTATCATTGCAGAAAAGGGCATAAATGGTTCCTTAGCCTGACACTACTACTTCCGCCTAAAAGTAAAAGAGACCTCCGCTTTGGGGGTTCCCTTCGTACCATAGAGTTATTAATTTACTAAATCTCCAGCCCCCCCAGGCCAAATCCCTCTCCGGTTTAAGTATTCTGAGTATTAAAGAAGTGCAACCTTGCATTATCACTGCACTGGATTTAAAACCACTTTCACCATAAGAGTCCTGTAGACGAATGAATCTCACGCATGCCACTGCGATTTCGAATATTGTGAAAATAAGCATTGTGAAGCTTTTTTACTTGGCACAAACACCATGCACTGGTTTACGCACTGCGATTTCGAATGTGTTACAACGTGGGCTTCCAGTTTTTAAACTACTCCTTGTTGGTTAACGGATCTTTAAAGAAATCTCTTTTTTTGTTTTGTCTCCTTAACAGGCTTGTCTCATTCAGGCATGTTTTGTTATTATATAAGTCCTGATGATGATCCCATGCATCTAATAGAGCTATAGGGATCGAAACGTCGACACCCAAGAGTGGGTTGACACTCACATTATTGTCTAAAAAGCTTGTGTACATTCCACTCCAGGCGACACTGCCAGTTATCTTTGAATTTTCTGCAGTGCCCTGCTTTTGCTCTTTTTCCTTGCCTGAAAAACACCCTTTTTCTCACCCTACATCTATTTTCCCTTTCTCTGTCAGTACGGCACAGGCTTGTGTCTTGTTATTATTGTATTGTATACTTGACATTGATTTTTGAGAATAAACTCCTGTCCCGGCTGGGTCAGGATATCTTGATCTGTATAGTTTCCATTGTGTTTCTATACCACATTGTACATATGTTGAATAAGCTAGGTTCCCTTGTTTCATATAACGAAGTTATACCCTTGGTTCTTAGCTATCGGTTGGGTTCCCCTTGTCTTTGTAAAATCACTTATACAGCCAGCAGAGACCAAGATCCAGCTCAATGATAAACACCTTTGGGAAGGGCCACTATGAAGGGTGCATTTACAGATTCGATGATGGACATTAGCATCACTTATTCCGCGTAAGAGCTTGTGGCGTAAATGTCGTACAATGAAAGTATTAACCCTGACAGTTACAGCTCATATTCTGCTCCATTCGCTTATTCTGCGTCAGGGCTTGGGTAGTAAATGTTGTGTATTGCAAGCATTAACCCTGAGAGGTACAGCTCACATTATGTTCCTTTTACTTCTCGTACTTTTGGACACTGTTCTCTGGCTGCTGTCACTGAATCATCACTGTTGTAGAAAACAACCAAAGACCACAAACAGCTGAGAATATTCACCAGTGCGTGCTTGTTGAATTAGCTCTTCTTGCAGAGACTCAGTCCGAGTGTGTTGAATTTACAGGTTTTATCACTAATCGATAAAGTTAGCTGAAAATACTCTTCTTAGTCCAAGCATTGCTCATAATACTGCTTTTACAGCACTTGGATATTTTTCTTTTGAACTCTTCTTCACCAAAATAAAAACCACCAGTGTTTCTTTTCTTTTATTCCACATTGTGCTAGTCTCCCTATGGGTTTCCTGGTATATCCAGTTGTTTTGCTATGTGTAGAAAAGTGAGCAAGCAGTGGAAAAAGACACTCTTATAATTCTACAAATATCGCTATTTATTTTTCTTATTTGTTTTTCTTCTTTCCTTCTAGTCGAGTCTTCTATAATCTGGTAGTTCATTGTCCCACATAATTGTAATTTTACCTTTTTGGGTAATTCCTACACAATAACAGTGCTGTTCTATGTCCTCAGATGGGTCAATATTATTGTTAATGCTCTTAAGTTCTTTCTGGATTTACTGCATCTCTAGGATTAGTTCTAAGTGAGTTAAAGGAAGGTGTGTGTTCACTGAGGGTTATGTCGGATCGAAAAATTGACAAAAGCTCGTAACATTTTCAGTGCACTTGTATGGTTTTACCCCAGTGCATTTGCTGATAACTTTGGAGATCTGATAATTGACAAAATCTCTTCTGACTTTCATTGCAATTATATTGTTTCTCCTCTGTGGGTGTTTGTTGATGTATTTGTACGTTTAATAACTGACAGAAGATATTAACACATTCCCTGCACCTGAAAGGCTTTTCTCCTGTGTGCGTTAACTGATGAATCCTTAATGCGGAAGATGCACTAAAGGTACTTCTACACTCACTACAGTTGTACGGTTTTTACCGAGTGTGTGTTCGCTGATGTCTATATAGGGTTGATAATTGACTAAAGCTCTTCACACATTCACTGCACTTGAATGGCTTTTCTCCTGTGTGTGTTCGATGATGGATCTGTGGGATTGATAAGTGACTAAAACTGGTCAGTGGTGCAGTTTAATGCAAATAGAGCTAGCAAATTTGTCAAAATGCACATATAAATGCAATTTTACACAAGGGAGGTAGTTTCTCTCGAGGCGTGGCTAAGCACGCAATGGCGACGGACGCTCTTGGGTAGAGCTCCGCTACCGGCTCCCCTTTCCTGAGCCATTTCTCCGGCAATTTTTGGACGAGGCCGCCCGAAACCTCGAGCGGACCCCCCCGGGACCCGCCGTGGCACATCTGGAGAATTTTTGGTGTCGAGCTCCGGCGGGGCCGACCCCGACCTCTCTTACAGCCCTCTGGCGGGATAGAGCGCTCCCGGACCGGCGGCGCATCCAAGGCAGACCGGGGCTTGGGCCCAGAAGACAGGCCCGACGGCCCACCCCCACCGAACTGCCCGAGCCTCCTGAGCTGCACACTGCCCTGCCGGGAAGGCCCGATAGTGGTCCGGAGGACGCCCTGCACAGCCACAGATCGCCGGGGACGAGCCCGGGCGACGGGGAGAGCAGGACCCCCCCACTCGCGCTGTGGCCCCCACGCACGATTTGCCCAGACCGAGGAGAGGCACGGCGGGGCGGAGATCGACCCGGAGTGGACGCAGGTGACGGCGGCTGCCCGGACGGCGGACTGCCCCCCCCCCCCGGAGGGTCCACACAGCAGCAGGCGCCCACCACGCTGAAGCGGACGCCGAGGGGCCGGCAGGAGGCAGCGGCCCTCGGGCTAGGCGCTGGGGGCCTGGGGCACACCACCGGGGATAAAACAGCCGCCCCCCCCCCCGCATTGTGGACGCACAGAGGGGCGCTCCTGCAGACCCCCCCCCCCACATGGAGGTGAAGGCGGCCGGAGAGGATATGGGGCTTGAATGATGAGAGGACCAGGCCCCGACCGACCAAACTAGACCTCACGGGCACCCTGGCCTCAGCAACAACCGAGCCGGTGAGGCGTAGCCGCGGGACGGTGGGGCGAAACACCCCCTGGAGGACCCCCTCCCCCCCCCACAACGACGACCTAACCTGAGGGACCAGCTAGCACTCGCGGAGCCCCAACCCAGGAGCGCAATACTACAGGGGACACCATCACTGGAGTAACACTGGGGGACGACCCTGCAAGACGGGCGGCACCCGCACATGTCCGGGGGAGTGCGGACCCGCACTGGGACTGGTGGGGCCCCGCCGAAGGGGAAGACGGGCAGATCGATACACAAAATGGCCGCCGAGCAACTGGCTGCGAGGCTCGACAGCGTACTGGCAGCGGTGGAACGGATGGAGCAGTCCCTCCAGCAAACTAGAACCTCCCTGGAGTCCAAAATTGATGGGGTTGCAGTAGACCTGACCCCCTGCGTGATGACCACAGGAAACTGTCCGACCGAACCAAGACCCTGAAAGGCGCAGTGAAGGAGATCGAGCCCAAGGTCGCTCAGACGGACAGGCAAGTGCAGGACCTCCTGAACAGGGTGGAGTTCCTGGAGGACAGGGCCGAGGACGCGGAAGGGAGGGCGAGGCGCAACAACATTAGACTTGTGGGGGTTCCTGAAAAATGGGAGGGGGCCCGCCCGGCCGAACAGGTGGAAGACTGGCTGCGAACACTTTTGCCCGAAGGCTCGCTGTCACCGCACTTCGTCGTGGAGCGCGCACATCGGGTGCCAACGAGGCCCTATACCACCGGCGCCAACCCGAGGCCATTGCTCTTCAGGATACTGAACTATAGGGACAGAGACACGGTGCTGCGAGAGGCACGGCGACTGGGCGAGGTGCGCATAGACAATGCGTCAATCATGTTCTTCCCCGATTACACCATCCAGATACAGCGCCGGAGGCACGACTTCATGGAAGTGAAGAGGAGGCTACGCACTGCGGGCCTCAAGTACTCCCTACTATTCCCTGCCAAGCTGAGAGTGGTGGCGGGAGACAACACTTACTTCTTTAGCACACCCGAAGAGGCCAGCGAGTGGCTGGACGGGGGCACGGACACGGCACCAACGCACTCTCGCGGAGGCGAGGGCCAGGCCACGAGGACAGCGACGACGCCGCAGACATAGGACCCAACAGTCCCAACGCGCGGAGGAGGGGGCGGGACACCCCCCCACACTGGACCAGATGCTCCAAGAACAACACAATGCACTACAGAAGGTTTCCCAAATAAGCAACTCATCCTCCCATGAGACAACCCAGGAGGACGGCCAACAGCCGGTACCTAGCGACGACGACGAGGCCATATACGGGATCCCGAACTCACAGATCTCGGTGGAACTGCCCATCGTCACACCGCAAACCTCTGACCTGATCCACTGATCCTACAGGAGGTGCCTGCATTGGCCTTGCCACAACGAGGGAGGGCTGGCAGTGGTCGACTGGACGATGATGCGCAATCGGCGCCCGCCACTGTTGGGGCCTCCTCCCACCCCCCCCCCCCCTGCCAGCTGACCGAACTGTGGACACCTGGAACAGTGAGTAATGCCCTTGTGGCACTAGTGGTACGCAGGGAGGGCACTGAAGGGGGGGACTCTTAGCACGTGTCTGCGCCTGGCCGCGCAAAGGATGGGCTACTTGGAACATTGGACCGTAGTGGGCGGCCACTAATGTCCTGTAACGAATGGCTCAGGGAAGCGACCTGCTTCCCCTAACTGACTATATCTCCGTCTTGCCGAACTTGTGCTTAGCACACACTGCCCCTTAACCGAGTAAGAATGTTCCTCTCCCTTGAGAGCATGGACGGTGGCCTGTTCCGCCACTGCCCTTTTGGTATTTTAGTGGGGATAGCCCGCTGTTGGTTGTTGTTCTTTATTGTTTTTTTTCCCTGTCCCAATGTTTTCCCGAAATTTGCTGAGTGTACTGTGGGGGGTGGGAACGGAAGAGCTGGGAGAGCCACTGCTGGGGCCTTTGGTGGGGCCGATGCCACTGGGAATGTCAGGGAGGACTGTATATTGCCAAAATGTCTGCCATAAAACTATGCACATGGAACATTAGAGGTATGCACACACCCGCGCGCAGGTATCAAATCTACTCCTACTTGAAGAGGCAGAACGTGCAGGTCGCGCTATTGCAGGAAACACACCTGAGTGGGGCGGAGGTGACAGCGCTGAGGCGGAGATGGAGGGGACAACTGTATGCCACTGAATACTCCTCATACGCCCGCGGGGCACTGCTGTGGGTAAAGCCGGGAACCCCCTTCGTGATGTCAGAAGTTCACATAGATGCGGAAGGGAGGTATGTCCTGGTAAAGGGTCGCATGGATGGGCAACCAGTGGTCCTGGCGTCCATTTACGCTCCAAACGCAGATCACGGCACCTTCTTGGCGCGCATCACAGAGAAATTGGCGCCCTGGCACGGCGTCCCATGGATACTGGGAGGCGACTATAACACGGTACTAGACCCAGTGCTGGACCGCTCGGTCCCGCCAAGGCCAGGGGCGACATCCCAGGGGGCCACGAGGGCACTCACACAATGGGCGACACGGTGGGATCTGAAAGATGCATGGCGAGCGCACAATCCGGACACTAGGGTGTACTCATACTTCTCGGGAGCGCATGCGTTACACGTTCGCCTCGACAGATATATGGTATCAACGGAAATGCTGCCCCATATCACTGACTCTCAATACCTGGGTAGGACACATTCGGACCACAACCCCCACACACTACACATGGCTTGGGAGCGCCCGCGCCCGCCAATCCCCACGTGGCGACTGCAACCTGCATTACTGCTAGATGGCCCCTTTAGAGACTCCCTGCAGGCCTGTGTAGCGCAATACTTTGAAGACAATTCAGATACAACATCCTCCCCGAGAGTAGAGTGGGAGGCATTCAAGGTAGTGATACGGGGACATTGCTTGAGCACTCAGGGGAGCATACGGTGGAAGCTGGAGGAGGACCTGCGCAGGGTGGAAGCGGACCTACTCGGCGGGGAACAGGAGGCGGTGGGAGGCGCAGGAGACCGACTGCGGGAGGCCCGGGCGGAGCACGACGCGCTGCTGGAACGGTTGCGACAGGTCAACTCTGCGGCCCATTCGGCGCGAGTGCACCAGCACAGTGACAAGCCCGGTAGGCTACTGGCCTGGTTAGTCAGGCAGGAGGAACGCACGGAGCCGGTCTCCGTCATCCGCACGGCTGAGGGAGAGCCAGTGTATACCCAGGCCAGGATACATCAAGCGTTTGTGGGGCACTATCAGGCCCTATACAAATCGCAACTGAGAGTATCCGCGGCCCGCATAGCAGACTACCTGGCGGATATCCCGCTGCCCTCCCTTATAGGCTCGCAGCAAGACGCCCTGGGGGCGCCATTCTCCTCGGAAGAAATACGCGAGGCCATTTTCGCACTGTCCAACAGCAAATCGCCTGGCCCGGATGGACTACCCGCCGAATTCTTTAAGGCGTGTTCGGACACGCTGGTTCCGGAGCTGCTCAAATTGTACAATACTGCGATGGAGGAATCAGCACTCCCAGACTCGCTCAACGAAGCAAACCTGGTCTCGCTGCTGAAGCCGGGCAGAGATGGCGCACTCATGGGGTCCTATAGGCCGTTGGCCATGCTGAACACTGATTATAAAATCTACACCTCCCTTCTGGCCCGCCGCCTGGCCCTGGAGGTATCAACACTGGTACACGCGGATCAAAACGGCTTCATGCCGGCGCGGAGCACGTCTCGTAACTTACGCCGCCTATTCCGGATCCAGGAAGCGGCTCTGACGCATTGGCCTAGATCGGGGTGCCTGGTCTTGGACCTGGAGAAGGCCTTCGATTCAGTAGAATGGCCATACCTGGGAGCAGTGCTGGACAGATTCGAGGTGGGAGATGCATTTGCTGACATGGTCGGACTGCTCTACCAGAGACCCAGTGTCCGAGTGAGGACGGGTGGGCTGCTGTCGGCAAGGATCGGGGTGCGTCGAGGCACCAGGCAAGGCTGCCCCCTGTCGCCCCTCCTCTTCTCCTTAGCCATAGAACCACTGGCGGCTCTACTACGGGACAGAGGAGCGGAATGGGGGATCCCACTGGCTGACGGAACGCACACAGTCTCGCTCTATGCAGACGACCTGCTGCTTTATGTGCGGGACCTCGCCGCGGTGCCAGCCGAGCTGTCGGACATCTTCCGGACCTTCGCGGAGGTCTCGGGCCTCAGGGTCAACTGGGCCAAGTCCGGGGTATACTCGTTCAGCCGCGATCAGGAGGAATGCGATGTGCAACTTGGAGGGGCCAGGCTTGCTTGGTACCCGACCACGTTTAAATACCTAGGACTGCACATCTATAGAGATCCACAGGACTTACTGGAGGGCAACCTGGTGCGCGCCATCTCCTCTCTGCGAGCCCAGATGTCCTTCTGGAAAACCCTGCCGCTGAACGTGCCCTGCCGAATAGCTCTTTCTAAAATGATAGCGCTCCCTAGGCTACTTTATTACTTCGCGAACATCCCCACGTATGTCCCCACGCGGATATTCCGCGACCTGGAATCAATGCTTCGCGGCTTGATCTGGAACGCGGGACGGCCCCGGGTGGCGCTGGCCAAACTGTACTCCCCGACCGCGGAGGGAGGATTGGCTGTCCCCAACATGGAGCTGTATTACCTGGCCGCACAGCTCCAATGGGTGACGTACTGGCTCAGCGATACACATCTAGATGATACGGCCACTGCGGACTACCAATGGACCCACCCCCAGATCTGCGCCCTGTTTCACCCATTGACCAAGGGACCCCGTCCCCTGCCTTTGCATATGGCCGTGGCCCGCAAGTGCTTTCTCCGCAGCCTGAAGCTGACACGAACTACCAGACCATATGCTCCTGCCCTCCCCTTGCTGGGCACCCCCAGGAGGAGTGGGATGGTCACGCCGCGCAACCTGGACCACTGGATCGCAGCTGGAGTAGAGACCATGGGTGACCTGTATGCTGATGGGGCCTTGCTCCCGTTTGCGGAATTGTCTGAAACCACGGGACTCCCGGCCGGGCAGTTCCTACTCCATGCGTCGATACTGCGGGCATACACTGATTCCTGGGGTGACATCCAGGATGAGCCGCCGATGCACCACCTGATCCAATATCTACATGTAATGGGCAGAGGCTCGCACATCACGCATTGGTTAGCGCAGGCGCTACTCATCCACACGCAAAAACCCACACAGCAGATTAGGGCTAAATGGGCGGCGCACCGAGGGAGAGATTGGACGGATAAGGAGTGGGACCTAGTACTAGCTAGCCCCGTGAACGTCCCCCGCAATTCCCGCTTCCGCATCATTCAACTGTACATACTACACCAGGCATACCTAACGCCAGATAGAATAAACAGATACTTCGCGATCGACACTGCCGTTTGTCCCAGATGTGACCTGTTGGGCGCAGATATCCTGCACATGCTATGGCACTGCCCAACCCTGACCGTGTACTGGGGGGAGGTGATCTCACTCCTGAATCACAGCACGGGCCCGGGCCTACCGGACACGTGGGAGGCGTGCATTCTAGGACTTTATAAAAGAACCAAGCTGAACAAAACACAGGCACGATTCTGGGATCTGGGCCTCATCACGGCCAAACGGCTGCTTACACGACACTGGAAACGGCGGGAACCGCCCACCCCGAAACACTGGTTCGCATCCTTTACAAACTGGGCCAGGGCGGAAGGCACAGCGCTCCACCAGGAAGAAATAGCGGGCCTGCGGCAGTTCCCGATAGCACAGCTCTGGGATGGCATCCTGGGGTCCCTGCAGGGGGAGGGCACTGTCAGAGGGCTCACGTAGAACAAGCGACATCAGAGACGGGCCACAGCGGGTAACGCTCTATAGCAGGACCCACCGCATGCGGCGCCCCCCCCCCCCCCCCGACACAGACAAGAATCAACCAGCGCGTAGACCTCAGACACGACCTGACGCCCACACGGGAGCCCACCAGCAGCCATTGCCCAGCAGAGCGCCCCAAGCACAAAGCTGCTGACATCACCCCCACAAGCACACTCCACCCCCCCCCCACCCACTTTCATATATATGTTTACATGTTTGTAGTATCGGACCCCTGCTCACGGACGGTAGCCTCTCCAACCCCCCATGCCACAGTAGATAGGCGCCATCGGTGGCGCCCCAGACGGCAGCCGAAGGCGCACACGCCGCTTGCCACACCGACAGCGAGGCTACTTCACCTACCTGCTACATGCTCCACTAACCAGGCCGGCGACCGGCGCAACACCATGGCCCAAGGAGCTGTCCCACTCTAAGTGCGAGCACATTTGCACATGCACACCTCTGCCCTCTTGTAGTACTGTAACAACATCGGCGAACACCACACCGATCAGAGGTGGCTCCTACTAACAACGTGCAGGTGGGGCGGACTTCAAGTGGTGAAGTCGCGATAGGAACACTGGGACATACAGATACAAATCGTTCTGTTTAGTTTGCCATATTCATGGCCCAGTTCTAGGAAAAAATGAAAAATAAGACGTCATTTATGGACTTTTCTTTGCTTGATTTACAGTAATGTGACTATCTTATCTATGTCCTAGTACACCGGGGACACAAGGGGCGCAGTGGCACGCCCACTAATGCTGACCCGCAACCTCACGACTCACCGTTTATTTGCAGCCGGCCCGCAGGGTTGTAGGCTTTGCTATTTGTACTGCACCTTTGAACATTAATAAACGTCTTGAAAAAAAAAAAAAAAAAAAAAAGGGAGGTAGTTTCTCTCTAAGGGTAACTTGAAAGAAGATGAATGGTGACAGTGTGCATTAACTAATTGGTTCAATATCTGGAAAGGTTTGCTGAAATAACACAAAAGTGAATTATTTTAAAATGTACTTAAAAATAGGAACATTTTATAACAGTTTTGGGTCTATGAAAGGACAGAAATGCCGAGGTGTATTCAATCACATGCTGGGGAACAATGTAACAATGAAATTGAGGTACTCACTGATATGTAATTGACTGTCCCATCCCTAGCAGCCTTCCAGAGACCCCACTTATAATGAAACTTTATCACTCATTAATGATCTATCAGCAGTGTACGAAATAAAGTCAAGGAATGGGACGCCGACGAGATCCTGACCGAGAACAATGCAGGTTTGAGACGAGGGAACCATTCCTTGACGAATGTGCGACTATAGGGGAATCCCCTTTGAAGGATCAGTATGGCAGCTTAATAAAGGGTTAAAATAACTACCTTTAATGGGTCTGTAAGTACAACACACCCACCACACTCACAGCACACTTTTGTACGTGTGCTGATATTTGCACTTTTGTGGCTACTTCACCTTTTTAGCCACTTCACACTGGTCCTGATGAAAGCCACACGAACCCCGTATGAGGCTGAAACTAGTTGACCTTTATTCTAGAGATATTCATGTACAAATTTTATCTTCACTATATCCTGCCTATGTTTTTAACCATGTCCTAAGACCCTTTTATTACAGTTTTTCATAAGGGCACTCCTTAGAGAAATTTTTAACACTTTGTCACATCACATAGAGCACTCCCCTCACAACACAATACCCGCTCCACTGTAATCAGGTGTTGTAGCACAGCTGGGTTGCATTTGGCAGCCCAGCTGGGACCCCAATGATGACGCATGCCACCAACTAGGTTGGTGGATGAGGGGTCTTCTTATACATCCACTGGATGTCTGTGATCCTGTACAAATTAATGCGTCACCTAAAATGACCCAATTTCTTTGTGGGCTTGTCCACGTTGTTTATTGTTAACTTACTTGGGGAAGAGGACTTAGCCCCATTTATTCCTTTCCTCACTCTCTTGTTGTTTATAAATAATCCATAAGAACTTGGGCAAAGGTGCAAAGGCAGATTTATCAAATCACAATGCTTAACAGTCCATAATGGTCCCTCAACACTTTCCATGACCCTCATTCTTCCAGCGACGAGCACCAATACAGTTGATCCAGTTAATCCTGTTTAGAACTTTCATTTCCTGAAAATAACAGGGCTTTTCACTGTCTCCGCACTTATAAAATCCATTTTCATTTCGATTATTAACAATGCAGATGTACCAGTAATTAGATGTTACGCAGGCATACATTGATAACTCCATAGCCTTGTTCATGCTTTCATTTACCTAACACTATATATGAAACATCTACTAGCAACAATCTAAATTACCTACTGTCAACATTTTCATGTTTACCTCTGTTCATTTAATGTCCCCCGGTACCTTCAGTCCTTTGGTGGGATAATCCTTGCCTCTGTGTCTTTAATTGAATAGAATTGAAACATTCAGTTACGTTAGCAAGGTATTTATCTTCTATGCCCAAACTGGAAGCGAGGATTATGGTAGTTTGAGGCATATTGAGTCTCAGAGTAGCACATCAGTGACCGCTTTAAAGTAAAACCCCTTGAAGGTTGAATCTGAAGACCAGTCTGCAGCATTAAGAGTGTCCTCTCATCCAGCACCAAGTGAAAAGGCTTTTGCTGCCGTAGTGTCTCTAGCCGAGTCTGCACCGTACTCTTTAGTCTCGATCCCAGCTTCCTGCATAAACCGGTGAACCCATCTAGCTATGGTCGGGAAAGTAACCGCTTTATGAGGTTTTTTGTTGGCAATGAGCAATTGCCTCTCCCCTGGAGGGCGCGGTTCCTCTGTTATACTATCCTATGCCTTTATGCATTTTACCACGCACCGTGTTGGGGAATCCCTAAACGCCAGGAATGATACAATTCTAGAACTACATTTTGTCCTTCTGGGTATGTGAAGAGTAACCGCTTCTGGGGTAAATACCCTCATTGTTAGGTTGAGAGCTTAGACGTCTCTGACCCTCCTGTTGAGACTAAGCGCAGGATCACGGCTACTTGCCAGACAGTTCCAGATGGATATTTAGGGCCATATTTATCCAAAAGAATTGCAGTGAAGCAAGTCCTCTTGCTACGCTGCATTACAGGGAAAGGGCCGGACTGTGCCATATTTATCACATTCCTGCCGTTTACCAGTGCAGGCGCACAATGGGCTGCCTAGCGCCAACGCAGCCACCCCGGCACCATGGTGCAAGAGTGGCTCCAGGATTGTTTTTGTGCAGGAAACGGCACGTTCCTGCACAAAAACATTCCAGTGACACATGTTCCTCTTCAGAAAAAGAGGAAGTAACAAAGAGAAATAAAGATATTTCTCCTCATTACGCCTCCTGGGGCAGAGTAATGCAACGCGGCGGTTTGTGCTGCGTTGCGTTAGTTCAGATTTATCAATCCACTCAGGGCCCCACAAGGTTTGATAACATCGCATTTCAAGGGTTGTGTCGCTTCTGCATCACGTTGCGATGCAACCATTGATAAATATGTCCCTTGTTATTTTGCCCTGAGAGGAAGGGATTGAAAACCCTATTCGCATCCCATAGTGAGGAGTACCAAGACTCTGGAGTTAATGAGAGACAAATACACCACAATAGCTTACTAAGTATCAGGTGTTCATCCACTGGTTGGTGCTCGATAGTGGAGTGCCTCGTTGAGATTGCTGATCATAAAGGTATTCAGCGACCTGCACTCCATTCGGTCGGAGGGCACGCTTGCCAAAAAATCCTGTATATCGACCACTTCTGTCCCCACGGGCCCCTGGTTCCTCTGCAAGCGCCATGCCATTCATCTCGACGATGCCAATGTGTATTGTCTAATTGTTGCATCAGCAGAGCCTTTAGATAGGAGTGACTGAGCTTGGCACATATGTCCTTGGATTTTCCATCATTCCCTGTAATCCTCCGACCCATAAGACGTAACCTGCCCTCCATTCCTCGATGATGCATGCTCCTCGGTGGATGCAGCAGCAGGACTGGGAGAGGGTTTGACTTATCAGAGAAAGTTTCATTTTAACTGGACACCACAATTGAGATGTCCTGTTCGGGGTCACCACTACCTGGTCAGTGTGTAGTCGCCACGCCTGTGCTGAGATCTGCCTTATCATCTAGAAAGGTGGGAAACCATAGCCCTATTTCCTTGGTCCAATTCTGCAGGAAGGCGTCCATTGCTCCCACATTTGGGTCAAGACTCCAACTGTAGCATCGTGGTCACTGGCGATCCAGCATTGAGGTGAAGAGATCGATGGTGAACGGACCACACCACATTGCGATCTGCTGGAATATCTCCATCTTCAACCTACAGAAGCTTACGTCCGACAGATGTCTTGTGCCAACCCGCTACCATCTTTAGGAGGACTTGGCACTGTATGCTGTCCTTATCCCAGCACGATATCATCAAGGAGCTCTTCACAGTTGATACGCAGCTGCTGTTTTATTTGTTTATTTATTTATTTATTTTTATTCCCAGTAGAGAAATCGCCACATCTGGCTACCCTGCACTTCTGCTGGTGTCTGAGTCACTTTCCATACTTGCATGTGGGAGAGCCACCAAGCTGTCTCCACCTTTGCTTTGAATGACAAGGGTGCCCTCTGTGAATCTGTAAGGCCTTTCATGAGATATGTCTCCAACCTCTAGAGGGCTCTGTAGTGCAAAGGACCCGGGATGATGGTCTGTATTGACAAAGAACATAGAAGAAACACTCTAATGAACAGGCGCCCCCCTACGCGTAGCGTTTCGTTTAGTATATGTTTAGTGTCGTAGGTGTTTTCGTTTATGAATTCAGTTAATACTGCTAGGCGTTTTAAAATGCCGGCGCCTAACAAGGTGTACAATAAGGATGTAAGGTATGTATCGTGCCCTCAGTTTCAAGGATGCGGGAAAGTCAAAAGGGCACACATGGCACAACGTTAAAGCGGGCCGCCCTGCAGCCAGCTCCCGCATTATCAACGTAGCTACACCCGATAGGGATGGTCCCACAGTGCGAGTCCAGCCAATGCGTTTCATTATAAAGAACGTTTTCAAGGCACCATTAGTTCTTCACTTGGGGGCTTATTTACAAGCCTCTTGCGCCACTTTTGCCTCACTTTCCCCATGTTAAAAGTGACGCAAAAGTGACGCAAGGGGCTTGTAAATCTGCCCCTTGGTATTTAAGTTTATGTTTGATCTGTACTTTCTGGCGCAAGAGTTAAGAACACCAGGGGCCTCATTTATGAGGCCTTGCGTCGGTTTTGCGCTTCCGATGTGTCACTTTTTTGTGACGCATCGGCGGCGTTAAACATGCCTCTTGTTGCGCACTATTTACAAAGTGACGCATCTAAGCAGATGCGTCACTTTGTAAACCCCTGCGCTACATTATACCTGCGTCAAGTATAATGTATGCAGAAGGGGTGTTCCCCCGCAAAAAGCATCGTAGAAGTGATGAAGTGAAATCTATGAGATTTCACTCCGTTACTTGTAGGACCCAGTTGCGTCAAAATCTTGTGCCTGCCTCACAGCAGGCGCAAGATTGACGCAGGCCCTTTCACATGGGGCTTGCCCAATGTGAAAGGGCGCATTGCTGGTGTTGCGTCACTTTTGTGACACACTCCAGCAATGCGCAGTGGCGGCTGGTGAAATTTGAAACTGGTGAGGCGTATGCAAAATGCATCAATTTATGCGAGCGCAGTGAGCAAGCCCGACGGCAATCAGGGTTGCTCGGGGGAGCCAATCACAACTCCTTCAGACTTCATCACCATCATTTCACTGAATGCCAAACATTACAAAGGTCCGTATGGCTCTCCCAGTTCCCCATCGGTCACCTTCCTCCGCTCTCCGCTACTCTTTCCCACTGAGAAATGGCAAACAATCTCATGCACCCAAATACTGGGGTACATATACCATATCAGTTCACTAGAGGAATCTCTTCCCTGGTAGAACCACCAATATTGGGGATGTTTTGTCCTTGTTTTGAATCTGAAAACGGACCTACTCGTGGGTCTGGCAAGAGTAATGTGCTGACCGATGGGACGATGCCACAAAAAAGGTTTCTAAATACCCACTAGTTTGATGTTTGCAAAGGTTCGCCTGTTTTGGGAATCTTCCCAACCCTAGAATAGCAACAGCTCACCCTGCACATAATATGGCACTGACTATTGAACATATGGAGTAATATGGAAGTGTGAGAAAATTCATTTTGTGTATACAAACTGTGATGTGCGCAAATATCTTCATTTAGAAATGTAAACAGAGAACAACTTACATGTGAAAATACTTTTATGTATCTGGTCCTAGGTCGCCATATAAATATTTTCATCAACAGTTTATTCAATTAACAAAATAAGTTAGAAACAGTGAAATATTTATTTAAAAAATCAAGTTGCATTCTGCGCAGAGAAGTTTCTGCTTCAAAAAGATCTACACTCACACTGTGAAGCCCACGTCATCCAGGCACACCACCATGGGGAGTCCTCGGCCACCTTCAACACGCACGCCACAATTCCAATCAGATGCTCCAGCATGGAGAGTCGTTGGCCACCTTCACAACACTAATACAATAAGGAGGGCGTGTAGGGGAATATTTATTGACCTTGCATTGTTATAATCCCTGCAAATAGTGAAAAACCATGTATAACAACGGGTCAAAGAACAAAATGAAGCTATCTAGACAACTATGTGCTTTTGATAGGATGCAATCCCTGAATCCAAGGTATTCATGGTGAAAAATGAGTTCCCATCAGATACCCGTCCTGTACCGCCCTACATCATTTGGGATCCTTCACCCGAAGGAAGTGGAACCAAATCCACTATGGATTAGGTGGATTGTGTCCTAATCGTATTTGAAGGATGCAGTGATGTATAAATAAAAACTAAGTGTTGGTATCAGGGGGAAAAAATAATTAGCAGTGCAAAAGGTGCTATATGTAGCATGTGATTAAGTGAATTAATATTGGGTTGTGGGAGTGGAAAAAAGAATTTTAATAGGATCCTACCCACACCCAAGGTTAAAGAATAGTGCAAAGTAGTGTTTACAAATAACTACTTAGGTGTAATCTAGGTCGACATGTTTCTGCAGATTTGTAGGTTCACAAGATACCTGTCTGCTTCATCAGGACCTTAACAATGATATGCTACTGTTGATAAATGTGTATTAAGTGATCAAAATCATATCACCTGAGGTCGCCAGTCGAAATGATCCAAATGGTCACCAAAAGACGAACAAACATACACACAAAAAAATGCACAAAGTTAATAACGATAGCTTCAAACACAAAGAAAATCTCTCGTGATGTTGCATGTTTTGCCAACCAATGTTGGTCAATGATTGTTTACCAATCAACCTGAAGGCAAGGCAAAAGAATCCCTTGTATAGAAAAGATTGTATTCACTCACCCACAATCTGGGGAATGAGCTCTCCACCTCACCCGGCTACAGCTCAGGTACAAATGGAGCACCGCTCTATAAAATGTGAAGGAGAAAAACTAATGAAAGAGGAAGAGCTCTCTAGAGCTCAATTAGAAGACACACCCTTTCCCCAACCTGTTCACTGTACGGCAGTCTTATATTACAGCCCGGTATAGGGAAGGTCATTGATGTTAAAATTCAAATTTTGTAAACCTTAATAATGCGGCTAGATTCAGTGCTTAGATGAAGGTATATGCGCTCGATCAATTAAATGCAGAAGGAATCGAGCAAAGTACCCGTGTATGTTTATCGGGTATCTGGGCTAAGGGAAAAGAACGGCAAAATACAGAACTACGAATGGGTCTCCTTCTTGAGCTTGAAATCCCTTTGCAAAGAAGGGTCGATGGAGCCCATTTCATTTCGTTGGTCCTTCGTTCCCCACCCGCTTACCTGTCCGTCGGTACTCCTCGCCTTCGTCTAGGCTGTCAATGGGAGGTACCTGGACGGGCAGGAAGCAAAATATTTAAACTCTTTCTCATTGGCCGGCGGGGAAATCACGTGACACTCTCCGTCGCGTGCGCCGGAACTACACCGTTGATGGGAAATGTAGTTTGCATGCTTGGATCCTGCCGCCCCTGGTTATGTGCGACCGATCTAATGGGCAATATATTGCGTTGGCGGGTTTAGGCTTCAACGCTCGATATAAAGTGGACACTTGATAAAATAAGAGTTCCTATTCCATGAATTTTCAATGGTACTTGAAAAGCAGAGGTACATATTAAATCTCAACGTTCAAGATGCCAATATTACCCGGTATACTGTACCAGCCTGCAGGTTGGGTTTAGATATTTGGGAAAACAGTGGACCTTTATCTTAGTATGAAAACCAACTTTGATCTTATATATTTATTATTTATATTGTTTGTAAACCACCATTTGCATAATATTAATGAATGCGTAACAGTAATCACAGTAGTTGGTGAAAAAGTGCATACTGATAGTATGCAGCGTTGTAACACAAAGATCCAAGATCTACATCACCTTATGTAATGAACGATTTACCAGGAGCCTACAGCGACTCATTCAGACCTGTTCTATCAGTTTGGAGTTTGTACACCCATCTTTGTTCTCTTTTGTGTAAGAGGCTTCTTATGTCTGTAATATGTTTAGGGATTGCTGGTTGTTCTAGCACTGTCCAGTGCAGATCGGTGGGAGCATGTTGGGCCTCTAGGAAGTGTTTAGTCATTCGTGTTGTTTGCTTATTACAGCGTATAGAGCTCTTGTGCTCTGAGATCCTGGTCTTTATTTTTCTCGTGGTCATCCCCACGTATTTCTTATCGCAGGGACAACTGATTAAGTATATGAGGTTGGAACTATTACAGTTCGTGAACCTGCGTTGTTCCCACGGGTGATCTGTCCCAATGTTAATCATAGTGGATTTACGGGTCTGGGGGCATGCTGCACACTGTCCACTGTCCCTTCAGGTTGATTGGTAAACAATCATTGACCAACATTGGTTGGCAAAACATGCAACATCACGAGAGATTTTCTTTGCGTTTGAAGCTATCGTTATTAACTTTGTGCATTTTTTTGTGTGTATGTTTGTTCGTCTTTTGGTGACCATTTGGATCATTTCGACTGGCGACCTCAGGTGATATGATTTTGATCACTTAATACACATTTATCAACAGTAGCATATCATTGTTAAGGTCCTGATGAAGCAGACAGGTATCTTGTGAACCTACAAATCTGCAGAAACATGTCGACCTGGATTACACCTAAGTAGTTATTTGTAAACACTACTTTGCACTGTTTTTTAACCTTGGGTGTGGGCAGGATCCTATTAAAATTCTTTTTTCCACTCCCACAACCCAATATTAATTCACTTAATCACATGCTACATATAGCACCTTTTGCACTGCTAATTATTTTTGCCCCCTGATACCAACACTTAGTTTTTATTTATACATCACTGCATCCTTCAAATACGATTAGGACACAATCCACCTAATCCATAGTGGATTTGATTCCACTTCCTTCGGGTGAAGGATCCCAAATGATGTAGGGCGGTACAGGACGGGTATCTGATGGGAACTCATTTTTCACCATGAATACCTTGGATTCAGGGATTCCATCCTATCAACATGGGTCTGAAGGAACCATGCCACCCTTTGCCGCTTTGTGATACAACGGCGGTACCTACTCTTCGCTGAGACACTCCTGCGTTTATTCGAGTCAGGATATAGCGCTTAGAAGATGATGCAGCGGTGCTTGGCTATCAACCCGGCTCACAGCCGTTATTCTACACCACAGATACCATCTACTCAAATGAAGCCCTTTCGTTCCCTTTTTATGTCGGTATCAGAAAGATGAAAAACACACAATAGACATGCACTTAAAGCAGTGTGTGACACAAATGTGAGTCGAGTAAAGGCAGTCTCCTGGGAGTGTCTACTGAGCCTGAAATAATGTTGTCTCCGGCTGACAGCCAATATCGGGCTCAAGGTGAAGTGGCGGAAATGACTCATTAGAAGGCTGCGCCAGCTTTCTTAAGAGACAGCAGCTATTTCAGCATCCCTGGACTGTTGTGCTAACCTAAAGTCTCACTTAGAAAAGAAGTCTCCTGGCGCTTTCAACGCAGAGCCAGGCGGCTATGTCAGAGGGGGGAGGGGGTCCAGTGCAGGTCCAGGAAAGGCATATTTGCACAGTGCACTAAAATGTGTAATTTTGCCACTTTTGAAACGTAATCGCAACCTCGGTTGGCATGTGAAGTCATTGTGGTTGAAAGGTGGAGGAGGCACACATTAATGTTTTAATCGAGAATATGCAAGATGTGCATGAACAGTACTGTGGATGAATGCAATCTCTAATGGTAGGGGGAATGGAATAGGCATGCACACAGAGTCGAGAAATGCCTTTTGCAGCTGGCTTTCGGCTACTGACAAATGGGATCCAACTTCTATAACACCCGTCTCAGCTGGTATTTAAATTGTCTGACATTAGAACGAGAAATGCACAAGTTGAATCTCGCACTTCTTTAAATAGTTCTTTCTAGATCTGTAAAAAAAGTTGTGTGTGGTATATTTGGTATTAGGGTCAATAGCTATACCAGTGCGGGTACAAAGTAACACAAAGAGCACCGGTTACCAAAGATGTTACAACAAATATAAAGAGGAAGTTGACTAACGGTCATGAACCTATAAATCAAAATGCAAAACAAGACACTACATTCAGCACGACTGATGCCCCTGTCACCTCAGCTCCTCTAAGAACGCTTATACCACCATGTTGAACAACGCCTCTTGACCTGTTCTGGGTATACAAAGAAAGTTCAAAAATAGCAGATCACTCACCTATCCAGTGTGAGGTAGCAAGCCTCACCTCACCTGGCACTGACTCAGGTCAAGGGAGGCACCGCCCTGTAAATAGGAATAAAAATATGATGATAGCCCTTGTACAACATGGTGGTATAAGCGTTCTCTGTAGTTGATGCTTGTTTTATCTCTACAGGTATGAATAACCATCCAAAGTTCCAAATGATGACACTGACCACAAAGGGCAGTTGATGGAAATCCATACTATTTCTTTCCCCTCCTCAGGGTTTCCTCTGGCATGGAGTTGTACTTGTGTTAGAAAAATTCTTTACCAACACTAGCTGTCACATAGACTAATGGTTTGTCTTTGTCTTTAGCCTCCACCCTTGTTCTGTGATATTTTTACATATTTCTTCTCTAGACCGCCAGTTTCGATGTGTTTTTTCATTAATTAAATGAATACAATAAAAAAATGAACTTATCAGGCATCTCCATTCTCCTCCGGTCCTGCTTCGCACCAGGTCTCTGCAACGCAGTGGAACTAACTTCTCCCCGCTCTTTTCTTTTGCAATGCTAACTGCCAAATCAGGAGACTGGATGCGCAGGGTGTCGGCTAACCCTTGTTTACTTACTCTATATCCTGCCACTTGATAGGACACAGGGCGACTTTTCAAAAAACGCGTCACCGCCCGAGCAGAATCCTATCTCCAGAGGCCTGCACCACATTAGGCATGCGCAGCATGCCTAATGGTTTGTGAATGTGAGAGAGGGGCGACGCTCCTCACTCACATGCGCAGACGGACCATCTTCTGGACTCCTCGCCTGCGTGCGCTGTGCCTTGACGCATGCGCACTTTCACCCGTGACGCACAGGCCGGCCAGGAATGTAAACAGACGAATTCGTCTGCTTACATTCCTGTTGCCCAAACTGCAGTGACCGTTTCTTTTGTAGGGCGCCGCCCCGTTGCCCCTATGGACCAGCCGCCACTTTTGAGCTTACAGATACGTCAGAAAAACTGACGTATCTGTAACTCCTTGCGACATGATGCGTCATACTGTAAATATGACTCATCAGGTATGTTGCAAGGAGGGTGCACTGAGAAGTGACGCATCGCTGCTTTCACGCAGCGATGCGTCATTTCTCATAAATGAGGCCCAGGCTATGGAGTCTGTGGCCATAGGGTTAGATTCCTGCCATAGATAAGCGGGATATGCGCTCTGGCAGGATTGGAGGCTCGGGTGTGCTTATACACCTCTTTTTAAAAAATACATTTGAAAAAAAGCAATGGATTGATTACAATGATTTCCCTCGGTCACAATAACTAACTGAATAAATATAAAAGCCGTAGTGGTGTCATAGGCTTAAAGTTTTGCTGAACATTCATGCGTCCGCACGTATCCCTAGCTCTTCATGCCTTGGTAGAGCTTGAGCATCAGAAATAACAGCGGTATTACGTCTACTGTTGCTTTTATTGTGAAGTGAGCGTGGGAACGAGCATAGGTAATGAAGTATGCATTCATGTTCGGTGGTCCAGCAAGGGCTGGGCTCAGCTAAGCTACCTGTACCGTCAGTGATAGTCCCGAACCGGTGGTTTATAGTAACCTGCGGGTTGGACTCAGCTAACTGTATCGTGAGTCGTCAGGAATGCCACATATATGCTGTGATTTTATTGGAAAGTTGAGCGTCTGAAATAGCAGGGGTATTAAGTGTATGCATTCATGTTATGCTGTTGATTTATTGAAAAGTTGGTAGCATAATAGCATGTTAGCACAGTCTGAGCCGATGAATTATAGAAACTTGTGGGCTGGGCTCAGCTAACTATCATTAGTCATCAGGAAAGCCACATAATTACTTACTCTGTGCTGTTATCCTGGGCCCGCTGAACCCCTATCTGGCTGACTGGTTATTTACTGTTATAAACGACAAGGGAAAACCCAAAAGGAATTACACTAGGGACCTTGGGCAGTAGTATATTTCACAGAACAGAGGACCCTAGTTATTTAGGATCATGCAAATGATAGACATACACTAAATAGTACGTATGTCCTTTGTCCAGCCAGACAGGGATTTATTAGTTTCAGTGTTTGATACTGGTTCATATAGTAAACATTTATACACAAGTGGGCACAACCTGTGACCCACAAAAAACAAGACAAAACAGGTGGAAACAAGTTATGTAAGGGCGCACAAGGCGGTCTGTACAAGTATTCAGTTTTACAGACTTGGATACGTTTTAACACCATTGTAAGTAACGTTTTGTGACTTTATAGAAAACATATGGTGTCCTTTGGTCGACGACGTTTTGATGCCTTTAAAAAATGCAAGCATCATCATCAGGACAAAAATAACATGTTTGTCTTGAGAACATTTTCTAAAAAACTCAGCCTGCGTGGGAAACGCGCGTATTTCCAGAATGGGCTGAAGTGTAACGGACTTTATTCGTATTACACTGAAGCAGTTTTAGCCGGCCAATTCGGACGATGGGCGGCACGGCGGGTTACTAATGTAGATGGTTCATAATGCGATTTTCAGCGTCGCTAGCACGGCAGCACGTTGCTCCGGCATAAGGGTTTTCAATGTAGTCTTTCTCGATGGCAGGATGGATGGGGTTCTGGTGCTGCCGTGCTAGCGACCCTGAAAATCACAAGGGGTATGGGCGTCGGCAACCCAGGAGTCATTCCTTGCAAGTTAGGATGGTAGTGGCAGACCGGGGACACAATATTTCTTTGCTGATATGTCCCGGCGTCAGCGTCCACAAGTGGTTTGTATTATGTAATAAATCATAATTAAGGGGGGCGGTATTTACCCGCATGCTAACAGGCTCAATTCCTAGCTGGTACGCATAGCCCTTTCCTACCAGAGGGTTATTCAGCTCCAAAATACCCAGGGGGATGAGCTGTTGCAAAGTGGTAGTAATGCTTTACGGCTGCGACTTGGACTCGTTGCCGGCGGGAATAAGGATTAGAATAATGTCAGCTCTGATGCACAACCTTACTATGTTAAAGGTTTGGTGCAAGTCATTTGGTAAAACGATGAAATAAATATATATGATACCGTAGGCTTTCTCTACTTTGAAATGTAATGATACAGGGTTATAGTGCTACCTATTTTGCCCACAATACCAACGCAACTATTTGATGCCGGGACAAGCCTAGTAGAGGCCGCAGAACCAAGAAATGAGGTCCTATTTTGGAAAACAATTGACCACCTGTTTTTTAAAGATAATGCAACAGGGAGAATAGAAATATTGGTCTCTCACAAAGACTGGATTATGCACTTTGAGAGTATTTCTAATCCATAAGCCTTAAAAATTTGCAAAATAAAGAAGAGTAAATTTATTTTAGTTGAACCCGTAAAAACCCTACCAATCACGTCTGATGGAATTAAAACCGCCCTCCATAAAAGTGCTACCGGTAAAGCCACTGGACCAGATGGGGTGCCCATCGATATTTTTAAAGGTAATGTGGATTTTTGGACCCCAATTAAAGGTATTTTTCAGCCGCGTTAAGGGGGTTCTTGCCTGCATCCTGGGCAGAAAGTATGATCATCCCAATTTTTGAAAAAGGAGACAGAGGGAAGGCAAACTGTTATCGACCCATATCTCTTCTGGACTCAACCTCCAAATTAATGGGACCAATTCTGGGGAGGCTGGAAGAACCGGAAAATGAGAATAATATTTTCTCTGAAGCCCAGCATTGGTTCAGAAGGGTAATTGGAACGGTAGAACAGTTCATAAACTTGGAATTACTAATTGGAAAATCTACATTACTAAGGAGGGTTCTCTTCATCTTTGCTTCGTAGATCTAACAAGTGTGTTTGATCTCGTTAATCATGTCAAACTATTGCAAACCTTGAAAGAGCAGGGAACACCCACTGATATTATTGTATAGCTGTCCCAAATTTATACATTTTTAACTTCCAGAGTTCGTTTTGGGAAAAATGGGAACTGTACAGAGGATTTTAGAGTTACCAGGGGAATACGCCAGGGCTGTGTACTGGCGCCACTGCTCTTTTCTTTATATATAAATAATATAGATACCTACTTACAAAATGAAACTGTAGATACCCCAAAAGTTGGAATACGCAAAACTCCAGTCTTACTTCATGCTGATGATGATGTCCTTTTATTGAGGACAGCGAATGGCTTACAACATTTAATTGAGAAATTTGCTGAATTCTAGTCAAAAAAGGATTTAAAGCTAAACCTTACCGAAACATTCGTAATGACATGTGGGAAATCTAAGTTGAAGCAGAAACAGCACCATGTTGGAGGAGTAGTTATAGGGAGAGTCCCAATGTTCTTCTATCTAGGTCTTCTTTTTAATAGTAAGGACTCTTGGAACCACATATCGACTCATGCAGTCTGAAATTTTTATGAAGAATTAAAGGAATTTTCTGGTTTTCGTCAAAAATGGGAAATAAACCTATAAGGGAAATCCTCACCCTATATAGAAGTAAGTGTGTGATGGATGTTTGCCATGAGTCAGCAATATGGGGGAGAGAAAATATTACGCCCTTACAAACACAAGAGAACACATTTTGAAAAAGACTATTGGCAGTTCCAAATCCCACGGCCAATTTTCTAACACATAAAGAACTATTGTTTTCATATATTAGTGATTTTATTAATATCGCAGGACTTATATTCTGGCGAGGGTTATGGGCCAAAGAGGAGAACAAATTTACAACGGATATGAAAAAGGATTGTTTAGCCCTTATCCTAGTAAAATAATCCCTTGGCTAGAGCACATCTCCAAACTACTTAAATATTGTAAGATGGACTTTAATAAAATAGATCCGGGATCTATTCTAGACATAAGTAAGAAAGATCTGAAGTTGAGATATACTATTGCCAGTGAACAAGACAATTATGATGATACAAGAGAGAAGCAAAGTGTTATTATTTACTGTGAAATTCCCTTGGTGTAGGGTATACAAACACATTTAACACTACACAAGTAAGGAATACCCAACACAGATTTTACCTAACAAGGCTTAGACTTGGTACATTACATTACTTAACTGCATTTTCCGATAAGGAAAAGTGGTCCTATAATTTACGAAACTGCCTGTGCAATGGAAATACCCCACAGTCCACGTTGCATTTTTTAATATTTTGTACCTTCTATAGTGATATCAGGAAAACCTTGATTATAAACATGCTTTTAAATTTCTATGTAGCCTGGACAATATGAAAACTGTGTATTCTGTTATTCGCTTTATAGTAAAAGCAATTAGGAAAAGAAGAGAATTAACACATCTAGATGCATTATTGTATGAGAAACCTGACGAGATTAACTAGGTCTGTCCAACGAAGAACTAATTTAAGAAGCCCCAGAGAGGTGTTTGTCGGTGTCAGCCCAGTGTTGTCTGTTGCCTCGAGGAAGATTAGAGCAGACAACGGCAGAAACGGCAGAAACCAGCAGGTGATAAATAAATTACTGGGGAGCCGGCTGGAACCCATCTCCACGAACCTCACTCTGTCAGGACTCCACCGACAGCCCAATTGGAACATCGAAACTGGCTTGGTGCAATCCCACCAGCCTGACAGCAACAGAGAGAGCCAGCCGAGAAGCCCGTCGCCAATGTGGTCTTCTGTCTCCAGCCGCAACATCTAACTACAGCGGGCAGAGCGCCGGCAGCTGAACGGAGTACTTGGGACTGGCACCACAGTGGACTGGCACTGCTGCAGACTGGCACCACTGCGGACTGGCACCGCTATGGACTGGCACAGGCTGCAGGCTGGCACTGTTGCAGACTTGCACTGCTGTGGACTGGCATCACTGTGGACTGGTAGTGCTATGGACTGGCACCGCTACGGACTGACACCGCTGCAGAATGACACCGCTGCAGAATGGCACCGCTGCAGAATGGCACCGCTGCAGAATGGCACCGCTGCAGACTGGCACCACTGCAGACTGGCGCAGCTGTGGACTGGCACCACTATGGACTGACACCACTGCAGACTGGCACCGCTGTGGACTGGCACAGCTGCAGACTGGCGGTAACACTGCTAACATCTAAATCAGGCCGAGTTATGCAGTGCTCCGCAGGGAACGGTCAAGTCAGAATATGAGTCGCTTCCATCTTTGATTATTAGCGTCCTCGCATATATTTTTTAAAAGCTCTTTGAAATGTGCTCTCTCGAAATGTGTGAATCTGGGAAAGTTTAGAAAAACATATGAATTGGAAAGAGTTTGAATTGCAAACTGCGGTGCCGCTGTCAGATACCACATCAGGTGCGCAGGGGACAGACGCATTTTACTGGTCCTAGTAGTCCAAATGTGTCCCCTTCCATCGATGCTGGGAGCCCCATAATGGATAATCCTTGGTGAGTGAAGAATGAGGCTTGTCTGACAGTGGCAATTTCCTTTTTTCCATGGTCACTTTGGGCTTAAAGCCTAGAGACACCAGGGGAATCAGGGGACATATTAGCAAGAACCTCGTTAAAATTATCACCGTTTTAGCGGCAGGAAATTCCAATAGAAGCCCAGGTTAGATGTCCTGCACATCTAACCTGAGCTTCTATTGGAATTCTATAACGCAAACTAGCAAGCCCATTATCGCAGTTTTAGCGGCAGTTTCCTGCCGCTAAAACGGTGATCATTTTAACAAGGTTCTTGCTAATATGCCCCCAAGATCCCTGCACCTGGAGAAAGCATAGGAACTTTGGTGTTTTTAAAACAGTACATGGGAATGGTCCGGCTCACCTCAGAAAAAAACTGAAACCGTATATTCCTTCTCGACAATTGAGGCAGCGCGATCAGCGGCTATTGTACCCTAAGAGGATTAATAAAATCAGAATGGGTGGCCGCTCAATTTCACATCTTGATCCCTCCCATTGGAACAAACTGCCAGACGACATTTGCGCTTGTCCCATCCTCAGTCAGTTTAAAAAACTTCTTAAAACCTGGTTGTTCAGTCACTAATCAGTTGTCTCTTCTCTTCTCTGCCTGATATTGTGGCGCCAAGAGATCCCCTTGGAGATTATTTGTTTTGCGCCTAACAAACACTAATAATAAAGTGCCGAAAGTAGAACAGGGCTGACGCAAACCTAAGGGGCCAAGTTTATCATTCACACAACTGAGGTTCATGATTGCTAATGCGGGGTTCTTGTGACATGTTAATCAGACATGAAGCAGAGAGGTTCATGAAAGGCTCCATGATTTCAGAGCATGTTATCGGTTATGCGTACTTTACGTAGCAGGAGAAGGTGTATTTGAAACAGCGCTATGTACCATACAGTACGTAGTGCTGTTAGCTAGCTTAATCTTCCCAACAGCCCCCAGTGCCGAGATTCGCCTTAGGGGGTGACTCTTGCGCTATACAAGTACTGGATTTACTGTATAATACTACTGCCCCGTCTTCTCATATCTAGAAGTTCACAATGCATTTTCTAAGTTATAGAAAATAAATAATACATATTGAGAAACAATTTGTGTAAAATATGGGTTTTGAAAAAACCTACTACTGATAGACTATTCTAATTAGGATACAGAACCTAAAAGCTTGGACTTTCATTCATGGTTGGATCCGGTACCAAAGCGATTCATCTCTCCTGATCTTCAGACATACCGTGTGTTCACAACACTCCTCCTGTGGTAATCTCTGGCCATGGCTGAGCCCGGCAGGCACTGAGCGGAGGTACTCTGATGGCAGTACACTGTGGCCTTGGCTGTTTCCAAAGGACACTGAGCTTGTAGTATGGACTGTACCATTGCCCGGAGCATGGACTGTACCCTTGCCCGGAGCATGGACTGTACCATTGCCTAGAGCAGGGACTGTACCATTGCCCAGTGTCCATTGCCCCTGCATGCGATAAATACACAGAGGGCATTAGATACAGGGCACAGACAACAGTCTTATACATTAGACCCAACATTATGGAAGATATGTAACTCTTACTTATTAGACATGTCAGAGCTGGATAGATGTTCTTGGTGTCTAAGCAAACACTGTCTCACCACCCTTTGATAATGTTTGTATTCTCCCCCATGCAACTCCTTGGCCCAGCCCGGCTTCTTCATGGCCCTTCCCGATCCAGAATCCTGGAGCTGGGCTTGGCTGACATACCCCTCAGATCTAGATGGATGCAATGGTGGCCTGTCTTGGGTGGGCGTGGACCCCGTACCAGACGCGACTGCGCCAGTCAGGTCACAGTTGCCTGGACCACTACTGGGCTGTTAATGACCGGTTCACAAGGGCGCAGAGAGGCTCTGAAATGATGCTGCCCGTGATCTGCTGAGGTTTTAAATCCGATTCATGAACAAATATCTGTCTCCGGAGGCGGAGCTTGTAGAGCACAGATAATGACCAGATGGGGGAACCCCCACCCACAGTAGAGCAGGCCACTAGCAGGAAATTGAGATTTTAAATATAACGTGACAGAAATATGAAGTTAAAAAAAAACATTAGTAGAAGTATTGGGGCAGAACAGTGCTATGTTCCGCGACTCTTCAATCACAGCACTTCAAGACGGTATTTTCCCTCTATCATACCCCGGCCAGAATAGCACAATGGGGTGGTACGTCAGGTATAACATGCCCCCGCTGCAATTCAAATGAAGCAGATATCATACACATGTTCTCGCAATGCCCACAATTGTTTACTTTGAAAAAAGCCATAGAGGACTTTCTTGATAAATCACTCAGCCTTAAGATTCAACTCACTGATAAATTAGTTATACTAGGGGTGGGTTGCACGGCAGATGATATGCCAGTAGAGTTTATTTTTGTCTCACTCGCAGTCTATCGTTTATGTGTAGCAAGAAACTGGCTGAATAAAGCTCCCCCCTCATTCCAGGAATGGATTGCAAGCCTTTTGTCAATATACAACCTTGAAAAAGCAATTTATGAAAGAAAAGGAAGGAGGGCTAAGGCTTTAGGTAATAGGATATGGCAACCTATTACGGGGTGGAAAAATAGTAGGATGAACCCAGCACAGTGATTCTGTTTATTTCCTCCCTTTATTTCATTTTATAAACAGTTGTCGTTTTGCTATCAATTGATGTATAAATGTGGGCATTATTTATGTATAGGTTTTTTTTCTATATGCTTTCTGTTTTTGGTATTTCACAAAATGTATGACAATGTACTTAAGTATTTATGTAATCAGTTTGTGCTGTAATCAATTGCAGGACAACGCTGAGAAAAATTCTTTGAAAATGTTTAATAAAAATTTATTAAAAAAAAAAAAAAAGAAGTATTGTGGCCCAAGACTTTGAATGTAAACAACAAAAATATTTTGTCAAAAATATCGTTTGTAAGAATCTTAAACAAAAACAAGTAAAAATATAGTTTTTTTTTTAAATAAATATCGATTTGAAATGTGTTTTTTAAAACCGTTTATTCTTTTAATGTAACATGCATATTTATTCATTTCAAGTATATTTTTTTAATTGAGGGGAATGGCTGGCCTTGCTTCAAGATGGCTGCTAGTATGCGAGGGCTGCCGCATCGATCCCCGATCCCCATCCATCCCGACAAATGGGAGGAGCTGGCAACGATGCGCGTGGCAGCCTGTGGCGGAGAAACGTTGGCAGCATTAATGGGCACATTGTAGTGCGGAGCAGGGCCCAGGCAGCAGCGCAGTGGCGACTAGGCAGAGCGGCGCCGGCCCTGAAAAAAGCTGGTGTCGGGAGCAGACGGAGAGCGTTGTCCGGGGAACGGAGCTGCCTTGTGACTGCCCAGAGTTCTGCTGGGCCCCAGGTAGGACTCTCTGCTCCAGAGGGCATTTGATGGACTATACTTACATTGAGGTCAGATGTAAAGACTAGGTGTCCTTGGTAGGGAGATAACGCCTCCATCCCTTGTGGCTCCCTCTGTGGAAGCTGGACATTGCACTGACAACCTAGGAATAACTCCCTCCTTGCTTTGTTCACGTACCTTAACTGACTTCCAGGTCCTAGTCAGGATGATGAGGCCTCGGTCCGTCAGGGACACATCTGGATTGCAGTAGCAGGGCCAGGGGGAGCCACACCGCTGCAGGAGGGCCCGAATTGGCAGAGCAGCAAGATGCACACAAGGCCCCGGCTCAAGATGATAAACTTGATCAGCTAATCTACATGGTTCACACCTCCAGGCTGGTGTTGGAGGGTAAAATAGACAAGGTAGCAATCGACCTGAACATTCTCCAGGAAGACTATCTAAGATGACGGACCTATTCAAACGTCTTAGGGAAAGGTCTATTCGAAGTTAAGGAGCTCTAAGACCAGCTACGCCACCTTTCCAGATGAGAGGCGAGTCTGGAACAAAGAGTGGAGGATGCAGAGAAGTGTAGAAGGCACAAAACATCCGGATCGTGGGCTTCCTTGATGAGACAGAGGAGCAGAGCTGGTTGCACACATGGAAGGTTGGCTGACAACAGTAGTGGTCCAGCATGGTCTCTTGAAGTTCCTTGTGCTGTAACAAGCCCACAGAGTGCCAGCGCACCCTCCACCAACAGGGGCACAGCAGAGATTAGTGGTTGCACATCTCCTGCACTGTAGGGATAGGGTCCTGGTGCAGTAGAGGGCACGCATTCGTGGTCACATTGAAGCAGCTGGGGTCAATATTGCCATATTCCCGATCGATCCCCAGCAGTAAGAAGCAGATGTAATTTATGGCAACCCAAAAGGCCCTCCGGGAGGCAGGAATCTGCTTCGCATTGCTCTTCTTTGCTCGCCTGAAAATCATAGTGGAGGAGAAAACGTGGTTCAGTGTCAATACGGAGAGTGATTGGACCTGCCTAGAAATGCACAAAGCAGGGACAGACACTGTTACATGCTCCAGGTCACTGCAACCAAAGCACAAAGAAACTTTAAAAAGCAAGGCTGGGAAGACCGACTCGTCCCTCTGAATCTCAGACAGCGCTGGCGAGAGCAGCGGCTCAAGTGCCGTCCATCTTTCATGCCCAGTGGCCCAAAATGGACAGCGAGTAGTGCTCAGAGTCATCTCCTGGTTCTAAGAACAGAGAGCACACGCTGGGATCTTTGCAATGTGGGCCAGCGGTTACTCTGCAGGCAGCAAAGGATGTTAGCTTTATGGGGACTCTTACTCATCAGCCCCACAACAACCTGACTTTGGGGAACCACCAGAGACTGGCTGAGAGGAGGTCGTAAATGATCGATACTCGGTACAGTCTAGCCAGCCATATGGCCTGAGGCAATAGCTGGTAGTCACATTTAAGATGGATCCAGGCAACTGCAAATTTGAGGCTGCTGCAGGAGAAGCCACCTCTTTCAAGAAGGCCCAGCAGACAGAGTAGTACTGGGGCGGGAGGTGTCGAATGGTTTTGTGCTACCAGCTTTGCATTGGTTTGGCCAGCTGTCAGGGGAGGGGAAGTTAGGTTTTCTTGTTGTACTTGAGAAGGGTACGGTGATGCCTATCTTCAGGGGGGAGGAGGGAGCAGGAGAGGGAGGGGGGAACATATGAACAACACACGTAATGCAGACACGACCCTCTAGGTACAACTTCCTTACCCTGAATTTCAGGGGGATGGGCTCCATGGCCAGATGGTACAAAGTCTTAACATGGGGCTCAGAGCAGTCAATGGTAAGTCCTCCTCTGGCAGGAAAGTGGCCAAAACATACAATAATATGTCTCATTCTAGTCGCATGGACTGCATGTTTCTAGACTTAAGACTTTGGTCACTCAAGATGGATATGTGTATCCTATAGAGATTGAACCATAATCCCCGCTGTCTCACTATGGAATCTTTTTGAATTAAAAAAGATGCCTAACTCACTTCAAGGATGGATACTGGTCAAACGACACGCGGCGCGTTAAATGGGCCCAAGTTGTTGACTCCCGGACATTTTGCTTACAATTACGGAGGACCTAGCATTCGGTTTAAAGGAGGTGTCCACTAGGCTATCTAGCGTTGGGGACATAGGGACAATTATTGGCTCTAATAATAGCCTTACTTCCTCAATCCTGCATCATTAACTCGCAGGCCCCCTTTCACAACAAAAAGTTGGTAGGTAGTAGCTAATGCTCTACCACACAACCCCTTCTTAATGTTCCCAGCTAGAGAAGTTAATAAATTTGTTTTTTTCTACTAGCCGGGGATTTTTTAAACTTTTTCCATTTTTTTCACTTTTTCCACACTCACTAGTGTTAGGTCCCTACACTCTCACTGATACCCATGCACCTACACATAGCCTCTGTCACATCTTAAGTGCTCCTGCGTATTTCGTCTGGTCGTAGCACGCCCCGTCCCGTTATAGAGGCGGGAAGACCCCTATGATGAAGCATGAAACTAACGGTTTTTTAGTGTGTGAGGGGTATTTTAACAAGCACATTGTGCTCCCATCTTTCCATGCTTAAGAGAGAGCCTAGTACCACTTCCAAAATAGTTTAAAAATTAAAAAACCATCACTTATTCACTTTTTTGATAGAATCTCTTTGGTTATACAAGTCTAGCTTTGGAGGGTGATTCTGTCAGTACCTCTACGCTTCTCTTTTTGGTTTGAGATGGAAAGACCTCCAAGCTGCTTCTTCTGTCAAAACTGTTAGATTTTGGAACCTAGTTAAGTGGGGTAGAGACGGGCAAGCCCACCCACCCCATAATTCTATTGCCCTTGTCCGTTGCTCATTTTTTCCATTTATAGTCTGAGGTCACTTCCTCTAATGCTGCCAGGAGTGAGCTAAATGATCCATTGTCATCTTTCCCTGTAGCCTCAGTCTGAGGTCCATATGATGGTGCAGATGTCGCTAAAGCCATATATGCAGTTGGCAGAGCCAGGCCCAGGCAGCATTCCTGCTGATGTATTTTTGCAAGATTGGGCAAAGTGGTCTAAGTATCTACTCATTCTGGCGAACGCCATCTCGAGTGGTGTCCCCATTCCTGCTTCCTCCAAGGGAGCTGCACTAATTCCTATTTATAAAAAAGACTGGTGCCTGCCTGGGAACTAGTGGCCTAGTTAATTGACTCAGCCCAAAAATCTTTGCCCGACTAGTTTTGTTTAAAATCCAGGATTGCATAATTGATAATTATATCCTTTCACACTTGCAAACAGGTTACCGCAAGATCAGCCCCATCGATCACATTTTCCGTTTCCTACTTCTATACTGGAGGGTGTGTAAATCGGCAGAGGCGGCATGTATGCTACCTTCGTCGACCTCAAACCGGCATTTGATTTGGTTCCCCATAAGTAGTTATGGTCATTCCTCCTTGACTTGGGCAGGACGTTAGATCTGCTTTCTCTGGTAATTTATATGCACCAAGGTAATTTTGCCCAGGTTCGTTGGGGTGGGCGTGTTTGCCAAAGCTGTGTTTTGACCCCTACTCTGTTCTCCTTGTTCCTAATGGCACTGTTCATTTTCTCTCTTGCTTTCCTACCAACGCCCTAACTCTAGCCAATTCGGAAAACCCCATATTGTTGTTTGCAGGGGATACTTTGCTGATCTCGGAAACACCAGGATGTCTGCAACGTGACCTGCACCATTTCAAGGAGTTCTGCAGAGTGCGAGGTCTTGAGAGAAATGCCATCAAGACGAAATATATGTCTATCAAACAACATAGATCTTGAATCTAACCTACTTGTATACTGCGATGCTCCGGCTCTCACATGAGAAAAAAATAGTATGTATGCCGAATGTAACTATGTAAAATACTTTTATGACATGAATTGTCGAAGTAAAACTTATTGAATTGCTACTAGAATATAACACACTACTAATGATAATAATATTAAAGTATACATTACAAATCACATGCAGGCAACGGTATTAAGAAGGTGGACCTGACAGAAGGTGTAAATGGGAATCATGAATCTTCTGGCACCAACCTAAGGTTTGAAGAACAACATATGTCCCTGAATGTCATCACAGGCAATGATAGATCAATAAGTCAGAGTTGTAATCATAATTTTGCTTATGCTAATATGACCGAATGGCCACATTTCTCTTTGGATGTTTTTATGCATTATATGTATTTAATATCATGCGTGTTTTTATTGCTTTCATAATTTTATTATATTTTTAGCGATCAAATAAAGCTATGGTGAATATATTTTCCTAGAACAAATATTCATGACATTTAGAATAGATAAAAGCCATCATAAAATGTTCTTTTTGATTGTCCTGATGCGTTCAATTACTTCATTTTGTGAGTAAGAGGAACGCACGGTTGGAATGGTCTGCAGATTTGTAGAGCGCACTATCACCCAGCAGGGTAGCCCGATGCGGAGTAGTTGTGAGTCTAGGCATCCCTTGGGCCTAGTGGGACTACTCGAAGCGCCGGGTCTTCAGCTTCTTGCAGAACTCAAGAACCGAGGAGGAGGTCTTTCTGGGTAGCAGCAGTTTGTTCCAAGTTTTAGGATCTATGTACGAGACATTTCGACCACCGAATCTGGTTTTCACTAGGCCTGAGATTTGTGCAAGTAGGAGTCTGGATGAGCAGAGGTGTCTGGAAGGTTTGTGAAAGCAGATGTGATTGTTGAGGTATTCTGGGCCAGTCTTATGTATCACCCCCTTTTGTACCGCTTTTGGCAGCCATAAGTGTGGCAGGGTATGCTCAGACATGAGTCCCTTGCTCACTTTGCCACTGGATTCAAGCAAGCCGGGCTGAAGACGGCTGGAATGCCAGAAACCGGTCCTCGGAAGCTTGTTTCCGGTCCAGGGAAGGCATGGCTTGGCAGTTCGGGCTGGACTGTTCCCATGAGGCACAGGGTCAGACTGATTTGCATATAGCCATGTCTGAACTGGGGTGGCAGAGTGGGCTAAAGAACGGTGATGGACTAAACCCAGATCTGTTGACTGGGTGTGAGTGTTTGATTGGTTCAGATGCTCCGTCCATCACTACCCCCTTTTGTACTAGTCTTATGTAGTGCCTTGAAAGTATGGCAAACGTTTAAATTGTGTTTGCCATCAGCGGGGAGTAACAAGTTCGCTTTTTACTTCACTAATTAAAGAGCCACAATAAGATTATTGATGTTCAAACTGTCAGTGAGTTGTTGCATCTGATATTTAATAGATGCAACAGAATCTGCCTTAGCCCACAACTGACAAAGTTTACCAATGGTATGTATAGCGACAGCAACAAGAATAGATGTAGGATTTGGTATGTTAGTTGGGGGATCAGGAAGGATATTATTCACACTCTCACTGTAATTATAAATTGCATGTGAAGCATAAAACAGTGTACATAACAATAGGTGTAGCAGTTGTAACAATACACATTTTGTAATAATCAATGAGTGAGCAGGGTTAATTATCTTCAATTGATCCCTATGACTTTAATTTATTCAATATTTGTTTAATGGCGCAGATATCACCTGGCCTTCATAAGGTGCTGGAGAAATTAGGATGGAAGCTGTGGTACCTGGCCAGTCTCTGGTAGTTCTCGGTCTGGTGGTTGACTTTCGGCTTGTACAAGACAAGCTCTTGCAGATTACAGTGGGGTTCACACAGATAGATGTGAAATGTGGAGCTTTGCAATGATTTGAACTATAGTTAGACGATCTGACAAGTAATATCCACTTACCATCTGACTAATAATCACACTTATCATTTGCAAGTACCCGAGAGGTGGTTTCCGAGAATAGTATTCCTTTTGAGTGGCGTTGTTAGGGCTGTGAGGACGCAACTAGCGACTTGTGGGAAATATTCTGCGTTGTGCGTTCCTGAGGATTCTTGGGTTGCTGGCAGCTCAACGAGAGGAATGTCTCAATAGTATTGATCTGGTGACTATCTAGTGTCAAATCAGAATGAACAGAACTGGCCACATGGTGAGATTTATGACAATAAAAACCTTATGATTCTTCTTTCCTCCGCGAGTGGTGGGTGTTTGTAGTGGGAGGTGTTATCTCCAACACAAACAATACAGTCATGAAATAAAGAGTGTAATATTCCAGGCCAAATTCAAAATTAGCAGGAGAAAACAATTTATGAATAAAAATAACACTTTTGGAGCTCATTTTTGGATTCCAAATGTAAAAAGGTCTATAAAAACAACCCCTGACCCGGGGTTACCCCCTACAGACATCTTATGGGAGTAAAGCGCATTTGCACTTCTGCTGGGGAGTGTTGTTTAGTTCGAACTGTAATTCTGTGGATTGGGGGGAAAAAGATTTGGCCAAACGAGGGGGTATTCAATCTAGGTGTGGGTGGCAGAGAGTAGCCAGGCGGCATATAGGTGCTTGCAGTTTAGCTCAAAGGTGCAAACAACATGTTTAAAAAAGTATCCGCACCTCTGTGAAAGGAGTGGGAGCGGCTATTGGCCCTGTGGACTGAACGCCCCTTTGATTGATGTTCAAGACGTGGGTGGGAACGAGCACCATTCAGTATGGCACTCTGCATCACAGATGGAGTCCATCATTCAAAACTGTTGCTGGTGGCTGGCAGCTAATTGGCAAAGAAGCAAATCTGTTGGCTTGGCTCAAAGCTGGCACAGTAGGAGGTGAATCATGGCTCAACATGCATGTTGTCACTGGTCTAAGCCATTTTAACATAATTCTCCTCTTCAGGAGAGTTCTAGGAGTTGCCAAACCTAGAGCCCTTTCGGGGGTATTCTGTGATCAGCTGTACTCTGGTTAAAAAACCCTTGCAACATTTCATCTCGCAGCTTCTTGAAGCAATTTCATCCAACCGACAGTGTTTGCAACATAATCGGTCAAATAATCCTGTGAATCAGAATCAAGCCCTGAAGGCAAAGATTCAAGTTGAACCACCTTCATCATGTTAGACTGGATAATGTATACTGCTCAGCTTCTGGCATTATGCAGAAAAACCAGGGTAAAGGGTGATGAGTGGGATTTTTTTTAGAGTGGAAACAATCCCCATGTTCAGGGTCTGTGATATACAAAATCAGTAACATTTTTCAGAGTATGTGGGAGGAGTCAGATTTATAGGACGGTCACTCCAAGCCACACCACAGAAGCCAAGATGTTCGGAATACTGTCTGGTTACCAAATGTAGAATTTTACAGCCTTCCGGTGAATGTCTCAGCTCTTGTGTGCTTCCTGAGTTTTTATTTTATTTTTAACTGAACATGAGTGACAAGACTTTGCCTCAGAGATGCATTTTAATTTTATTTCGGCACATTACAGAGTTCTGTAACTGAGGGTGAAGAGACCCTGGTAATTAACCCCTTATACTTAGCAGGCTGCAGCGCTAACACTGCTTTGAGAAGGGACTGGGGGCAGGCAAACGCAGACAACCAATAAGTTGTCCGCCTTGATCCAGTAGATCACTTTGCCTGAACCAATGAAAGCAAACATTTAAGGATGTGTGGACTTAATCACCTGAGGATTCAAGAACAAAATAAATGGATGTATTTCAGGTGTTTTCGGCAGGTTCAGGTGATATAAGAAGCAGCTTAGGACCATATGTACAGATTTTAGGGATAGGGGTTTCCTAATTGCGATTCTCTTTGAATTACAATTAGGAAATCGCTATCCCAAATGTATGAAACTCTTTCAGTTTTATTCAGCGATTCCTAGGTTGTTGCAAATCTACCTACCTCATGAATATTCATGAGGTAAGTCGCAGTTTGAGACCCACTAGGAATAGCAGCCATCATAGATCACCATATCTGTGATTACTTATTAATGAAGCAACTTTTTTTTAATTAAATGCAGCCGATTTTCTTTAACGGAACACAGGATGCATTTTGAAAAAAATGTGAAGTTTAATTTAAAAAAAAAAATTTTTTAGTTTAGGCAGTGGTCTCCATAGGACCACTCCCTGCTGTTAAAATATATTCTTTTTGCTGTTCTCAAACGGGAAGGGGTCCCATTGTGAATGGGTTAACCCCTCCTTCAAGGAGTCAGTAAAACTTGAAAATTATACAACTGTAATTTGGTCGCAAAACATTCATACATCTCATTCAGATTCAGTATTTGGGCGGGACGTCCTAAACACGCCGCTTTCAAATACTGAATCGCAAAGACAAACTGAAATTCACAAGTCTGCTACCGAATCACAACTTGTGTTTTGTACATGTGTAAAAGTATGTTTTGTACATGTGCAAAAGTATGTTTTGTACATATGTAAAAGTATGTTTTGGGGCAAGAAACGGTCAGACTGCAAAAATGGTTTCTACATACGGCCCTTAGCTTCCAGTGAGTTAAGCTTCAACAACTGTCAGGCAGCCTGGCCTCAGTCTCACTCATGGATCAGTTGATGAATGCTGATAATTGATGTTAGTCCGGGATGTTGTTGACTGATGTCAGCTCTGGTTGTTGGAAGATGTTACTTTATTGTGAGTTCTGGATGTTGTTGCCTAATGTCAGTTCTGGGTTTTGGTAACAGATGTCAGTTTGGGTTGTAGGTGCTGGATGACCCCCCACTCCCAGCCCCACCCCCGATGCAAAGTTGCACCTATCGTGAAAAATGACGGACCATTTGTATTCTGCACTATGAAACATTAGGATCAGTTTTACAGTAGCTTTTTCAAACACCTGCACTTCTTAATTTGTGCACAGGGGCAATATTACCATATTTCAGATGTTTGCGTGATTTCATCTTTATAGATAGACTATTTATGTTTTCTTCTGATTCAGGTCTTTGAATAGGCTTTCATTTTACACACAGCAGGAGTCATAACAAAATATCAAGCAAAAGAAGCATCATATTTGAAAAACTGGAGCCGTCGGAACCTCGTTTCTCGCTGTCAGACGACTACATTAGCCACAATGCCAGAAGCTCTGTCACAAAACTATAAAGAATAGAACTTCCATATCTACATCAGGAGGAAGTATTTATCCAGGGGCTTTTCGAAAGCCGTACAGAGCCTTGTAAACAGACACACGCATCGTACCTTGTATCCAGTACCTATAACCTTGCCCATGTGACGACGAGATACACCTAAGTTGCGCTATTTACACTATCAGAGACCTGCAAAAACATGCCCATAATCCTGCTTTTGTGACGGCGAGAAACTCAAGTCGCTCCATCTACACTATCAAGACTTACAAATATACGCACGTACCGTACCTCCTACACAGTGCCTATAATCCTGTTCCGGTGACGGCGAGAAACAACTTAGGTCGCTTTATTTACACTATCAGATTTGTTTCTCGCTCTTTTGGTTTCCATAGACCTGGCTCCAAAAGAATAACACAATCCTTATATATCATAGCAAGCTTGTGTTCCTCTTGTCTATTTCATCCAGACATCCCAACCAGACATCAATTCTGGTGCTTAACTAAGTTGCCCATCACTTTTACTACCCTGGAATTCTTTGAAAGAAATTTTCTGAAGAAAGAACATCACCTTTGTCAGCTTGACTTTTTCCATATGTATATCATAGCGACATAACATATTTGGCTTCTCCAGAAGAAGGCGCTGGACGCCGAAACGCGCGTCGAGGATTATTAAGCCATTTTTACTATTATGTATTGTGAATCATGTATGACATTTGCTAATTTTTTTATGTATTATGTTTGATTATTTTGTTATCTACTTTGTGTATATATAATTTTATGCTAATTTTTGACTATATGTATAAATAAATACCAGAACTTGCATTTATTAGTAGCTTCTTTTTTCCTACAATTCCTCTTTTTCTAAATCATATGTTTTTGCAAACTTTTATTATGATTGCCTAGGTTGTTGATTATTGAGTAGTCATAACAAAAGATTCCATGAGGAAGGATACGTTAGTGAAATGTTCTACATTACTAATCTTTACACTATTGACAAATACTATCAATATCATCCGTGCAAAAATAGATACATTCGTAGAATTGATTGCGTTTTCACTCTCACAGTCAATATCTTTGAAGTGGTTTTAATAGGCCATACAGGGCAACAATTGGTTGCAATTTGTTTTTCTAGTATGACAACGTGCCAAGGCTAGAGTCTCTTTGGCTTTTTGAATAGCAGCACATTTAAATTACCCTGTTGGCTTTCATTCATTAGCTTGTTGTAGGAATTTAGAGAAGAGCATTTCAGTTAACTGCTTCCACTTTTTTGCTCATCACAATTTTCTTTTTTATATATGTAATCGCCTTGATCTTTTCCATGAGCAAAGTCACAGGAGGGAGCAGCTCTCTTACTACTGCAACTTATTTTATGTCAATCTGCTGAACGTTTGGCATGAGAATGTTTATAAAACAGTGTGAGTGTGTTGTGGGTGGGATGTGTGTGGGTGGGGGGGTGTGATTAGGGGTGAATGGGGTGTGTGGTGAGAGTGCATTGGGACTGGAGTGCGTTGGGGGAGGCGGGGACGTTGGGGGGAGGTGGGGGCGTTGGGGGGAATGCAGGGTCGTTGGGGGATTTTGTCATTTAAAAAAAAGCCCTTTACAAGTTCCACCTTAAACAGGTTTGCAACTAAGCTAGATTTGCGCTCACCCATTAAGTCAGATTACCATTCTCACTTTAGCTTTTCAAAGATATTATTTCTCACGCAAACCGGATATTTTCTCCCTCATACGCCTAGGCAGACTGAGTTATTCATACCTTCAAACACTAGCCGCTTGGTTTTGCAGCGCACTGCTAACTGTTTTGGGGCAATTCCATGCTATCTCATCAGTAAGACTGATTTCACTGCACTTGTAGGGGTTCAGTTCAGGTTAATGTCCATATGTTGTACTTTCTTTTAGTTTACATGGAATTATGTGAATGAACATCATTCCTGAGCGGAGGCGTGCCTAGCGTGCGTTCTCTCATGGTGAGTCAGGCTAATTTTGTGGTTGAATCCTTTCTGACATTCACTGCACCAGTAGGGTTTTTCCCCTGTGTGAGTTCTCTCATGCTGGGTCAGATGAATTTTCTGACTGAAGCTTTTTTGACATTCTTCACACTGATAGGGCTTTTCTCCTGTGTGGGTTCTCTCATGATGTACGAGATGGATTTTCTGACTGAAGCTTTTTTCACGATCGGTGCACTTATAGGGTTTTTCTCCGGTGTGTGTCTTTTCATGCTGAATTAGACTACATCTCTTAGTAAAACATTTTTCACATTCATTGCACTGATATGGCTTTTCTCCAGTGTGAATTTTTTCATGCTTAGCAAGAGTACTTTTATCGTGGAAGCTTTTCTGGCATTCAGTGCACTGATATGGTTTATGTCCCAAGTGTGATCTTTCATGTAATGTGAGACTGATTTTATGACGGTAGGTTTTACCACATTCAGAACACAAATACCGTTTTTCTCCTGCATGTGCACCTTCATGCTGAATTAAACTCGCTTTTTTGCTGAAACTTTTTGGACATTCAGTGCACTGATATATTTTTTGTCCCAAATGTGTTCTTTCATGTCGTGTCAGATAGTGTTTTTGACTAAATCTTTTCTCACAATCAGAGCACTGATAAGGCTTTTGTTCAGAGTGCGATTTCATATGCCGAGTCAAGTAGGATTGTTGAGTAAAGGTTTTCTCACATTCGGAACATTGATAAGGTATCTCTCCTGTGCACCTCTTTTTCTGTACTGTCCTGTTCAAATTACACGCTAGGTGCGTCTCTTGTGAAGTGCATGGGTACACTACTTCTGCAATCTGCACAGTCTTATAAATAATGTACACTGTTTTTTTATTCAAATTGTGCTGTTGTTCTGGCTCTTGCTTTACAGTCACAAAACCCTCCATCTCCTCGATCATGTGTGTCCTTACGGCCCCCAATTTAAGGGTTCATTGACATAAGAAATTAGAGAGAATCCAGAAACTGCATTTACAATCAGTCAGCGACTCGGCTCTGTATTGTCGTTACTTACAGACCAAAACCAGCTTTTAGAAATTGGTTTCTTCTAAAATCTCTGGAACATCTCTCTCTTTGTAGTCTATTTGCTGCAAATGACAGAATCCGTAAGTTTTGTTCCTGTCCACACTTGAAGCCACCTGCAGTATAAAAAAAAAAGAATTAAAGTGAAATATCTTTCAAGGTGTAAACTAATTTTAACGAAATTATTTAACAGTGAATGTCAGCATTCTGGAAGTAATGCATGTACTTTTCCGATGGGATAGAGTTGGTAGGGTTTTGAGGAAATGATAAATGAGACCAACATAAAATAAAGCAGATTGATATGTTAACAATAAGTGTGCACTCACTCATATCAGTAACATAAAATGATAAATCTATTTACATTTTGTATAGAGCGTAAAAGAATTAAAAACAAATTGTTTTGCCTTGTCGAATGATATCAAAATGAATAAACTAAATTTGAAAATTGCATAATCTTGTAAAAGGCAGACACAGAAAGATGGCTGAATGAAAGCCTTGAACGATTGCGCTGCCGAGCACCCAGCCTAATCCTACAGAATCCAGTACTCTCCCAAGGAGTTAGAGGTCAGACCCCTAGAGGAGGTCCCACACAGAGCCCTTCAGGTGGTAGAGGGGGCTCGGACTGACTTCTTACCATGATCGAGCGCACAGATGCCAAGGTGACTGCCATACAATGGCAGCCCAACAATTGCAAATTGAGTTCGGCGGACCAAGGGGGAGGCAGACTCCACTTCCCGAGCCCCACGAAACCATGATGGGAAGCGCATAGACGCCTGCAGAAGCTTGGCTGAAATGTACTGGCACAGCCGGGCACACTGGGGCTGAATGGCTTCCTAGAAATAAACTGATCGCTGGGGCACGCAATGCTAGTTGGAGCCTAGAAGCCTGGAAGATGGTTGCCACAATGACAGCGGCTAGATAATGGAGATGAGGTCAGCACAGTCCCCAGGCGTTAACTGCCCCTACCCTTCCTGCATTGCGGACTGCTGATGCAGAGAGCGTATACAGTTGCAGGAGGCCTGCCTTAGAAGGCATAGAGGGCCGGGCCTGTGAAGTGCAAACAAGTTGACATACAGGTGCCACCTGTGCAACCCCTTCTCCCTCCCCATTGACGTGATCATATAGTTGGGACTGCGACCCGGTAACCCTGAGCTTCCAACTGATAAGAGGTTGCTGAGAAGGGATCTTCCAGCTACTAACCTTTGAGACGTGGGCGGTAGTGGATGAGAGGGAGGCTGGAGGGCTAGGTCCTTGCTCATGCCTTGGGGGACATTGCCTGGTTGTCCTTCATGTTCTTGTTCTGGAGGTAATACGTGGCAGACAGACCTGAAGAAGACAGTCTGATCTGCAGTGGGCTGGGCCGCTGTTTTGAGAGGGTACCCAGGGGATAGCAGAGCACCTGCTGAGACATAGAATTTGAGGAGCGGGATAGGCCCCTGTGGCAATAACTATTCTGTGTAGTTATGGGCCGAGATAGATCTTCTAGAACAGGCCAATAACAAAAAATGTACAGATATACAGAGGTGGGAGGAGGCCCTGCATGGAACTCGCAGAGCAGACAGGATGAAATGTCCACTCCCCAGATACTGATGGCTATTACCCAACTGAAAGAGATGCTAGAAGAATAAATGGATTCCATATTCATTGATAGTAATATTTGGATCGCCATAAGGTGAGGGAGCGACTGCTGCAGACAGAACTAAATGTGGTTGAGCTCACTGCAAAACTGTCTTCTAATCCTCACCCAGGTTAAACTTCCATCATTAGCAATTTAGGGGTCCTGAGTTCCAATTGTTACCCTTCTTCCTCCCCATCCTCGCCCAAGGTGGAACCCAACCCATCCACCAGACCCCTAAGCATTGGGACTTTACTGCCCCTCAACACAAGAAGCCCATCGAGGACCACCCTTTCACCTATGGAGGGAATTGGCCTTCTCCTGCTACTCACATATCACCCAATGTTCACTCCCATAACAATAAATAGCTATGCCTACTAAACTTCCCATCTCTCATCACTCCTACCTCAAGGAGCACCCCACTGACCCACTGTGCTTCCCAACACCTGGCACTCAACTCCCCTATAGCACAAAAGACACATGGAGGAAAACTGTAGAACACCACTTCCCTCTACTCTTCATACCCCCTCCATGCCACCAACCACCAGCCCCCAACCTCCAATAAACCTCCACTTATACTTTCATCCGGGACTATGTGGAACCTACATTACCTACCACTGTTCCTTTTACGAGGAGACTTCACTCACTTCCTATCACCAGACCAACTAACCACTCCTTATACCCCCGCACCCCCCCTTGAGGTTAAACTGAAAGACATCAAGCAGGGTCTTCTGAACCTACTGCACTTTTCTTCAATGATGGAGGAGCGCTGGAATCTCTACATGCCCTTCAAGAATAATCAATCATGCCTCCCCAGTACGGCTAAACTCTGCCAAAGTCAAGACTCATCTTGGAAAACGAGACACATTTTACCTGGAAATCTAGGCCTCATTGACCATCACGCCAGGCCACATAGAATCACTGACCCTTAGTCTGATGCTGACATTCACTCCTTTCTACTTCATTACAATACCGCCCATAATAAACCTTCTCTCCCACCATCCAAGATCCAGACTATTTCCTCCAACTCATTTAGAGAATCCAGTGTCAATCTCAGAACATTGTCGTTGGAGTCTCCTAAATATCTGATAGGGAGACTCAAGAGAATACAGTTGATGGCGGCCAAGTTTGCACTAATGAGACCATGCCAGTCTTCAGCGTCTCAGGCCTTGGCCGAGCTCCACTGGCTCTCAGTTATGCAGAGGGTACAGTTCAAGTCAATGTGCATAGTCTCTAAGGCTCTGTATGGCATTGGGCCCAAGCCATTACAGAGCAGGTTTAAATGGTATGTCCCCCCCACGTAACCTTCGCTCCTCCTCAGCTAAACTGGTGAGAGTATCCAGGTTTAGAAGAGTTAGATATGGAGGAAGAGCTTTTAGTATTGTAGCAGCTTCGGCTTGGAACAAACTCCCAGCCGAACTTAGACAGATAGATATCTGCTGCCGTTCAGAAAGAAGTTAAAGACCTGGCTCTTTCCTAGGACGTAAGTATGTGGCCGTGACTTTCTTATCCTTTTTGACCCTGTACTCCTTATTACACTCAAGGTTAATTGATCTCACGTGTTCAAGCGCCAGGATACCGTAGGGTTACAGTGAGCTCTATAAATGCGGAATACATTACATTCAATACTTTAAGCCTTGATAATTTACCACCAGTCTCCATATCTCTCCAAGAAACTGATGTTACCAAATCCCACCTCAAGTCAATGCTTTTGAATTGCAGGTCAGAGGTTAGGCATGCTGCGAATACAGCCGACCTCTTATTCTTGCAAGATCTGGAAGGCTACAAGATCATCCGTAAGGACCGCACCGACCAAACAGGAGGAGGCATCGCTATCGTCCATAAGAAATCCATCCGCATCTCAACCAGCTCTGACGTCAATCTCGCTAACACAGAACACCTTCACTTCCAGATCCACATCGACCCCAAGACCACACTCAGAGGCACCCTCCTCTACAGGCCACCAGGACCCCGTGCACAATTCAGTGAAGACATCATGGACTTTATCACCCCACACGCCCTCCCCTCCGAGGATTACATTCTTTTGGGAGACCTCAACTTTCACCTGGAAAAGAACAACGACCGCAACGCCACCACCCTTCTGGACAATCTCGCCAACCTCAGACTCAAACAACTTGTCACTACCCCCACCCACACTGCAGGTCACACACTCGACCCTATCTTCACCTCCAGCAAACATGTCTCCTTCAGCCACACCACAGCTCTCCCTTGGACGGACCACAGCTGCGTTCACTTTACCTACAATAAGACCACAACCCACAACCATCCTCAACCCACTCTGCGAAGAAACTGGAACAAAATCACCATCGACCAGATCGCCTCATCGCTTCTTCAAAACCCCCCTGCCCACTGCTCAAACCCCGACCAAGCAGCCATTGACCTCACCCAATGGCTATCCAACAGCGCCGACATCCTAGCAACGTTGAAAAAACGTCAAATCAAACTAGGCAGCAAAAAGGCCTCCTGGTTCAACGATGATCTTAAGAAATCTAAGAAACTCTGTCGCTCCCTTGAGAAGGCCTGGAAAAAAGACCCAAACACCAGCACCAAGGACGCCTTCAAAAACCCCACCCGTATACACCACCAACTGATTCGGACTGCCAAGAAAGCCGCTCTCAAGGACCGACTAGATAACAACGCCCACAACAGCAAGGAATTATTCAACATCGTCAAGGAATTTACCAACCCCTCAGCCAACTCCAACGACATCACCCCCTCTCAAGCCCTCTGCAACTCCCTAGCTTCATTCTTCCACAACAAGATCGCAGACAACCACAACAGCTTCGACAACCGACCCGAAGACCAACCCACCCAACCCTCCGCAGGACCTCCACCTCCCTTGAACATCCTCAATGACTGGAACCCAATCCCCACTGAGGACACCATCCGCCTGATGAACTCTATCCACTCAGGATCCCCCACAGACCCATGCCCTCACCACATCTTCAACAAAGCAGACTCCATCATAGCACCGCACCTCAGAGACGTCATCAACTGCTCCCTCAACTCCGCCACCTTCCCGGAAAGCTGGAAACGCGCCGAACTCAGCGACCTTCTGAAAAAACCCACAGCTGACCCCACCGAACTCAAAAACTACCGCCCCATCTCGCTCCTTCAATTCCTGGCCAAAGTCATCGAGAAACCTGTCAACAACCAGCTCGCCGGCTTCCTCGAAACCAACAAATCCCTAGACCCCTCACAGTCCGGATTCCGAGCCAAACACAGCACTGAGACCGCACTCATCGCAGCAACAGACAACATTCGAACTCTACTGGACAATGGAGACACAGTCGCCCTCATCCTCCTCGACCTCTCCGCAGCCTTTGACACAGTTTGTCATAGCACCTTAATACAACGCCTCAGAAACATCGGAATCCAAGGAAAAGCACTGGAATGGATCACCTCGTTCCTTGCCGGAAGAACTCAGAGAGTCCGCCTTCCACCATACAATTCAGAAGCCACCGAAGTCATCCGCGGCGTGCCACAAGGATCTTCACTCAGCCCCACCCTTTTCAACGTATACATGAGCCCCCTCGCGGCCATCGCACGCCAACACAACCTCAACATCATCTCCTACGCTGATGACACTCAACTGATACTATCACTCACCAAAGACCCTAACACCGCCAAAACCAACCTACATGAAGGAATGAAAGAAGTAGCCGAGTGGATGAAGCACAGCCGTCTAAAACTGAACTCAGACAAAACAGAAGTCCTCATCCTAGGTTCCTCCCCCTCCGCCTGGGATGACTCTTGGTGGCCTGAGGCCGTTGGAAAAGCACCCATCCCGACGAACCACGCACGGAACTTAGGTGTCATCCTGGACTCCTCACTCTCTATGAACAGACAAGTCAACGCCGTCTCATCATCTTGCTTCAATATTCTTTGCATGCTCAAAAAAACATTTCGCTGGATCCCCACCGAAACTAGAAAAACGGTCACCCACGCACTGGTCACGAGCCCCCTGGACTACGGAAACACCCTATACGCCGGTACCACCGCAAAACTCCAGAAAAAACTCCAACGCATCCAGAACGCTTCAGCCAGACTCATACTAGACATCCCGCGTAAAGACCACATTTCTGGCCACTTGAAAAACCTCCACTGGCTCCCTGTTAACAAGAGGATTACTTTCCGCCTCCTAACCCACGCACACAAAGCACTTTACGAACTTGGACCCGAATGCCTCAACTCAAGACTTTCCTTCTACACCCCCTCCCGCCAGCTACGATCCTCCAACCAAGCCCTTGCAACTGTACCTCGCATCAACAAAACCACCATGGGAGGCAGATCCTTCTCCTACCTGGCAGCTAAAACCTGGAACTCACTTCCCACTCACCTTCGCCTCACTCAGAACCACCTAACATTCAGAAAGCAACTTAAAACCTGGATATTTGACAAGTAATTCCCCACCCTTCTTCAAGCGCCTTGAGACCCTATGGGTATGTAGCGCGCTATATAAATCACTTGACATCCTACCACAAACTTGGCTTAATGTATCCTCCTCACCAATTTTGGACATTCTAGTTCCCCCTGAATATAACCTAATCACATTGTACAGCCCTCACAAAGTTGGGGGAGGCGTAGCTTGCATCTCTCGCTCAACTCTCACCGGTTGCTTGTCTCTATTTGCGTTTTCTCTCCCTTCTTCTTTTGCCTTCCTCTCTCTATCACGAGTCCGAAGCTGCTGGGTTCTGCTCTCCCTCTTGGCGCGCATGGATGCATGATAATGCAGAGATGACTGCAACTGCTGACAAGACACGCACGGTAAAAGCTGTAACCTGGAATGTGAAGGGCCTGAACTGCGGTAGAAAGATGCAGTTAGTGGCAGCATTTCTTAATTGATATGGAGCAGACTCTGCTTTTTACAACAGCTGAATCTGATAGGAGCCTCGTGTTCACGCCTACGAGCGGGAAGGATGGGTGAAAAGTTCATAGCGGGATACTTCAACTACGCCAGGGGCACAGCCATAGTTCTCAGAAAGGGCTTCTCTTGGCATACGCGCACTGCAATATGCGATCTCCAGGGTCGGTATGTGATAGTGGAGGGGGGTTCTTGTAGGTCGCCCAGTGAGACTCATATCAATATACGGCCCCAACACCGAGGAGCCCCAGTTTTTTAGCGAGATGCGGCGGTTGGCAGACTCCCTAGGCCCCGGGGCAGTGCTATGGGGAGGTGATTTTAACATGGTTCTCAACTCCAATTAGGACAGGTCAAATGGTTCTCGACGGCGTCACGCCTGAGCTGCGGCGCAACTGCAGGCCCTTATGGAAGACCAGGATCTGATAGATGTCTGGCACTGCCAACACCAATCCAGCCGAGAGGAGAGTTGCATTTCCTCTGCGGGTCCCTCGTGTTCTAAAATGGACTACCAACTCATATCCTGTGACGTGGACACTTGGGTTAGACACTGTGCCCATCTTGCCTGAACCCTATCGGATAACGCTCCAGTACTATTAGAATTTATTTTAACAGACGCGCCGAATAGAGCCTTCAGCTGGAGACTTCCAGCTGGTGCCCTCTGGGACCAGGTGTTGCGAGAGGACATTGGATCAGCCATACTTTGACGCCAAACTCAGCTCTGCAGACACCCCGTCCACTCTACGGGAAGCGTTTACAGCAGTCATTAGGGGCAAGTGTATTGCTAAACAAATTGGTGTTCTACGTTCACTGAGGAATGATCTGCAGTGGCTAGAGAAAGATTCACTCGCTTGTATTAGAATTCTTCAAGTCCAATCAGCTCACGACCCTTGGGCAGATCAAGGCTAAGATAGCGGAATTTGAGGATGCTAAACACAGAGAAACGCATTTCCTAGATCGGGAGGAGCGCGCTCGCCAATACGGGGAGGGTGACGAGGTCGTCAAAACCCTTGCGCGTCTTCTTAAAAAGCCTTGGGCAAATGCCCGCCAAGCTCTTCAAAAATCTTATACCTTCCATAATCCCACTATGGCCCAAGATTGTCCATGAATCTCTCCTTCAAAGCAGGATTCCAGATTGCCTCAAGCCTGGCCAAGTGACCTCATACCTAAAAAGCCAAATGCAGACTTAAATGATCCTAACAACTTTAGGCCCATTTCCAATATCATGACCCTAGCCAAACTACTTGAGAAATACGTTCACACACAACTGTGTAATCACATTGATCAGTTTCAACTCCTTGATTAATTCCAATCAGGTTTCCAAGCGGGTCACAGTACCGAATCTGTCCTGACACATATTACTGATGACACTCAGATTTCTTGACCGAAATGAAAGCTGCCTACATTTTTCTCATGCATCTCTCCTCATTGTTTGACACCGTCAAACATGATAACTTGATTGATCTTCTCGAAAAAAGGAAGGGCTTATCAGGCACAGTTTTAAATTGGTTTGCCTCATTCCATACACAATAGCTCACATCGAACCAAAGTCAACCATTCCTTTTCTAACAACACCCCGATCTCAACTGGGGTCCCTCAAGGATCTGCATTATCACCCACGCTCTTCAACTTGTACATGGAACCACTTACAGAAATTCTGAACTGCTCGAACATATCTTATCACATGTACGCAGATGACACTCAAATATACCTAAAAGTCTCTTCACCTGACAATATCATGACATATGGGCTTTGGTGCGCGTAACAGACACCAATAGGCCATAGGCGGAGCTACGCGACCGCCTATGGCCTATTGGGTGTTCTGTTAAAAAAACAACATACACGCAAAGCCCAATCAAAATGGACCTTGGAAATGCACGAGCTGTGTGGAATTTCAAGGTCCATTTTGAAAACCCCTACAAAACGGCTCGCCTACGCGAGCAGCATCACGAGGGCTCACCCTAAAAAGGTACACCCTATATACAGGTATCACATGAAGCCAGAAGTTAACATACACAATGTTAGAATTTCTTAGGCTTGTTGGTCAGACAACCAAATCTTCCCCAGTGGATACCTTCAACCCCGGATGAAGACAGCTCTACCAAATTCAAATTTATTTATTATGTTTTGGCTCTCAAAGAGGGCCACATAAACATATACAATACACAACAGCAAATACACAGAAGATCCAAAAGTTTGAAGAACAAAATTCAATCCACAATAGATATACATCTGCAAATCAATCTAGCAAGGCCGGACAGACAAGATATCTCCAGTTGCATTTTAATAAATAGCTAAAAATCCTTTAAAAAAGTTAAAAATATAGGAACAGAACATTTCGTTCGGAGGGCAATAAAGTGCATGAAGAAAATCCTTTAAAGTGACAATGCTAAGGCGGAGACAAATTACTTTTAGCCATCGATTGCGCAAATTACGTAACATAGGACAAATCAATAATACATGCATACAGTCCTGGGTGTTCAGTTTACATAAATTGCACAAAGCAGAAGTGCCATGCCATTTGGATAACAGTAGATTTAGTGGAATTAAATCATAGCGAAGCAAAAACCAAAATCTACGTATCCCATGCGGTAGATTCCATAGGGCATAGGGTTGTGGCTGCTTCAACCTATAGGAAGAGATGAGAGGTTCCACGTTCCTTTTGTCACCAACTGACTTTTTATCAGAAAGGAAACAAAACTCCCACGAAGCCTCCTTAAGGACATGTTTTAACTGCGTGGGGGAGTAGGAGAATAGAACACTTTCATCAAGTTTAAGTATTGTTACAGCCCTTCTAAAGTTGCTTACGAGTTTAGAGAACTCTTTAAAATTGCCCAATAGTTCATTTTTGAGGAGAACTCGCAGGGTGCCATCTCCCGCTCTAGCCAAACTGGCCACCCATCTTATTAGGGCGCATAGACCCTGAACCCAGGTACTCCTGAGTCCAAAGTCAAGCCTACAAGCGGCTAGTGGGCAAGCATTGTTTAAAGTAGAGAGGGATCTTAAGAGTTTCCCCTCAATCTTATGGCAAAAGTCCCAGTTTTTCACCTCTATTAATTCAATACCATACAAGATAGTTGCGGGGATTTTTGCTCTAAAAACTTCTAGAAGACTGGAAAAATGCCTTTTCCCCGTTGCCTGGTATAGGGACTTTAACCCATTGCCATGGGCAAGAGCTTTGCGAGAGCAGTGCTCTATATGGAGTTTCTCACTCATATTGGCCGAAAATATTTTTCCCAAGAAAATATAGGAAGTTACGACCTCCAATCTATGCCCCCCAATAGCCCAACCGAAATTTGTAGAGCGGCACTTCTTCTTACCAGCTATACACATCACTTTACTTTTGGTAATATTAATCTTCATGTGATGATCACCAGCAAAGGCCTGGAGAGCCTGTAGCCGATTTGCAAGACCGATTGGAGTCAAGTCAAGAATAAGAACATCATCGGCATACATCAGGCAGGATATTGGAGTCCCTCCTATCATCGGGGCAATCCCCTCACTGGCAGACACGGCAGCAGGGAGGTCAGCCGTATATAAGGAGAACAAAAGGGGAGCCAATAAGCAGCCTTGTTTAAGGCCATTCCGAGATGGTATTTTGGCCGAAAGCCCCCTTTCGCCCCCCATTAAGACCCTGCACCAGGTCTCAGTATGCAGAGCCAGAACCAGTTCCAACAGGGGGGTAGGGACACCAAACGTCGCCAGTTTTCTCCACAGCGTTCCACGATCTACTTTATCGAACGCTGTGGAGAAATCGATAAAGGCGGCATACACCACTCCTCCTCTCACCTGGACGTATTTATCTGTAATCACCTGAAGGGCAGTGAGATTATCTAGCGTACCATGATCCCTACGGAAACCGGTCTGTTCAAACGGCAGAATATTGCAGTCCTCGACCCAATCGGAAAGAGAACTAAGGAGGCATTTCGCAAAGACCTTTCCGATGGAGTCGAGGAGTGCAATCAGGCGGTAATTACTAGGGCTATCCCTTGTACCCTTCTTAAAGATGGGGACCAAAATACTTCCTCTCCAGGAAGCAGGAACCATTTTGGAGAGATGGCACGCCTTAAACAAGGGGTACAAAATTTTACTCCAACTTAAGGGATCTTGTTTGAGGACCGTCATAGGAAGCTCGTCCGGTCCCATGGCCCCAGAGGGCCGCATATTTTTTATAGCCGTCTCGATTTCTTTCTCTGAGGGATGGAATACAAGGTCTTCAGGGGCAGCATAAATGGAGTTATCAATACCCGTAGTCCCGTTCCCTGCATAGAGCTCTCGGATATGAGAGGACCATACCTCTTCTGGTATAGGAATGGGGATGGGGCTATGGCGCGTACCACATCCCTTCCCAATTATTGCCCAAAAGTCTTTAATATTACTATGTACAGCAGATTCCCTCAGTTTAATCCAAACTTCATCCTCCCTTTCCTTTTTGATTTTTTGCTTGAGTCTGCTTCTCTTTCTTTTTAACCTAGCAATTTCTTTCCCACGTTCCAGGACTCTTTCTAAATACTGTTCGCAAACTAGTTTATTTAATTCCCTATTCAGAGTACGCAATATATTAGGGACTACTTCTCCTTTCCTAGGGGGAACAGTTTTTTTTGCGTACAATAAAATCTTTCGCATGAATTCTTCAAAATAAACTAATTCGCTGCCATTCCACTCGTTTATTACCATTAGGGTATCGTCCAAAAGGTCCTGCACCCCATTAATGGCGGCAGAGTTCCAGAAGCACCTTCCAGAAGAGGCATGGAAGGTAGCCTCGTTGCCATTAAGCGACCAAGACACAGTATTCAAAGAATTTAAAGACATTGTTAAAAACAATATACTATGATCGCTGAGTGACGTAGGTATAATCTTAAGGTCCTGAATATGGGGAAACAGGCCATAGTCTGCAATAGCATAGTCCAAGATAGATGACCCAAAGGGGGATTTATGGGTATAATTAGCGGGGACGTCAGATGGAAATCTTCCGTTTAGAATAATACCATCCCCAGTCGCTAGTTCTTTTAACAAAATCTTCCCTCTTTTATTTGTCACCAGGTTCTCAGGAAAAAGCGTCTGGGGAATAAAATGAACCTCTTCCTTAACTTTGTTCCCGAAGAGTTTCAGACTAGCATTAGAAATTTTGCAATTCAGATCACCTACAAGCAAAATTACAGGGGAAGATGGTGAATTTTTTATCTGTTCAATATATCGGAGAACCTGCTGCAGACTAGCATTAAAACACTCCTCAGGGGGTATATACACATTAAAAATTACCATAGGATATTTTTTACCATTATGGAACACATTTTCTAGGGTTATTGTGTGGAAAAGTCTACTAGGATCAATATAATGGGAGAATCTCCATTGCAGTTTATTTGACAATAAGCAGGCAATCCCCCCCCTGGCATGCCCTTTCTTAGAGGGCGCAGCTGGTACTTCCAGGACATAAAAATCTTTTGATGGTGTTAGCATATCAATGCACCATGTTTCCTGAATGCACAATATATCCGCACCCAGAGAAGATAAAAAGGCAAATTTCTCTGGGCTGCTGTGGAATCCAGCCGCATTCCAGGAAATTATTTTTAATGCGGTGTTAAAGATGGTGAAACAATTTGGGGTTGTCCTTTGTTTTTGTTGATAATGCACTATGGAGCCAGTTCCACCGGTTATTATCATCTATAAGTGAAGAGTTCTCAGTTAGTGGAAGTGGCTTCACGTGCGAAACTGAGCGTTTTCCCCTAGAGACCCAGATTTTTAGGTCTCTAAGGGGGGAGGTTACCCCGTTTTGCTCACCACCCCCAAACACCTGGTTACATAAAAGATTTGGCTTGCCTGGGTTGGAGATAGGGAGAATGTCAATACCTAAGCGCTGAAAGTTTTCGGCTTGTTCTAGTATCAAGTTTACTATAATAGGCGAATAAAATTTCACCCGTATACTCAATACCCTACTTCCACCCAACAGAGACACCAATTCTATGTCTCTTGATTGAATATGGTAGAGACTTTCAACCTCACTAAAACGTTTGAGAAGCCAAGCTCTATTTAACAAAAGGTCAGTATCGAATAAAGGTACAAAATCTAACACACGCACATCCACCGGGGCCTTAGTAATATTTACAGATCGGGCAGGAGGGCAGTAATTTTCAGACTCTAATGCTACAGCAAAGGGGGGGGCCAAAGGGTTAAGAGCCCCAGATGGATATGAAATTGGCCCTCCTAATGCGCTCCGTGGAGGAGAGCATAGGAGAGAGCCCCCTGCTTGCGGTGTAGCTTCCTGAGTAAACAGACTACGTTGTTCATTTTCCCCCTTTACAGAGGTTAAAGTAGTTAAGTTCAAATCAATGTCCACCTTTAAGGAAGTAGGAGAGGGCTCCACATCGATTTCATCATTCTCCCTTGACGCTGTAATATTTTGGAAAATAATCCTCCGCTGCTTTTTCTTTCTGTATTTTCGAATTGGTTTCCTCTTGTTACCTTTATTAATTTTTTGTTTACCATTTTTTCCCCTTTCTTCTTTTACCTCCGGTTTATCGTCCAAGGGATCTTTTCCGCTCTCAGGCACGAAAATAGGAAATAACTCCTGGACTGTTTTAGGGCCAGGCAAAGGTTTATCATCCTCCTCTATCTCCAGAACTGAGTTTTTGATGCAGTTGGGAGCTGCAGTAAAAGGCATGTCCTTGTGAGATTCCAGAGTAGGAGATTCAGACTTCCTATCAAGATTCCCTCTGGTGTCTCTGGTTTTCCCCTCAGACAAGTAATGCTCAGACTTGGGGGGAGAGGCATTCCTCATATCAGGCGATTTCTGCAGCAATGTCTTTAAAATTTGAGTGACTGATTCCAGAATACAGTCCGAGCTGCCTACAAATTTCCCCCAAAAACAGTAAGATTGAGGCTAGGAGTTGTTCCAGAGCGATCATGGACTCTGAGATCGGCTTTTCTCGTGCTTCCACAGAGCAACTATTATCCAAGAGATTAAGATCGGGGCTCCTAGAAACATTTAACAAGTCGGATATTTCATGGCCATTTAACGAGGGGGTGCTACTATACAGCAATAACCCAGAAGGGGTGGCACCCCCTGACGCTTTAAACTGCTCCAAAGTCTCCACTTTAGCTGGGCTTACGTAGCGTCCCCAAAGTTCCAGGTCAATAGATAATGCAGACAAGTCGCCCCCCGGCCTATCATTCAAAGGGGACTGAGGGATCGGTGGTATATGCACTAGATCACCTACGGCCATCACCTTCCCCTCTGTAGAGTCCCGTAAGGAAGACCCCCTACCATTGATTGTAGGGCCCCTTGCTGTACCAGAGGCAGTTGGGGGTCTATGGGGGCTGGTGTATGAAACTCCAGGGCTTTAGTATCCGATCTTTCTGGAGTAGCAAGTTTGGATTTTTTTACACCAGATAGATCCCAAAGTTCAGATAGTTGGCATTGACCTTTCAACGGTGGGTTATTCACTGATTTGTTTCTTGTGCGGGTGGTAGTTAATTTTCGGCCAGGTTTTTCTCCTACTACCCTTCCTGAACGTAGCGTTTTAGACATTTTCCGCACTATTTTCCACAGCGATAAACTTAATCAAAATGTAAAAAAGTAAAACTTATAAGAACCTGGAGTGGCGTCAGTCCCTGGCCGGCCAAGTTAGTTTGAGGAACGGTGTAATAATATCAGTACACGGGTCGTTCACAAACCTACAATTGTAAACACATGTTCATCGAGGCAAAAACAAAATGTAAATGACCGGGCCCAGCCCAGCCTACCTCGGTCACTGAGGGCCACAGAGGGCCCGCCCTTTGCCCGGGCTTCGCTCCGGGCGTCCCGCTCGCGTCCCGCGAGACGGGGGTGTCGCCGTATTTCAGCGCCTCCTGGCGCGAAACTGACGCGGCAAATGCTGCTAGGGCCGCTGGGATTTGTAGTTCTTTAACCCTGCTCCGCTCTCAGCGCTCCGCTCGATGTTACTCACAGGACGTGTCAGGAGAGCGGGAGGCGGGCGGGCAGGCAAACACGCTGTTTAAAGAGCCCCTGCAGCAGCGTTCAGTAGCAAAAGCGGTTCTGCCAAAAGCTTCCTCAAGTGACAGCTCTACCATAGACCACTGTGTTTCAGACCACTTACTCTCACTGCCTCATCCAGCTCCATCCCTGATCCAAAGTCCAGCACTGAATTTCACCGGCTTTACCTCCTTGCTTTGCATCATACCATAATTTATATGGAGTTTACTCCTCTTCTGGTGACTATTCCACCTGTCTAACCTATGGCCTCCACCCACGGTTGTCCGTGATAACTGGCAGCCACCCTTTCATCAAGACAAAAGGACTGTAGCCCATGACCTCACATGGTGTGATGTGGTATGCACAAGCCACAAACATCACAACTTCCAGTTCAGGCCATTTTCAGAAATGACCATAGGTACCCAATATGCATTTACTTTACCGGCCATTCTCCCATATGGGTCCCATCACCTCAACACTAACTCTTTACCAAGACATACGGGGATTGTTTACTGGGAATAAAGTTGGACTGAATGTGAGCTGTGATTTATCAGAATGTATGCTTCCATGGAATCCTTCACCTTCCTTGTCTATCCTAGGCCCCCAATACAATATTCTTTAGTTAGCTAAATGCCCCCTGTTGTGTCAAGAGTTCTCTTTCTCAAACTTTCCAGAGAAATCACAAGTCTGCCCGCAACAATAATCCATCCTCTTCAGCCAATTCTTCCTTACTTCCTATTCAGTCCATTATTCATAAGTTAATAGCATCTAATATACTCATTCATGCCTATCAATTTTTTGTCTTCCATACGTTTTTGCTCCAATTTCTCATGGCTGAGGCCATGGATCTTTTTCCTTTTACAATCATGTAATAAAAAAAAATTCCATTCATTCTTTGGTACTTTTTTGATGGGTAATGGCATCAGACTTAAGTCAGAATATTTTTTTCCACACTTGGCACATATTGTACAGTGTCATTTAGACAAACAACTTAATGGCCATGTGAGCCAATGCAGCCACCGCCACCCACCACAACCTCATCAGATACTCTAGAACAGAGCTCTTCAAACTTTTTTACTCTGAGCCCCCCCTAAGCAAAATGTTTGGAGGTCGGGCCCCCCTCCAAAACTTTATGGCTAGGATTGGGGGAGCGGGAGGGACATGGCTGCATTCAGGGAGCGGAGCTTAAGAGATGATTTCAGGAATACTTTTCTATAGCTTATGAACTGCAAACTGCACCACTTACGAAACTTATAAAACAGCAAATGCATCAAACAAAAACCGATATCCCAAACAAACTGCTCCCCATAATTGGGGTGTTGTGATCCCCTCACACTCTTTGACCCCAATGCAACTATTCTTGCTGCACTAATGATAACCGCAGTCCTGAGTAGCAGGCTGTCTCCTCTGCCTCTTTTACCTCTTCCCCACCATGATCGATCATCACCTCTGTCCTAATGCTTGAAAGGACAATACGCTCGGATGCCACTTTTTTTTAAAGGTAGACAGTCATAATTGTGATGCAGTGGGCCCCCCAAATTCCTGAGCCCAAGTCCTTCTGCATCTGCATCTACTCCTTTATGATAACCAGCAGTGGCCACTTACACACTTGGCAGCAGTACCAGCTTCAATAATGTCCCTTTAAAAAAACACTTATATCATCCCCTTTGGGGTAGCTCTCTAAAAAAGCGGTCTCTGGCCATTTGTAAACCTAAAAATTAGTTTGCGCAGAGTGCTCACTATTCTGGGCCTTCTCTTTGACAATATCTATGAATCTCGCTCTTTTCCTCGGTCTCCCAGACCATTTCTATGAGGCCCCAAGGATTGAGAGGATTAGGGCTCTGTATTTGAAAGAAACTCTGCTGGCCTTCTACCAGCCCCCCCCATGGACTCAGCTTTCACACAAAAAACTTTTCCTGAATCGTTAATACTGACTTTGACATGCCTGTGCCTGAAGTCGAAGTGGGTGGTGGTAGTGCAGAAAGTTAAAAAGAAACCGACCTTCTTACCAGCCATTAATTGATTGAGTCACTTAAAGCCAGGGCCACTGGAATTATGAGTTTCTGCAGCAGCAGCGCTTTCCACATAATTATCAGTTTACTGCATTTGCTACATAATCTCCAGATTTCAATGACAAAAACTTGATTCTAGCTCAAACGGAACAAAAGTTACTTAAAGCGTGACAAAGTGTTCCGGAGCAGTGGAAGGCCCTGCAAAGACTAGTAATCTTTTAGTTGCTTACTGCTGTATTTGTTTGTTAAACTGGTACTAATGAGGTGAAATATTTCCCCTGACAGCGTTACTGCGACTTAAAATGACAAAATAGTGAAGTAATGATAACTACAAAATGTGGCACATTGTGCCGCATAACTTACCTTTTCTTGCTGGATAATTTAGTCAAACCTGCCGCATAATTTTGTTCTTTTCTACTGAATAATTCCAGTGGATCTGTTTAAAGTTTTATGGTGGCAAAGATCTATTCTTTTTAAGATGTAATGTAACAGAGTTATCAGCTGGGATCTGGAATAGTGGAGACACTTACAAAAATGTCTGCATTAGATACAGTTTGATTACTTATTACTAAAAAGTATATTTTGTAAGAACTTGTTTTATCTCAATCACTGCATCATTTTGCAGCAGTCTAGCTTAGAGTATGTAAATACTGTTTTAAAATAATGACTTACATATTCACAGTGCTTTCTGCCACAGGCTGAGACTTCATAGCACTATAAACAGGGCCATTGGAATTATGCGGCAGGAGAAGGCCAAATTAAGTAGCATGGTTGGCTAAATTCTGCAGCAAGCAAAGGCGAATTATGCTGCATATTTTGTGATAGCATTACTGCACTATTTTGCTATTTTTACACTTCTTAACATTGTCCTGGCCTTTATAGCCCCTCATAAGTACCACATTAACACCCACATATAGCAATAAGCAACAGAAAGGTGACCAGTCAACCTTTAGAAAGGCCCTTCCACTGTGAGGTAACATGTGTTGCTGCATTTTTAATCTGCAAATTATGCAGCAGACGATTGATTATGTGGCAAATGCGGGAAAACCATAACTATGCGCTGTGAGTGCTAGGTGAGCGTGAAAGTGAAGGGTGAGAATGAGCAGTGAGTTGTCTGAATGCAGGGCGGATTCCCAGACACTTGAAGTTAATCAGCATGTTATTGGCGGGATGCTGGGTTTCAGATATAAGTTAAACTATTGCTATTATGGAATTAATCAGGGAATCAAGGGTGAAAGAAATAAATAATGTGCTGATCCTGCAACAAACTTCCAGTCTTATGATTAGGGTTGCCAGCTCATTATTTTGATGTTGCAGACGCCACAAAAATAAACAGTCACCTAAAGCCCTATTTTCAGCACTTATGTGTGCGTACTTCGAAAAGCAAATGTAAAGTACTTTTACATGTGTTCTAGGGCTGCCTGAATGATTCATGACTGAAAATAAAAGGAACAGACAGAAAGTCACATTACAAATGAATACATACTTTTTTATTTAAGACCCTATTTAGTGTCAAAGCAAGGTCTTTGCAGGCTCTTTAAACATACATGGCTGCCATTTTTTCTATTGGCAACCCTTTTTTGTATTTCTTTTCATGAAATGCATTTTCACACTACAGCAGTAAGTTTAAAATGCAAATGTAAGGAATAGGCAGAGTCGGGGCACAGGGGGTACTGGAAAAAGAAAAAAAACTAAGCTTACTTAGGCAACCAGTTTCCAAAAGTATGCAAATGGTCTTTAAAGACCTGTGAAAAACTCGGCTGTGCTGGAGTCTTAATAAGACTCCAGACACTGCCCAGCCGAGCCCCCAGCAGCACACCCACTGACCTCTGGCCCCACGGCACTCTGAGGCCTTCAGAGTAAATGAAGACAGCCTGGAAATGCAGCAAATAAACATTGCTGCACTTCCAGGCGTCTTCATTTACATGTGCTGGCAGAGGCCTTTGCGCCCCCCTGAGAACCCATCCACGCCTCCTCAGGGGGCGCGCCCCACAGTTTGAAGAACTGTGCTCTAGAAGAAAGCACTCCAGGGCAGAATCTCCACCCACGCACACAACAGCAAGGAACTCTTCGGCATCATTAAAGAGTTCGCCCACCCAACAGTGAGACAACCTACTTCCCCCCTCACCTCCCCAACAGCTCTGCGACAGACTCAGCACCTTCTTCCACCACAAAATCAAGACCATCTACGACAACAACAACCTACATCCACCACCCCCATACACCACGCAGCTTACGCTAGACAGCTGGACTGCTGTCACCATTGAAGACACCCTGAAGACTATGAAGTCAACCCACTCCGGGGCTCCCACGGACCCCTGCCCCACCAGATCTACCACAGACCAGCTGACATCATCGTCCGAGCTTCATGAAATCATCAACAGCTCCTTTGAGACTGCCACCTTCCCCAACGACTAGAAACATGCAGAGATCAACCCTCTCCTGAAAAAACCCACGGCTGACCCAACCAACCTCAAAAACTACAGACGGATCTCCTTACTCCCGTACCCAGCTGTAATGACTGGATTTTCTGAGTAGATGGGATCAGCCCCTAGGGGCCCCTCCAACCCAGCCAGAACGTAATCACATCCCTCCTCAGGACCAACTATCCAGGCACCTGAGTACCTACCTGAGGATGGGGAACTCGCAATATACAAGCTCATATTATTAAAAACACCACTAAATCTATAGGGATACTAAGAATACTCACTAATTACTAGGGATATCCATACCCTACACCACACTTATATTCACATCAGTTGGTCTCGCGGCCACTCAGACCCAGACCGGTCTACCCTAGGGCAGATATTGCGCACAATCCGGTGCGACTACACATGGGCCTGCAGAACCCAATGCTCCCTTTTCCAAACGATCAACAATCCTGTCGATCTCCACGCTAGTTCAACCTCCTAGCGCTCTCACTTATTCAAGCCACAATCTTGTGGGTATCCACACTGGTCTCCCACCCAGTGTTCTCACTAACGCCGCATATCAACGACGACCACATTCCTATGAACACCTTTATATATATATATATATATTGGGAAGTCTCTTCACTAAGGGTCTGCTACTACAATATTAGGAGTTAGCCAATTAATATCATGCATCTCCTATTCTTGTCATCATAGGTCCACTCACTCCCTATTTATGTGGTCACCACTTACCTGATTGGGATTACTCATCCATTCATGCAAACACTAAACCCCTAGGAGATACATTTACCTATATTGACCAAAAATATGAAGCGCATGGCAGTTCATTAATAAACTGGGGGTCTCTTTAATCACAACAATATAGATACATACACAGATCTGTATTATGATTAACACATGTAACTGACAAAGACTATAGGTAGAACACACCGCTGAAAGAGAAAAGATTAGCAATGCAAAAGCCTAGGGAATAAAGATAAGATTAAGATGCAAGTGTAAAGTAAATTAATATAACAGGAACGCCTTTACCTTATTAGTGTGTAGTCTTGTTCTAGCTGTCATCTGGGTTCCTCTCTCGTCTGTGCCTTGGCTCATCTCAGACTCCCTCTCTCTCTCCTGCACTCTTGGGTACACCTCTGCGCTGATCACTCTGTCTCTGGACTCCTCTCCCCCACGCGAACTGTCTCCACCTTCCAGATTCAGTCTTAATGGTTCCTGCCGCTCTGATCACCGTTCATTCCACTAGCTTATTCACTCTGTCTCTGCGCCAATGTCCAATTAACTCCATCTGCTCCCATAGGTTAGTCCACGATCTCTCCTCCGTCTCTTCTAAAAAGCATTACTTCAGACTCCAGCTATTCACACCTCCTCCTGATAAGCAACTGCTTCTGACTGCTTCCTTCAGTTCCAGCTCACTATTCAACTCAGCTCTTCTCCAGCTTGAACCCTCTCTCTCTGCCAACTCCACTCCACTGCTTTCCACTCCTCCACCTTAACACGACCCTCTGGCTTCACCACCTTCACTCGACTGCAACTCTACTCGACTCGACTCTCTGCTTGACTCACTGACTCCGCCTCTGCACTTCACTGATATAGAATGCTGTTTCCTCATGGAAAGTTCCAGCCAGCAGCTTCCTCCCACCAATCCCATGCACCAGGCTCCTTGCGCTAGACGCTCCCACAGTGACCAGTCTGCTTGTTTCGTCTAGAGACCTGAGCCCGGGAACAATTCCTGATTAGATTCAGCTCTGGCCGGTTCTCTCCGGTCCGCTTAGGGCGAACAACAGTTATAACTATAAACTTTGCCTTTGCCCTGAAAAGCCTCTCAGCTTCATCAAGATGGAGTCCCTCTAGCTCTAGGCCTGTAGGCCTGAAAGGGGTGAAATGCTCCTTAGCTCTGTCAGAATACCTACATAAACCATACCAATGTGTCTAATATGTCAAAGCCAATAGGCAATAGACAGGTTAAAGTCAAGAATAAAGGCATATTAAGCAGCTATCCTCTTCTAGGTCTGGAAAAAGGGCTTAAAAGGGCCAACACAGGCTAAGAATACCTATACTAGATGCGAGCAAGATTAATGATCTATATCACTGCTAAATAAAGCCAAAAACGCTGTCATTACACCAGCAAAGGTCATCGAAAAAGGCATCAACAGCCAGCTTGCATCCTTCACAGAAGAAAACATCAATGACCCCTCTCAAACTGGCTTCAGGAAAAACCACAAAAACAACAAGTGATGGACCGAATGTGGATCAATGTCACACATTCCCCCAGTCAAAAGATCTGGGCCCAAATCCATCGTTTTTTTGCACTCCACACCACCCTGGGTTAGACAATGGCGATATGCATATCAGCTCTGACCCTGTTGCCCCATGGGAACAGTCCAGTCCGAACTACAAAAGCCATGTCCTTCCCAGAACGGAATCAAGCATCCGAGGACCGGACCGGTTTCGAGGTAACACCTCTCATCAGCCCGGCTAGCTTGACTCCAAGTGGTGTGGAGTGCCTGGGACCCACGTCTGGGCATCCCCAGCGCACTTAGGGCGGCAATTGCAAAAACAACAAGTGATGGACCGAATGTGGATCAATGTCACACATTCCCCCGTCAAAAGATCTGGGCCCAAATCCATCGTTTTTTTGCCAGATCTTTTGACTGGGGGAGTGTGTGACATTGATCCACATTCAGTCCATCACTTATTGTTTTTGTTTTTTCAGGAAAAACCACAGCACCAAAACTGCCCTTCTCGCCGCAACAGACATCCGCTCCCTCCCTGACAGAAGAGAGACTGTGGCCCTCATCCTCCTGGACCTAGCCACAGCCTTCAACAGTTTCTCAAAGCACCATACCCCACAGACTACATGACGCAGGAATCTGGGGCATGGCCCTCAGCTGGATCCGCTCATTCCTCTCCGGCAAGACACAGCAGGTCAGGCTCTTGCCCTTCCTCTCAGATCCGAAACTGACCACCTGCGGAGTTCCCCAAGGATCCTCCATCAGCCCCAAACTGCGACTATATGGCTCTGCTCGCACCCATCGTCAGATCCCATGGTCTCAACATTGTATCCTACACAGACGACACCCAACTCATCCTCTCCCTATCCAACAAACCAAACATCTTCATACAAAACTTTCAAGAAGGGATGGAAACTGTCGCTAGGTGGATGAAGAACAGCTGGCTACAACTCCACATGGACAAAACCGAAATACTCATGAAGGGGCCACACCCGATGCCTGGAACGACACCTGAAGGCCCCCCACCCTTGAGAACCCACCCTCCCACACCGCCCACGCACGCAACCTTGGAATCATCCTGGACTCCGAACTCAAAATGGACTGTCAAATCAATGCTGACTCCTCCCGTTTCCATACCTTCTGCCTCCTACGAAAGACCTTCAACTGGATTCCTCTCGAGCACAGAAAGACCGTCACCCACACCCAGGTAAGCAGCAGACTGGACTATAGTCATGCACCCAACGTCGGGATCAACAAGAACCTTACCAGCAAACTCCATAACGCCTCCACCAGACAAGTCCTCAAACTACCATGTCATTGCCACATCACCCAACACCTGCAGACACTACATTGGCTCCCTGTCGAGAAGAGAATCGCCTTCAAGTTCTCACTCACGCCCACAAAGCCCTCCACAACACCGAACCCGCCTACCTGAACCACCGCCTCTCGTTCTACGCACCCCAAAGATCCTTCCTCTCAGCCCAGCTCTGCCTTGCAACGGTGCAGCGCATTAAGAAGACCAGAACAGCAGGTTGCTCCTTCCCCTTCCTCGCAGCCAAGGAATGGAACACCCTCCCTCTCCACATCTGGCACACAAACCCTCTCCAAGTTCATGAAGGACCGCAAGACCTGTCTCTTTGACGAATCACTGTGAACTTCCAGGAGCCTCCCCAGCGCCTTGAGACCCTCTCAGTTGAGTAATTACGCTTCACCAACCCATTGATTGATTGAAACTGGTGAAAGGGTTTAAAGCCCAAGGAATATTCTGTTTCTGCAGGTCAAACACAAAGGTTATAACTAATTCACATCCTTTCTTACCACTTGGGTCAGTACTGTTCCTAACCAGAGGCGCAACTAGAGCCATATTTCGGGGGGGGGGGGGGGGGGGGGCTTAGAAAAAATTTAGGGGGGGGTGAAACTTTAAGCAGTAGGTAGAGTGGCGCTGCAGGGGCTCATAGAAAGGGGGAAATATCAACAAAGCCTCTTTAACATGCACATGGTCTTTTAAAGACCTGTGAAGGGCTCGGGTGCAGCTGTGTGTGTGCCAGGGAGCTGTCTGAGTCCGGGCTGCCACACAAGACGGGGGGGGGGCTGAAGCCCTTTGATTCCAATGGGTGTTGCTCGCCTGTTCCTAACCCATTACCAATTGCAGCAATAGTTACTACACCTTTCAAGATTGAAACCACATTCAGGCGGTGCACTACAAATGTCTTTATTTCGTTCACTAAACCCTTCCCAACACTACTGGCAATTCAAATGTATACGTATTATTTAGCAGTTGCCTGACAGTGTAAGCATTTTCTAGAAAGATATTCACAAACGTTGTGTAAAATTCCACGAGGTATAAAAGCGCCCCTGTATCTTCTTTACTTTTGGGCGGAGGGGCAGTGTTAATTGACTCCATCAACTTCTCCTTTGGTTTAATACCTTCCCGGCCAACTTCTTGCCTCAGACATGCCACATCACCCTTAAGTGGTCAAAGCTTTTTGTTTGAAAACTCCCAACCAACTCCTTCGAATTTTTATCGTGCCCATTTTCATGGTAGTGATTTTGGGTGTATTGGCGAAAAAAGTGCAATTAAAAATACCTCCTTTCCTGTGTACCGTATTTTATTAGCCATGAAGGGGTAAGGTTAAAAACTGGTGAGGTGCTTGGGTGGATGTATTAATGGCCAACTGTACCTAAATGATTATTGTGTTGGTGAAAAGTACAGACTGTCAAGGCCAGCCTGCTCCGCTCTCCAAAACCGACGTCAGGTAATTTTAAGTAGACGCATGCCCAAGAGCCTGTTGGCAGCATTGATGGAACTGAAAGTTAAGCAGTATGGGCTGAGCAGCTGGCAGCCCGATTCTGAAATAATTGGGGTCCTCTGACAGGGATGTGGAATTCCGATAGCGCGGAGGGATAGATTATATGAAGTGAATTTTGTTACATGACAAGTGGATTTATAAGGCATTCTATTACTTTCTATAGCCCTGCTCTGGGCCAGCCCACAAATTACAATTAAAAGAGTCACATTCCAATGCAGCTCTGGGTGTATACAGCATCAACCCTGTACTCCCGAAGCCGCTTGTCAGCACTGGGTGTATACAGCATCAACCCTGTACTCACGAAGCCGCTTGTCAGCACTGAGTGTATACAGCATCAACCCTGTACTCCCGAAGCCGCTCGTCAGCACTGGGTGTATACAGCATCAACCCTGTACTCCCGAAGCCGCTTGTCAGCACTGGGTGTATACAGCATCAACCCTGTACTCCCGAAGCAGCTTGTCAGCACTGGGTGTATACAGCATCAACCCTGTACTCCCGAAGCCGCTTGTCAGCACTGGGTGTATACAGCATCAAACCTGTACTCTTGAAGCCGCTTGTCAGCTCTGGGTGTCTACAGCATCAACCCTGTACTCCCGAAGCCGCTCGTCAGCACTGGGTGTATACAGCATCAACCCTGTACTCCCGAAGCCGCTTGTCAGCACTGGGTGTATACAGCATCAACCCTGTACTCACGAAGCCGCTTGTCAGCACTGAGTGTATACAGCATCAACCCTGTACTCCCGAAGCCGCTTGTCAGCACTGGGTGTATACAGCATCAACCCTGTACTCCCGAAGCCGCTTGTCAGCACTGGGTGTATACAGCATCAACCCTGTACTCACGAAGCCGCTTGTCAGCACTGAGTGTATACAGCATCAACCCTGTACTCCCGAAGCCGCTTGTCAGCACTGGGTGTATACAGCATCAACCCTGTACTCCCGAAGCAGCTTGTCAGCACTGGGTGTATACAGCATCAACCCTGTACTCCCGAAGCAGCTTGTCAGCACTGGGTGTATACAGCATCAACCCTGTACTCCCGAAGCCGCTTGTCTAATATCAGCTACCTTTTTACGACTCCTCCCTTTCCAAGTCTTCACACTCTGCCGACTTGGAAAGGGAGGGGATGCCGCATTTGCAAGATGGTCTTGTGCTCTAAACAGAATACACCGCACATGCTTCTGAGCCTCATGTATTCTATTTACAGCATTAATGCAGATAAAGAGCTACAGCTGGGCCTCTTAGAAAGGCAGCGTCGTGGACTGTCGGTGTGCAGAGCCTCCGGCCCCTCTAAACATACCCTCATAAACATCAGCTTCATTTATAGTACAATACATTCACTGGTTTTATGCCTCACCACTAACCACTTTCAAATTCCACCAGCCGCCACTGCACTGCTGTGTCCCCAATTGACATCGGTCACAAAATGGTTGAATTGTGGAAACATGTGGAAGATTTTGGGAGAATTCATCATCTGACATTTGAACCCCAGATCTCAATGTAGCTAATCTGCACTGCACTGGCAGCATGCGGCCTGAAATTAGCATCTGGATGGTAAAGATCACTGAAGTGCATTACTACTGGGCAGTTATTCCCCTAATCTAATATCTGTCAATAACTCATGAGACTCATGGGGAATAATTGCTTCCTTGCAAATTTAGAAAAGTACGAGGAGCATTGTTGACAGGATAATAGATCTATAATAACGTTAAAGGAGCTACGATAAATTGATATCTTTAATTTCAATATCGAAGTAACACTTGTCAAATTATTTCCCACCCCCAGATATGAACCACTTAAAACTCTGTACTGGCATTTGACATGCCGAAACAATGCCAAAATAAAGGTTATATAGGACTAGAGTGCAAAAAGCAGTGTCTCTATCTCTCTCAGAAAATAGGAAATAATTTAGTTTGGTAAATGAACGTGTAAAACAAATACTAACAGTTTTCTAAAGTGTCCTAATGGAGATTCCTTCTTGCACATGCTCTCTCCTCAAATGAACTCTCACTTCTGGGCACCCGCTGAGAATCAGAGAGTGGATTTTGTCTAGAATCACACAACTGAATCAAATGGAGAATCCAGGTTTCAAAGGATGTCTCCCTCTACTATCATCAGCAACCTGTCCACTTGCCCATATCTTGGCCGATGTTCTTCCTGTACAGCATTATTTTGGCAAAAACAATAGAATAAGAACTTTATGATCGTGACGGAGATGTACTGAAAGTAAATAAATATTAATGTTCCAGGATAAAAAGTGTAATTGATACTGCTCTACCTGTCACAATAGTTGTCATTGTTAAACAAATTGTATAGGTTTTGTCAGAAACTTGACAGTTCACACAAATAAGTTATAGTCGTGTTGAACATGCAAACACCACTTGACCCACACACAAATTAAGGATTAAGCAGAGGTTTGGACTCACAAGTATCTGCTATACATAGTCAAGTCAAGTCAAGTCAAGTCAAGAAATTTGTATAGCGCACTACATACCCAGAGGGTTTCAAGGCGCTTAGGAGGGGAGGAGGATTACTTGTCAAATATCCACGTTTTAAGTTGCTTCCTGAATGCTAGGTGGTTCTGGGTGAGGCGAAGGTAAGCGGGGAGTGAGTTCCATGTTTTGGCAGCCAGGTACGAAAAGGATCTGCCTCCCATGGTGGTCTTGTTGATGCGAGGTACAGTGGCGAGCGCTTGGCTGGAAGAACGTAGTTGGCGGGAGGGGGTGTAGAAGGACAGTCGTGAGTTGAGGCAATCTGGTCCGATGTCGTAGAGTGATTTGTGTGCGTGGGTAAGCAGTCGGAAAGTGATCCTCTTATTGACGGGTAGCCAGTGGAGGTCTTTGAGGTGCCCAGAGATGTGTTTGTTGCGTGGGATGTCTAATATGAGCCTGGCTGAGGCGTTTTGGATTCGTTGGAGTTTCTTCTGGAGTTTTGCGGTAGTACCTGCGTAGAGGGTGTTTCCGTAGTCCAGTCGGCTCGTGACCAGAGCGTGGGTGACTGTTTTCCTTGTTTCGGAGGGGATCCAGCGAAATGTTTTTCTGAGCATGCGAAGAATGTTGAAGCATGAAGAGGATACGGCGCTGACTTGTCTGTTCATTGAGAGTGAAGAATCCAGGATGACGCCTAGGTTCCGTGCGTGGTCTGTCGGGATGGGTGCTTTTCCGAGGGCTTCCGGCCACCAGGAGTCGTCCCATGCAGAGGGGGATGTACCTAAGATGAGGACTTCAGTTTTGTCTGAGTTCAGTTTCAGACGGCTTTGTTTCATCCATTCGGCAACTTCTTTCATTCCTTCGTGTAGGTTAGTTTTGGCGGTGCTGGGGTCGTTGGTGAGAGAAAGGATCAGTTGAGTGTCGTCCGCGTAAGAGATGATGTTGAGGTTGTGTTGGCGTGCGATGGCCGCGAGGGGGCTCACGTATACGTTGAAGAGGGTGGGACTGAGTGAGGATCCTTGTGGAACGCCGCAGATGACTTCAGAGGCCTCGGACTTGAATGGTGGTAGGCGGACTCTTTGGGTTCTTCCGGTGAGGAACGAGGTGATCCATTCAAGAGCTTTTCCTTGGATTCCGATGTTATTGAGGCGTTGTAAAAGGGTGCTGTGGCAGACTGTGTCGAAAGCTGCAGAGAGGTCGAGGAGGATGAGGGCGACTGTGTCTCCATTGTCCAGTAGAGTTCGAATGTCGTCTGTTGCTGCGATGAGGGCGGTCTCAGTGCTGTGTTTTGCTCGGAAGCCAGATTGTGAGGGGTCGAGGGATTTGTTGGCTTCGAGGAAGGCGGCGAGCTGGTTGTTGACAGCTTTCTTGATGACTTTGGCCGGGAATGGAAGAAGCGAGATGGGGCGGTAATTTTTGAGTTCGGTGGGGTCCGCTGTTGGTTTTTTCAGAAGGGCGGTGAGTTCAGCGTGTTTCCATCTTTCCGGGAAGGTGGCGGAGTTGAAGGAGCAGTTGATGACGTCTCGGAGGTGCGGTGCTATGACGGAGTCTGCTTTGTTGAAGATGTGGTGAGGGCATGGGTCTGTGGGGGATCCTGAGTGGATGGAATTCATCAGGCGGATGGTGTCCTCAGTGGAGATTGGGTTCCAGTCGTTAAGGGTGTTCACGGGGGGGAGATGATCAGCAGATGGTAGGGTGGGTTGGTTTCCGGGTTGGTTGTCAAAGCTGTTGTGGATGTCTGCAATCTTGTTGTGGAAAAATGAGGCTAGGGAGTCGCAGAGGGTTTGAGAGGGGGTGATGTCGTTGGAGTTGGTCGAGGGATTGGAAAATTCCTTGACGATGTTGAAAAGTTCCTTGCTGTTGTGTGCGTTGTTGTCAAGTCGATCCTTGAATGCTGTTTTCTTGGCTTTTCGGATCAGTTGGTGGTGAGTGCGGGTGGCGCTTTTGAAGGCGTCCTTGGTGCTAGTGGTTGGGTCTTTTTTCCAGGCCTTTTCAAGGGAGCGGCAGAGTTTCTTGGACTTCTTGAGATCATCGTTGAACCATGAGGTCTTCTTGCTGCCAGGTTTGCTTTGACGTTTTTTCAGAGGTGCTAAGGTGTCGGCGGTGTTGGATAACCATAGGGTGAGGTTGGCGCGGCTTCGTTGGCGTTAGAAGAGAGGGCTGGGGAGTATCGAAGGAGTGATGCGGAGATTTGGTCCGCTGTGATTTTGTTCCAGTTTCTTTGCAGAGTTGGTTGGAGGTGGATGGTGGGTTTTGGCTTGTTGTAGGTGAAGTGGACGCAGCTGTGGTCAGTCCAGAGGAGGTCCGTGGTGTGGCTGAAGGAGACATGATTGCTGGAGGTGAAGATGGGGTCGAGTGTGTGACCTGCGATGTGGGTGGGGGAAGTGACCAGTTGTTTAAGTCCGAGGTTGGCGAGGTTGTCCACGAGGGTGGCGGTGTTGCGGTCGTTGATCTTTTCAAGGTGAAAGTTGAGGTCTCCCAGAAGGATGTATTCTTTGGAGGGGAGTGCGTGTGGAGTGATGAAGTCCGTGATGTCTTCACTGAATTTTGCGCGGGGGCCTGGTGGTCTGTAGAGGAGGGTGCCTCTGAGTGTGGTTTTGGGGTCGATGTGGATCTGGAAGTGAAGGTGTTCGGAGTTGGCGAGGTTGGCGTCAGAGCTGGTTGAGATGCGGATTGATTTCTTATGGACGATAGCGATTCCTCCTCCTGTGTGGCCGGTACGGTCTTTGCGAGTGATCTTGTAGTCTTCAGGGATGGCAATGGTGATGTCTGGTGCGGAGGAAGCATTCATCCATGTTTCCGTAAGGAAGGCGTTGTCAGGGGAAATGGTGTCTAGTAGATTCCATAGGTCAATGGCGTGCCTGTGGACTGAGCGGGTGTTGAGAAGGATGCATTGTAGGTGATTGGGGTCGGGAATCTGTGGAGTGGTCGTAGCGGAGATGTTGACGGTGCCGATGAATTTGCAGGAGTAGCAGGAGAAAGGTCCATGGGTGTGTCCAGGAGCAGCTTGGACGCAGTTGGGGGCGCGACCGGGGTTAAGGGCTAGGAGGGAAGCGGCATCGTAGGTAATGCGGGAGGGCTGGGCAGCGCGAGGGGCAGGGGGTCTGGCGCTGGGCGCGGTCCGGGCGCGGACGGGCGTAGACGGGCTTACCTTTGGCGCACCTTCGGCGCGGGTTGGGCGCGGGTTGGGCGCGGACGCTGCGCGTAAACGCTGCACGCAGGAACTCCTGTCATATATGGAGAGTGGAGGGGGAGGGGCGAGGGCGTCTCAGCTGGGAGGCGGGGCGGGCACACGAGGACAACAACAAACAAAATGGAGGCGGAGGGGGGAGCAGAGCGGAGCGCTGGAGTCAAACGCGCTAACAGGGCTAGAACAGCAGAGGGAAATTATTCAATCAAGCGCTAGCGAAGCAGAGCGGGAATAAGCTACACAGCTGGCGAAATGTAGTAAAATCAGAATCAAATTGCACAGTTAGAGCAGTCCAAGCGGAGCGGCGCTACGATATAAACCACACAAGAAAATGGTATGAAATTGCACAGTAAGCAGTTAAGCAAAGCAGCGCTACGATAAAATTAACACAGCAGGCAATGAGAAGGCGCTTTTTAAAAGCAAGTTAAGCAGTGCAGCGCAACAATACCAGATGCCTGCAAGAGACACTGGGAGCGACCTCTCTGCCTGAAGCGAGGAGCTTTCAAGTTAAACACGGAGGTGGGCGTCCACTGTGAGCACGAGCCCGGCTCTGGCTCGGGTCGGCTCGAGGTTCTGTTGGAACCTCAGGGCCACAGGGAGCCGGTTTCTGCTGCCATTCTTGCTCTACTCTGAACGTGACTTTGAAACTTGGGAACCAGGTGCGACTCTTGGCATCAGCTCGACATCCCGTGACTCCGGGCAAATACTTTAATCTGAAATAAATGAATGTGACCTTGTGTAAAAAGTAACTAGTGGAGGGTAAAGTACTCGAATAACTTCGGGTAAGTGCAGAAAAAGGTAAAAAACAACTCCTTAACATTAAAAAGGAAATACGAATAAATACTCACTTAGTGGCCGATTTTTACACGTTGAAACCAGAAATACTGGACAAATCGCAGCTTCCCAGCAAAAATTGTGTGATCTTAGGCACATATTTAATTTCACCCAAACTCCCTTTACTCCATAATTATGGATTAAAGTGTCTTCAAAGACGTGAGTTCAGGATGCCCCTGTATAACAACCTGTCTTTGATTTCATGGACCTGAATGTTGCCCGATATCGACCTGGTCCACATACAGGGCTGACGTGGCACGGGTCTTCCCTCTTAGTTCACTGATGACTCCATGGCAACATTTTAAAAGAGGGAGATCTATAAATAATATTAAGGAGAATGTATTTTCCCCTCATTACCTTTTATTGAACAGAGGCAATTTAAGGGGGGAGAGAGATGAAGAGAGGTTCATTTTCGCTCGAGGAGCCGAGCCAGGCACCGGGCTCGGGCCAGAGACTGGGCTCGGTTTTCCCTGTTGCCCTGCTGCCTCTCCCGCTTCTCGCGGCCGCCCCCTCCAGGGCCCCCGCACCCTCCCCAGCTCTATGGCGTCGAGGCCCCTCATCACCTGCGGCGCTTCTCTCTCGGGGCTCAGCAGTTCACACCGGACACAGGGAAGAGGCATGGAGGTCAGAGACGGGCGCAGTACGCATGCGCGGAGCGCAGACACGGACCACCAGGAAGAGCCCGGCCATTGGAGCATTCCCGGAAGAAGAACCCGCGGGCAAAGGTCGCGGTGCCGTTTGAGGCGCGTAACTTCCGCTCTGCCTCGACTCTCAGCTCTCTTGCTGCCGCGAACATGAGGCATGTCCTCGTTATAGTGAAGGAAACTTGTACTTCTGTTATGAACGCGGAGGCGAGGATTGTGCGCAAAGTTATTCACTTTTTATTCACGGCAGTTTGAAAGTTAAAAGGAAGTTTAAATGACACTGCCACACTACAACTCCCATGAGTCCGTGGGACGTGTCCATGACAACCATCAACCAATAGCAGCGCAGTCCGTCAATGCCGCCATCTCTCCTGCTGCCTGCAGGCCTTGACTCTCTGCATCCCACTATCCTGGAACCAGAGCCAAGGAATAAACAAACCCTTTATTCATCCAGTGGAACAATTTATCAAAACCACATACTTCCTGTTACTCAGAGTTGGGAATATCCCGACAATATTAAAACATATACCTCCTGTAATCCAGCGCAGTAAGAAGGGTAACATGAAATGAAATGAAAAGGTTCTTTTATATAGCGCATGGCGACCCAGGAGCATCCCAGCGCTGTCGTGGTTACCAGAGTTGAACTGGACCTCTATGAAAAGGGGCCATATCTAGGAAGCCAAATTGCAATCGTAAGCACTGAAATTCACAGAATTTCAGCATTTGCGATCGCAATTTAGGCAGTGTGTAATGTAGCACACAAAAACCCACTCGCAAAATTAGGAATCGCAAAATTTGATTTTCATTATTTTGCGAATGCATTTAAGGAATCCCAATATGCAATTCCTTAAATGCAATGTTGGAAGCACCTAAGTTGTGCAATTTTGGCTTAAGGAATCCCAAATACCCACCAACTTCAGGTTGGTCGTAATTTGTGATTTCTTTGAAAAAAGCACTTTTTTGCATTTTTCAAAGTGCCATTTGGCGCACACGCATGCACTTAGGGAATGTTGTGCACCACATGTGCACACATGCTTATTTCAGGGGTGCGATAGAACAACGAGGACAAGACCTCAGGCAGGTACTGGTCAGGGTAAATGCCCTATGGGATAAACAACACGTTCTTGATGTTTAGCAACCCCTCACCCACCCACCTAGTAGGTGGCATGCTTCATCATCGGGGCCCAGCTGGATCACCGAGTGTGAACCAGCTGTGCTGCAACGCCTGTCTACAGCGGAGCGGGATTTGTTGTGTACAAGTGAACAGTGCTATGTGAAGTGAGTTATATGTTAAAAATGTCTATAGGAAATACCCTTTTAAAAGTTTTAATTGAAGGGACCTATGGCATAGGTAAAAACTGTAATCGGATATGTTTGAGGAGGTGATGCCCCTCAATATCCTAGAAAAGGTGTAGGTCAACTAGTTTCAGCCTTCATCGATAGTCGTGAGTCTTTCATCAGGACCAATAGTGAGCCTGGCCAAAAAAGTAGAGTAGCCACGGCGGTGTGTCTTATATATCAACGCGAACCCTGAAGCGCATTGTGTATGTAGTGGGTCGGTATACTTACTGATCCCATTTGTAAAGTACCTGAAAAGGAAGCAATGCGAAGCATATCTTACCAACATTGATAATGTAAACAGTATTGTGCTTATGGTGAGTTAAAAATGACCAAGTGAAGGTACCTGCTATATACAAACTCAAACGAGTGCTGTATGCACGGGCACACTAGAAAAGAATGACCTTGCGTGGCTACGATGTGCCAACGTGGGCTTCTATCTGTTACTGACGTGAAGTTTTACGGTGCTTAGAGATAATACTATGGCACATCCTGTGGCGACGTATCTCTAAATGGTTAAAATGTTAAAATAACATAACGCGTGATATCAGAAGTTTGGGAATCAGTGGCACATGTGCAAAGACACTACAAGACAGACCAACAGATTACAAAAAATAGAATGCTCACGTTGTCTTTACGTGTAAATAGCTACATGGATCCTGACTCACGTGTGGAGTATTGGGGGACCCTGTGAATGGAATTGCAAAGCCTTAAGGAAAAAGGCGCCCACATATATTGAGCAACGATGGCCAATCGTCAGGGGTGCCTTGCCTAATGCGATCAATAGTGGAAGCGGTCATTACTCACGTTTGTCTCCTCAAATGAAACCATCAAACCTAGTACGGAGCACAGGACCCGGCAGCTCAGCGGTTCCGGGAGCTCGTACTAACAGGAAATGTGTGAAGTCACGTGATCGTAGTGGCGGGTCACGTGGTCTAGAAAGGCTAGAGTGCTAACCCTGAGCAGCGTGATGGCTGCAGGGGGATGTATTTACGCAACTAAAGAAGCGTTGCCAGTTAATGCGAGTAACGGAACTTCTAATGTAACTCCTAGGTGGGAAGGACAGCGCCTCGATGTATCGACGCAGGCGCCCTGCATAGAGTTGTAAACTTACTGTAAAGCGTTTTACATGTGGCACATTATTAAAATATCATCAGCACAGGGAAAGACAATAGTGCGTGATAAGGCGCTCGTGGGTAGGCGCTCTAAAGAGGTGCTATCGGTTAAAATAACAGGCTGCTCGATATGGGAGACATGGTAAACCCAGTATGATTAGGTGGCAGTCTGCATGGTATGAGAGGCATGGCAAGTATTGTAAACACTGTAAGTATAATACCGGTGTCCTACAGAATATAAAGGTCGATGTGATTAAAAACTGGAGTGGTGCATTAGGGACCCTGTTATGTGTCTAAGGGAACCCATAAGAATTAACAATAGAGAATTCACATTTAAGAATTAGGTGGAGGGCTAGACTATGGAGGCAAAGAGATTGATAGACCTGGTAACAGATCAGTTGTCTGAATTAAGAGGGCGCAGAGACCGCCTTGATATTAGTTTAATGTCTTTGTATTGAGTTCCACGGTACGTCATCATTGAGCCCTGAAACGTGGGTCCAGAGTCTATAAACCCAACTTTGTTCTTTCTCAAATAGGGCATTTTGTAGGTTGTGTCTATTACTCTCTAGTTGTTCTATGACAACCCACGTCATGTCATTAGTGGTATGTCCTGTGGTTAGAAAATGATCCGTTAGTTTAGTAGTGTTACGCTTGCAACGAATGTTGCTTCTGTGTTTGCAAATTCTTGTTTTAACCTTTCTGGAGGTCATGCCAATATATCTGAGGCCGCACAGGCATGTGATCATGTAAATTACATTTGCTGAATTGCAGTTCGTATGTTTCCGGATGTGCCAAATCTTTCCTTGTTCGAGATTCAGATTTTTGGTAGTCTTGGTCAGGTGGCATACGCTGCAATTACCGCATGCGTAATGTCCCGTGATATTTGGCATACCCCATGAATTGAGCACTGTGGCTTCTCGGGTCGGGTTCTGTCTTGGACGTGTGGATACCAGGCTGTCTTGAAGATTTTGCGATCTTTTGTAGGAGAATAGTGTTTTTTCCCACTGCAATTTCCCTGAGGTCAGTATCCTCCAATTGGCCTGGATGATCTTAGCCACTTTGATAGAGATGGAGTTATATGTAGTAACACAAGTCAATGGGATGGTAGTTTCTTGTTTGACTGTGGGTTCCAAAAGGGCTTCCCTATTTTGATTTCTGGCCCGTTTTTGTGCCTTATGGACTGTCTTCATAGGGTACCCTCTCGTGGTGAGTTTCTGTTTTAGGGCATTCGCTTGAGTTTTATAGTCTCTGATTTCACTACAATTACGTCTGAGTCTGAGGTATTGTCCATATGGGAGGTTTTCGCGTAGGGCTCTGGGATGGAAGCTCTCATACCTCAGAAGGGAGGCGGCATTGTCCTACAGAACAAAGCTGCCTACCACCAGGAGTGCCTGCGACTATTGGAGGATGACAAAAATTACAAACAACTTGACCAAGACCCGACTGACAGGCTAAAACACAAAATCGATACTTTGGTCTGGGAAGAGGAAGCAAACGGCGACATCAGTAGAGAAGAAGCTCAGTGCCTGACTTCTGGAGAAAAACGCATTCCCTATTTCTACACAATAATACCGAAGATTCATAAGAAAAAAATCCCTCCACAAGGTCGCCCCATTGTTTCTGGTATCGGATCTTTACTGGAACCATTATCAAGTTTTTGTGATTTTTTCTTGCAACTGCTGGTGCAGGCAACACCTGCATATCTTAAAGATACAAAAGACCTACTGGCACAAATAAAAGACATCCAATTGGATCCTACCACATCCATCATGGCTAGTATGGATATTGAAAGCTTATATACCAGCCTGCCCCAAGATGACACTTTGGAGGTCATGCAGATCGCTCTGGAACAAGCGGATTGGCCGTACAGAACACCGAGGAGCTTCATTCTACAATGTGCAGAACTAGTCCTTAAAGATAACTTTTTTGAATATGAAGGCACGCTATACCTACAACAGTATGGTACATCAATGGGCAGCACCCTCGTGCCGAATGTGGCAGGGCTTTATGTCTCCAATTCTGAATCCAAACATGTGCTTAACACAGCATCCCCCTACCATGATGAACTAGTATTCTATAAAAGATATATTGACGATGTCTTGGAGCCATGTTCCAGTCTCCTGGATGTGCTTTGTAATCATTCATGAGTTAAATTAAAATGTGATTATTATAATCAAGGGAACACATGTGTAATTAAATATGAATACACTGGTCTTTTCTCGGTATATACTTACTTACTGGAGCTGAAAAGAGCTCATTGATATTAACGAGGTGGCTTTGTGTGTTCCATGTAGCGGTAACACACAGTCCCTATATCATTCCATCCCCCAGGCACCATCCCATTCTCTCGTCCCCTCCATGTGATCAGTTGAACGTTCCGGACCTGTCCATCCTCTTCTTGGGTGGAGCAGTTGACTGGGAGAACCTTGTGAGTGTTTGATGGTTCATTGACCGGCTAATGCTATAATGTGCATGAACATGTGACAGCCGTGCTCTTGCACCATGACGCTGATCCCATAATGACCAGTGTAGTGTCAATTCTCTTTCCCTAATAGGCTCTGCGCATTGGAATAATATACACTATAGTTTTGGCATAGGACTGAGGTCAGTATGCCTCTATCGAGTACATTAAACTCAATTACTTTGTGTGCCAGCTAACTCAGAGGCCACTAGAAACTCCTTGAAAAACTAGAAGGGAGTAGTTTCTGGCAACCGCATAAACATGACAACTTTGTTTTTCCCTTTGGAATCGGAATATGTCTGAGAATCGTGGAAAAAATAGATAACAGTTTCACTCAGTCAATCGTGCATGCTTAGTTTCTTTAGAATTACACAGAAAGAATAGACGGGCTTTCCAATAAAATTGATTTATTGAACAGTCTTGTTTCTCGTGTAAGAGATATGAGCTGTTACAATCGCAAGACAGTATGCAAGATATATTGCGTACAGCGTAAGCAGTAAGAAGAAATAATACTGCAATAGCATTGACTTTTAGCTATGACACATATTCATATACATATACATAAATAAGACAGGCTAAAAAGTGGATACTCATCTGATGCATCTCACTAGTTCTACCCCAGTGTACCTAACCTAAGTGTAGTACAAGGTAAGACGTAGGTGCTGTATTCTATAGTATGGTAAGCTATAGTTTTGTATGCCAAGAGTCCCTCTAGGTTCTAGTCTGCTCCATACCTTAGAATGAGAGAGGTGGGAATCTCTTTCCAGGTCTCAAACTCTAACACCCCGCGAAAGGAGTCAGAACACTGGAAGCTGGATTCTCTGCGAGCAGGGATGACAGCATCTAGTCAGTGCGTCAGGCTGGGACATAAATTCTCCTGGAGTCGTGGTTTCTTCCGAACTTGCCGAGGCGAGCCAAGCCGTATCAAGCCGTGCAGCCGTCATTTTGCTTGGTATGGGAAGGTATATTTATACCTGGTAGGTGCCTTGGAATGTTAGCATTGACGTAAAGTCGGGCAGAGGAAGACATCGTGAATGAACCATTAAGGCATAGCTGTTCATGCATAATAAATGAGTTATTGGAGAAATCAATAATCCTAGACTAGGGAAAGTCCCAATGGCTTACGGGTCTGGTTTCTAAAAACTCGTGACGTTGGGGTGGACGGATGTAGGTGACCATGCCATATTTGGAGAGCATGGCTAATGCCTAAATAAGGGCTGCGATCTTGTGCCTACATAAGGGTAATGCAAAGTGTGCCTATATAAGGGCATGTTTTAGGAAAACCTATATACAGACATCTAAATCGAAACAACATCAGTGCTGTGCGGACACCGTTTCAGACATTCCATAACTTCAATCGACGATACTGTAGGGTTTGAACATTCTATGATGCGGAATATTGCACTGCTTGGCATTTACCTCCCAGCAAAGGTGAATTATAGCTGATGTCCACCTTTCTGCCCTGATTTTGTCAAGACTTTTCGGAAGTACAGAGCTGTTTTCCATGGACAAGTTCCACAAGGTTTTACCTGACCAAATCTGTCCATGAGTAACCCAGTGAGTGCAGTAGTGTTACTTTTTTTTTGCAACATCCCTTAGATTGGAAACTCCAGTTTCAGCGCAAAAATCGAACGTACAAAAATGTAATGAAGGTGTTTGTGGTGTCACAATGAAGGCATGATGTAATGTTCAGGCCTTGCTCAAATGAAATTTGAGTTCTAAGATTGACAGTTCTATTTTGTAAACGACGTTCTAAGTTTGGAATGAGAGTTCTAATTTGGAACGGAAAGAATTCCTTTAGAATGTAGATTGGAATAACGCTTCTAATTTGGAACGCAGGAGCTATGTATGGAATGCAAATTCTACATTTGGAACGCCTCTTGCACAAAACATAAATTTTTTTAAGGTTGAAGCCGCAGCTGAGTGTGATCTCTTGATTTTTTTAGTAGAAAACAGGAGATTCCAAGACTACAGATTCATTGGGCACCTTGACCCCCAGGGTATACAGAACTACCTTCTATTTCATGAACTTGTGCAATGCTCTTGAAGCTGTGCGTAGTCACACAAGAAGGAGTCCATGGCAGTCTTCACACAGACGAAGACTCAGAGCCCAGGCATACGACCGCTGCCAGGCTCTGCTAGTCAGTGCAGAAGAAAGATGTAGGGTGTCTTCTGGTGTCTTCAAATCCTTAGGTCCCACCCTGACATTTGAATACCTGAACACACCTGTGAAGTGGGCAGAGCAGATAGGAAGAAACAGAATGAAAAGCTGTGCATTCCTGTGCAGTGCACTAGGCCCATCTCTCCAGCGCCTTTACAGATTCTGTTAACATGGGTATGAAGGACATTCTTTTTGGCAGGAAAATTGATAGATGACTTGTTAATTATTGACCATCGAGGCCACATCTGTAGAATAATCAATCAAGAGAGTGAGCAATTCTGAAACAAATCCTCTGACCCATTCTGTCTTTCTAGGCAGCTTAAAAATAGCAGTCGGTATGCAATAAAGAGAACACAGGAAACTGACTTCCTTCCCTCAATCTTCTGGTTCTGTGATGTTATGTGGCAGATGGGCCCACACCTACCAACATAATGTATCACTGGTCCCCCCCAGACAGCCATGAGTGCTATCAGTATTTCCCATCAATGGCTTGTGATGTCATCAACTACATCACACCCTTGACCCTGGCAGGTTTGTGACATCATCTACTACATCACACCCCTGGCCCTGCAGACTTGAGTCATCATGTACTACATCACACCCTGGCCCTGCAGGCTTTATGACATCATTCACCTCTTAGCTATATATAGAGGTGTAGTCGGGGATGCCTGCAGTGTGAGTGCAGTCTGTGGACTGGGCTATGAATGGTGTGAAAGAGGTGTGAATGGGGGATTTGGGGGCACCGAGCTAACATCAGACTCACAGGATGGCCGCAGCAGTTCTGCTTCTCGAGGCCTCTGCCATGTGTTGTTTGGCTGTGGTTCCAGCGTAGAGGGTGTTCCCGTAGTCCAGTCGGCTGGTGACGAGGGCCTGGGTGATCCATTCCGCAACGTCTTTCATTCCTTCCTGGAGGCTGGCTCTAGCGGTGGTGGGGTCGTTGGAGAGGGAGAGGATCAGCTGGGTGTCGTCGGCGTAGGAGATGATGTTTAGGTTGTGTTGGCGTGCGATGGCTGCGAGGGGACTCATGTAGACATTGAAGAGGGTGGGGCTGAGCGAGGATCCTTGCGGAACACCGCAGATGACTTCGGTGGTCGCGGATCGGAACGGGGGGAGGCGGACTCTCTGGGTTCTTCCGGCGAGGAACGAGATGATCCATTCCAAGGCCGTTCCTTGGATTCCGGTGTTGCTGAGGTGTTGTATCAGGGTGCGGTGACATACAGTGTTGAAGGCTGCTGAGAGGTCCAGGAGGATGAGTGCCGCTGTTTCCCCGATGTCGAGCAAGGACCTGATGTCGTAGGTAGCTGCGATGAGGGTGGTCTCAGTGCTGTGGTTTGCTCGGAAACCGGACTGCGAGGGGTCGAAGGATCAATATGTCTCGAGGAAGGCGGGGAGTTGTTTGTTGACGATCTTCTCGATGACTTTGGCAAGAAAGGGGAGGAGCGAGATGGGGCGGAAGTTCTTGAGGTCCGTGGGGTCTGCGGTAGGTTTCTTCAGGAGGGCGCTGAGCTCGGCATGTTTCCAGCTCTCCGGGAAGGTGGCAGATGCGAAGGAGTTGTTAATGATGTCCCGGAGTTGGGGTGCGATGATGGAGTCTGCTTTGTTGAAGATGTGGTGAGGACAGGGGTCAGTTGGGGAGCCGGAGAGGATGGTGTTCATCGTGCAGGTGGTGTCTTCGGTGGTGACCGGGGTCCAGTTGCACAGGGTGGTGGTGGGGGGTGCTGGTTCGGTGGTTGCGTGCGTGGTCTGTGCGCCGAAGCTGTTGTGTATTTCAGCAATCTTGCGGTGAAAGAACGAGGCGATTGAGTCGCAGAGGTCTTGCGAGGGTGTGATCTCGTTGTTGCAGGCGCTGGGGTTGGAGAGCTCTTTAACGATGCTGAAGAGTTCCTTGCTGTTGTGGGTGTTGTTGTCCAGCCGTTCTTTGAATGTTGTCCTTTGGGTGGTGTGGATCAGCTAGTGGTGTTTGTGGGTGGCATTCTTGAGGGCTGTCATGTTCTCTGTTGTCTGGTCGTGGCGCCTGGCTTTCTCGAGGGTGCGGCCGGTTTTCTAGGAGTTTTTGAGGTCGTTGGTGATCCACGAAGCTTTCTTGCTGCCGTGTCTGCTGGGAGGGTTCTTCAGTGGCGCGAGGTCATCGGCACAGTTGGTGAGCCACTGTGTGAGGTTGCGGACTGCTTCGTTGTGGTCCCTCGTGTTGGTGGGAGGGTTCTGGCTGAGGGAGGTGGTGAGATGGTCGACAGTGATCTTGCTCCAGATTCTGCGGGGAACCTGTTGCGGGTGGTGGTGGGTCGTGGTTCTCCTGAAGTTGAAGTGGACGCAGCTGTGATCTGTCCAGTGTAGTCCGGTGGAGTGGCTGAAGGAGATGTGCTTGCTGGAGGAGAAGATGGAGTCAAGCGTGTGACCCGCGTAGTGGGTGGGGGTGTTCACCAGTTGCTTGAGTCCGAGGTTGGTGAGGTTGTCCACGAGGGTGGTGGTGTTGCTGTCATTGTTGTTCTCCAGGTGGAAGTTGTGGTCCCCTCTAGGAGGATGTAGTCTGAGGAGGTAAGGGCGTGCTGGCTGATAAGTCTGCGATGGTTTCGCTGAATTGTATGCGTGGTCCCGGGGATCTGTAGATGAGAGTGCCTCTGAGGGTGGACTTGGGGTCGGTGTGTATCTGAAAGTGGAGGTGCTCGGCGGCGGTGATGGTGTCGTCGGAGTTGGTCGTTATTCGGATGGGGTTTCTGTGGACGATGGCGATGCCTCCTCCCCTTTGGTTCAAGCGGTCCTTTCGGGTGATCTTGTAGCCGTCCGGGATGGCTATGGCGATGTCGGGGGCTGAGGAGGCGTTCATCCAGGTTTCTGTGAGGAAGGCGACGTCTGGTGATGTTGTGTCGAGGAGGTTCCAGAGTTCGACGGAGTGTCCGTGGACGGAGCGGGTGTTGAGCAGGATGCACTTGAGGTGACTGTTGCTGGTGTCTGGCTTGGCGGGGATTGGTGCAGGTTCGGAGGCAGGTGAATTTGCAGGATTGGCAGGTGAAGGGTCCGTGGGTGCGTTTCGGGTGGCTCGGTAGCAGGCGGGGTTCCTGGGAGAAAAGAGGCAGCACCTCGCAGACCGCCAGTGAGATGCATTTTGAGGTGGGGGCGGAGCCTTCCATAAGTTGTGGTAAGGCCTTATGAGGCTCCTTGTCGTTTCAGTAAACCGCTTTTAATAGCAATTCCTGAGGTTCTCTTAGCAGGCATATTGAATTTTGCCTTGAGCTCCAGGAACTCTGGCACCGCCCCTATCTGGAGCTGGGTGCGTAATGTCTGTGGGTCTGATGGAAAGCAAGGAAGTATGAATGAAGGTGTGAATGGTGTGAATGCCCAGTAGCAAAGGTCAAAACCTTGGCGTGGTGCTACTGCTCACAAGTTTACCCATTAACTTGTGCTAATTTGACCTGTTTTGGATGAAAGGGGTGTGCACTGTTTTCTTCCTGTTCTGTGCCTTGTTCCTGGATGCTTTCTTCCTGTCTTTTCTCTACTGCTTCCTGGAGTGTTATCAGCATTTCCCAACAATCCCTTGTGATGTCATCTACTACATCACGCCCTTGGCTTTATGACATCATTCACCTCTCAGCTGTGTATAGAGGCGTGGTCAGGGATGGCTGCAGGGTAAGCGCAGTCTGTGGACGGGGCTATGATGGTGGGAAAGAGGTGTGAATGAGGGACTTGGGGGCACCGAGCTAACATCAGACTCAGGATGGCCGCAGCAGCTCTGCTTCTCGAGGCCTCTGCCATTTGCTTGTTTGATCGTTCAGTGGGAGAAACCAGGCAGCACCTCGCAGACCGCCAGTGAGATGCACTTTGAGGTGGGGGTGGAGCCTTCCATAAGGTGTGGTAAGGCCTTATGAGGTTCCTTGTTATTGTACCAAACAGCTTTAATAGCAATTTCTGGGGTTCTCCTTCAGGCGAATTGAATTTTGCCTTGAGCTCCAGGAACTCTGGCACCGCCCCTATCTGGAGCGGGGTGCGGAATGTCTGTGGGTCTGATGGGAAGCAAGGTAGTATGAATGAAGGTGTGAATGGTGTGAATGTTCAGTAGCAAAGGTCAACACCTTGGCGTGGTGCTACTGCTCACAAGTTTACCCATGAACTTGTGCTAATTTGACCTGTCTTGGATGAAAGGGGCGTGCACTGTCTTTATCCTGTTCTGTGTCTTGTTCCTAGCTGCTTTCTTCCTGCTTTTTTCTTTTCTCAGTTTTAAAATCTACATCTCACTTAATTCTCCTTACACTTTCTTTCATTCCTTCCATGTTTAATTCTTCTGTGGGCTTTGTGTTTCTTATTTTATTAGTCTTAATTTTGTTCTTTTATCTCATTGCCTTCCCAGGCTCCTCATTGCTTTTCTTCTTTGTAAAGTTGATTTCTCTTGTCCAGAATATCTTTTCTCATTCCTTCGTCCATACTTTATCTTTCTCTTTTGTTTCTTCGCCATTCTTTACAATGTCTTTATTACATTTTTTAATTTCTTTATCATGCATTTTTACTTTCATCATGTTATTTTCGCTGCTCCTTATGTCATTTCTTTCCGACATCGATTTTTCATGTCTTTTCTTTTCCTCACTTTATTCGCTGCTGTTTTGTTTCTCATCTTACTCTGCCATTCTTTTATTTCTTACTTGATTTTGTTTGTTGGTGCAATTCCCAAGTTGTTTTATTTGCTCTCGATTTTAGTTTTTACAAAATGCACAAAGATGATGTGATAGGGCATCGGGCCATCCATAGTGACGCTGCGGCACCAGGAGGATGGGGGGAAGGGGTGGGCCAGACCGGCATGCGCAGGTAGCCTTTCTCCAACCCTTAGCTGTGCTGTACAGCCAGATGGAGAACCAACACAGACTCCCAGTTCCTGTCTGGGGTCGAACCAGGAAACAGTATTCCCAGCATGAGAAAAGCCCTGGGATTGGCATCTGGGATCCTGCCCAGTGGGCAGCAGTTTCTGACGTCAGGAAGAAGAGGATCGGAGCATGTGGACAGCCATCGGAGCAGGTAAGTGCAATGTTACATATTTTTAATTCTGCCTTCCGTGATGTTTTTAGTTTGTATTCGCCCTCTCCCGCTTCACCACTTTGCAATGGGAGCAGCCGCTACTTCGATATTCGAGTGCCTAGAATTCCTTCAGCGTGTCTCATCAGTTCAATAGTTGTACTATATAAACATTTATTTGAAAGAAACACACATTTCAGACAACCCTCACATCTCCCAGACCTACCACAAACCCAGAACTCATGGTGGTTGCATGAGGGAGTGGGTAGTACACAATACCTGTCCACAATAAGGTTTACAGCGTATTTCTAAAGACTCCCAAATGGTTAACACTTTTAACAGAAGTGGGCGATACATTGATATCGCTGCTGGTGAGGCTGATGTAAAGGCAAGTGAGGAAGCGACCCAATGTTTGATGAGAAACCGTCTGTTGCAGGCGCTTTAACATAAGCTAGGCACTATATTTAGTTGATACCGGAATCAAGCATATCTATAGGGTTATGCCTGAAATACTTCAAACATTGGTCTTTACTAAAACTTTGCTGCTGAGACGTTTTTTGCATTTTTCTACAACTGGAGGGGTTTCCCTCTACACGTCATTCACCACAGAAGCACACCTTAAGCTAGACGCATAAAATACCTTGCAGGCGTAACACAAACTGCTACCAAGCAACAACAGATATACATGGACGTCAATTCACCAAAATGCCAGGGGTAGCGGAAGTGACATTACACGCCCTATGACACCCACTTTCATTCACACACACATACTTACACATTAGTGTGATAAAGAATTGACAGAAAATAAAGAGTTGAGCCCAAGCTGACCCTGTGTTCCTGGCACTGAATTTGCCACCTCCGAGGCCAGGGGTCGCAAAGGCAGTGCCAGGGGTAGCAAAGGGCGAGCCAGGGGTCGCAGCTTCGACCCTTAAATGACGTCCATGATGATATACAGTTTAATGATGCATTGTGGGTGATTTTGGTGGGAGAAACGTTCCCTCTTTCCTGGTACTTTCAGTGACTGTTGCCCCTGGGGTGAACGCCTGGAGGCCTGCAGGATACACGTGGGTGCTGGTGGGGCATGTGTAGTGCCTGCTCCAGCTGTTAAGGTGCATTACACTGGCAACCCATTTCATGTGTCTCTAAGTTCAGGAAATAGGAAAAACAAACTGGGCAAAAGTAGCTAGGAAAGATCCTGCGCTCAATAGGAGAGAAGCAGAGAGACACGGAAAGAAAGGCTCCGCTTTCATAAGATCAAAAAAATGTTGAAATCCCCGCACCTGTCCATAGAGGTGACAATCTCTGGGTGGAGCTTCTCGGCACTACAAGTACCTTAAACATAAAAAGAGGACTGGGCAGTAAACCGTGGAGCTACACCCCCACCCACAACCCCAATGCCTCCCCCACGGATCAAATTATCCACATGGTCAATTAAGGTGATGAATGGGAGAAAAAATGTCCCTGGAATTATAGATATCCATTTGCAGTAAAGTGCCTGGTAATTTCGTGTCTACGTCATCTTTCTCCATTCTGGAAACACAAGCTCGTCATTGCATGTTTCAGGGGTGCCATACCCAGCTGGAATCAGTAATTTTACCAAGCAACTGGTACCCAGGCACATGGTCTACTGTGACGCTCATCTTGAGATCCACTGATGCCTATTCTAGCTTGGGGTCCATTAATGCCTGTTAGAGCCTGTGGACCATTGATGCATATTATAGAATGAAGGCAATTGTTACCTGTTACACCTTGAGACCCATTGATGCTGATTACAGCTGGAATCACATTAATGTCTGCTACTACTTGGGGCTGATTGATGCCCAGAGCTGCTTGGGGCCAATGAGGCCTTTGAGCGTGTCACAGGCTTGGGGCCTAATAACGGCAATTACAGCTTGGGACCTACGGCAACCTGTTACAGATCGCTGCCCATTTGATTCAAATTAAAGCTTCTGACCCACTGAGGCCTGCCACAACTCACTGCCCATCGATAGATACATGCTACATCTTGGGACGCACTTCGGCCTGCTGCAGCTCGCGGCCCACTGATAGATGTTACAGCTTGGGACCCCCTGTGACCTGTTACAGCCTGCTTCTCATTGATTCATGTTACCAGAAAGCTGGGTCTGGGGCTCAGTGGACTAATGCATCCACTTCAGGGTCCTGTGTTCGACCTCATGGTCACAGGTTCAAATCTTGGTGGGTCCACTCAGCCTTTCATCCATCTGAGGTCGATAAAATGAGTACCGTTGAGATGGGTAACAATAAACATCTGTTATTCAGTGCCAAGATACCTCTGGGTGAACATGCGCTTTACAAATACTCTTCTAATGTTATGTTACCTCTTGGAACCCAGTGAGACCTGTTACAGCTCGCTGCCCATTTATACATACGACAACTTGGGCCCACTGCAGCCTGTTACGACACGCTGCCCATCGATACATAATAAAGTTGGGAAACACTGAGAACAGTTTCAGATCGCTGCCTATTGTGTTACAGCTTCGGACCCACAGTGAATCGCAGAAGCCAAAAGGGTTAAGAACCATTGCTCTAAAATATCTGGTCAAAAATCTTGAATGTGTTCCTTCTACATATTAGAACAACTTAGAAGCTACATTTTCTATGAACTCAGAGTACTTTCACCGACACCTCCCGTTCTTGATGGCTAATCCTCACTTTTTCTTTCCATTCATTCAAGTACTTGTTTTCCATCACTTTCATATTTCAAATGTCGCTTTTGGTCCTAAATCTCCCCATGCCAATCTTTCAGGGGGGCTCATTACCCTTTTTCTACCTTAGTTTTCTTGTATTACCGTCAAATGTGTCCACAGTCATCCCCCTGAGCATATGGTCTCTCCTAGTACCCTCCTTACTCTTCTGTTGCAAACGTTCTCCTAGATGATGCAAATGAATATTATATTTCCTATGAGTCGTATTCATAGCCTCTTTGTAGCAAAAGCGATTCATGACTTAAATTAAAATGTGATTATTATAATCAAGGGAACACATGTGTAATTAAATATGAACCAACTGGTCTTTTCTGGGTGTATACTTACATACTGGAGCTGAAAAGAGCTCATTGATATTAACGAGGTGGCTTTGTGTGTTCCGTGTAGCGGTAACACACAGTCTCTATATCATTCCATCCCCCAGGCAGCATCCCATTCTCTCTTCCCCTCCATGTGATCAGTTGAACGGTCCGGACCTGTCCATCCTCTTCTTGCATGGAGCAGTTGACTAGGAGAACCTTGTGTGTGTGTGATGGTTCATTGACTGGCTAATGCTATAATGTGCATGAACATGTGACAGCCGTGCTCTTGCACCATGACGCTGATCCCATGATGATCTGTGCTGGCACCGCATCAGAAATTCCATAACTTCAATCGACGATACTGTAGGCTTTGAACATTCTATGATGCGGAATATTGCACTGTGAGGCATTTTCCTCTAAACACTGGAGAATTATAGCTGATGTTCTCCTTTCTGCCCTGATTTTGTCAGGCTTTTCCCAAGTACAGAGCTGTTTTCCATGGACAAGTTCCACAAGGTTTTACCTGACCAAAGGTGTCCATGAGAAACCCAGTGAGGGAAGTACTGTTACTTTTTTTGCAACATCCCTTAGATCAGAAACTCCAGTTTCCGTACAAAATCGAATGTACAAACTTGTAACGAAGGTGTTTGTGGTGTCACAATGAAGGCATGATGTAATTGTTGTAATCTCTCTCCTTTTTCCCCTGGCTCCTTCCTCGCTGTTGTTTCTTTCCTCCCTGCCCCTTTTGGTATCTTCCCCTTCTCCCCAACTCCTCCTACCTTTTGGAACGTTACCCTAGAGTTCTCTTTGGAATGTTGGACATGTGGCCAGTTACGGCGAGTGGATGACAGAATAAAGGTGCTTGAACTTACCTTGCTTCAGTCTCATCTTTAATTTCAACACTGGCGACGAATTGGCAAAGGGGGCCATTCCTGTCATCTCCCCTTTCTTTACTCTCTCCTTCCTGCTGAATCAACTTGATCAGTTCTGATGTATTGATTACAGAGAAGTGTTCTCTTTAGCTATGAAGAATTTTCTCCCTTTCTGATGGAGCGGAGGTCTCACTGAAGGTATACCAGAGACTTGCTGATTCCTCAGTTGTATTCGTTTGAATTCAGAGAAGGTTTTCTCAATGTCTTCCTTTGAGATATTTTCTCATCCCGGTGGATTCTCTGATTTTCTCCTATCTGTGACACCTTACTGGGCATCCGGATTGCCTGCGCCTGCTGTTTCCTCAAGGTCGTGGGTTGCCTGAAGGAAGCTGCTCTGCTGATCGCTCCTAGCCCTGCTGTGTTGGCGTTAGCGGGTACCTCACGCGTGTCTGTTTTCTCTGAGGCGCTGTCACCATTCCACGCGGATAGCCTTTGTTGAGGACCCTGTTTTCGCTGTTCCTCCTATCCCGATGTCCGATGTGGTTGGTCGACCGGAGAGTGTTTCCTCATGAGTGTACTACTTCTGCTGTTTTCCAGGACATCCTAGCGTGCGAATCATCATCCGTCGAAGTGTCTGTTAGGAGGAGTCCTCACCTCACTACTGTCCGGCGCACCAGCCCCTCAGAACCGTACTACTGTGAAGAGCCCTGTGGGGTTCTCCATTCCAGTGACGCACCAGCTTTTCCAGCTCAGCTGCGTCACAGCAGGACGGCTGCCGGCGCACCACCCTTTTCAGCACCTTTCCTTTCTCTAGGGCTGTGGTGGTCGCCTGCATGTTCGCTTTGCCTCAGTCTGTCATCTCCAGAAGGCACCTCTTGAAAGCTGTGGTGAGTTGAACAAGCGTTGGTACCAGCAACCTTTGTTGTAACAAGTAAGCTTTCCTCGCTTGGTGTTTCAAGGGTTTTGTCCTTTTCACGGCTGCCTCTGACTTTTCTGCAGTTTGCCGAAAGTTCCAAGCCTCAACTTTTACTCTTCTCACCAGAATGTTCCAGCCTTCTTGTTATTTTGCCTATTTTCCCTCCGGTTGAAGGAACTCACTTACTCTGCGGCATCAAGTTTTTCCACGTTTCTTTTGACATTTGGCAGTCTATCAAGCACTCCATATCCTCTTGGTGGTCAAGGTCTCCTGTCGTCGTGTCCTCCACGGTGATACACACACCTTAAATATATTTTTGTACGTATACCCCATGGTGAAGTGGACACCTGACATTCTGCATGTTAGATTTGGGGGTCTCTGGTTGGCACAGGTGAGTACTTGTGACACCCAGGGACCCTCTCCTCTAGTCAGGGCAAGGGACTTACTCTTTAAAATAACCCCTGCTCACTCTCAAGGTTGCGTGGCGTGAGCAGACAAGGCTAAACTTCAGAGCATTATGGGTTAAGCATTTATGACCACATACACTAATTGCAGAAGCCCTTCAGCTGGGCTAAGGAGTAGCTCTCTAGTCTCTCTTCTTCCCATTCTATTCCTTCAATGTCAGAGTCTACAGATGCCGCCTTTTCTCCATTGACTGAATCAGGCATAACTTTTCTTTTTTTTAAAAAGGGAGTTCTCTTGGCAAAAACAAAAATCAACATGTATGTGGCTGCGTTATTGGTCTGAACTCATTACGTGGTGTTCACCAATTACTGTATATTAATCACAAATCGAAATTCGAAATCCTCACCGCTGCCTCCAATGTTAGATTTGGGGGTCTCTGGTTGGCACAGGTGAGTACTTGTGACAACCATGGACCCTCTCCTCTAGTCAGGGCAAGGACTTACTCTTTAAATAACCCATGCTCACCCTCTAGGTTGCGTGGCTTGAGCAGACAAGGCTAAACTTCAGAGTGTTATGGGTTAAGCATTTCTGACCACATACAGTAATTCAATGACACAGCACAAATGGACACCAGTCTAGTTTTGTATCAAAAAATAAGTATCTTTATATAAGGCTTAGCACAAGACTCAAATAACGTTTTTAAAATGAGGCCATAATACTATTTAGCAATAAAATGAGGATTCTGTTAAAAATGCGTAATTCTTGGTTCCTGTGCACGTTGCGCAGTCTTGTCCGACTCTTACAGTTGAAAAACAATGTCAAAAACAAATTAAACCAGCGTTGTGGACTCCGTGGTCCGTGGCGTACACACTGTGGTACGCGTTGACTGACAGTACCTTTTCTGCGATGGGGAGTCTGGTTCAAATGCGGGGTCCGGGACGTGCAGGCAACACAAAGATGCCGGTGGCTCCTCTGCGAGGCGGGCCCCCGCTCTGGTAGGCGTCTCGGTGTGAGGCGTAGAGCAGGGGGGCCTTGAGGAGCAGGGTGGGCGATGCGGGTTGCCTCCGGCGTTCACGGCGTTCGAGCCGTACCTTTGGTTTGTAGCTGCTGATTCAATGCGGGCAGGCGCGGCACGAGGCAGCCAGTACAAGGCGTACGGCCAGGCTCTCTTAGTGCGGCGCGTCCCCGGTGATCACGAGAGCGATGCGAGGTGGCTGGTACCCTTCGTGCGTACGGGCCGTCCTTGGCTTCGGGAGGCACTCTGTTCGGCTTCCAGCAGTGGGGGCGGCGAGGCGAGCAGAGTGGCTCGAAAAGGGGGGAAGAGTGAGGCAGAGTGCGGGCGGCCCAGCGGTACGGTGCAAGGAACGGCTCAAAACAAAGCGGGCTCACATGGTGCAGGGCAAGCTCACCCACAAGTCCTTAGAGATTGTTTGAAGCACAAGTAGCAAAAGTATCTTTCAGTCCTTTTTCTCTCCTTTCTCAGCAAGGCACCCACTGCAGGCTAGTCCACCAGATCAGGGACCAGTACTCCTCCTCACAGCTTCTTCCAGGTCCTTTTCGTCGGTCAGAGGTTCTTCTTGGTCAAACAGGATCTGATTTCTTAGGAGCAGGGCTTCTATACTTATACTGCATTTCTTTTGTTCTTTCAGGACAGGGGGCATTTTCCTAGTTAAGTCCAGTTTCTGAGCACTTTGTTGATGGGATGCATGCTTCTGCTTTCAGTGTGCAGGGTAGAGACATCAGACACTCCGCAGGAGGTGGAGCCAGCATTGTGGTGCGAAGTACAGTCCAGGAGTACTCTGTTGACAGTCTTCCCTCTCTCTTTACAAGGTGCAGGGCAGAGACCTCAGACATTCCACAGGGGGTGGAGCCAGCATTGTGGTGGCAGAGCACAGCCCTATTCAGAACCTAGGTGCACTCCTCCCTCCCTTCTGGCTGTCATCTTCCTATTCACCACCTGGCAGCCCCAGCCTGTCTCATGGAATTCCCCAGCCCTGTCACACACAGAAACCAGACAGCAGATACACATCAGAGCAGAGGCGGGCTGAAATGGTTAGGCAAGCAAATACCAACTTTCTAAAAGTGGTATTTGCAAACACAGAACTTTAAAATAAACTTTACTAAAAGATGTCTTTTATTATTCTGAGTTTAGGCATACTAAACTCGAATTTCTACCATGTTCCCTGAGTCTGTTAGGAATGTAGAATGTAACAATTCCAACAGCCCATTCTGGCCTATGAGAACAGGTAGCCTTACAATAGTGAAAAACGAAAATGGCTGTAATTCACTATTAGGACATGCCACACACATCAGGGCTTGTCCTAGCTTATGCTTACAATGCACCCTGCCCTTGGGCCTACCATAGGGGTGACTAATATGAAGTTAAGGTAAGGTTTAGGGACTGGCAAGTGGGTACACTTGCCCAATCAGCATGACAGTACCAGACTGCATGCAGGTTCTACATCGGCAGACCGCAGACACATTTTACAGGGCTGCTTCTGTGGGTGTCACAACCAGTGCTGCAGGCCCACTAGCAGCATTTGGATTTACATGCCCTAGGCACTCCTGGTTCACTTTACTGGGGTCTGACAGTAAACCAAATAAGTCAATCATGGAAACCAATCAACATATACACTTTATACAGGGAGCACGTGCACTGTGGCACTGATTGGCAGTGATTGGCAGTGGCACAGTGCTCTGAGCAGCTAACATCAGCAAAACGCATGAGGCAACAATAACAAAAATGGAAGTGAGACCCACGCCAATGGTGCGAAGTCTAACGAGTGTCCCCTCCACCTGAAATGTGGGGAGAACTACTCTACCCCAGGGAGTTCTCATCACTAAGGCGGAAAAATCTGGACAGACCGTCAGCATTGGCGTGATCTGTACCAGGGCAAAATTCCACCGTGAATCCCATACCCTGTAGGGAAATGGAAAACCTCAACAGCTTTGGATTCTCACCCCTCATTTGCATCAACCATCTGAGGGGCCTGTGGTCTGTCTGAACCCGAAAGTGAGTCCCAGACAGGTAGGGTCTTAGCTTCTTCAGTGCCCAGACCACAGCAAAAGCCTCACGCTCAATTGCACTCCTTGAAGGATACGGGTTGGTCAAAACCCTCCTCAGTCATCTGTGAGTGAAAAGCCCCTACACCATGCTCTGAAGCGTCTGTCTGCACAAAGAACTCTTTGGAGAAATTGGGTGTCAGGAGCACGGGCGCCGTGCACATGGCAGTTTTCAGGGTCTCAAACGCTTTCAGTTGTCAGTCCAAATCACTTGATTGGGCTGCTTCTTGGGAGTCAGCTCTGTCAAGGGTGCAACAATGTTGCCATAACACTTGACAAACCTCCTGTAGTACCCTCTGAGTCCTAAAAAGGCCCTCACCTCTGTCTAGGTCTTGGGGGTCCCTAAGCCAGGATGGATTCAATCTTTGGTTGGAGGGGCGCCACCTGGTCGCTCCCCACTTGGTGTCCCAAGTACACCACGGAACCCTGCCCGATCTGGCACTTACTCGCCTTGATCGTGAGGCCTGCCTTGCGCAGGGCCATCAACACTTCCCACAGGTGGAGCAGATGTTCTTCCCATGTGACACTGAACACTGCGATGTCATCCAGGTAGGCGGCACTGAACTCACCCAGCCCAACCAACACCTGGTTGACCAACCTCTGAAAGGTGGCAGGGGCATTCTTCATCTCAAATGGCATAACCCGGAACTGGAAATGCACATCTGGTGTGGAGAAGGCTGACCTCTCTTTGGCCCCATCAGTCAGGGCGATCTGCCAGTACCCAGACGTCAAGTCAAACGTACTGAGGTACCGTGCAGCCCCTAACCGATCGATGAGCTCATCAGCTCTGGAGATGGGGTGAGCGTCAGTCTTCGTGACTGAATTGAGTCCTCTGTAGTCCACACAGAACCGGAGTTCGGGTGTGTCACCCGCGCTGCAGCCTTCGGGACCACGACCACTGGGCTGGCCCAAAGACTGCTGGAGGACTCAATCACCCCAAGAGCAAGCATCTTTGAGACCTCCTCTTTGAAGCAGACCCTGACCCTGTCAGTCACCCTGTAAGCCTTGTGCTTCATAGGTAAACTGTCTCCTGTATCCATGTTGGATTTGGCCTTTCTGGCAGGTTCACCCCTGAACTTTTTGCCTTTTAATGTTACATCATTATAGTGATTTCTGGTCTTTGCGCACTTTAGCACTGTGGTGCAGTACAAAGTGCGTGCCCTCTCTGAGTGCGTGTGTGAGATTGGCCTGCCCTCCCATAGGAATGCATGGGGGATATGTGTGTCCATGGTAATTCCTGATGTGTGGGGAGTGCAAGGTTGAGTTTGGTATATGCGGACTCGTGTGATTAAATGCTACGCGATGTGTGCAGCTTTAATGTGTCTAGTGTGGAAGTGCCAATTCTAGAAGTTGGCCTACCTATGCAGTAAATGTGAATTGACTGTCTGGCTTGTGATTGGCTGGAGCTGGCTGGTGTGCCTGGCTCCAGAAGTCAGGATAGGTCTGCCCCGGTGGTGAATGGGGAGATCTGCATGTTGCTGGCAGGGAGGGGCTGCACCTGGGACCTGTATAGGGCTGGGCTTTCCCTCCACAAAGCTGGCTCCGCCCCCTGTGGGCGACTGATGACCCTAGCCTGTTATGTGAATGGGAAGAGGGGCTGAGCAAAACAAACATTTAGGTTTTGGCGCAGTGGCGCAACCTGGACTTTAATGTGATTTCTGCGCTAAATGTGATTTATGTGCTTCTTAGGGTGCTAGGAAATGTACTGTGTAGGATGTTTTGCGCACCCTGTTCTGATACCTCTAGACATATGTTTATGCTTAGGAGGTTGTTTTTCCAAGTATAGGTTCTACTAGGGAGTTCATGGTTCCCTGCGTGATATTTGCCTAAAGTGTTTAGGATTGCGTAGGTGGTACTTACCTTTTACCAGTGGTTACTGGTTGTGTGCCACATTTGTTATTTGGTGCTACAGTTATTATATGTGCTAAGTGTTATTCCTACAAAGTGCTAATTCTACCAAATGCTAGTTCTAAAAGTGCTTATTCCTGACAGTGGCCCACGTAGCCCTGTCCCATGTACATAATCCCCTGTAAATTCTGTCCGTGCCAATGGCACATTGTAAAGTGTGTTTTTCTTATCTAATGTGTTTGGTATAATACAAAGGCTATTTTTACATATAACCTTGTGTGGTGTTCCTTTTGTGGGGGGCCTGGGATGTTGTTGCTGGTGGGTGCGTGCGCAAATACTTAACTTACATTGCCTCCGGGATAAGCCTTCCTGCTCGTGTCTCGTTACCTAGGACTCCTAAACATACTTATTGAGTAAAGTTACAGGCAATGAGGTATCATAACCATGAAATTGACCAAATGTTCTGCATCATCACATTTAAGCATTTTCCTTATGGAGTGGGATGGCGATTGCCATTGGAAAGTAGCAAGCACTCAGCAAAGTTTGTGGCTATTCTCACATATTTTCCATGATTTTTCCTACGCAATTTGACCACCTACACTTGATGCCAAAAATGGCTGATGTAAGTGTGCACATTGGGTGTGAAAAAGAAGGTGGAGAGAAAAAACATTTCACGGTCTAATTCACGTTTGCGTCACAGTCTCTACGACAGACAATCCGCGGAAGAAAGTCTGGGACAATTGAACCAATCACCATAATCTACACATTTCATACACTCATACAGTCATACACCCTGTTTCTTTAAGTGAATCCCGCAAACAATCGGAAATTATATGGAACAGGCTGCCCTCCAAACTGTACGTGCACAGGCCTCTGTTTACCTTCTTTATATTTTTTTTAATGAACGGTTCGTGAAACACAAATGCACATTTTCAAGCTATGCAAGCACTATTCAAACATTGTCCACGCCTCGAAATTAAAGGCCCATGTTGATAAACAGAGTCAGATTCTGAAAGAGGAGATTATGACAGGACTTTGAATAACTATTGTCTTAAAGACAGCAGCCTTCCCATGCAGACTTCTAATCACAGGTGTTGAAGGAAGAGCACGAGGTAAGAACACAGGATAGTATGGATTTTGCATAAGTCATATAAAGTACTACGTACTACATCAAAACTATTTCCAATCAAATAGAACCTGCGGTTCAAAGGTGGAAATTCCGGGCCCCTCCGATCAGCCACTGAGGTAATCGTCACAGGTCACATATGAACCGATTGACCATGGAATGAGGCTGATCGCAGTTGTATCGATACTGCATTGTATGTTCAGAGGTAACATTGAAAACAACGTCACAATTGCACCACAACCGTTTATAAAATAATAGGTTGACAGTGTTTTGTAGAACTGGTTTCAGCGCATCAGAAAGGACAAACAATGACGTCAAAAGCATCATTCAGAAACAGCAGGGCAACATTCATACATAGAGCAATATGGGGACGTATGCGCTCCACACCTGAACACAGGCTCTGTGATGGGGCTGATGCATAGGTTAGTGTGGTACTGAAGAGTCCCTGCCTGAATATGCAGGAGGCAGGATGCACAAATATCCTCCATGTTTAGGTCTCGCCTACAGACAAAACAAGCATTGGCATAGCCAATAGGTATCGCCTTTGGGACCTTATAAGTGTTTAGTTATGCAGCACGATATCCTTGTTTTTACGGCCCTTAGCATCACGCTGTTTGTTCATTTGCATCTCTCAGATGCTGCGAGCCAAGAGATTACAATCTTTACTGCAAGGCTCAAAGCACTTAATTAGCTTGACCTGGTTTCCTTTCACAACTGGCAGAAACAAGTTACCATTTCACACTATACTAGACTTTCAGTCTGTCTTTTTTGTTTCCCTTTTCAGACATTATTTACAGTTGCGGGATAAAGCCGAACTGGCTGCGTGCACCTTGTATGGATGCGGGTGGAAGACACTGGAGCCGATTCTTTGTGCTTGTGAACATATGATCTGCTTCCCAAAGTGGGCCTAAGTCCACTCTGCTGCATCATTAGCATACGTGAAATTGTTCTTCAGTCGTACTTTCTCGCATATTATTCTAGCAGCATCAATATTTGTATTTTAAGTTATGCTTGTGTTATAGTGTACAATGGCGCAGCGCTTCAGGCTGTTTTATAGTTGTAACCTCTGGTCTTACGAATTCCCAACGAATAGCATTACATGTACCAACTGCGTACGGATAGCAGGGTGAGTTTATGTCAGAATTAAGTGCCGTAAATATACAATCACACTTGATGTCAGCAGCGAGCGTGAAACTTGCTGATCTTTTACAATTGCACACGCACCTGCATAAAATAAAACATTCTTATATTAAGGTGTGCTCGTGTTATAGTGTACACGGGCTCAGAGCTTCAGGCTGTTTTATGGTTCTGACCTCTGGCCTTACTAATTCCTAACCAATTGCACGCCATGTATCAACTTCGGAAGGATAGCAGGGTGAGTTGATGTCAGCATTAAAGGGCAGATGCATCAAAGGGTTTTGCCCATTATGTGTCTATGGGAAAATGTGTTGATGCATATGGCCCTGTCAGGGTTTTTTTTTTTAAAAAACATACATAAAATACATTCTTATTTACAATGCAACATTTTAAGGTATTAGCATTATAAATGACAATGGCATTTCTTTATCTATTTTCATAACTAAGACATAGATAAAAACGTAACCATTTACAATGCCGATAGCTCTAACTTTTGCAAATGCGAGACCTATTGCATTGCCAAGGCTTGTTATAAATGGAGTTGCAAATTTTCTTGATGCTATTAATACTGATGCACCTGTCCTAACTGGTAGAAAAATTCCTATTTTAATGTTCGTGGACGACATGCTGATAATCTCAAAAACGCCAGGGGGCTTGCAGCGTGCCCTCCAGCGCTTTGAAGAGTTTTGTCTTCTGAGGGGTCTTAAAATTAATTTCCTAAGGCAACGTTTATGGCATTCAATTAGCATAGATCGTTTAAAGGGAGAATGATGATGGATGGGCTACCCCTGGAGCAGGTTGATGCTTTTATTTATCTTGGCATCAAACTGCAGAAGGATATGAGGTGGAAGCCACACATTGAAGGCATGACACTAAAGCATAGGCAGCTCGCTGGAACCCTAAGAAAAGAATTTAAAACTACTTTTACTAAACCCTTAAGCCCGGTACACCAAAGTTACAATACCAAAGTGGTGAGCTCAGTTCTCTACAGGGCCGAGCTGTGGAACTTTGGAAACCAGGCCCACCTTACAATAGCGGAACACACGTTCTTCAGCGCAATTACTACTATGCCACAGAGTATACCGATGCTCCCTCTAAGGAACGACCTAGGAAGATAAGCTCTGAAGGACCTGGCCATACTACGCCCAATAAGATTCTGGCGTAGAATCTGGTGTACAAAGGAATTGGCCGTGTTCACTCAGGGCCTAAGGGATATCATAAACGCGGACCGCTTCCATGAAATTAGTTGGCTGCGCAAACTGAGAAGTTTGTTAAATAAAATGGGCCTGCAACACCTGTGGGATTCACCCCCCACCGAAACATTCCCAACAAAAAATTGTCTTAAAGAAGTTCATTGGGAAACAATGGTGCATGATGAGTTTAGGCGCCATAATACAACTTCTCTCTCGGGGCTTTTTCTTCAGCCCAAGCCATGCCCTGGCCTTGAGCCGTATTGGGGCATTATTGAGAAACCTCTGGATAGCAAACTCTATTTCCAATTTAGATCTGGATCTCTTCCATTGAAGTGTTTTAAATCTAAATGGTCCGTTATTAGGGGCAACAAATGTCAAGCTCGACACCATGCTGGCTGCAATGGCGAGACTGGAAGAATCGATCCAGCTCACCGCACCTCGCTGGCAACCAAAATTGACAGTGTCGCGATTGACCTCACCCTCTTAAGAGCTGACCATAAGAAACTGGCGGACCGCACTGCGACCCTGGAAAGCGGTATATCGGGGTTTGAACCCCGAGTCGCCCAAGCTGACACACATGTGCAAAACCTACTCAACAGGGTTGAATTTTTAAAAGACCGCGCGGAGGATGCAGAAGGAAGGCCGCGAACAAACAACGTAAGAATCGTGGGAGTGCCGGAGCGATGGGAAGGGAGAGACCCTGCGGTACATAAGGAAGACTGGCTAAAGAACCTACTCCCTGAAGGCACACTATTGCCTCACTTCGTGGTGGAACGAGCACTTCGCGTACAAACACGCCCACTCCCGACGGAGTCAAACCCCAGACCGATTCTGCTCCGCATACTGAATTATCGCGACCGGGACACTATCCTGAGAGAAGCAAGACAGCTCCATGACATCAGAATAGACAATGGCAAAAAATTGTTTTCCCGGATTATACGGTACAAGTCCAGAGACAGAGACATTCCTTCCTCGCAGCTAAACAACGCCTACGTCAACTCGGATTGAAATACTCCCTCTTATTCCCCGCAAAGCTGAGGGTGCTAGCGCAAGACAAGACACACTTCTTCACTGACCCAGAGGAGGTTGAGACTTGGCTGGACAATGGTACGGACACGGCCCCTAGGAGAGCGGCTGGAGCTTCTGCATCGCAGTGAGCCAGGGGCCCTAGGTGGAGACGCAGGAACAGACCGGCGCCGACCGGTGAGACACGAACGTCGACGGGAGCTGGCCCGCCAGAGGAGACCACGCAATGCGAAAAGCAAGATGCCCTGTGCATGGTGATGGAACTCAGCCGCTCCCCAACCATGGATACAGTGCCGAATGCCAGCCCTCGAGACCTCCCTAGTGATGATGAGGCCATCTATGGACTGTCGGATTCCCAGGTTTCTATGGAGCAACTGGATGTCACACCACAAACTGCGGACCTGATTCATTAACTACGACCCGATGTATGGATTGGACTGGTCACCAGATCTGGAACACTGAGGGACCTTGGTGCTTCTGGATGACCCCTGCACATGCCAATCAAATCCACCTGTGACATGATCCCCCTGCGGGCGCTTACTTGCACATAGAGCGGAGTGGTGAGTTTGTCCCCCCTGACGCCTGGTTTCCATTGGGCGGCTGAGCTGCAGAGGGGCTATGGGTCCCCCGGCCGTGGGGTCCGGATGGCCGGCGTCCTGACTTGCCTGGGACTGTAAGTCTCGACTGACCCGGCCGATGGTGACTTCTCTGGGACACACAAAGTAAGGCACATAGGGCTTAGCTTAACACCAGCCTGACCTCATGTGGGTAAACCGGGAGAGGTAGAGGCCCCCTACATATGTTCTGTAGTTATGGCACGGTAACGGTGCACAACGCACAGCGACCCCCCTAGACTTTAGATTTAGGCTATCTCCTTGGGAGTTTGGACGGAGGCATGTTTAGCAACCGCCCTTTTGGTATTATGACTTTGAATTGTTGTTTTTTATGGCTTTTTACATTAGTTGAATTGCTCTCCCTACCCCCCTTTTTTTGCATTGGTGCTGTGGGCAATAATGGCGGTGTCTTTGGAGGTGTGTGCGTGGGTGCTTTGAAGATGCAACTCACGTGGCCAAATGGGTGGTGACGGAGTGGAGAGGGTGAAGTGCTCCCTGTAAAACTAAAATGCCGGAAATGAAGCTCTGCACGTGGTATGCACACACCATCCCGCAGACACCAAATCTACTCATACCTCAAGCGTCACCGTGTCCAAATCGCACTCCTCCAGGAGACACACCTGAACGAGACAGAATCCCGAGCCCTACACTGCAGGTGGCGCAGACAACTCTATGCCACAAGCTACTCATCCTTTGCCTGGGGGGTGCTAGTGTGGGCAAGACCGGGTACTCCCCTGACAGTTACACATACTCACATAGACCCGGAGGGCAGATTTGTAATAGTGAATGATAGATTGGATGGGCGCCCGGTAGTTCTGGTTTCACTGTATGCCCCTAACGTGGACCAAGCTGGCTTCCTGGCGCAACTGTAGGCTAGTCTATCGCCATGGCATGGGATTCCCTGGGTACTGGGTTGCGACTATAATTGTATACTGAACGTAACGTTAGACCGCTCGTTCCCACCACTGCCCAATGCACCAATACTCACTGCTATGAGAGCCTTTCTAGACTGGGCCACACAATGGGATCTGCACGATGCCAGGGGCACTCGTAATCCACTTGCTAAGGTGTACTCCTACTACTCGGGAGCGCACTCCCTACATGTGCAGTTGGACAGGTACATGGTGTCTAGCGAACTTCTTCCCCACATCACGGACACATACTACATGGGCCGCACACACTCAGACCACAACCCAGACGTGTTGGACTTGACATGGGCACAGCCGCGCCCACCGGTACCTACCTGGAGATTACAGCCAGATTTGCTCCTAGACGCCCCGTTCCGGAACTCTATACATGCACAGACAGCACTCTATTTTGAGGAAAACACTGGCGCTGCATCCACCCCACAGGTAGAATGGGATGCGTTTAAGGTAGTGATTAGGGGGCACTGCCTAGGAACCCAAGCTACTGCTAGGAAGCAGCTGGAAAGGGATTTGACAAGGGTTGAGGCAAGCCTACTACAGGGGGAGCAAGAAGAGAGGGAGGGAGACGAGCGGAGAATATCGGAGGCTAGAGCGGAGCATGAGAAACTGTTAGATAGATTGCGCCACCTCAATTATGCGGCCTACTCAGCGCGCACACATCATATGGGCGACAAGCCAGGTAAACTGCTAGCCTGGTTGATCAGGCAGGAGGACCGCATGACACCAATGATGGCAATAAAGACCGAACTGGGCGGGGTGGCATACACACAAGACAAGATACATGAGGCCTTCACTGCACACTACCGCACACTCTACGGCTCTCGGGTGCGAGTCACCACTGCTGATATCGCCGATTCACTCAGCAATGTCACCCTGGGGGAACTGGATGATAACCAGCGTACCGACATGGGGGCCCCGCTCGTGCCAGATCAGCTGCGTACAGCCATCTTCGCCCTCTCCAATGGCAAATCACCGGGTCCGGATGGGCTACCCGCAGAGTTTTACAAGGCCTACGCTGACATACTGGTTCCCGAACTGCTTCGAGTGTACGCGGCGGCTCTCGAAGATTCCGATCTACCCCCCACGCTAAACTAAGCTAATCTCATCTCCCTCCCGAAACCGGACAAGGGTAGCACACACCTAGGCTCCTACCGATCATTAGCCTTATTAAACACAGACTATAAAATGCTGGCCTCAACACTAGCCCAACGACTGGCCCCATTTGTTACCACCCTAGTGCACGGGGATCAAAATGGTTTCGTGCCTACTAGGAGTACCTCACAAAATATAAGAAGGCTGTTCAGGGTACAAGAATATGCCAGGCGACAATGGCCGCAGTCTGGGCGCCTGTTGCTAGATTTGGAGAAGGCCTTTGACTCTGTGGAGTGGCTTTATTTGATAGCGGTACAGCGAAAATTTTACCTTGGAGATCACTATATAGACATGGTGAGCCTGCTATACCGGAGGCCTGAGGTGCAGGTCCGCACAGGCAGTCTTCTGTCAGAATCCATCATAATCAAACGCGGCACCAGACAAGGATGCCCACTGTCCCCATTGCCCTTCTCGCTTGCAATGGAACCTCTAGCGGAAATATTGAGCTTTAAGGGAGCAGAATGGGGAATCCCGCTGGCGGATGGCGTGCACACGGTCTCGCTTTATGCGGACGACCTGCTCTTATATGTTAAAAACTTAGCGCATATACCCCCAGTGCTGTCTGACATCTTCCGCACTTTCGAGGCAATGTCAGGACTCAGGGTCAACTGGACCAAATCTAGGGTATACTTGTTTAGCTCGGACACACGAGAAAGCGAGATCAACATAAGTGGCACGTGACTCGCCTGGTACCCGACTACATTCAGATATCTGGGTATTTACATTTATAGGTCCCCAACTGAAGTACTAGAGGGCAACCTGGTGAGGACAATCTCCTCTGTACAGGCACAAATAGCCTTTTGGAAGACCCTCCCACTTAATGTGCCTGGCCGAGTGACGCTAACTAAAATGATAATACTACCGAGGTTATTGTATTATTATTCCAACATCCCAGTGTACGTCCCGACCCGCGTCTTCCGAGGGCTGGAAACTCTGATTAGGAGCCTTATCTGGCATGCGGGGCGACCTCATGTGGCATTGAAAAAACTTTATGCACCCATAAATGCAAGAGGCCTCGCGGTCCCCAACCATGAACTTTACTATCTTGTGGCGCAGCTGCAATGGGTGGCCGGTTGGCTGAGTGGCAAGAACCTAGGTGACACAGCCACAGACACCACAAAGCTAACCCTGGTGCAGATCCAAGCTTTATTCCACCCTTTGACCAAAATTGCCTGCCCGAAGCAGTTACACTTGGCGGTGGCCCGCAAATGCTACACACGCAGCCTACGGTTAACGCACGCAACTAAGCCCTATGCCCCGGTCCTGCCTTTCCTGGGTACTCCCCGAACCGGAGGAGTGGTGACGGAAGCTGCATTGGACCAATGGACGAGGGCTGGAGTGGATACCATGGCGGATCTATATGCGGATGGTACCCTGATACCCTTTGAGGCGCTAGCAGAAGACACAGGCCTTCCGGCAGGACAGTTTCTGCAGCACGCATCCATAATACGCACATACACGCAGGCATGGGGTGACATCACGGAAGAACTGCCAACACACCAATTGGTACAATATCTACATGTCATGGGGAATGGATCACAAGTGATTCACTGGTTAGTGCAGGCACTATTGTCGCATACACAGGTCACTCTTCAGCCACTGCGAGACAAATGGGCGGCGGATAGGGGGAAGGACTGGACAGACAAGGAGTGGGAAATGATACTGAAAAGTCCCATCTATATACCACGTAACTCCCGATTTAAACTCATACAGTTTTATATATTACATAGGGCATACCTATCGCCGAATATAATTAACCAATACTTTGCAACGACCACTGCCGAGTGCCCCAGATGCTCGCTAACTGATGCAGATCTCCTCCATATGCTGTGGAGCTGCCCGAGGATATATTCATACTGGCACACAGTGACGACACTATTTCAAAAGGTACTGACACGCAATTACAGCACACATGGGAGGCATGTTTGCTAGGCCTCTATAAAAGGATGAAAACAAATAACGTTCTCTCCAAATTCTGGGACCTCGGCCTTGTCACGGCCAAAAGACTTCTCACTAAATGCTGGAAGCACAGTGAACCCCCACAAGTCAAGCACTGGCATACCTCGTTTGACAACTGGGCGAGGGCAGAAAGCATTGTCCTGCATAGGGAAGAGACAGTAGGGCACAGGAAATTCCCCATAGCGCAACTCTGGGATGAAGCATTGAGAACATTCCACCAGGCATGTATGGACCAGGGAGTCACTTGAACCCCCCTTCTTTTGAGGTGGGAGCAGCATAGCAGCGGCGGAGGAGGGAAGCATGTCCTAAGTAACAGAGACTCTTAACGCCGACATGCAGCATACCACGCTCACGGCCAACAGTGATCCCCCCGCCCTGAGACGAGGCTGCTGCTTATCTCCACTTTTCCCTTATGACATACAAGACCTGTCACATCGAGGTCGTGATCGTGAATGACCCCCGCACACACCCCACATTCCAGAAGCATTACGCCTGTCGCGCCAGAGACACGCGCCATGAGAGAGACACCCCCACACTGCCTGCACTCACCACCCTTTTCTTTTCCATTTTTTCTTTTTTCCCCCTTTTTCTTTCTTTTTTACCCTACATTTGCCAGTCTTTATTTCGGCCATATTGTTGCTGGGTTGTTTATTCCTCACATATAATTGATCTTAAGATGTTGGTGTTGAAACGGCTTAACCGCAAGACAGGTTTGTTTGATTGTTTGCATTATAAACTTTTGAATATCTCATTCTTACCCTCGAATGTGTCCGGAACATAACGCATACACGAGGAGACACTCAGATACAGTGTCATTTGATCAAGGTCTAATAGCAACGGTGGGACTGAAAAGTCCACAAGACGTAACCATACAGCAAATTACTAGCCAGGGGACCCATGCAGTCCTCGCTACTCATAGACATAGCAAGATGCTCGCAGCTGACTATCTCAGCACAAACTGTTTCTACAAACACGAACCATAATGCAAAGAAATTACCACTACCATCATGCAGCTCCCCCAACATAGTATCCATTGAAAAGTGCAGTGGGAATACATTCTTAACAAGCACAGCAACGCTCGGGTAGGTCGAGCTTAATAAAGTTTCTTTTATGCTTTTCATATTACCACATTATCGGCCCTGTGTAATGTACCATGTGACTACTGTTTCTAAATGTTTCACTAAACTACAGGACTGTAATGAACAATTGGGGGGATAGCCTGTGTATGTTTATTGATGAGAGCATTGTAATGTGTCAGTGATGATATGTTGTAAGACATAAAATCAATAAAATACATCAAAAAAAAAAAGAAAATTAGGGGCAACAAATGTCACTTATGCACTACACAGGTAGAATCATTTGCACACGTGCTCTTTGTTTATCCTGCGTACGCTAGCCCACGTAAAGTTTGGCTGGTTCAGCTACGTAAGAACCTGGCTACAAGATCACATACCGCAGCCCTGCGTATCCTTTTCACTGATCCATCTCCCAGGTATGCAGTTCCGGTGGCAAAATATTTGAGGTGGATGTGGATTATACGCACTAAACAAATCAAGGATGAATAAAGTGCAGGATGAGGTCCCACTAGTGCGCAGGATTGAGCTTACGTCGTCCTGCGGGCTCCTCTACCCTTGCTGATGGGCTAACGATTGTTTTATGTGTGTTATTTTAACAATGTGTCTTTTTAATCTTCTTATTATTTTTTAACATAATGATGGTCCTGATTGCTTATTTGCACAATTGTTTAATTCAGATCTTAAATTTCTGTAATTATTGTTCCACTTCTTTTTAATTACAATGCTTTTATGACTTGCATAGGCGAATAAAGCTTTCTTGACTTGACATTTTACAGCTTTGGACTCACTGTGGCCTGTTACAGCTCGCTGCCAATTGATACATTTTACCGCTTGGGACCCCGTGTGACCTGTTACACCTCGCTGTGCATTGATTCAAATTACAGCTTGGAACCCATTTCGGCATGTAGCAGCTCGTTACTCATTGATACATATTGCATTTTGGGACCCACTGAAACCTGGAACAGCTGGGCACCCATTAATAAATGATACAGCTGTTACAGCTTTCTTCTCATTGATTCATGTTACCTGTCGGAACCCACTGAGACCTGTTACAGTTCACTACCCATTGATACATGTTACCTCTCGGGACATACTGAGACCTGTTACAGCTCTCTGCCCATTTATACATACAATTTCCTGCAAAATCCGCAAATTCGCACGCAGCGGATTTTTTTTGCGGCGCGCGGCGTTGGTGATACAATTTTTGCGGCGCGCGGCGTTTATCATCGTTTGCCGAGTTGTTTTTCTCGATATTTTGCGAGTGCTGCGCCATTTTGGATCTTGCTGTGTGATCCCGCGGGAATTTGGCGAGCGCGATTACGTCATCGCGGCTTGCCAACTTGCACAGCGATAGTTTGTCAACGCGAGTACGGCGAGATCACGTCTCGCGGTACTTCGCAATTGCGAGATTTGAGATGCGGCGAGCAGCAACAATCTCGCACAAGCTAAAATATAAAATTTGCAATTCTGCACAAGAAATCCACCAGCAAGCAGCATAAACCTTCTTGAAATGATGATTTTTATCTTAATAACTCCTTAGGTTGACATTTGCCTGCACTTTTTTAGCGAGGAGTCCATTTTGGGGAGGGGGGGAGGGGGGTGGGAGGAAGGAAGTGCCCCACAGTCTTCAACTTCCTGTTCCTGTCCAGCAGGCTCCTCCCAGTGCTTTGTCCATCTCCTGGTCACTTTTCATTTGGATCTGGAGCTGGAAGGATTACTTTTTGTGGATGCTGCTGGATATTTGGATTTGAGGCCTTTTTGACTTTCTCTGGATCACTGTTGGATTAGAAATTTTACAAGTAAGTTTGTTTGGGGCATTACAGTTGCTGCAACTAAAATTTTGGAATTTTCGATTTTTGGGCTGTTTTGGGGCCTTTTGCCCAGGGGTACTCAGTGGTGGGTGGACTGAGTCTTTCTGTGGGTTGTCTTGAACTTAAACATCATGGAGGGCATGGATGGATTGGGATTGTGCTGATTTTTCAGTGATTTTCGTTTTTTGGGGCTGTACTTATGGCCTTTTCACCAGGGGTATTTGAGTCTAGCATGGGCCTAGTCTTTCTGTGGGGTGTCTTGAACTTAAACATCATGGAGAGCATGGATGGAATGTGATTGTGCTGATTTTCCAGTGATTTTCGTTTTTTGGGGCTGTACTTGTGGCCTTTTCACCAGGGGTATTTGAGTCTAGCATGGGCCTAGTCTTTCTGTGGGGTGTCTTGAACTTAAACATCCTGGAGGGCATGGATGGAATGGGATTGTGCTGATTTTGCAGTGTTTTTCGATTTTTGGGGGTGTTCATGGGGAGGGACAGGCCATGTGGCTGGGGGCCATTTTGAGTGCTGCTACAGGCCCTGGCCATGTGCTGGGAGGCAAGTGGCCATTTTGAATGCAGGCTTTGTTGTTAGGCCTGCAACCATTTTGCCTACTTTTCAACCTTTATGCCCAGGGGTAGTGAGTCTTGCATGGGCCTAGTCTTTCTGTGGGTTGTCTTGAATTTAAACATCATGGAGGGCATGGATGGATTGGGATTGTGCTGATTTTTCAGTGATATTCGTTTTTTGGGGCTGTACTTGTGGCCTTTTCACCAGGGGTATTTGAGTCTAGCATGGGCCTAGTCTTTCTGTGGGTTGTCTTGAATTTAAACATCATGGAGGGCATGGATGGATTGGGATTGTGCTGATTTTTCAGTGATTTTCGTTTTTTGGGGCTGTACTTGTGGCCTTTTCACCAGGGGTATTTGAGTCTAGCATGGGCCTAGTCTTTCTGTGGGCTGTCTTGAAGTTAAACATCATGGAGGGCATGGATGGAATGGGATTGTGCTGATTTTGCAGTGTTTTTATATTTTTGGGGGTGTTCATGGGGAGGGACAGGCCGTGTGGCTGGGGGCCATTTTGAGTGCTGCTACAGGCCCTAGCCATGTGCTGGGAGGCAAGTGGCCATTTTGAATGCAGGCTTTGTTGTTAGGCCTGCAACCATTTCACCTACTTTTCAACCTTTATGCCCAGGGGTAGTGAGTCTTGCATGGGCCTAGTCTTTCTGTGGGTTGTCTTGAATTTAAACATCATGGAGGGCATGGATGGATTGGGATTGTGCTGATTTTTCAGTGATTTTCGTTTTTTGGGGCTGTACTTGTGGCCTTTTCACCAGGGGTATTTGAGTCTAGCATGGGCCTAGTCTTTCTGTGGGTTGTCTTGAATTTAAACATCATGGAGGGCATGGATGGATTGGGATTGTGCTGATTTTTCAGTGATTTTCGTTTTTTGGGGCTGTACTTGTGGCCTTCTCACCAGGGGTATTTGAGTCTAGCATGGGCCTAGTCTTTCTGTGGGCTGTCTTGAAGTTAAACATCATGAAGGGCATGGATGGAATGGGATTGTGCTGATTTTGCAGTGTTTTTCGATTTTTGGGGGTGTTCATGGGGAGGGACAGGCCATGTGGCTGGGGGCCATTTTGAGTGCTGCTACAGGCACTGGCCATGTGCTGGGAGGCAAGTGGCCATTTTGAATGCAGGCATTGTTGTTAGGCCTGCAACCATTTTGCCTACTTTTCAACCTTTATGCCCAGGGGTAGTGAGTCTTGCATGGGCCTAGTCTTTCAGTGGGTTGTCTTGAATTTAAACATCATGGAGGGCATGGATGGATTGGGATTGTGCTGATTTTTCAGTGATTTTCGTTTTTTGGAGCTGTACTTGTGGCCTTTTCACCAGGGGTATTTGAGTCTAGCATGGGCCTAGTCTTTCTGTGGGTTGTCCTGAATTTAAACATCATGGAGGGCATGGATGGATTGGGATTGTGCTGATTTTTCAGTGATTTTCATTTTTTGGGGCTGTACTTGTGGCCTTTTCACCAGGGGTATTTGAGTCTAGCATGGGCCTAGTCTTTCTGTGGGCTGTCTTGAACTTAAACATCATGGAGGGCATGGTTGGATTGGGATTGTGCTGATTTTTCAGTGATTTTCGTTTTTTGGGGCTGTACTTGTGGCCTTTTCACCAGGGGTATTTGAGTCTAGCATGGGCCTAGTCTTTCTGTGGGGTGTCTTGAACTTAAACATCATGGAGGGCATGGATGGAATGGGATTGTGCTGATTTTTCAGTGATTTTCGTTTTTTGGGGCTGTACTTGTGGCCTTTTCACCAGGGGTATTTGAGTCTAGCATGGGCCTAGTCTTTCTGTGGGGTGTCTTGAACTTAAACATCATGGAGAGCATGGATGGAATGGGATTGTGCTTATTTTTCAGTGATTTTCGTTTTTTGGGGCTGTACTTGTGGCCTTTTCACCAGGGGTATTTGAGTCTAGCATGGGCCTAGTCTTTCTGTGGGGTGTCTTGAACTTAAACATCATGGAGGGCATGGATGGAATGGGATTGTGCTGATTTTGCAGTGTTTTTCGATTTTTGGGGGTGTTCATGGGGAGGGACAGGCCATGTGGCTGGGGGCCATTTTGAGTGCTGCTACAGGCCCTGGCCATGTGCTGGGAGGCAAGTGGCCATTTTGAATGCAGGCTTTGTAGTTAGGCCTGCAACCATTTTGCCTACTTTTCAACCTTTATGCCCAGGGGTGGTGAGTCTTGCATGGGCCTAGTCTTTCTGTGGGTTGTCTTGAATTTAAACATCATGGAGGGCATGGATGGATTGGGATTGTGCTGATTTTTCAGTGATTTTCGTTTTGTGGGGCTGTACTTGTGGCCTTTTCACCAGGGGTATTTGAGTCTAGCATGGGCCTAGTCTTTCTGTGGGTTTTCTTGAATTTAAACATCATGGAGGGCATGGATGGATTGGGATTGTGCTGATTTTTCAGTGATTTTCGTTTTTTGGAGCTGTACTTGTGGCCTTTTCACCAGGGGTATTTGAGTCTAGCATGGGCCTAGTCTTTCTGTGGGGTGTCTTGAACTTACAAAAAACACAAATTTTTATGGAGGGTCAAGGGGAATATTTAAAGACCTGTCTGCTCACTCCCCTAGTCAAGTACGAAACAACAAAAGAGCAGACCAGGTCTGAGGGTAGTGTGTCACTATACCAATGACTCTGAAACGATCAGATGCACGTGTGTATCAATGTTGTTGGAAGTGTTTGGACACAATAGAGGCTTGGAAAAAGTCCCATCAGACCACCCAGCTGGTGGAGTTTACGTCACGTGGGACTTGCTGATCAAACCTCACCACACCTAGCCGTATAGTGCTGTAGTGGAAGAGGATGTCAGCGATCCAGCCACTATGTTTGTCATGAAGTGGACTAAATAAAGTGCAGTGCTCCAAAAAATATTTTAGTGATAAATTAAAATTGTCTACACTGGCTCAGGAAGAGCGTACATACTGAAGTCAGTGTGTCAATGGTTAAAAACACGCCTGGTAGAAATATTAAACTACCCTGTGGCGTTGTGCAATCGGTCGACATGTTTCAGCCTAAGGGGCAATTCCCCAGCTTTCTTCAGGACCTCAGGTGTATAATCGCTACTGCCACTATAACCACAAGTGATATGTTAAACTAGAAATTTAAATACGTTTACTGATAGACAGGACCAATACATATCTACCAGGAACTAGAACGCTTGGACGTCCACTGGCGGAGGAGGAACAAATCTTCTTCCTATCAACAAACAAGAGAATTTTTTGTTGTACAACAACATTAAATAACACAAATACAACCGCCTGAATACAGATGAACCGCACAGAGAACACACTTGCATGAATTAATTTACATTCTGCATATATAGGCTCAAGCATACTAGCTTAATCATGCAGAGGCATTTCCTCACGGTGATACTCACCCAGCCTTGTGTGGGTGAAGACCTCACCTCACCCGGCAACCGCTCGGGAGTATGAGGCCCCGCTCTACAGTGTAGAAAAAGGACAAAGTAAGTACACAACTATACAGTGTCCAAGCCAATTGCTCTACACAAATAACCCAACGAACGTGTGATAGGTACCCAACTGCCAGACATGAGCCCACACACATCAACCCCAATGGCACATTGGAAATCGCACAAGCTGCGAGATATGTCATGTCACATAGCCCAATATAGACACATAAGAGTGTCCCTTATACACTTTGTAGATGGTTTATGAATACCTAAATAGAAAAAGGCATTGCCTTGAACCTCTTTTGGTGGTATTAAAATGAGGAGCTAATAGTGGCCCTAAGGGGACCGGCTGGGCTGTCTATATATTAAGGGCTCCTATGCTGACAAAAATAATAGAAGAGAAAACCGAAGTCCTCTCTTGCTGCACAATGGCATCAAAGTTCAGGGCCGTCTAGGCTAAAAGGCCTTATTTAAACTGAACGAGCTAGCTGAAGTGCAGGAGCTGGCTAAAATACGGAGGGTCCGGAAGGACACTCACCTGTCCGTCGGTACCCCTGTAGTTGCACCAAGCGGAAGTGGAGGTGCTGATGGGTCCGCTTTGTACCCATTAAGTAACCACCAACGAGTGGTGATCAACCCGGAAGAAACTTTCAGGGCAAGCGCGAAAAAGGACACTGTCTCGTTGCGCATGCGCGCTCAATTACGGAACCGCCGGTAATGGTATAATTAAATAAGACATATTACTCTCTTCTCTGGAGTGGGAGCATGTGAGAATGCTGGATCGATGATGCGTCCGAAGCCTCCCATAGGAAGCAAAATAATGCGCTCGGTTTTGGTGTCTAACGCTAATTTGACGCGCATGACCAAGAGGGGTGAACACTAATCCCATTGTCATGCGCCCGACACAAAGCTGCAACCCGGGCTTCTAGATAATTAAAGAGATTCAAAATAAACGGATGTCTCTGGCGTATGTCCCCAAGGAAGCCCGGGTTGCAGCTTTGTGTCGGGCGCATAACAATGGGATTAGTGTTCACCCCTCTTGGTCATGCGCGTCAAATTGTGCTGATTTTTCAGTGATTTTCGTTTTTTGGGGCTGTACTTGTGGACTTTTCACCAGGGGTATTTGAGTCTAGCATGGGCCTAGTCTTTCTGTGGGCTGTCTTGAACTTAAACATCATGGAGGGCATGGATGGAATGGGATTGTGCTGATTTTTCTGGGTTTTTTTTCGATTTTTTTGGGGTGTATAACTGAACTGATGTTCCTCTGTCTTCCATTGTTTTTAGGTGCACAAGACTCAAGAGAACCACCAGTGCCAGGAAGAAGTCCTGCAGCGGTGTGTGTGTGCAGCATAACGTCACGCGACGTCACGTCTGGCCTCAGACAACTCTGCAATTCGTGCAACTGCGGCCTGCTGTCTGACCTGCTCTGAAGAAGATGGCCCCAAAAAAAGGTGTCCGTAGCTCCTCTAGCAAGAAAGTTGCTAGTAAGGAGCAGAAGAAGCAAGTTACCAAGGAGGCTGGTGTGCCAACCGCCACGTTTTTTGGGAGCAAAAAAAAAAGTACGCCTGCAGCAGCAGCAGGATCTGCTGGGGACCAAGCTGGGAGCAGCACCCCTGCTCCATTGGGTTCAGTGCCTCCACCACCACGCCAACTTAAGTCAAAGCCCTTGAGTGCTTCAGAGGCAGTCAGTGTACTTCTCCAATCACCATCGACCAGTGATGTTGGCTCATCGCAAGAAAGTAGCAGCAATGTCCCTGAATCAACACAGGTTGTTGTAACTCATCTGACAAGTGTTGAACAACCACAGCCGCAACAACAACACCATGTGCAAGTACAAGCCCAAGTACATGTGGAAGGAGAGGCAGCAAAAGGAGATGCGCAAGCAGAGGTGCATGGAGGGTCACAAGTGCCCACAATAGTTGTTCCTCCCGAAGTAGGGGCACATCAGGAAATCGACAATCAAGCCGAGGTATCATTGGAAGCCACTCCTCCTGATGATCATTCATTGTCTTCCACATCCCTAGCAAGGAAAAGATCAAGGGGGGTGTCTACATCTTCTTCAAGCCCACCTCCTTCTGATGATATGGATGAAACTTGGGAACCACCACTGCGGTCTGAGAGTGAGGCACACCATGATCTGACAAAGGTACCTAAGCGTAAAAGGAAGGTCGTCGAAAAACTCATAGCTATGGAGTGTGATGAGGCTCAACAAGAAGTGACAGATACTGCTGGTGATGAAGCCTCTCACGATGACGACGAGCCAGTCATCACAAAGGTCACTGCAGCCCCAGCGGGCATGCAGCAAAGAGACATTTTGACCCTATCCCGAGAAGCTGCTGAGCGTGATGATGATGTCGACGAGGAGGCAATGGAAATACAACAATCATTGGATTTGGAGTTAACTAGTACACCAACACCTACCGCTTCCATATTTCTTCCTCGCAAGAAGGGACCTCGATCCACCTCGACCTCAATTCGTGGTGGTGAAAGTGCAAAACGTACTGAAGTTCGGCAATCCACATCCTCCACTTCATCTGGCATTAGCAGCAGGACCACCACCACCAGTATCGCCGCCTCCTCCGGCCCCCAAAGACATTTCAAGTCTCCAGTTTGGGACTTCTTTAGTGTTTGCCCAAAAATGGAAAACGTAGCCATTTGTAGCATTTGTAAGCTTCGAGTTAGTCGTGGTAAGTTTGGTACCAACTATGGTACCGGAGGCCAGAGAGGTCATCTTAGGAGAGCGCACCCTGTCCAATGGTTTCCGCACCTAGAGGCATTCAAGGAAGACAGAATTGCACGTAATGAAAACGTTGATTTTTCATCTGATGATGACGAGGAGGAAGAAGACGATTCAAACACTTCACTTACACCCAGTACCCCTGTCAGCAGCACACCCCATGTGAGGCACACCAAGAGTGTGGGAGAGGGTGAGACATCAATGCGGAAAAGTTCATCAGCGAGCGTAACTGGGTCGAAGATATCATCATCATCCCGTAAATCCTTGGTCCAGGGCAACATTAAAAAGATGTTGTTTACAGAAGCGCAATATGAACACAACCACCCACTGACGCGTCTGTATAACACTAAGCTGGCTAAAATGCTAGCTCTGGACCTTCTCCCTTTTTCTTTTGTAGAAGGGGTTGGTTTTCTAGAATTAGTGGCAGAGCTCTGCCCTAAATGGAAGGTTCCTAGCCGGTTCTATTTTGCCCGAGTTGCGGTTCCAGCACTACATGAGGGAATAATGCCAATTGAGCTCAATCGCTTTGCAAATGCTGTAAATGAAGCAATTGATGGTACTATACCACTTAAAACGTATAAACCCCGCCAAGCAGCCAGACAAGAAGTCTGGTACTCCGAAGACCTGAGACACATGAAACAAAAGACCAGGAAGCTTGAAAAGGTGTGGAGACATTCTCGGAAGCCGGAGGATAAACAATGCTACCTAACATCCCTTAGATCCTATCATAAGGCAATAAGGATGGCTCGGAAAAGCCATATTGCGATGCAACTTGCAGAGGCTGGGAAGGACTCTAAAGTTCTTTTTCAAATCCTGCAAACTTTTACCAAGCCTGTAGCATGCGAGACGGTGGAGATTGCTTCCCAAGAACTATGTGACAGGATCTCATCCTTCTTTATGAAGAAAATTGACACGATCTATGCTAAGATATTGGCCACTAAATCAATGGAAGTGGCCGATCCTAACAACCTCCCTCACAATAGTATACAGCAGAACATACTGGGCAATCTTTTAAAAAACTTTCCCCTTATTTCTTTGGAGGAAGTCATTTCCCTTATAAAAGTAATTAAGAGCGGTAGTCCGCAGGATACTGTTCCCGCCCGGATCATGCCTATGCTGGCTGATATTCTTGGTCCAGACATACAGAAACTGATTAATCTGTCATTAAGCACGGGAGAAGTCCCGAGAGATTGGAAACGGGCATTGGTAAGACCGCTAAGGAAAAATACCACCATTCCTTGGACGTATCTTGCCAACCTGCGACCCATCTCTCTCCTTCCCTTTATGGGCAAGATGATGGAGAAGTTTGTTAATGGACATCTGTCCAGGTTTGTTGAGGAGACACATGGACTGGATCCCTCTCAGTCGGGTTTCAGGCCGAGACACAGCACCGAGACCACCTTGCTGTCAGTCGCAGACGATCTACGTATGTACCAGGATAGGGGTTATTCCATCATCCTGGTTCTGCTGGATCTGTCTGCGGCGTTCGACACCGTGTCACATGACATCATGACCACCAGACTTGTTAACATCGGTCTGGAAGGTGTAGCTCTGGCATGGCTGAGGAGTTTCCTGACCGACCGCACCCAGACCGTCACCTTGGGTGCCTACCGGTCAGAGGAGTTGGGGATCTCAAAGGGGGTGCCACAGGGGTCTTGCTTAAGCCCGACCCTGTTTAATATCTATGTGGCCCCCCTGGCAAACATCATGAGATCCCATGGGTTCATCCCTATGTCATACGCGGATGACACCCAACTCCTCTTCCCGTTTAAACATCTTACGGATACGGTCAGGAACTCTTTCTCCTTGGGGATGAAGGCAGTAGCTCACTGGATGGCATCAAACTTCCTGCAATGCAATGTGGCAAAAACGGAGGTGATGCTGTTCGGTGAGGCAAAGCTCCTATGGTCCCCAGACTGGTGGCCGCAAGACCTTGGCCCAGTCCCAGAGTCAAAGCAGGTGGTAAAAATTCTCGGTGTGCCTCTGGACCAGGAGCTCTCTTTAAAACAAAAAAGCAATCAAGTAGTAGGCTCATGTTTCCATGTGATCGCTATGCTGAGGAAAGTCTTCCCCTTGCTCCCTGATACAACTAGGAGAACGTTAGTGCAGGCCCTTATACTGAGTCGACTGGACTACTGCAACGGGATGCTCCTATCAGTAAACGAGGGAGTTATCGCGAGATTGCAGGTAGTCCAGAACACGGCGGCCCGTCTTGTCCTAAATCAGCCTCCCCGCACACCATCGAAGCCTCTTCTGAACACCCTACATTGGCTACCTATCAAACAAAGGGTGAAATACAAGATAGGGTGCACTATACATAGAAGTCTCCAGAACAAAGGCCCAGAGTATCTAAACAATAGATTCTCTCTCTATAGGCCTGCTCGATCCTTGAGATCCAGTGAACAAGGTCTTTTACAAGTTCCAAGAGCCAGAAAGACCAGACAAGGTGGAAGAGCTCTGTCCATTGCCGGACCAAGATTGTGGAACAGCCTTCCTCTCTCCTTGAGACTTTGTCAGGAGTATCTCCCATTTAGGAAACAGTTAAAAACCTTCTTATTTCCTAATTAATTAATGACATCTGCCTACCTATTGTTACAAGCTGAAAAGGTTCTCAAAGGCTCGGAGATACTCCTCCGGGAGATGATCCTAGCGCGATACAAACCCGCAAATAAATAAATAAATAAATACATGAAGATGTTCTGAAGGTGATTGGGGCAGCTTTGCAGAAGAGTGCTGTTCACACTATACATCTGACAACAGACATGTGGACCAGTGGCGCAGGCGCTGATTACATGTGCATCACTGCACACTGGGTCTCTTTTTCAGGGGTTAAAGCAAAGCTAAACACAGGTGTTGACACGGACATTGTTTTTAAAGCTGCTCGGAAACATGCAACACTAGCCATGTTTGGTTTGGAGAAACGTCACACAGCAGAAAACATTTTGGATGTCTTTAATACAAAGGTCCCTAACTGGCTGTCCCCACTAAAACGCCAGGTTGGTTATGTTTCCACGGACAATGGCGCCAATATAGTTAATGCCATGAGGCAGGGTGACTATTTCAGAGTGCCGTGTTTGGCGCACTGTATAAACCTGGTTGTCCAAAAATCCTTGGGTAATAAAGACAGTGCAGCGTACAGAGTATTGGACACCTGCCGAAAAATGTGCAACCATTTCAGCCATTCTTTTAAGGCCCGGAAGCAGCTGAGGAGCCTGCTATATCAACGTCAAATGCCAGTGAAAGCACTCATCCAGGAGGTGGTAACACGTTGGAACTCAACCTTCTACATGCTTGAGCGTCTGTATGAGCAGTATACGGTACTCGATCAATATTTCTTGACAGAGAGTACAGAGGACCTGAGGATGGGTGCGGCGCAATGGAACATAGTTCAAAGCCTGACACGCATGCTTCGTCCTTTTGAGTTCTTCACGCGTGCAGTCAGCAAGGAGGACTGTAATTTGGGAAAAGCTATCCCATTGTTGTACATGCTGGAGGACCAACTGAAGGAGGTGTGTTCTGTGTTTGAAAAAGATGTAAAAAACCAAGACTCTTTTGCTCTGGCTGAGAAATTATTAGAGCTCCTACAAGGTGATGAACGTCTTAAAAAGATCCACTCAGAAGAGCATTACATTTGTGCTACTATTCTGGATCCACGCTACAAAAAGGCGCTGGCAGGCCAAGCATTCTTTCCATTTGATGATGAACATGTTCCAAAGTACAAACATTGGCTAGCCTTGTCAGCCAAGAGGTTTGAAATAGAACGGCTGAAAATTGAAGGAAATGGCAGTACATCAGCAGGCCATCCCCAGTCAAAACAATCCACTTCTGCACCTGTGGCTGTGGCACAAGTGACCTCTCAGCCGTTAAAGACACCGGCAACCGGATCATCTGCACCAGACACAACAGAAACATTGGAGGCTGAAGAGGATTGGCTAGCTCTGCGTGGGTTTGGTTCTCAAAAGGTCAGAGGCACAGCAAGAGCTAAGCAAAGTGGAGGAACCTTGGATGAGGACCTTGAGTCGATGGTGAAGGACTATCTGAATGACTCAACAGAGGTCTATGTTAATTCTGACCCATTGGCGTATTGGCATGGGAAAAAAGAATTGTGGCCACAGCTCACCAACCTGGATTTAAACTACTTGTCTTGCCCACTCGCAAGCGTGTCTTCTGAACGTGTTTTCAGTGCTGCTGGTGGCATTGTAACTCCCAAACGGAGCCGCCTCTCGCCCAAAAATGTGGAGAGGTTAACAATGATCAAGATGAATCAGCACCTCATACCACCAGATTTCAGAGTACGAGAAATCGAGCCGGGTGAAGACGAGGTGGCCAGCAACATAGATGAGGGAATTTCTACTCTGTCAGGTGACACTGAGCTCACCCTGCCTGAATTCGCAGAGTATGATGACGAAGCCTTATTCTCATTCCTGGACCGTGATACTGAGCCCTGAAAATGAGACAACGAATCAATAACTTTCTTGTTCGTCCTTATTCACTTTTATTCCTGTGTGTCTGTCTTTCTTTGTTGTGCACAGTTAATATATTTCAAACTTTAATCAGATAATCACAAAAACAAGCCCATCAGCAGAACTGTCTTCACTGGTTTGCTAATTGATTTGAAGTTGCCGCAGTCTGCATTCCTCAGGTTCACAAGTTCAGAAGAACATGCTCCTCTATCCTCCTCCTTCAGACTCCTATTTCCATCAAACCAGAGGGCTGGTTTACGCCCAATGAAGAAAGACTCAGCACTTGTGGGGGTGTTGTTCTACCTCTTTGCAGGTGAGTTGACGGCTCTGGGACCATTGTTGGGAAGCTCTAATACCGGATAAAAGTGTTTTGGACCAAATCCGAGGCGGAATTTTTTTTGTGTTTTTGATGACTTGCTTGCCTTTGAGGTGCTCTTAGGGGGGGTTCCGTCTGTTTGTGGGTGAGTTTCGGGGTCTGGGAGCACTGCTGGGACACTCTAATCTTGATTGCATTTGCTGTTCAGGAAATCCGTGGTGGCAACCCCGACTTATGGCCTAGCTACGCAGAGCGTTTGGACCGAAGGCCGAGAAATATTGCAAGTATGAGATTTTGCTTTTGGCCTGTTTGGGGGTGTTATGCTTCTTGGCGGGTAGGTTGGCGGGCCTTGGGGAATTCCTGGGAAGGTCTAATACCGGGTTGAAGTGGTTGGGACAAAATCCAGGCCGATTTTTGTTGTTGCTATTTCTGACATTTTGCTCAATGTAGCGTTTTCGGGGGCCTGTTTGGGGGGCTTCCTGGTGTTTGTGGGTGGGTTTCGGGGTCTGGGCGCACTGCTGGCTATATATACTTTACTTTGCAAGAGGTTTGAAGCAAATCCAATGTTGCAGAGGGGAGTTAGGGCCTAGCTGCAGAGCGCGCGCGGAGTGATTTGGGAAATTTGGGAAAAACTGACAAAGTCCCCATTTTTGTACTTTTGCTCTTTGGCTGTTTGGGGGTCTTCTACTCGTTTTCTCCTGGGTTGACGGTGCTGGGGCCATTGCTGGGAAGCTCTAATACCGGATAAAAGTGGTTTGGACCAAATCCCAGGCGGAATTTTTTTTGTGTTTTTGATGACTTGCTTGCCTTTGAGGTGCTCTTAGGGGGGGTTCCGTCTGTTTGTGGGTGAGTTTCGGGGTCTGGGAGCACTGCTGGGACACTCTAATCTTGATTGCATTTGCTTTTCAGGAAATCCGTGGTGGCAACCCCGACTTATGGCCAAGCTACGCAGCGCGTTTGGACCGAAGGCCGAGAAATATTGCAAGTATGAGATTTTGCTTTTGGCCTGTTTGGGGGTGTTATGCTTTTTGGCGGGTGGGTTGGCGGGTCTTGGGGCATTCCTGGGAAGGTCTAATACCGGGTAGAAGTGGTTGGGACAAAATCCTCGCGGAAAAGCCTTTTGGCACTTTTTGTAACTTAGGGTTCGTTAGGGTTAGCCCTAGCAGCAGGATTGCATGTGTTTCGGGGTGTTCTAGATTTTTGCAACTGAGTTCTGGGGTCTTAGAGCACTCGTGAGAATGTGTAATTTTGGTTGCAAGTCATTTGAAGAAAATCCATGGTGGGAAAGGGGGGATTTGGCATAGTTAAAGAAAGCCTTTGCCACTATTCTTAACTTAGGGTTTGTTAGGGTTAGCAGTATTTCTATTGCATGTGTTTGGGTGGGGGGGGTTTCGAGTCTTGGAGCGATGCTGGCTATGGATACTTTTGCTTGGTTGCTTGCAAGTGGTTTGAATGCAATCCACGGTGGGTAAGGGGTAATTAGTAAGGGGGTACTTCGGCCTACTTTTACTTTCAAAGTAAGTTTTGTCACCAGTTTTCTGCTAGGCCTCGTTTTTTGAGATTTGATTGGGGGTCTTCTACATTTTTGCGACTGGCTTTAGTAAGGGTCTGGGTGGGAGCACTGCTGGGAAGATCTGATTGTGTTCTAAAACACAGTTTACAGTACACCTAGCTTGAGGGGAAAGATCCGCTACATTAATTTGCCCCTACTTATTTATCCTTCAAAAGGTGGCTCAGAGTACACACTTTCAAAAATATTGTACTGTCTACGAGGAAAATCAAAGTGTGACTTTTTGCACTCCACAGCCTACATACCTTAGATTTATTTATCAGTGGTGTTGTAATATTATATCACTTCCTGTTTTTCATTGAATGATTACAGGCCGGGTTTCAGTCTCTGCAATGGGGAAAAAAGGATGGAGTCAGGCTTCACATTAGCGAGACACAATTCAGCATCAGGCAGGCAGTGGACAGGGTGTCTTCTGGTGACCAACATCGATGGACGAAGCGTCGGCTGCAATGGAGGAGTGCCGCTAATAAGAGGATTTTTTTTCTGCAGGCAACTTACTTACCACTTTCAACAGGACAACTACAACAACATAGATACAGTATCCCTTGCCTTTTTCTCTGACTGTGACTGCATTTCTTGGATCTCTCTCTGCTTCTAAATTGATCCTTTAACACATCACTTAGTCCACTCCACTATCACATCTGCACTACACATAGTCATTTGTAAGTGCTCCTACGTAATTCGCAAGTCGCAGCACGCCCCAGCCCGTAGAGGACTGGGATGGCCCCAATGATGAAGCATGTCACTAAGGGGCAACCCTGGTGAGTGAGGGAATACCTAGAAAAAGAGCAATTTCTCCTTTTCTATCTACTATACCTTCCAGACCAACCCTATTGAGTGTTGTGAATGGATTTATAGTGACCAGCAAGGCTCTCAGGTATCTGGCTACAGAGACCTTATGTTGAATATAGTTATCAATAATTCCACACACGACCTGTACTGTCGCATTCTTTCTTCCACAGTTGTCGAAAGTACTACTTACTTTTCACTGACATGCATGCAGTAGTGCATGCACTTTCAAAGATTGATGGATAGGTTTGTACCCAAAGAATTGTTTATGTTCAATTGTTTGTCTATGCTGTGCTTTTTTTACAGGGTGTCTTCTGGTGACCAACATCGATGGACGAAGCGTCGGCTGCAATGGAGGAGTGCCGCTAATAAGAGGATTTTTTTTCTGCAGGCAACTTACTTACCACTTTCAACAGGACAACTACAACAACATAGATACAGTATCCCTTGCCTTTTTCTCTGACTGTGACTGCATTTCTTGGATCTCTCTCTGCTTCTAAATTGATCCCTTAACACATCACTTTGTCCACTCCACTATCACATCTGCACCACACATAGTCATTTGTAAGTGCTCCTACGTAATTCGTAAGTCGCAGCACGCCCCAGCCCGTAGAGGACTGGGATGGCCCCAATGATGAAGCATGTCACCAAGGGGCAACCCTGGTGAGTGAGGGGACACCTAGAAAAAGAGCAATTTCTCCTTTTCTATCTACTATTCCTTCCAGACCAACCCCATTGAGTGTTGTGAATGGATTTATAGTGACCAGCAAGGCTCTCAGGTATCTGGCTACAGAGACCTTATGTTGAATATAGTTATCAATAATTCCACACACGCCCTGTACTGTCGCATTCTTTCTTCCACAGTTGTCGAAAGTACTACTTACTTTTCACTGACATGCATGCAGTAGTGCATGCACTTTCAAAGATTGATGGATAGGTTTGTACCCAAAGAATTGTTTATGTTCAATTGTTTGTCTATGCTGTGCTTTTTTTACAGGGTGTCTTCTGGTGGCCAACATCGATGGACGAAGCGTCGGCTGCAATGGAGGAGTGCCGCTAATAAGATTTTTTTTCTGCAGGCAACTTACTTACCACTTTCAACAGGACAACTACAACAACATAGATACAGTATCCCTTGCCTTTTTCTCTGGCTGTGACTGCATTTCTTGGATCTCTCTCTGCTTCTAAATTGATCCCTTAACACATCACTTAGTCCACTCCACTATCACATCTGCACCACACATAGTCATTTGTAAGTGCTCCTACGTAATTCACAAGTCGCAGCACGCCCCAGCCCGTAGAGGACTGGGATGGCCCCAATGATGCAGCATGTCACCAAGGGGCAACCCTGGTGAGTGAGGGGACACCTAGAAAAAGAGCAATTTCTCCTTTTCTATCTACTATACCTTCCAGACCAACCCCATTGAGTGTTGTTGTGAATGGATTTATAGTGACCAGCAAGGCTCTCAGGTATCTGGCTACAGAGACCTTATGTTGAATATAGTTATCAATAATTCCACACACGCCCTGTACTGTCGCATTCTTTCTTCCACAGTTGTCGAAAGTACTACTTACTTTTCACTGACATGCATGCAGTAGTGCATGCACTTTCAAAGATTGATGGATAGGTTTGTACCCAAAGATTTGTTTATGTTCACAATTGTTTGTCCATGCTGTGCTATTTTTTCTTGTCTCCCAAAACATTTCCCAAAAACCCCGTACCCATCCATTTTTCAAACCCTAACCCTCTTCCCCCGGGCTGTGTGGTTTTCATTGATGTGTGACTAAATTACAGCAATAAATCCACACACTTGCTGGGGAGGATAAGGTGATAGCAACAGGCTGGTGAAGAAATCCGAGGATATATTCTTACTCTGATTGACAAAGACCCATGGCTAATGTCAAAGAACTTCAACCGAATTAGTTATACTTTAACATTTGTTAGGCTACAATGTGGCACTGTTCTAGTGTACTTCTGTCACCTGCTATATTCTCTATTGTACCGTTGTATTGCTCAGGAGGACAAACCAGATTTCATTTTTTTTTTCATAGGCATGCAACTGCCACTGTGTCACACCACTAGTACCACCGCTATGAGGAAATGTTAGCCGCCCAGGATTGCCAACCTTATTCGCTGTTTCCCGTGGAGCCAGCCCTGGGCCTAGCCCTACTTGCAAACAGAAATTACAGGTAAGATAGGCGTTTGGTTGGAGGTAGTATAATGGAGTATTAGGAGAGACGAGAGATTGGATTGACGTTAGTACTACTAAAGTCCTAGTGAGGAAATATAAATTTTTGGTCAAGTTATGTTCCCTATCGTGTACCCCACCGTCTCCATGTACGAGCTTAAAGTGCATGTAACTTCCCTCCTGTGCCAGCTATGAAGACGCAACTACATTTGCGTCCAACGTTAACATGTCCTCTTTCAGACCCACCCAGAATGGGTTGAATAGTCCGTTCCTAAGTATGCCATGCCAACGTCTTTTTGTAGTGTACTTTACACGTTTTTCAGCTCTGGCGAAGCAGGCCCTGAATTCTGCCATCGAGCCTTTTCCTGCTTTCTGACTCTGAAAGGCCTCAGCCCAGGCTGTCTCTGTACCCGTGACCTCTGCCTTACTCTTTGCGCGGCTCACCGCGTTTAGCTCAGCCTGCTGCCTGCCAAGACTGAATTCAACCTTCAAGTTATCTGTTTCCCTCTCCGAAAATGCATTCCTGCCTACTAGTTTAAGTAAACATCCCCCCAGCTGCAGAGCGAAGGGCCTGGCCTTACTGTCTCCGTGCAAGTGATTCATAGCCCCTGTTACCATGGAAGGCCCATGCCCCCCTCGCATCTCATGCAGACACTTAGACGCTTATACACGCACTCACAGTCAGTATAGAATAGCTTCTGCCCCAGAGACCTTTCCGCCCAGATAGTATGGTTCCCAAACATCAGATATCAGATATGATAGAAGTACGAGTTGATCTGACATGCCAGACTTCTGTCTCTTTCCGCCACTGTAAATGTCAAGTCCCCTGCACCCTCCAGTTTCACGTCAATCACACGTCATGCAGCTGCGCGCGCATCCAGGCCTCAGATTTCTGCTGACATTGCAAGATTCTGCTTTTGTTGCCACCCACTTATGACACCTACCTATGACGTTTCTAGCACACACCTCTATGTTCACGCCTAGTTCACGGCTTCTAATTACGCATTATTACCACGTGTGTGTTTTATCTTGTTTCCCTCAGCTGTTACGCCTACTATATTGGTTTCTATAATGTAACTCAAGTATATAAGCTATGTATTGTCAATAAAATATTGCTCTATCCCTTCCTGCACCCCAGTGGTGGCAGGAACAAGATATCCGGTCATGACCATTCCTTTTTAAGGAATAAAACCCCTAAGAACTCTAACACCACGGACTCTGCCTTTTTCTTTCCGACTTGAGTTATTATTGATTAAGTACTTACCTGCATAGAAATTAGGACGGTAAATCAAATATTTACCACACTAGGACTATTCAGGAAAACAAACTTACTGTTAAACCCCCACCCACCAGACTCAAAAGCAGTAAAAAACAGGTATGGTCAGATAAAGTTTCAAAAAGTATATTTTTATAGCCCTAACAAAATAATCTCCTGCAAGACCCTCCCTAACCCCAACGGTTGTCCTTCAAAAGTCCCCAAAAATCCCAACTCCCAATTCCCACCCCCCAAAAGTCTCTAAAAAAGGGGCAAGGGACACTATGGCAGGGTGCTGTTGGAATTAGCAGCCAGGGCATCATGCTCCTTGCGGAGGGTGGCAAGTTCGAAGCGGAGGCCCTCCACCACGTTCTTATAGTTATGGACCTCCTGCTCCAGGTAGGACAGTCTGAGGGATAAGCGGCGCCGGTGTGCCTTGCAAATCCTGTGAGGGGCAGCTGCTTTCTTTGCTGCTGGGCGGTGGCGTTTGGCTTTGGTAGCCCGGCTCCGTACCGCCGGAGCACTGCGCTGGCTGGCAGCCCGCACGGAGGAGGATGCAGCTGTCCCAGTGGACGTTGTTGTTGTACCAGACTGCGTCTCCTCCTCCTCCAGGGCCACCAGCCGCCGATATTCAGCGACAGTGGCATCCAGCCTCCGTTGCCGGGCCATTCGAGCCAGCTCCTTCCTCCTTGATGGTGTCTTGGATTTGGAATGAGCTACTACATGAAAAAAGAAAGACATAGTCTGTAACCAATGCTCCTTAAGATTAACACAAAATGATTGAGCAGAAAGTTGTCACAGTACAAGTAGCAAATTGAAAGCACAGTACATAACTATTGAGAACAGTATCTATGTAACCTCCGACTTCTTCATCCTTGCTCTAACATTAGTGGGAGTTTCAGGAACAAATTCTACGAGCACTATGGACTTCCATTACAGTCGACTATGACAGTACACCACTCTTATTCTTCTTCTTCTCTCTTGTTTAGGAAAATTGGTACGTTATCTTATGCAAGCCGGCATAATGCCAGCGCAGTGAACTTGCACCCGAGAAAAACAGACGCACACCATGGTGAGTGAGACAGACTTGCGTTACTATACCGGTCCAGTACATGCAGGTGGTGAAGCTCTTACTTTTCTATTACGGGTGGCACTGAGAATACTCTGTTAAAAGGGCTACTGGTTAATTAATTTAGCTTTCACCCTACAGTGCAAATGAGTATTAGAAAAGGAAAATGAAGAAGCTAAATTATCTGATTATCTATCACTTCACATGGGATGTATTTGATGACATATGGGATGACTTTAGGTGCTTTGCTTATTATTGAGTGAACAGTGATACCCCCACACATGAATGACGTACTACTACTAAACTAAAGTTATTAAGAGAGGTAGGGAGTGTCCACCGTAATAACCGGATATATGCTGTGCTTGCAGTTGCAATACAAACTACTGCTACTATTCATGGTAGTATTTGGACAACGTTGCAACTTCTTTTCCTTGCCTTTCCTACACTGGAACGGACGTGCGGGTGCGGTGTTACATGCTCTTCAAAGTAACACTCAGTTCATCCAGTGACCGTCTACTCTCTCTAGATACACATATGCTATCTAAGAGTCAGATAGTACCATGAATGATCCAGGCATCCATCCATTCAAAGTATATTGCACACATACAGTTTCTGTCTCACCCACCCAGGCTGTTCTCCTTCCACCCATCCTTGCTTCATCATTCACCCAGCCATGCACCATACCATTTTCTTACCTTCCCAGCCACCTCGGGGACCAAGCAAACACATATAATTCTTCTTTGCCAGTCATCATTACATTTCTCGTGCTTCCACACTTACTTACACCCTTCTTTCGCTTTTCGTTGATCCCATCCATCAAGTTCACCTCAGATCTGATTGGGATTCTTCTCGCCAAAATCTTCAAAGCTAAGTCGAAGTACATTTAGAGGAGGCTACTACCTGCTTTTTTTATAATACACCCGTGCAGAAAGCACACTCTGCAGTCTTCAATCTCAATGACTAAGGAATGTATAGCTTACCTCTGCCCGCCACCACCGTGTGAACCCTCACAGGCATGTCCTTGTCCGGCACTTGCACCGCCTCCTCCCCAGAGTTGTCCTCCTCGTCCAATGCCACCACCACCTCCGCGCTGGCCCCGTCTCCAGATGTTCCACCTACAAAGTACATTTAATAATGTTAGAATACACCACTCACTACTATATAATATTTGGTCTAGGAGGAAGAAAGAATTGTGAAAAAAACAGTATACAATTTAATAATTTATGACTGTGTACTCTAGAGTAAAAATTTCCCTTTTTCCAGGGAAGGCTGTTGTCTTGCTGCACTTGTTGGCACAACTGATGAATGTTTGCTTTTTACTTTTTAACACGCACCACTTTTTTTCCTAACAGACAGAACCTTGACTTCTAACAACACGAGCAGGATCAAGTTCAAACCAGGTGAGAGCTCGGCTCGACCACAAGAAATGTGTCCAATTAATCGTCAGCACTAAGCACTTTTCCATTTTCAGTTACACGTTCACTTTTATGACAAACTTGAATTTAATAAATGTGTTTACTTTTAATAAAGCTTTTAAACTTAACTAGACTCTGTGGTTTTTGGTCCTCCAGACTAGAGTGGATGAGCTAAAGGTTTTCGAATTTTTGCAAGCATGAGTCCGTGCCTCTGCCATCGGTGACTTTGGGAGCTAAATGACTCTGCCACACTATCTAGTCAGTAAGGAGATTGGGGGTTCAACTACAAAGTCTGTTATCACTGAGGTATGTGTAAAGTCTAACAGTTACAGCACCTATTATAATTGATAAGCTAAGCGATGCATTATTTAGTGTCCATAGTTCTGTTTGTGCAGATTTGTCCCTGCAACAGTAGTAGAATGGGTTGTCCTCCTATCCAAACCAAAAGTAAAGTAGTATCTTATTCTTTCTTGGTGGTCATTCACCTTTTTATTGTTGGCAATGGTCAAAGCATAAACATTTAGAATACTTGAAAAGACATTATGGACAATCCCAGAGGACTGCACTCAGTGCATAGAGCTATTGCTGACTAGAATGGGAGTCCAATGGAAATGCCAAATGTGCAATCTTAGTTAGCTACACAGACAGACTAATGAGAATAATCTAGTAATACCACACGGAGTCATAGTCGAGGCAGGATAAGAATTTAGATCCTGTCTACAAGAAGATCAAAGACGATTTAGAAAAAATTGAATGAGGAACGCTAGGAAAAAATAAGTACTCTATATTAAAATTAAAACTTACTGGGGCCAGCAAAGGAGCCCTCGCCTGCCCGGTCCTGGCCTGCATCGTCAACAGCACCCTCCTCCTCCTCCTCCTGTGTCCTCCTCTTGCCCCTGGGGGAAGCTGATGTACAACATGAAAGAAAGAAAAACAGAAAACATGGATGATATTTCTCAACCAAATCAAACATTTCAAAAGAACTAACAAAGTAACAAAATATTTTTGCGAAATAGCAAATAGGGAACGACTCCACGGGATATATTATTGACCAATCTCATGTGGTCGACTACGTCATTACTTTAGTATTGCTTGATTTGCGGACCGTCGAATTGGAAACTACCCTATGTAACTCACTAAACAAAGTACTAAAAAGGTTTGCCTAGGATTGGCAGGCAGCAGTCCGCAGCACGCAAAGTGACAGCCAAAGTCCATCGTGATTGAAGATCAGCGACAACACTAAAGTTTCCTACTACATTAACCAGTCATTAAAATACTCAAACTATTAATCCACCACCACTATTTCTTCTTATCGCCATGTGTACAAAGGAAGGACTGGACTTGAGTCTGTAGGGGCTGATTTAGGAGGCCCTTGCGGCTCTTTTGCTCCATTGTTGTGTGACTTTTGTGACGCAGCGACAGCACAAAAGAGGCGCAATGGTGCGGCGTATATTAACAACGTGACGCATATGGGAGATGCATCACGTTGTAAAGCCCTGCGCCAATAGGGGGCGTTCCAGCGCAAGGGAGGGCGTTCCTGCGCAGGAACGCATCCTAAAATTGGCTGAGGGAATTCTACAAGATTTCAATCAGTCACTTTGAGGACAATGACGCGTGACTCAAACCCTGCGCTTGCTTGAAGCACACGTAAGGCTTGACGCAGCATTGGGGAGATAGGGCACCCCAGAGCATTGATGGAGCTGCACCATCGTTGCGACGCAACTCCAGCAATGCGCCGCCTTTACGGCACAGATGCGTAACGCTTTGGTGACATTTTGGGCCCATGGTGCGCCGCATTGTAAATACGGCGCACCATGGGTGATGGTGGCGTGACGCACAATTACTGGCGCATCCCTGCTACTTTGCAGGGATGCGCCGGTAATTAAAAATCTGAACCTTAGTGTGTAGCATTACGCAGTTCTTTCAACTACACTCATACATAATTTCACAGGCCAATGAAATGAACACAAAATCTAAAACAAATAAGCATAGTAGCAACACTACTGAGAAGAAGGAGAGCAGTGTACCTGAAATGCACAGAAGATTTTGAAATATAATTTACCTACAATGTAATGAGCAGCATTATTGCTCTTGGTAAAAAACAAAAATTTGCAATATAATAACACAGCAGGAGAAAACATAGTAATAAAGACATAGCTACTACTACTCACCAAGCCCGGGGATCTCAAGGCCAATGAGGTCGAGCAGGTCTCGCTCACGGGTCAGGACATCCGTCCTGCGGTGGGTGGCCTGGTTGTAGGTGCGCCAGACCCGAGAGTGGTGGTAAATGGCCTGGCACACCTTCTCCCACCGCTTCCGGCGCTCCCGGGCCCCGTACCCGGCACTGATCTTGCCGCCTCCCATGATGGTCCTGGGGAGGCGGCGCTGAACATAAAAAATGAGTTGGCCCACCTCCTCCGGGGTAAAGATCTCCCTGGGTACGACCTCCTCCCCCCTCAAACGCCCGCACGGGAGCCGGACACGGGGTGTGGGACCCTTCCCCTTCTCGGGATGCTTCCCGGCTCCCTTCACCATGGTCTGGGCGGAAAGGAATAAAGAAAATAGAATAGGGAAGAGAAGAAAAGAAAAGAGTTTACAAAAGTAGTTTAAAATTAACCAAAAGTAGCAGTAAACACAAAAATATAGGGCTAGAAAAATAGAGGGATAGATAATAAGTAAAATAGATTAAAAAAAACTTCAAACAAGCAAAGGATGGCAGAGATTGACAGAGGATACAAAGACCATGCCCAGAACCATAGCAATGAATGAGAAACAAGATGGCCGCGCCCGTTCACGACCGCGCAGGTAAGTTCGCGCAAGATTTTCCTTGCAAACACGCGCGAAACTGTACTGGCAAGCCGCAGACTTTGCGAGATTACACTTCGCGCCCGGAAACGGAAATACGTCAGGCAAACAAGATGGCTGCGCCCTTGAACGACCGCGAGGGTAACTTCGCGCCTTGCGCTACGAGCGGCTCGCAAAAACGCACAAAACCTTGCCAACTAACACGCCGCAAAAAAAACAAATTGCATATTCGCACGAATTTGCAGCTTCCGAATCCGATCTCGTGCGTGTTCGCGCCCCGCGAACCCCGCGAAATTGCAGAAAAACGAGTTTTTCAAAACTGAAAGCACTCGGCAGGGGCAAGAGTTCAAACTCATCATTAGTAACAATTCCCGGTAGTGCTTCCTGACTGGGGCCCCTCCAGAATTCAGTTGCTAGTTGCAACAATTGTATGACCCTGCTCTGACCCTCACAGCAGGCTCATAGAATAGCTACAAGTAGGCCACAAAGGTCCTGGGGAAAAAAAATGCACTGCAACAGAAAGCAAAATTACAGATAAGGAAGCAGGTGCCAGACTGGAATTTTAAAACAGTGACACATTAATAAACTAACCCCAAATTAATTCATCTCAGTTGAAGCAGGGCTGGTGTGCTTGCTTTTCCCCCCCATAATCTACAGTAATGATGAACCAGAGGGTGGCATTGATGTAACAGAGGGTTGCAGTGGTGAAACAGAGGGTGCTGGGAACCTGTGATGATGAACCAGACGTAGAAACAACATAATTTGCGACCGTTGCGCGCCGAAATGTAAGTTCGCAATTGCGAACTGGTACGAAACCCTCGCGAACTGGCAGAAATCCTTGCGAACACACAAAAAAAAATTCGCAAGAATTCGCGGATTTTGCGGATTGCGAGTTCGCAAATCCGCAAAATTAGCGAACGCGAGATTCGCAAAATTCGCCCATACTTAATAATAAAGTTTGGTGACACGCTGGGAACAGTTACAGCTCGCTGCCCATTGATACATAATAAAGTCTGGGACACGCTGAGAACAGTTACAGCTCGCTGCCCATTGATACATACTAAAGTCTGGGACACGCTGAGAACAGTTACAGATCGCTGCCCATTGATACATAATAAAGTCTGGGACATGCTGAGAACAGCTACAGATCGCTGCCCATTAATACTTAATAAAGTCGGGGACACGCTGAGAACAGTTACAGCTCGCTGCCCATTGATGCATAATAAAGTCTGGGACACGCTGAGAACAGTTACAGATCGCTGCCCATTGATACATATTAAAGTCTGGGACACGCTGAGAACCGTTACAGCTCGCTGCTCATTGATACATAATAAAGTCTGGGACACGCTGAGAACAGTTACAGATCGCTGCCCATTGATACATAATAAAGTCTGGGACACACTGAGAACAGCTACAGATCGCTGCCCATTAATACATAATAAAGTCGGGGACACGCTGAGAACAGTTACAGCTCGCTGCCCATTGATACATAATAAAGTCTGGGACACGCTGAGAACAGTTGCAGATCGCTGCCCATTGATACATATTAAAGTCTGGGACACGCTGAGAACCGTTACAGCTCGCTGCCCATTGATACATAATAAAGTCTGGGATACTCTGAGAACAGTTACAGATCGCTGCTCATTGATACATAATAAAGTCTGGGACACGCTGAGAACCGTTACAGTTCGCTGCCCATTGATACATAATAAAGTCTGGGACACTGCTCTAAAATATCTGCTAAAAAATCTTGAATGTGTTCCTTCTATATATTAGAACTTGGAATCTACATTTTCAATGAACACTGTACCTTCACCGACACCTCCCGTTCTTCATGTCTAATCCTCACTTTTCCTTACGATTCATAAAAGTATTTCTTTTCTTTTCCATCCCTTTCTTTTTTTAAATGTAGCTTTTGATCCTAAATCTTCCCTTGCCAATCTTTCAGGGGGGCTCATTACCCTTTTACTACATTAGTTTTCTTTTATTACTGTCAAATGTGTCCACAGTCATCCCCCTGAGCATGTGCTCTCTCCTAGTACCCTCCATACTCTTCTGCTGCAAACGTTCTCCTATATGATGTAAATGAATATTCTTCTATTTCCTATGGGCCGTATTCATAGCTTCATTATAACAAAAGCCATTCATGAGTTAAATTAAAATGTGATTATTGTAATCAAGGGAACACATGTGCAATTAAATATGAATACACTGGTCTTTTCTGGGTATATACTTACATACTGGAGCTAAAAAGAGCTCATTGATATTAACGAGGTGGCTTTGTGTGTTCCATGTAGCGGTAAAACACAGTCCCTATATCATTCCATCCCCCAGGCACCATCCCATTCTCTCTTCCCCTCCATGTGATCAGTTGAACGTTCCGGACCTGTCCATCCTCTTCTTGGGTGGAGCAGTTGACTGGGAGAACCTTGTGAATGTGTGATGGTTCATTGACTGGCTAATGCTATAATGTGCATGAACATGTGATAGCCGTGCTCTTGCACCATGATGCTGATCCCATAATGACCAGTGTAGTGTAGTTTCTTTTTCCCTAATAGGCTCTGCGCATTGGAATAATATACACTATCGTTTTGGCATAGGACTGAGGTCAGTATGCCTCTATCGAGTACATTAAACTCAATTACTTTGTGTGCCAGCTAACTCAGAGGCCACTAGAAACTCCTTGAAAAACAAGAAGGGAGTAGTTTCTGACAACCGCATAAACATGACAACTTTGTTTTTCCCTTTGGAATCGGAATATGTCTGAGAATCGTGGAAAAAATAGATAACAGTTTCACTCAGTCAATCGGGCATGCTTAGTTTCTTTAGAATTACACAGAAAGAATAGATGGGCGTTTCAATAAAAGGATTTATTGAACAGTCTTGTTTCTCATGTAAGAGATATGAGCTGTTACAATCGCAAGACAGTATGCAAGATATATTACGTACAGCGTAAGCAGTAAGAAGAAATAATACTGCAATAGCATTGTCGTTTAGCTATGACACATATTCATATACTTATACATAAATAAGACAGGCTAAAAAGTGGATACTCATCTGATGCTTCTAACTAGTTCTACCCCAGTGTACCTAACCTAAGTGTAGTATAAGGTAAGACGTATGTGCTGTATTCTATAGTATGGTAAGCTATAGTTTTGTATGCCAAGAGTCCCTCTAGGTTCTAGTCTGCTCCATACCTTAGAATGAGAGAGGTGGGAATCTCTTTCCAGGTCTCAAACTCTTACACCCCGCGAAGGGAGTCAGAACACTGGAAGCTGGATTCTCTGCGAGCAAGGATGACAGCATCTAGTCAGTGCATTGGCTGGGACATAAATTCTCCTGGGGTTGTGGTTTCTTCCGAACTTGCCGAGGCGAGCCAAGGCAAATCAAGCCGTCCAGCCGTCGGGAAGGTATATTTATACCTGGGAGGTGCCTTGGAATGTTAGCATTGACGTAAAGTCGGGCAGAGGAAGACATCATGAATGAACCATTAAGGCATAGCTGTTCATGCATAATAAATGAGTTATTGGAGAAATCAATAATCCTAGACTAGGGAAAGTCCCAATGGCTTAAGGGTCTGGTTTCTAAAAACTTGTGACGTTGGGGTGGACAGATGTAGGTGACCATGCCATATTTGGAGAGCATGGCTAATGCCTACATAAGGGCTGCGATCTTGTGTCTAAATAAGGGTAATGCAAAGTGTGCCTATATAAGGGCATGTTTTAGGAAAACCTATATACGGACATCTAAATCGAAACAACATCAGTGCTGTGCGGACACCGTATCAGAAATTCCATAACTTCAATCGACGATACTGTCGGGTTTGAACATTCTATGATGCGGAATATTGCACTGCGTGGCATTTTCCTCCCAGCAAAGGTGAATTATAGCTGATGTCCACCTTTCTGCCCTGATTTTGTCAAGACTTTTCGGAAGTGCAGAGCTGTTTTCCATGGACAAGTTCCACAAGGTTTTACCTGACCAAATCTGTCCATGAGTAACCCAGTGAGTGCAGTAGTGTTACTTTTTTTTTGCAACATCCCTTAGATCGGAAACTCCAGTTTCAGCGCAAAAATCGAATGTACAAACTTGTAATGAAGGTGTTTGTGGTGTCACAATGAAGGCATGATGTAATGTTCAGGCTTCGCTCAAATGAAATTTGATTTCTAAGATTGACATTTCTATTTTGTAAAGGACGTTCTAAGTTTGGAATGAGAGTTCTAATTTGGAATGGAAAGAATTCCTTTAGAATGTAGATTGGAACAACGCTTCTAATTTGGAACGCAGGAGCTATGTATGGAATGCAAATTCTACATTTGGAACGCCTCTTGCACAAAACATAAATCTTTTTTAAGGTTGAAGCCGCAGCTATGTGTGATCTCTTGATTTTTTGAGTAGAAAACAGGAGATTCCAAGACTACAGATTCATTGGGCACCTTGACCCCCAGGGTATCCAGAACTACCTTCTATTTCATGAACTTGTGCATTGCTCTTGAAGCTGTGCGTAGTCACTCAAGAAGGAGTCCATGGCAGTCTTCACACACATAAAGACTCAGAGCCCAGGCATACGACATCTGCCAGGCTCTGCTAGTCAGTGCAGAAGAAAGATGTAGGGTGTCTTCAAATCCTTAGGTCCCACCCTGACATTTGAATACCTGATCACACCTGTGAAGTGGGCAGAGCAGAGAGGAAGAAACAGAAGGAAAAGCTGTGCATTCCTGTGCAGTGCACTAGGCCCATCTATCCATCGCCTTTACAGATTCTGTTAACATGGGTATGAAGGACATTCTTTTTGGCAGCAAAATTGATAGGAGATGACTTGTTAATTATTAACCATCGAGGCCACATCTGTAGAATAATCAATCAAGAGAGTGAGAAATTCTGAAACAAATCCTCTGACCCATTCTGTCTTTCTAGGCAGCTTAAAAATAGCAGTCGGTATGCAATAAAGAGAACACAGGAAACTGACTTCCTTCCCTCAATCTTCTTGTTCCGTGATGTTATGTGGCAGATGGGCCCACACCTACCAACATAATGTATCACTGGTCCCCCCCAGGCAGCCATGACTGCTATCAGTATTTCCCATCAATCGCTTGTGATGTCATCAACTATATCACACCCTAGACCCTGGCCGGTTTGTGACATCATGTACTACATCACACCCTGGCCCTGCAGGCTTAATGACATCATTCACCTCTTAGCTATATATAGAGGTGTAGTCGGGGATGCCTGCAGTGTGAGTGCAGTCTGTGGACTGGGCTATGAATGGTGTGAAAGAGGTGTGAATGGGGGATTTGGGGGCACCGAGCTAACATCAGACTCACAGGATGGCCGCAGCAGTTCTGCTTCTCGAGGCCTCTGCCATGTGTTGTTTGGCTGTGGTTCCAGCGTAGAGGGTGTTCCCGTAGTCCAGTCGGCTGGTGACGAGGGCCTGGGTGATCCATTCCGCAACGTCTTTCATTCCTTCGTGGAGGCTGGCTCTAGCGGTGGTGGGGTCGTTGGAGAGGGAGAGGATCAGCTGGGTGTCGTCGGCGTAGGAGATGATGTTTAGGTTGTGTTGGCGTGCGATGGCTGCGAGGGGACTCATGTAGACGTTGAAGAGGGTGGGGCTGAGCGAGGATCCTTGCGGAACGCCGCAGATGACTTCGGTGGCCGTGGATCGGAACGGGGGGAGGCGGACTCTCTGGGTTCTTCCGGCGAGGAACGAGATGATCCATTCCAAGGCCGTTCCTTGGATTCCGGTGTTGCTGAGGTGTTGTATTAGGGTGCGGTGACATACAGCGTTGAAGGCTGCTGAGAGGTCCAGGAGGATGAGTGCCGCTGTTTCCCCGTTGTCGAGCAAGGACCTGATGTCGTAGGTAGCTGCGATGAGGGCGGTCTCAGTGCTGTGGTTCGCTCGGAAACCGGACTGTGAGGGGTCGAAGGGTCAATATGTCTCGAGGAAGGCGGAGAGTTGTTTGTTGACGATCTTCTCGATGACTTTGGCAAGAAAGGGGAGGAGCGAGATGGGGCGGAAATTCTTGAGCTCCGTGGGGTCTGCGGTGGGTTTCTTCAGGAGGGCGCTGAGCTCGGCATGTTTCCAGCTCTCCGGGAAGGTGGCAGATGCGAAGGAGTTGTTAATGATGTCCCGGAGTTGCGGTGCGATGATGGAGTCGGCTTTGTTGAAGATGTGGTGAGGACAGGGGTCAGTTGGGGAGCCGGAGTGGATGGTGTTCATCGTGCAGGTGGTGTCTTCGGTGGTGACCGGGGTCCAGTTGCAGAGGGTGGTGGTGGGGGGTGCTGGTTCGGTGGTTGGGTGCGTGGTCTGTGCGCCGAAGCTGTTGTGTATTTCAGCAATCTTGCGCTGAAAGAACGAGGCGAGTGAGTCGCAGAGGTCTTGCGAGGGTGTGATGTCGTTGTTGCAGGCGCTGGGGTTGGAGAGCTCTTTAACGATGCTGAAGAGTTCCTTGCTGTTGTGGGTGTTGTTGTCCAGACGTTCTTTGAATGTTGTCCTTTTGGTGGTGTGGATCAGCTGGTGGTGTTTGTGGGTGGCGTTCTTGAGGGCTGTCATGTTCTCTGTTGTCTGGTTGTGGCGCCTGGCTTTCTCGAGGGTGCGGCCGGTTTTCTAGGAGTTTTTGAGGTCGTTGGTGATCCACGAAGCTTTCTTGCTGCCGGGTCTGCTGGGAGGGTTCTTCAGTGGCGCAAGGTCATCGGCGCAGTTGGTGAGCCACTGTGTGAGGTTGCGGGCTGCTTCGTTGTGGTCCCTCGTGTTGGTGGGAGGGTTCTGGCTGAGGGAGGTGGTGAGATGGTCGGCAGTGACCTTGCTCCAGATTCTGCGGGGAACCTGTTGCGGGTGGTGGTGGTTCGTGGTTCTCCTGAAGTTGAAGTGGACGCAGCTGTGATCTGTCCAGTGTGGTCCGGTGGAGTGGCTGAAGGAGATGTGCTTGCTGGAGGAGAAGATGGGGTCAAGCGTGTGACCCGCGTAGTGGGTGGGGGTGTTCACCAGCTGCTTGAGTCCGGGGTTGGTGAGGTTGTCTAGGAGGGCGGCGGTGTTGCTGTCATTGTTGTTCTCCAGGTGGAAGTTGAGGTCCTTTCTAGGAGGATGTAGTCTGAGGAGGTAAGGACGTGCTGGCTGATGAAGTCTGCGATGGTTTCGCTGAATTGTGTGCGTGGTCCCGGGGATCTGTAGATGAGAGTGCCTCTGAGGGTGGACTTGGGGTCGGTGTGTATCTGAAAGTGGAGGTGCTCGGCTGCGGTGATGGTGTCGTCGGAGTTGGTCGTTATTCGGATGGGGTTTCTGTGGACGATGGCGATGCCTCCTCCCGTTTGGTTGAAGCGGTCCTTCCGGGTGATCTTGTAGCCCTCCGGGATAGCTATGGCGATGTCGGGGGCTGAGGAGGCGTTCATCCAGGTTTCTGTGAGGAAGGCGACGTCTGGTGATGTTGTGTCGAGGAGGTTCCAGAGTTCGACGGAGTGTCTGTGGACGGAGCGGGTGTTGAGCAGGATGCACTTGAGGTGACTGTTGCTGGTGTCTGGCTTGGCGGGGAGTGGTGCAGGTTCGGAGGCAGGTGAATTTGCAGGATTGGCAGGTGAAGGGTCCGTGGGTGCGTTTCGGGTGGCTCGGTAGCAGGCGGGGTTCCTGGGAGAAAAGAGGCAGCACCTCGCAGACCGCCAGTGAGATGCATTTTGAGGTGGGGGCGGAGCCTTCCACAAGTTGTGGTAAGGCCTTATGAGGTTCCTTGTCGTTTCAGTAAACCGCTTTTAATAGCAATTCCTGGGGTTCTCTTAGCAGACAAATTGAATGTTGCCTTGAGCTCCAGGAACTCTGGCACCGCCCCTATCTGGAGCTGGGTGCGGAATGTCTGTGGGTCTGATGGGAAGCAAGGAAGTATGAATGAAGGTGTGAATGGTGTGAATGCCCAGTAGCAAAGGTCAAAACCTTGGCGTGGTGCTACTGCTCACAAGTTTACCCATTAACTTGTGCTAATTTGACCTGTTTTGGATGAAAGGGGTGTGCACTGTTTTCTTCCTGTTCTTTGCCTTGTTCCTGGATGCTGTCTTTTCTCACCTGCTTCCTTGAGTGTTATCAGCATTTCCCAACAATCCCTTGTGATGTCATCTACTACATCACACCCTTGGTCCTGGCGGGCTTTATGACATCATTCACCTCTCAGCTGTGTATAGAGGCGTGGTCAGGGATGGCTGCAGGGTAAGTGCAGTCTGTGGACGGGGCTATGAATGGTGGGAAAGAGGTGTGAATGAGGGACTTGGGGGCACCGAGCTAACATCAGACTCACAGGATGGCCGCAGCAGTTCTGCTTCTCGAGGCCACTGCCATTTGCTTGTTTGATCGTTCAGCGGGAGAAACCATGCAGCACCTCGCAGACCGCCAGTGAGATGCACTTTGAGGTGGGGGCGGAGCTTCCATAAGGTGTGGTAAGGCCTTATGAGGTTCCTTGTTATTGTACCAAACAGCTTTTAATAGCAATTCCTGGGGTTCTCCTTCAGGCGAATTGAATTTTGCCTTGAGCTCGAGGAACTCTGGCAACGCCCCTATCTGGAGCTGGGTGCGGAATGTCTGTGGGTCTGATGGGAAGCAAGGTAGTATGAATGAAGGTGTGAATGGTGTGAATGTTCAGTAGCAAAGGTCAAAACCTTGGCGTGGTGCTACTGCTCACAAGTTTACCCATGAACTTGTGCTAATTTGACCTGCCTTGGATGAAAGGGGCGTGCACTGTCTTTATCCTGTTCTGGATCTTGTTCCTAGCTGCTTTCTTCCTGCTTTTTTCTTTTCTCAGTTTTAAAATCTACATCTCACTTAATTCTTCTTACACTTTCTTTCATTCCTTCCATGTTTAATTCTTCTGTGGGCTTTGTGTTTCTTATTTTATTAGTCTTAATTTTGTTCTTTTATCTCATTGCCTTCCCAGGCTCCTCATTGCTTTTCTTCTTTCTAAAGTTGATTCTCGGACTTTCTCTTGTCCAGAATATCTTTTCTCATTCCTTCGTCCATACTTTATCTTTCTCTTTTGTTTCTTCGCCATTCTTTACAATGTCTTTATTTCATTTTTTAATTTCTTTATCTTGCATTTTTACTTTCATCATGTTATTTTCCCTGCTCCTTATGTCATTTCTTTCCGACATCGATTTTTCATGTCTTTTCTTTTCCTCACTTTATTCGCTGCTGTTTTATTTCTCATCTTACTCTGCCATTCTTTTATTTCTTTCTTGATTTTGCTGGGTGCAATTCCCAAGTTGTTTTATTTGCTCTCGATTTTAGTTTTTACAAAATGCACACATATGATATGATAGGGCATCGGGCCATCCATAGTGACGCTGCAGCCCCAGGAGGATGGGGGACGGGGTGGGCCAGACCATCATGCGCAGTAGCCTTTCTCCAACCCTTAGCTGTGTTGTACAGCCGGGTGGAGAACCAACACAGACTCCCAGTTCCTGTCTGGGGGCGGAACCAGGAAATAGTATTCCCAGCGTGAAAAAAGCCCTGGGATTGGCATCTGGGATCCTGCCCAGTGGGCAGCAGTTTCTTACATCAGGAAGAAGAGTTTCGGGAGCCCGTGGGCAGCCGTCGGAGCAGGTAAGTGTAATTTTATATATTTTTTATTCTGTCTTCCGTGATGTTTTTGGTTTGGATTCGCCCTCTCCCGCTTCACCACTTTGCAATGGGAGCAGCCGCTACTTCGATATTCGAGTGCCTAGAATTCCTTCAGCGTGTCTCATCAGTTCAATAGTTGTACTATATAAACATTTATTTGAAAGAAACACACATTTCAGACAACCCTCACATATCCCAGACCTACCACAAACCCAGAACTCATGGTGGTTGCATGAGAGAGTGGGCAGTACACATTACCTGTCCACAATAAGGTTTACAGCGTATTTCTAAAGACTCCCAAATGGTTAAAACTTTTAACAGAAGTGGGCGATACATTGATAGCGCAGCTGATGTAAAGGCAAGTGAGGAAGCAACCCAGTGTTTGATGAGAAACCGTCTGTTGCAGGCGCTTTAACATAAGCTAGGCACTATATATAGTTGATACCGGAATCAAGCATATCTATAGGGTAATGTCTGAAATACTTCAAGCATTGGTCTTTACTAAAACTTTACTGCTGAGACGTTTTTTGTATTTTTCTACAACTGGAGGGGTTTCCCTCTACACGTCATTCACCACAGAAGCACACCTTAAGCTAGACGCATAAAGTACCTTGCAGGCGTAACACAAACTGCTACCAAGCAACAACAGATATACATGGACGTCAATTCACCAAAATGCCAGGGGTAGCGAAAGAGACATTACACGCCCTTTGACACCCACTTTCATTCACACACACATACTTACACATTAGTGTGATAAAGAATTGACAGAAAATAAAGAGTTGAGCCCAAGCTGTCCCTGTGTTCCTGGCACTGAATTTGCCACCTCCGAGGCCAGGGGTCGCAAAGGCAGTGCCAGGGGTAGCAAAGGGCGAGCCAGGGGTCGCAGCTTCGACCCTTAAATGACGTCCATGATGATATACAGTTTAATGGTGCATTGTGGGTGATTTTGGTGTGAGAAACGTTCCCTCTTTCCTGGTACTTTCAGTGACTGTTGCCCCTGGAGTGAAGGCCTGGAGACCTGCAGGATACACGGGGCCTGCTGGTGGGGCATGTGTAGTGCCTGCTCCAGCTGTCAAGGTGCATTATTACACTGGCAACACATTTCCTGTGTCTCTGAGTTCAGGAAATAGAAAAAAGAAACTGGGCAAATGTAGCTAGGAAAGATCCTGTGCTCAAAAGGGGAGAAGCAGAGAGACACGGAAAGAAAGGTTCCGCTTTCATAAGTTCAAAAAAATGTTGAAAGACCCACACCTGTCCATAGAGGTGACAATCTCTGGGTGGAGCTTCTCGGCACTACAAGTACCTTAAACGTAAAACGAGGACTGGGCAGTAAACCGTGGAGCTTCACCCCCACCCACAACCCCAATGCCTCCCCCACGGATCAAATTATCCACGTGGTCAATTAAGGTGATAAATGGGAGAATAAATGTCCCTGGAACTATAGATATCCATTTGCAGTAAAGTTCCTGGTAATTTCGTGTCTACGTCATCTTTCTCCATTCTGGAATCACAAGCTCATCATTGCATGTTGCAGGGGTGCCATACCCAGCTGGAATCAGTAATTTTACCAAGCAAATGGTACCCAGGGACATGGTCTACTGTGACGCTCATCTTGAGATCCACTGATGCCTATTCTAGCTTGGGGTCCATTAATGCCTGTTAGAGCTTGGGGTCCATTAATGCCTGTTAGAGCCTGTGGACCATTGATGCATATTATAGAATGAAGGCAGTTGTTACCTGTTACACCTTGAGACCCATTGATGCTAATTACAGCTGGAATCACATTATTGTCTGTTACTACTTGGGGATGATTGATGCCCAGAGCTGCTTGGGGCCAATGAGGCCTTTGAGCGTGTCACGGGCTCGGGCCTAATAACGGCAATTACAGCTTGGGACCTACTGCAACCTGTTACAGATCGCTGCCCATTTGATTTATATTAAAGCTTCGGACCCGCTGAGTCCTGCCACAACTCACTGCCCATCGATAGATACATGTTACATCTTGGGACCCACTCCGGCCTGCCACAGCTAGCTGCCCATTGATAGATACATGTTACAGCTAAGCTCAGGGCCCACTTCAGCCTGCCACAGCTCGCTGCCCATCGATAGATACATGATACATCTTAGGACCCACTCCGGCCTGCCACAGCTCGCTGCCCATTGATAGATACATGTTACTGCTCGGGGCCCACTTCAGCCTGCTACAACTCACTGCCCATCGATAGATACATGTTACAGCTCGGGGACCACTCCGGCCTGCCACAGCTCGCTGCCCATTGACAGATACATGTTACAGCTCGGGGCCCATTTCAGTCTGCCACAGCTCGCTGACCATTGATAGATACATGTTACAGCTCGGGCCCACTTCAGCCTGCTACAACTCACTGCCCATCGATAGATACATGTTACATCTTGGGACCCACTTTGGCCTGCCACAGCTCGCTGCCCATTCATAGATACATGTTACATCTTGGGACCCACTTCGGCCTGCTACAGATCGTTGCCCTCAGATACATATTACATCTTGGGACCCACTTCGGCCTGCTACAGCTCGTTGCCCATTGATACATGTTACAGCTCGGGGCCCACTCCGGGCTGTTACAGATCATTGTCAGCGTCTTCCTTTGAGATTTTTTCTCATCCCGGTGGATTCTCCAATTTTCTCCTATCTGTGACACCTTACTGGGCATCCGGATTGCCTGCGCCTGCTGTTTCCTCAAGGCCGTGGGGTTGCCTGAAGGAAGCTGCTCTGCAGATCGCTCCTAGCCCTGCTGTGTTGGCGTTAGTGGGTACCTCACGCGTGTCTGTTTTCTCTTGAGGCACTGTCACCATTCCACGCGGATAGCCTTAGTTGAGGACCCTGTTTTCGCTGTTCCTCCTATCCCGATGTCCGATGTGGTTGGCCGACCGGAGAGTGTTTCCTCATGAGTGTACTACATCTGCTGTTTTCCAGGACATCCTAGCGTGCGAATCAACATCGGTCAAAGTGTCTGTTAGGAGGAGTCCTCACCTCACTACTGTTCGGCGCACCATCCCCTCAGAACCGTACTACTGTGAAGAGCCCTGTGGGGTTCTCCATTCCAGCAACGCACCAGCTTTTCCAGCTCAGCTGCGTCACAGCAGGATGGCTGCCGGCGCACCAGCCTTTTCAGCACCTTTCCTTTCTCTAGGGCTGTGGTGGTCGCCTGTGTGTTCGCTTTGCCTCAGTCTGTCGTCTCCAGGATGCACCTCTTGAAAGCTGTGGTGAGTTGAACAAGCGAGGCACCTCTTGAAAGCTGTGGTGAGTTGAACAAGCGTTGGTACCAGCAACCTTTGTTGTAACAAGTAAGCTTTCCTCGCTTGGTGTTTCAAGGGTTTTGTCTTTTTCACGGCTGCCTCTGACTTTTCTGCAGTTTGCCTATAGTTTCAAGCCTCCACTTTTTCTCTTCTCACCAGACTGTTCCAGCCATCTTGTTCTTTTGCCTATGTTCCCTCCGGTTGAGGCACTCACTTATTCTGCCGCATCAAGTTTTTCCACGTTTCTTTTGACATTTGACAGTCTATCTAGCACTTCATATCCTCTTGGTGGTCAAGGTCTCCTGTCGGCGTGTCCTCCACGGTGATACGCAAACCTTAAATCTCTTTATGTACGTCTACCCCACGGTGACGTGCACACCTGACATTCTGCATGTTAGATTTGGGGGTCTCTGGTTGGCAGAGGTGAGTACTTGTGACAAGCAGGGACCCTCTCCTCTAGTCAGGGCAAGGGACTTACTCTTTAAAATAACCCCTGCTCACCCTCAAGGTTGCGTGGCGCGAGCAGACAAGGCTAAACTTCAGAGCGTTATGGGTTAAGCATTTATGAACACATACAGTAATACAATGACACACCACATATGGACACCAGTCTAGTTTCGTATTAAAAAATAAGTATCTTTATATAAGGCTTAGCACAAGGCTCAAATAACGTTTGTAAAATGAGGCCACAATACTATTTAGCAATAAATGAGGATTCTGTTAAAAATGCATAATTCTTGGTTCCTGTGCACGTTGCGCACTCTTGTTCGACTCTTACCGTACTGTGGTACGCGTTGAGTGACAGTACCTTTTCTGCGATGAGGAGTCCGGTTCGAATGCGGCATCCGGGACGTGAAGGCAACACAAAGATGCTGGCTGCTCCTCTGCGAGGTGGGCCCCGGCTCTGGTAGGCGTCTCGGTGCGAGGCGTAGAGCAGGGGCGGGCCTCGAGGAGTGGGGCGGTCGATGCGGGTTGCCTCCGGCGTTCACGGCGTTCGAGCCGTACCTTCGGTTTGTAGCTGCTGATTCAATGCGGGCAGGCGCGGCACGAGGCAGCCAGTACGAGGCGTACGGCCGGTCTCTCTTAGTGCGGCGTGACACCGGTGATCACAAGTCCAATGCGAGGCGGCTGGTACGCTTCGTGTGTACGGGCCATCCTTGACTTTGTGAGGCACTCCGTTTGGATTCCAGCGATGGGGGTGGTGAGGCGAGCAGTGCGGCTCGAAAAGGGGGGAAGAGTGAGGCAGAGTGCGGGCGGCCCAGCGGGATGGTGCAAGGAACGGCTCAAAGCAGAGCGGGCTCACACAGTGCGTGGGCGGCCAGGCACAAGCGTTACGGCAAAGGAGGGGACGAGGCGCACTGGGGAGCACGGCTCTAGCGATAAGGAAGGGTAAAGTTCAGCAGATTTGTCAGCGAAGGCAGGAAGAGTCCAATAATCCTGGGACTCCGTTCAGGGGGCAAGCTCACCCACAAGCCCTTGGAGATTGTTTGAAGCACAAGTAGCAAAAGTCTCTTTCATTCCTTTTTCTCTCCCTTCTTAGCAAGGCACCCACTGCAGGCCAGTCCCCCAGGTCAGGGACAGTACTCCTCCTCACAGCTTCTTCAAGGTCCTTCTCGTCGGTCAGAGGTTCTTCTTGGTCAAACAGGATCTGATTTCTTAGGAGCAGGGCTCCTATACTTATACTGCATTTATTTTGTTCTTTCAGGCCAGGGGGCCTTTTCCTAGTTAAGTACGGTTTCTGAGCACTTTGTTGATAGGATGCAGGCTTCTGCTTTCCGTGTGCAGGGCAGAGACATCAGACGCTCTGAAGGAGGTGGAGCCAGCATTGTGGTGACAGGTACGGTCCAGGAGTACTCTGTTGACAGTCTTCCCCCTCTCTTTACAAGGTGCAGGGCAGAGACCTCAGACACTCCACAGGGGGTGGAGAAAGCATTGTGGTGGCAGAGCACAGCCCTATTCAGAACCTTGGTGCACTCCTCCCACCAATCTGACTGTCATCTTCCTATTCACCACCTGGCAGCCCCAACCTGTCTCCTGGATTTCCCCAGCCCTGTCACACACAGAAACCAGACAGCAGATACACATCAGAGCTGAGGCAGGCTGAAATGGTTAGGCAAACAAATACCAACTTTCTAAAAGTGGTATTTGCAAACAGAACATTAAAATAAACTTTACTAAAATATGTATTTTATTATTCTGAGTTCAGGCATACTAAACGTGAATTTCTACCATGTTCCCTGAGTCTGTTAGGAATGTAGAATGTAACAATTCCAACAGCCCATTCTGGCCTTTGAAAACAGGCAGCCTTACAATAGTGAAAAACGAAAATGGCTGTAATTCACTATGTAATTCACTATTAGGACATGCCACACACATCGGGCTTGTCTTACCTTATGCCTACAATGCACCCAGCCCATGGGCCTACCATAGGGGTAACTAATATTAAGTTAAGGGAAGGTTTATGGACTGTAAAGTGGGTGCACTTGCCCAATCAGCATGACAGTACCAGACTGCATGCAGGTTCTGCATCGGCAGACCTCAGACACATTTTACAGGGCTGCTTCTGTGGTTGGCACAGCCAGTGCTGCAGGCCCACTAGCAGCATTTGGATTTACACGCCCTGGGCACTCCTGGTGCACTTTACTGGGGTCTGACAGTAAACCAAAAAAGTCAATCATGGAAACCAATCAACATATACACTTTATACAGGGAGCACTTGCACTGTGGCACTGATTGGCAATGGCACAGTGCTCTGAGCAGCTAACATCAGCAAAAAACATGAGGCAACAGTAACAAACATGGAAGGGAGACCCACGCCAATGGTGCCAGGTCTAACAAGTGTCCCATCCAGCTGAAATGTGGGGAGAACTACCCTACACCAGGGAGTTCTCATCACTAAGGCGGAAAAATCTGAACAGACCGTCAGCATTGGCGTGATCTGTACCAGGACGATGTTCCACTGTGAAACCTACAGCCTGTAGGGAAATGGACCACCTCAACAGCTTTGGATTCTCACCCCTCGTTTGCATCAACCATCTGAGGGGCCTGTGGTCTGTCTGAACCCGGAAGTGAGTCCCAAACTGGTAGGGTCTTAGCTTCTTCAGTACCGAGACCACAGCAAAAGCCTCACGCTCAATTGCACTCCACCTCTGTTCCCTTGGAAGTAACCTCCTACTGATGAAGGCTACGGGTTGGTCAAAGCCCTCCTCAGTCATCTGTGAGAGAACAGCCCCTACACCATACTCTGAAGCGTCTGTCTGCACAAGGAACTCTTTGGAGAAGTTGGGCGTCAGGAGCACGGGCACCGGGCACATGGCAGTTTTCAGGGTCTCAAACGCTTTCTGACAGGTGTCAGTCCAAATCACTTTCCTGGGCTGCTTCTTGGAAGTCAGCTCTGTCAAGGGTGCAACAATGTTGCCATAACCCTTGACAAACCTCCTGTACCCTGTGAGTCTTAAAAAGGCCCTTACCTCTGTCTGGGTCTTTGGGGGTTCCCAAGCCAGGATGGTTTCAATCTTGGGTTGGAGGGGCACCACCTGGCCGCTCCCCACTTGGTGTCCCAAGTACACCACGGAACCCAGCCCGATCTGGCGCTTACTTGCCTTGATTGTGAGGCCTGCCTTGCGCAGGGCCATCAACACTTCCCAGAGGTGGCCCAGATGTTTTTCCCAGGTGACACTGAACACTGCGATGTCATCCAGGTAGGCGGCACTGAACTCTTCCAGCCCACCCAACAACTGGTTGGCCAACCTCTGAAAGATGGCAGGGGCATTCTTCATCTCAAATGGCATAACCCGGAACTGGAAATGCCCATTTGGTGTGGAGAATGCTCACCTCTCTTTGGCCCCATCAGTCAGGGAGGTCTGCCAGTACCCAGACGTCAAGTCAAACGTGCTGAGGTACCGTGCAGCCCCCAACCGATCGATGAGCTCATCAGCTCTGGAGATGGGGTGAGTGTCAGTCTTCTTGACTAAATTGAGTCCTCTGTAGTCCACACAGAACCGGAGTTCGGGTGTGGCACCCGGCGCTGCAAACTTCGGGACCAATACCTCTGGGCTGGCCCAAGGACTGCTGGAGGACTCATCACCCCAAGAGCAAGCATCTTTGAGACCTCCTCTTTAATGCAGACCCTGACCCTGTCAGTCACCCTGTAAGCCTTGTGCTTCACAGGTAAATTGTCTCCTGTATCCATGTTGGATTTGGCCTTTCTGGAAGGTTCACCCCTGAACTTTTAGCCTTTTAATGTTTCATCATTATAGTGATTTCTGGTCTTTGCGCACTTTAGCACTGTGGCGCAGTTTAAAGTGCGTGCGCTCTCTGAGTGCGTGTGTGAGATCGGCTTGCCCTCCCATAGGAATGCATGGGGTATATTGTGTCCATGGTAATTCCTGAATCGTGCGGAGTGCAAGGTTGAGTTTGGTATGTGCGTACTCGTGTGATTAAATGCTGCGCGTTGATGTGTGCGGCTTTAATGTGTCTAGTGTGGAAGTGCCACTTCTAGAAGTTGGCCTGCCTGTGCAGTAAATGTGAATTGACTGTCTGGCTTGTGACTGGCTGGTGTGCCTGACTCCAGAAGTCAAGATGGGTCTGCCCTGGTGGTGAATGGGGAGATCTGTATGTTGATGGCAGGGAGGGGCTGCACCTGGGACCCTCCACAATGCTGGCTCCGCCCCCTGTGGTGCGACTGATGTCCCTGGCCTGTCCTGTGAATGGGAAGAGGGGCTGAGCAAAATAAAGTGCTCCAGAACCAGCTGTGTCTGGTTTTTCCCCACCCTGCATCCTAGAGACAAAGGGATTTTGTATATAAAATGAGGCTGTGACCTCATGTTCAATGTTCTTGTTTTCCTGACTAGAATCTACCAGGGCGTGCTGCTGCTGGGTCCCAGGGAAAGGTTTGCCTCCCTGGCCCCAGCCCAGCCCCTGGAATGCTGATGGACTTCTTGTGGACCCTTCTTCCTGGCCCTAGAAGACTTGTTCTGTGATGTCCTGCTTGTTGCTGGGCCCTTTTCTTTCCTGGGGGGTCATACCTTGGGGGCCTGGTGGTCTCTGTGACCCTCATCGCCTGGTGAGCACTTTCTTCTGCATTTATAGGCAGAGCGCTGGTGTATTCCCTCTTGGGGAAGCGCTCCTGCCCTTGTGTACCTCGCAGGTGCCCACCCTGCGTTTTGCCCGTATTTAGATTTAACTAAGCGCGGGTGCCACCCTGCTTTTTTTGTGGTTATCACCGCGGGTGCCCACCCCGCTATTTACTTTTTTTACTGAGGGAGCCTACTCCTCATTATAGCCCCCGACACGAGAAAACGGAAGTCAGGCCCGCGCCCGCCTGACTGTAGGCGGGGCCTGGATTGACTCACTTCCGCTTCCCCCCTGCCTGGGGGAAGCCATGCCCGATTTGCCGGTCTCCTGTAGGGAGAGGGAGACCGGGGATGCTGCCCGTGAAGGAAAAGCTGCCCGGAGCCTCGAGGGCTCTACACGAAGTCCCGGCCCATGAGGAAAGAGGACTGGGTAAGGCATGGCGCCTTTGCGAAGGCGGGGCTCCCAGAAGTGAGGGAGAGCCCCTCAGGCGACACCGAGGGTTCCATAGAAGCTAAGGGGCTCGAGGCACATTGGCTGTGCCTGCCCCTCCGCCCGATGAAGAGAGCCTCCCCCCGCGCCGAGAGCCAGTAAGTTGAGATGGCTGGGGCGGGGGGGGAAGGCCACATGTTCTCCCCAGGCACCAGAGTGGTGCCCTTCTTCAGAGCTGCCCCAGATGGCAGTGGGCCGCTCCACCATTGGCTCTTTGGTAGCTTCAAAGGCCCCTGGGGGTCCCGGGGGCCCATGGCCCCAATGATCCCAAAAGCCCCAGTGGGGGTCCCGAGGGTCAGAGGGGCCCGTGTTCTTGCCCCTGAGGGCACCCGTTGTCGTAGAGCCAGAGGGCTCCACCGTTGTGGGCCAGTTCTTTTTCTGGATTGCGCATAATTAGTTTAGGAGCCAGAGTGCTCCAAGGGGTATAGCTGATTTCAGAGCCTAGAGGGCTTCACCGTATGCGCAACATGTATTTCTAGAGCCAGAGGGCTCCAACCATTTAGGTTTTCCTTCCTAGGGACATGTACTTTGGACTGCGCAGCACTTAGTGCCAGCTGCAGCGTTTAGGCCCTGTTCTTGTCCTCAGCTGCCCAGCAAGTAGTGGGCAGCTGCTACGTTTAGGTTTTGGCGCAGTGGCGCAACCTGGACGACTTTAATGTGATTTCTGCGCTAAATGTGATTTATGTGCTTCTTAGGGTGCTGGGAAACGTACTGTGTGTAGAATGTTTTGCGCACCCTGTTCTGATACCTCTAGACATATGGAAAGCATGCTAATCGATCATATTAGCCACATGATCACTCTATCTTTTCAAGAGTGTCATGTACTGGAAGCATGGAAGACGGCCCAGGTCATCCCCCTTAAGAAAAAACCTAACATCCCCATTTCACAACTGCAAAACCTTCGCCCCATCTCCCTTCTTCCCTTCTGTGCAAAGATTGTGGAGAAAATTGCTAATAGACAGCTCATGAAACATCTAGAAGAAGAAACCCATCTCCACTCATCTCAATCTGGTTTTAGAACCGGCTACTCAACGGAGTCAGCCGTCCTATACTCCACTGAGCGCATTAGGCAGATAGTGGATGAAGGCGAGACAGCAGCATTAGTTTTATTAGATCTGAGTGCAGCGTTTGATACCGTGCTGCACTCCACGCTGCTGTCTCGCCTGATGGAGATGGGGGTGACGGGGTCAGCGCTAGCATGGCTGAAGTCCTATCTAGCTGATAGAAGCTTTCAGCTACATTGTCCTCCCTTCAGATCATCCCCACGCAAGGTAAGCCATGGGGTTCCTCAGGGCTCAAGTTTGAGCCCCACCTTGTTTAACATCTACATGGAACCCCTGGCTCGCGTGGTGGAGGCGTTTGGGGTGGACATTGTTAGCTACGCCGATGACACCCAGTTGGTGTTTAAACTCACACCCGACTGTAGTCAAGATGCCATCAACTTCTCGAACTGTATGTCAGCAGTGGCAGTATGGATGAACGACAACTGCCTGCGCCTTAATGGCGAAAAGACAGAGCCGTTGGTGGTCGGGAGAGCAACATCTTCATGGTCAAGGCTTTGGTGGCCCAGTGAACTTGGGGACCCCCCCACTCCGAGGGAGTCGGTACGTAACCTTGGTGTTATGTTAGACACCGACCTCTCGTATAAGACCCATGTTAATAAAGTCACAGGGAGATGTTTTGGTCTACTCAAGGTTCTGCGTAAGGTCTTAGACCTCCTACCTGCAGTAGCCAGAAAAACCATTGTTCAAGCCTTAGTGACTCCTCACCTTGATTACGGTAACGCCATGCTGTTAGGGCTAAGCCAAAAAGCACTTCATCAACTTCAATGCGTGCAAAATGCCTCTGCACGTTTAGTGCTTGGTCTCCCGCGCAGAGCATCAGGAAAGTCTGCATTGGCCAAACTCCACTGGCTCCCCGTCAGGGAGCGTATTAAATTTAAAGCCCTTTGCTATGCACACCGCATAGCCCAGAACAAAGGTCCGGACTATCTCAGTAACCTCCTGACCATACATCGCCCCACTCGTAATTTAAGATCTTCTGGTGCGATGTTGTTTAAAACTCCTCGTATTCGTAGGGCCAGAATGGGCGGACGCTCATTTAGAAGCTTGGCCCCCAAATACTGGAATGCTCTACCACTGAATTTGAGGATGGAGCCATCTGAAACAGGATTCCGGAGGAAATTAAAAACATTTCTCTTCCCCACTTCATAATCCCGTTCTCTCAGGTCCTTTGTTGAATTTTATCAGTGATTAGCGCGGGGACACACTGTTCTATGTGTAGCCAGGCGCTCTATAAATGTTTTATTATTATTATTATTATTATTATTATTATGCTTAGGAGGTTGATTTACCTAGTATAGGTTCTACTAGGGAGTTCATGGTTCCCAGCCTGATATTTGCCTAAAGTGTTTAGGATTGCGTAGGTGGTACTTACCTTTTACCAGTGGTTACTGGTTGTGTGCTACATTTGTTATTTGGTGCTACAGTTATTATATGTTCTAAGTGTTATTCCTACAAAGTGCTAATTCTACCAAGTACTAGTTCTGAAAGTACTTATTCCTGACAGTGGCCCACGTGGCCCTGTCCCATGTACATAATCCCCTGTAAATTCTGCCTGTGCCTATGGCACATTGTAAAGTGTGTGTTTCTTATCTAATGTGTTTGGTATAATACAAAGGCTATTTTTACGTATAACCTTGTGTGGAGTTCCTTTTGTGGGGGGCATAGGATGTTGTTGCTGGTGGGTGTGTGCGCAAATACTTAACTTACATTGCCTCCAGGATAAGCCTTACTGATCGTGTCACGTTACCAAGAGGGTGAGCAGGGGTTATCTTTGGTTTGTAACTCCCTTGCCCTGACTAGAGTGGTGGTTTCTGCCTGGCTTTGGCGCAAGCCTTAGCCAACCGGAAATCCCATTTCTAACAATCCACATCATGGACGCACCAGTCAGTGATACTAGGAACCAGGGAGAACAGGTCGGAGTACTGCCACAGCAACTGGCGGTAGTCATTCTGTTGCTCGGGTCAGGGTGGGAGAGAGGGTAACTCCATCCACTGACCCATCTTGCTCTCTGGCTACCAGGAGGTCAGGAAGAAGCTCATTCTCCACCTCCATTCCATCATCTGTTGCCAAGAGCATGCCCACTTCAGACCTCTCCAAGTGGGGCTTAAGGCGGTTGACATGCACGACCCTCAAGGGGTTCCTGGGAGATTGCAAGTCCACCAAATAGGTAACTGGACTCTTGCGCTCCACAACCTTAAAGGGGTCTGTCCACTTATCCTGGAGCGCACAAGGCTCCATGGGGGCCAAGAACCACACCTTCTGTCCAGGCTGAAGCTCTACCAGAGTGGCATTCTGGTCATACCACCGCTTCATCTCTTCCTGGCTGGCTTCCAGATTTACCTCAGCAAGTGCTCTGAAATGCCTAGTCTGGTTCATGAAGGCCAGCATGTAGCTATATACATTACGGGGAGGTTTCCTGGGAGATTACTCCCAGCTTTCCTTGACCAGACTTAGAGGTCCTCTCACTGGGTGGCCATACAGGAGCTCAAAGGGGCTGGACCCTAGAGACTTCTGTGGCACCTCACGGTAAGCAAAGAGCAGGCATGGCAAGAGGACGTCCCACTTACGCCTCATGGGTTCTTCCAGACCCATAATCATGCCCTTCAGAATTTGGTTGAATCTCTCAACCAACCCGTTTCCTTGGGGGTGGTAAAGCGTGGTGAATTTGTAGGTTACACCACACTCTTGCCAAAGGGATTTCATATACTTGGAGATTAAATGAGTACACCGGTCAGACACCACCTCTAGAGGGAATCCCACTCTGTAGAAAATTCCCATCAGCGCACGTCCCACCACGTGGGCCATCACTGTCCTCAGAGGGATGGCTTCCGGATACCGGGTGGCATGGTCGAACAGGACCAGGATGAACCTGTTGCCCATGCCTGTCCTGGGGTCCAGTGGCCCCACGATGTCAATTCCCACTCGCTGGAATGGGGTACTGACTACAGGGAATGGCTGGAGAGGAGCCTTCTTCTTCCTCCCACTCTTTCCACTTGCCTGGCATGTCTGGCAGGTCCTACAGTGAGGATCTGAGTGCATTTGAGGCCAATAAAAGTGGGTGACAAGCGTTTCATAGGTCTTGTCCTGCCCCAAATGCCCTGCCAATGGCACATCGTGAGCCAGTCCTAGTAGGAAGGCCCTGAATCTCTGGGGTACCACCAGCGCACGGGCTGATCCAGGTTCAGCAACCTTAGGCTCTGAATACAGGAGGTCATTCTCCCAATAAATGAAATGTGTTCCAGACTGATCACCGTTGGCCTGGTCTGCAGCCTGCTGCCGCAGAACTATGAGAGAAGGACACCCTTTCTGCACCCTGCAGAATTCCTCCCTGGAGAGGCCTCCTTCCTGCTGCCAATGGGTAAGCTCAGGCAGGTCCCCCAGTTGAGCTATCTGTTCCCCGGTAGGTTCAAGGGCATTCCCCTCAAGGTCTGCTTCCTCCTGGGCCGTGGGAACTTCAGGGGCCGGTTTCCCGCACTTCCTGCGCCTTTTCTCTAAGGTCGGTTCCTGGGCCTCTCCCTCAGGCTCCAGGACCTCTTGAGAACCCCTACAGGCTGCCATTGACCGGGTGGTCACGCACGCCCAGTCAGGCAGACCCACCATCCTTAGGTGAGTACTTTTCTCTACCTTTTCCCAAGGTGAACTTTCCAAGTCGTTCCCTAACAAACAGTCTACAGGCATGGCAGTTCTCACAGCTACTTGAAGAGCACCAGAGACCCCCCACCCCTACTCAAAGGGAACCTGAGCCATTGGACAACAACTCTCTGTGTTTTCAGCGTTGACAACCCGGCAGTTTGCATGGGGGACAACCTGCTCTTGAGACACCAGGTGCTGCTTGACAGCAGTTACACTGGCTCCTGTATCTCTAAGAGCCTCTACCCTTTGGCCATTGACGGTCACCCACTGCCCATATTTCTTAGTGTTAGAGGGCAGTTGGTTCTCAGGGACCATCTCAATGTCTACTAACGAGACCAAGGTCATCTGATCGGGATCCCACCCACCTTGGACTTCTACCTCCCCCTCAAAGGCTACACTAGCCATCGGCCGGGGCGGAGCACCAGTGGGTGCTGATTTACCAAACAGGTGACACTTGGGATCATTGGCAAAATGCCCCAGTTCACCACATTTGTAACACTTTAGGGGCCCTCTTTGAACAGGGGTACCTGTCGGGGCCCTGGTCGGTTCTGGGGTGGGGGAGGCTGAGAACCTTTCCCTTGGTTCCCTTGGGGATTACTTTGGGGCCTCTTCTGAAACTCCCTCTGTTTGCCCTTGTCCCCCCCACTCCTCAGCTGGGGACCCTGCCAACCCTTGGCGGAGTCTCCAACTTGACACTTGTGGACCCTGGTGCTGACCCAGCGGTCCGCCTCCTCAGCGAGCTTAATAGGGTTAGTCAGCTTGCTATCAATCAGGTGCTGGCTTAGCTCAGGAAAACAATTACTAGACAAGTGCTCCCATGCAATTAAATCAAAGAGACCTTGGAAATCATTAACTTTGCTACCCTTCACCCAACCACCCAGTGCTCTGCAGAAAAAAGTTACATATTCAACATACATACTGTTAGGAATCTTTGCACAACCCCATAACCTCTGTCTGTACAATTCAGGAGTTAACCCATACCTGGTCATCAAAGCTTCCTTCATGTGTGGGTAAGAATTATAAACTTCATAGGGCAAATCTAGCAGTGTGTCCCTCCCCTCACTAAGGAACCGCCCCCTCAACCCCGCTCCCCAATCTCTCTCAGGAACCCGGTGGGAAGACATGGCTACCTCATAGGCCTTGAACCACTGCCCTATGTCATATTTCTTTAAAAATTCTTTGACCGCATCCTTTGGAATGTACACCCTTGATTCTACCTGCACTGGTGAAGCGCTGCCACCAGAGGGAGTAGTTTCCATACTTTTAGCTTTCAGCTCCAGCTCCCTCAACTTCATTTCATGCTCCATTTGAATTTTTCTTTCTTCCATAGCAAGCCTTTTGCTTTCCATCTCCAGCTGACCATTTAGTTTTGCCATCTCCATTGCATGTGCCCGGGTTTCCTTCCTGTCTGCCAACTCCTTTGGCGACAGGACTCTGCCAAAATCATGGATGTTTTCTGCTGCTTCAATTTCCACTCTATTCTCAGGTGCCCTTGACTCAATCCCGGCCCTCAGCGCCTTTTGAAAGTGAGCTTTGTTTTTACATCCAGACTGTGAAACTCTAAACTTTTTGCAGAAGCCCTTCAGCTGGGCTAAGGAGTAGCTCTCTAGTCTCTCTTCTCCCCATTCTATTCCTTCAATGTCAGAGACTACAGATGCTGCCTTTTCTCCATTGACTGAATCAGGCATGTCTTTTCTTTAAAAAAAAAAGGGAGATCTCGCGGCAAAAACAAAAATCAACAAGTATGTGGCTGTGTTATTGGTCTGAACTCATTATGTGGTGTTCACCAATTACTGTATATTAATCACAAATGCAGATTTGAAATCCTCACGGCTGCCTCCAATGTTAGATTTGGGGGTCTCTGGTTGGCACAGGTGAGTACTTGTGACAAGCAGGGACCCTCTCCTCTAGTCAGGGCAAGGGACTTACTCTTTAAAATAACCCCTGCTCACCCTCTAGGTTGCGTGGTGCGAGCAGACAAGGCTAAACTTCAGAGTGTTATGGGTTAAGCTTTTATGACCACATACAGTAATTCAATGACACACCACAAATGGACACCAGTCTAGTTTTGTATAAAAAAATAAGTATCTTTATATAAGGCTTAGCACAAGACTTAAATAACGTTTGTAAAATGAGGCCACAATACTGTTTAGCAATAAATGAGGATTCTGTTGAAAATGCGTAATTCTTGGTTCCTGTGCGTGTTGCGCACTCTAGTCCAACTCCTACCGTTGAAAAACAATGTCAAAAAGGTATTAAACCAGCGTTGCGGACTCAGTGGTCCGTGGCGTACACACTGTGGTACGCGTTGAGTGACAGTACCTTTTCTGCGATGAGGAGTCCGGTTCGAATGTGGCGTCTGGGACGTGCAGGTACCACAAAGATGCTGGCGGCTCCTCTGCGAGGCGGGCCCAGGCTCTAGTAGGAGTCTCGGTGCGAGGCGTAGAGCAGGGAGGCCTTGAGGAGTGGGGCGGTCGATGCGGGTTGCCTCCGGCGTTCACGGCGTTCGAGCCGTACCTTCGGTTCGTAGCTGCTGATTCAATGCGGGCAGGCACGGCACGAGTCAGCCAGTACGAGGCGTACGGCCGGACTCTCTTAGTGCGGCGCGACACCGGTGATCACAAGTCCAATGCGAGGCGGCTGGTACGCTTCGTGCGTACGGGCCGCCCTTGGCTTTGTGAGGCACTCCGTTCGGATTCCAGCGGTGGTGGCGGCGAGTCGAGCAGTGCGGCTCGAAAAGGGGGGAAGAGGGAGGCAGAGTGCAGGCGGCCCAGCGGGACGTTGTAAAGAACGGCTCGAAGCAGAGCGGGCTCACACGGTGCGGGGCAAGCTCACCCACAATACCTTGGAGATTTTTTGAAGCACAAGTAGCAAAAGTCTCTTTCAGTCCTTTTTCTCTCATTTCTCAGCAAGGCAACCACTGCAGGCCAGTCCCCCAGGTCAGGGACAGTACTCCTCCTCACAGCTTCTTCCAGGTGCTTCTCGTCGGGAAGAGGTTCTTCGTGGTAAAGCAGGATCTGATTTCTTAGGAGCAGGGCTCCTATACTTATACTGCATTTCTTTTGTTCTTTCAGGCCAGGGGGCCTTTGCCTAGTTCAGTCCAGTTTCTGAGCACTTTGTTGATAGGATGCAGGCTTATGCTTTCAGTGTGCAGGGCAGAGACATCAGACGCTCCGCAGGAGGTGGAGCCAGCATTGTGGTGACAAGTACAGTCCAGGAGTACTCTGTTGACAGTCTTCCCTCTCTCTTTACAAGGTGCAGGGCTGAGACCTCAGACACTCCACAGAGGGTAGTGCCAGCATTGTGGTGGCAGAGCACAGCCCTATTCAGAACCTAGGTACACTCCTCCCACCCATCTGGCTGTCATCTTCCTATTCACCACCTTGCAGACCCAGCCTGTCTCCTGGAATTCCCCAGCCCTGTCACACACAGAAACCAGACAGCAGATACACATCAGAGCAGAGGCGGGTTGAAATGGTTAGGCAAGCAAATACCAACTTTCTAAAAGTAGTATTTGCAAACACAGAACATTAAAATAAACTTTACTAAATGATGTATTTTATTATTCTGAGTTCAGTCATACTAAACTCGAAATTCTACCATGTTCCCTGAGTCTGTTAAGAATGTAGAATGTAACAATTCCAAACAGCCCATTTTGGCCTATGAGAACAGGTAGCCTTACAATAGAGAAAAATGAAAATGACTGTATGAAAATGACTGTAATTCACTATTTGTGAAGAAGTGTGGCTCAATGGTTAGAGCGGCAGACCCTGATGCAGAGGTCTGGCCCGGGACCAGGGTTCAATTCCTGCCTCGGGGGGTCTTGGGCTCAATTTCCCCGGACCTGATAATTCTCGCCTCAGTGCCTATTCTAATCATGGCTCCCACTCTGCAACTCTGGGCAATAGCTTGCTTAATCTCCAAAACGGCCCCAACAGTGCTAGGATGCCTGGCTTCACCTAGGGGGTGCCCAGGAGTGGGCACTTCACAGGGAAAGGCCAGGAAGGGTTCCACAGCAATATGTGTACAGCGCCTTGAGACCCCTTCGGGGGTAATTTGTGCGCTATATAGGCACTACATTCACATTTCACATTAGGACATGCCACACACATCAGGGCTTGTCCTACCTTATGCTTACAATGCACCCTGCCCTTGGGCCTACCATAGGGGTGACTAATATGAAGTTAAGGGAAGGTTTAGGGCCTGGCAAGTGGGTGCACTTGCCCAGTCAGCATGACAGTACCAGATTGCACGAGGGTTCTGCAATGGCAGACCTTAGACACATTTTACAGGGCTGCTTCTGTGGGTGGCACAACCAGTGCTGCAGGCCCACCAGCAGCATTTGGATTTACATGCTCTGGGCACTCCTGGTGCACTTTACTGTGGTCTGACAGTAAACCAAATAAGTCAATCATGGAAACCAATTAAAATATACACTTTATACAGGGAGCACTTGCACTGTGGCACTGATTGGCAGTGGCACAGTGCTCTGAGCATCTAACACCAGCAAAACACATGAGGCAACAGTAACAAAAATGGAAGGGAGACCCACGCCAATGGTGCCAGGTCTAACACTGCAGGGCTATCGTTCATGGTGAAACACACTTCACTGTCCTACCTTTGTGTGCACCCCTTTGTGAGAAACGTATATAGGTGTCCTTAGCTTGCTCCCCATCGTCTTAAGGAATCTAAAACAGAGATATTGTCTATTGTCCTATTTTTCCTAAGTTAACCACACACTTTATCATCTTGTGAACTGTATTTCTCCACTTGAGGCGTTTCTTATGATGATACATACAACTTTCCTACAGAAGACAACCCATTACGTAATTAATATATTTTGCTATGACTCTACTTGTGGGGGAAGTTTGTGTAGTGCTTCAGTGACTTCAGTGTTACACCTCAAATCGGTGTAGTTGTAATCTACACAATATTTCCATTGCTATACTATCTGTTTGGTTATTTTGCTACTTACTTCAAGGACATTAGTACTACCTTACTGTCTGTGTGGAATGTATTCCACTCAATATTACTCTTTCCAGGTAATGTTTCAAATCCTGTGTTCTAGATTTCTGGTAGTGCTGTCTTACATGCATATTTCATAACAGGTTATTTAAATTATAGCCCTATGTGGAACCCCCACCTCTTATGATTTAGTTCCTTATCTTCACCCCCTAACTGCAGCTGGATTTTGTGTGACCTTTTCTGACCTGTGACTCCTGCTGCAGCTTGCTAGTTCTGCCCCCCACCCCCCTACACTATGGCTGGTCAAGGTATGAGCAAACCCCCTCCATTCCTAAGTTAAATCGGGGAGCCGCAAATTCACTGGAAGGAATGGATACATTTATTCGCCTCATACCTCATAGCCATAGGCGGCAAAAGGTATTCAGCAGTTCGCAAACAACACATATTGTTGCATAACCTAGGCATACAAGGTAGGAAGATTTATGACACCTTAACCAAACCAGAACTAGAAGAGGATGAGGAGGATACTGATGAGTTTAAAGTCACCCTGTTAAAATTAGAGGCACATTTTGGTGACAGAGTAAACGTAGTTTTGGAGCGACATAAGTTCTTTACCCGCATCCAAGGTAAACATGAATCTTTCATTAATTACATTGCTGCACTTAGAGGCCTGACACAACTATGTGACTTTGGTGAACTCACCAATTCACTTATCAGGGACCAACTTGTCAGGTGCACAAATAATAGTCGTATACAAAAAAAGCTCCTGGCAAAAAATCCCACCTTAAAAGAAGCGGTTAGCATAGCAGTCTCTGTGGAACAGCCTGCTAAGTGTATCAAAGAGATGAGAACTCCCAATGAGCTTGTTGCCAATGTTCGCAATAGCTGTGATGCACAGGCCAATTCCACTGATAATGAGGTATTTAAGATCAAACCTAGAGAAGACAAGGATAACCATTCAGCCAGAGAAAAGGGAAAGTTGAAATGCTATAGATGTGGCAGCAGCAATCACCTTGCTAACGATGTGCGTTGTACTGCCCGCAATGCCACATCTGTTAAATTTAACAAGAAAGGGCACCCGGGTAGAGTGGCATAAACAAAAAGATTCTATCAAGAAAAGTGCAAGTGTTAAATTTTAGGATTTTTTCAGTTTATTATTAAAGGGAGTGTAGAATGAGGCTCTTCATCAGACCTGTGGGATGAAGGCACTATGTGCTTTTAAAATACCCCTCGCACGCTAAGAATCCCTTAGTGTCATGCTTCATCATTGGGGTCTTCCCGTCCCTCTACGGGGCGGGGCGTGCTACGACCAACGAGCTACGCGGGAGCACTTTTTTAGTGATGAATGACTATGTGTTAGTGCAGTGTCAGTGAAGGTAGTGAAGTGTAGGGACCTTGTGATGTGGATAAAAAGTTTAAAAATTCCCTGGCTAGTGGAAAAAATAATTTTATTCGCTTCCCTGGCTGGGAATGTTAAAAAGGGGTTGTGAGGTAGGGCTGTTGGCACCTACCAGGTCGACATGTTTCACAGACAGTCCCCTACTTCCAGTGAATTTGCGGCTCCCCGATTTAACTTAGGAATGGAGGGGGTTTGCTCATACCTTGACCAGCCATAGTGTAGGGGGGTGGGGGGCAGAACTAGCAAGCTGCAGCAGGAGTCACAGGTCAGAAAAGGTCACACAAAATCCAGCTGCACTTAGGGGGTGAAGATAAGGGACTAAATCATAAGAGGTGGGGGTTCCACATAGGGCTATAATTTAAATAACCTGTTATGAAATATGCATGTAAGACAGCACTACCAGAAATCTAGAACGCAGAATTTGAAACATTACCTGGAAAGAGTAATATTGAGTGGAATACATTCCACACAGACAGTAAGGTAGTACTAATGTCCTTGAAGTAAGTAGCAAAATAACCAAACAGATTGTATAGCAATGGAAATATTGTGTACATTACAACTACACCGATTTGAGGTGTAACACTGAAGTCACTGAAGCACTACACAAACTTCCCCCACAAGTAGAGTCATAGCTAAATATATTAATTACGTAATGGGTTGTCTTCTGTAGGAAAGTTGTATGTATCATCATAAGAAACGCCTCAAGTGGAGAAATACAGTTCACAAGATGATAAAGTGTGTGGTTAACTTAGGAAAAATAGGAAAATAGACAATATCTCTGTTTTAGATTTCTTAAGACGATGGGGAGCAAGCTAAGGACACCTATATAAGTTTCTCACAAAGGGGTGCACACAAAGGTAGGACAGTGAAGTGTGTTTCACCATGAACGATAGCCCTGCAGTGTTAGACCTGGCACCATTGGCGTGGGTCTCCCTTCCATTTTTGTTACTGTTGCCTCATGTGTTTTGCTGGTGTTAGCTGCTCAGAGCACTGTGCCACTGCCAATCAGTGCCACAGTGCAAGTGCTCCCTGTATAAAGTGTATATTTTGTTTGGTTTCCATGATTGACTTATTTGGTTTACTGTCAGACCACAGTAAAGTGCACCAGGAGTGCCCAGGGTTTGTAAATCCAAATGCTGCTAGTGGGCCTGCAGCACTGGTTGTGCCACCCACAGAAGCAGCCCAGTAAAATGTGTCTAAAGTCTGCCATTGCAGAACCCTCGTGCAGTCTGGTACTGTCATGCTGACTGGGCAAGTGCACCCACTTGCCAGGCCCTAAACCTTCCCTTAACTTCATATTAGTCATCCCTATGGTAGGCCCAAGGGCAGGGTGCATTGTAAGCATAAGGTAGGACAAGCCCTGATGTGTGTGGCATGTCCTAATGTGAAATGTGAATGTAGTGCCTATATAGCACACAAATTACCCCCGAAGGGGTCTCAAGGCGCTGTACACATACTGCTGTGGAACCCTTCCTGGCCTTTCCCTGTGAAGTGCCCACTCCTGGGCACCCCCTAGGTGAAGCCAGGCATCCTAGCACTGTTGGGGCCGTTTTGGAGATTAAGCAAGCTATTGCCCAGAGTTGCAGAGTGGGAGCCATGATTAGAATAGGCACTGAGGCGAGAATTATCAGGTCCGGGGAAATTGAGCCCAAGACCCGCCGAGGCAGGAATTGAACCCTGGTCCCGGGCCAGACCTCTGCATTTGGGTCTGCCGCTCTAACCATTGAGCCACACTTCTTCACAAATAGAGAATTACAGCCATTTCCATTTTTCTCTATTGTAAGGCTACCTGTTCTCATAGGCCAAAATGGGCTGTTGGAATTGTTACATTTTACATTCTTAACAGACTCAGGTAACATGGTAGAAATTCGAGTTTAGTATGACTGAACTCAGAATAATAAAATACATCATTTAGTAAAGTTTATTTTAATGTTCTGTGTTTGCAAATACTACTTTTAGAAAGTTGGTATTTGCTTGCCTAACCATTTCAACCCGCCTCTGCTCTGATGTGTATCTGTTGTCTGGTTTCTGTGTGTGACAGGGCTGGGGAATTCCAGGAGACAGGCTGGGTCTGCAAGGTGGTGAATAGGAAGATGACAGTCAGATGGGTGGGAGGAGTGTACCTAGGTTCTGAATAGGGCTGTGCTCTGCCACCACAATGCTGGCTCCACCCCCTGTGGAGTGTCTGAGATCTCAGCCCCGCACCTTGTAAAGAGAGAGGGAAGACTGTCAACAGAGTACTCCTGGACTGTACTTGTCACCACAATGCTGGCTCCACCTCCTGCGGAGCGTCTGATGTCTCTGCCCTGCACACTGAAAGCATAAGCCTGCATCCTATCAACAAAGTGCTCAGAAGCTGGACTGAACTAGGCAAAGGCCCCCTGGCCTGAAAGAACAAAAGAAATGCAGTATAAGTATAGGAGCCCTGCTCCTAAGAAATCCGATCCTGCTTGACCACGAAGAACCTCTTCCCGACGAGAAGCACCTGGAAGAAGCTGTGAGGAGGAGTACTGTCCCTGACCTGGGGGACTGGCCTGCAGTGGGTGCCTTGCTGAGAAAGGAGAGAAAAAGGACTGAAAGAGACTTTTGCTACTTGTGCTTCAAAAAATCTCCAAGGTATTGTGGGTGAGCTTGCCCCGCACCGTGTGAGCCCGCTCTGCTTCGAGCCGTTCTTTGCAACGTCCCGCCGGGCCGCCCGCACTCTGCCTCCCTCTTCCCCCTTTTCGAGCCGCACTGCTCGACTCGCCGCCCCCACCGCTGGAATCCGAACGGAGTGCCTCACAAAGCCAAGGACGGCCCGTACGCACGAAGCGTACCAGCCGCCTCGCATTGGACTTGTGATCACCAGTGTCGCGCCGCACTAAGAGAGTCCGGCTGTACGCCTCATACTGGCTGACTCGTGCCGCGCCTGCCCGCATTGAATCAGCAGCTACGAACCGAAGGTACGGCTCGAACGCCGTGAACCCCGGAGGCAACCCGCATCGACCGCCCCACTCCTCAAGGCCCCCCTGCTCTACGCCTCGCACCGAGACGCCTACTAGAGCCTGGGCCCGCCTCGCAGAGGAGCCGCCAGAATCTTTGTGTTGCCTGCACGTCCCAGACGCCACATTCGAACCGGACTCCTCATCGCAGAAAAGGTACTGTCACTCAACGCGTACCACAGTGTGTACGCCACGGACCACGGAGTCCGCAACGCTGGTTTAATACCTTTTTGACATTGTTTTTCAACGGTAAGAGTCGGACAAGAGTGCGCAACACGCACAGGAACCAAGAATTACGCATTTTTAACAGAATCCTCATTTTATTGCTAAATAGTATTATGGCCTCATTTTACAAACGTTATTTAAGTCTTGTGCTAAGCCTTATATAAAGATACTTATTTTTTTATACAAAACTAGACTGGTGTCCATTTGTGGTGTGTCATTGAATTACTGTATGTGGTCATAAAAGCTTAACCCATAACGCTCTGAAGTGTAGCCTTGTCTGCTCGCACCACGCAACCTAGAGGGTGAGCAGGGGTTATTTTAAAGAGTAAGTCCCTTGCCCTGACTAGAGGAGAGGGTCCCTGCTTGTCACAAGAACTCACCTGTGCCAACCAGAGACCCCCAAATCTAACATTGGAGGCAGCCGTGAGGATTTCAAATCTGCATTTGTGATTAATATACAGTAATTGGTGAACACCACATAATGAGTTCAGACCAATAACACAGCCTCATACTTGTTGATTTTTGTTTTTGCCACTAGATCTCCCTTTTTTTTAAAGAAAAGTCATGCCTGATTCAGTCAATGGAGAAAAGGCGGCATCTGTAGTCTCTGACATTGAAGGAATAGAATGGGTAGAAGATAGACTAGAGAGCTACTCCTTAACCCAGCTGAAGGGCTTCTGCAAAAAGTTTAGAGTTTCACAGTCTGGATGTAAAAACAAAGCTCATCTGCAAAAGGCGCTGAGGCCTGGATTGAGTCAAGGGCACCTGAGAATAGAGTGGAAATTTAACCAGCAGAATACATCCATGATTTTGGCAGAGTCCTGTCGCCAGAGGGGTTGGCAGACAGGAAGGAAACCCGGGCACATGCAATGGAGATGGCAAAACTAAATGGTCAGCTGGAAATGGAAAGCAAAAGGCTGGCTATGGAAGAAAGAAAAATTCAAATGGAACATGAAATGAAGTTGAGGGAGCTGGAGCTGAAAGCTAAAAGTATGGAAACTACTCCCTCTGGTGGCAGCGCTTCGCCAGTGCAGGTAGAATCAAGGGTGTACATGCCAAAGGATGTGGTCAAAGAATTTTTTAAGAATGATGACATAGGGCAGTGGTTCAAGGCCTATGAGGTAGCCATGTCTTCCCACGGGGTTCCTGAGAGAGATTGGGGAGCGGGTTGTGGGGGCGGTTCCTTAGTGAGGGGCGGGACACACTGCTAGATTTACCCTCTGAAGTTTATAATTCTTACCCATACATGAAGGAAGCTTTGATGACCAGGTATGGGTTAACTCCTGAATTGTATAGACAGTAGTTATGGGGTTGTGCAAAGATTCCTAACAGTATGTATGTTGAGTATATAACTTTTTTTCTGCAGAGCACTGGGTGGTTGGGGGAAGGGTAGCAAAGTTAATTATTTCCAAGGTCTCTTTGATTTAATTGCATGGGAGCACTTGTCTAGTAATTGTTTTCCTGAGCTAAGCCAGCACCTGATTGATAGCAAGCTGACTAACCCTATTATGCTCGCTGAGGAGGCGGACCGCTGGGTCAGCACCAGGGTCCACAAGGGTCAAGTGGGAGACTCCGCCAAGGGTGGGCAGGGTCCCCAGCAGAGGAGTGGGGGGGACAAGGGCAAACAGAGGGAGTTTCAGAAGAGGCCCCAAAGTAATCCCAAGGGAACCAAGGGAAAGGTTCTCAGCCTCCCCCACCCCAGAACCGACCAGGGCCCCGACAAGACCTGAGCAACCGCTTGGTGCTCTAGCTCATTCTCATACACAGTTTAACCAGTCATCTTCCTGTTCTCCCTCCCCCTCTTTAGCTCTCATTTTGTTTCAGTGCCCGTAGTGCGGTGCACATAATATAGATACGAATAAATGTCAACAAACTCATTTATTTCTTGATCTAACCACAGAGACTATCTGTGTATATGCTATATGCTGCTAAACAATGTGACATTTTGAATTCTAATGTTAATCGTATTTTGTTTTCACAACATAGGAATCTCAGTATGAGAATCTCATACCCCCCATTGAAAACTACACTAATTGTGTGAGTATCAAGTTTTGTTTTTGTCCTGACGAAAGCTCTACAGACCCTTGCGGGCCCAATAGAGCTGAAACATGTTGACCTACTGATAGAGTTATATGGTAATCCTGTAACTCGATTACCGAATATATCACTATTCCCCCATTTTTTAATTCACAGTGTGGACTTTCTAATAAAAAATTTGGTTTTTGGTGCAACACTGTTTTTATACCTACTTCTTGGCACTGCACAATAATCCCTCTGGACCAGCCCTAACTATTTCTGGACACTTCTACACTTACCAGAGGTTGCCTCGGGTGAGGCATGCATATAGCACGTTACTTGACAACCCGATGACTATGCCATGACGCTAGAGAAGGGGCGGATAAAAGATACACCGCAACAACAAAATCATAGCGTCTATGAGGGTTGTCAAGAGATAACCATTGGTTATTGTAGATACAAGTGTCCATTCTCTTTTGTGATTATTAAGGTACCTATTCAGGGGAACTGAATGGACGTTAATTCCTCTTCCCTCTCATGATAAGACCCCGACAGGTACCCCTGTTCAAAGAGGGCCCCTAAAGTGTTACAAATGTGGTGAACAGGGGCATTTTGCCAATGATTCCAAGTGTCGCATGTTTGGTAAATCAGCACCCACTGGTGCTCCGCCCCGGTAGATGGCTAGTGTAGCCTTTGAGGGGGAGGTAGAAGTCCAAGGTGGGTGGGATCCCGTTCAGATGACCCTGGTCTCGTTAGTAGACAGTGAGATGGTCCCTGAGAACCAACTGCCCTCTAACACTAAGAAATATGGGCAGTGGGTGACCGTCAATGGCCAAAGGGTAGAGGCTCTTAGAGATACAGGAGCCAGTGTAACTGCTGTCAAGCAGCACCTGGTGTCTCAAGAGCAGGTTGTCCCCCATGCATACTGCCGGGTTGTCAACGCTGACAACACAGAGAGTTGTTGTCCAATGGCTCAGGTTCCCTGTGAGTGGGGGGGTCTCTGGTGCTCTTCAAGTAGCTGTGAGAACTGCCATGCCTGTAGACTGTTTGTTAGGGAACGACTTGGAAAGTTCACCTTGGGAAAAGGTGGAGAAAAGTACTCACCTAAGGATGGCGGGTCTGCCTGACTGGGCGTGCGTGACCACCCGGTCAATGGCAGCCTGTAGGGGTGCTCAAGAGGTCCTGGAGCCTGAGGGAGAGGCCCAGGAACCGACCTTAGAAAGAAGGCGCAGGAGGCGCGGGAAACCGGCCCCGGAAGTTCCCACGGCCCAGGAGGAAGCAGACCTTGAGGGGGATGCCCTTGAACCTACCGGGGAACAGATAGCTCAACTGGGGGACCTGCCTGAGCTGACCCATTGGCAGCAGGAAGGATGCCTCTCCAGGGAGGAATTCTGCAGGATGCAGAAAGGGTGTCCTTCTTTCATAGGTCTGCGGCAGCAGGCTGCAGACCAGGCCAACGGTGATCAGTCTGGAACACATTTCATTTATTGGGAGAATGACCTCCTGTATTCAGAGCCTAAGGTTGCTGAACGTGGATCAGCCCGTGCGCTGGTGGTACCCCAGAGATTCAGGGCCTTCCTACCGGGACTGGCTCACGATGTGCAATTGGCAGGGCATTTGGGGCAGGACAAGACCTATGAAAGGCTTGTCACCCTTTTTTATTGGCCTCAAATGCACTCAGATCCTCACTGTAGGACCTGCCAGACATGCCAGGCAAGTGGAAAGAGTGGGAGGAAGCAGAAGGCTCCTCTCCAGCCATTCCCTGTAGTCAGTACCCCATTCCAGCGAGTGGGAATTGACATCGTGGGGCCACTGGAACCCAGGACAGGCATGGGCAACAGGTTCATCCTGGTCCTGATGGACCATGCCACCCGGTATCCGGAAGCCATCCCTCTGAGGACAGTGATGGCCCACGAGGTGGGACGTGCGCTGATGGGAATTTTCTACAGAGTGGTATTCCCTCTAGAGGTGGTGTCTGACCGGTGTACTAATTTAATCTCCAATTATATGAAATCCCTTTGGCAAGAGTGTGGTGTAACCTACAAATTCACCACGCTTTACCACCCCCAAGGAAACGGGTTGGTTGAGAGATTCAACCAAATTCTGAATGGAATAATTATGGGTCTGGAAGAACCCATGAGGCGTAAGTTGGACGTCCTCTTGCGATGCCTGCTCTTTGCTTACCGTGAGGTTCAGCAGAAGTCGCTAGGGTCCAGCCCCTTTGAGCTCCTGCATGGCCACCCAGTGAGAGGACCTCTAAGTCTGGTCAAGGAAAGCTGAGAGTAATCTCCCAGGAAACCTCCCCAGGATGTATATAGCTACATGCTGGCCTTCAGGAACCAGACTAGGTGTTTCAGAGCACTTGCTGAGGCAAATCTGGAAGCCAGCCTAGGAGGAGATGAAGCGGTGGTATGGCCAGAATGCCACTCTGGTAGAGCTTCAGCCTGGACAGAAGGTGTGGGTCTTGGCCCCCATGGAGCCTTGTGCGCTCCAGGATAAGTGGACAGGCCCCTTTAAGGTTGTGGAGCGCAAGAGTCCAGTTACCTATTTGGTGGACTTGCAATCTCCCAGGAACCCCTTGAGAGTCGTGCATGTCAACCGCCTTAAGCCCCACTTGGAGAGGTCCGATGTGGGCATGCTCTTAGCAACAGATGATGGAATGGAGGTGGAGACTGAGCTTCTTCCTGACCTCCTGGTAGCCAGAGAGCAAGATGGGTCAGTGGATGGAGTTAACCTCTCTCCCACCCTGACCCCTGAGCAACAGAATGACTACCGCCAGTTGCTGTGGCAGTACTCTGACCTGTTCTCCCTGGTTCCTAGTATCACTGACTGGTGCGTCCATGATGTGGATTGTTAGAAATGGGATTTCCGGTTGGCTAAGGCTTGCGCCAAAGCCAGGCAGAAACCACCACTCTAGTCAGGGGAAGGGAGTTACACGCCAAAGATAACCCCTGCTCACCCTCTTGGTAACGTGACACGAGCAGTAAGGCTTATCCTGGAGGCAATGTAAGTTAAGAATTTGCGCACACACCCACCAGCAACAACATCCTATGCCCCCACAAAAGGAACTCCACACAAGGTTATACGTATAAATAGCCTTTGTATTATACCAAACACATTAGATAAGAAACACACACTTTACAATGTGCCTTATGCACGGGCAGAATTTACAGGGGATTATGTACATGGGACAGGGCCATGTCAGCCACTGTCAGGAATAAGCACTTTCAGAACTAGCACTTGGTAGAATTAGCACTTTGTAGGAATAACACTTAGCACATATAATAACTGCAGCACTAAATAACAAATGTAGCACACAACCAGTAACCACTGGTAAAAGGTAAGTACCACCTACGCAATCCTACACACTTTAGGCAAATATCACGCAGGGAACCATGAACTCCCTAGTAGAACCTATACTAGGAAAAACAACCTCCTAAGCATAAACATATGTCTAGAGGTATCAGAACAGGGTGCGCAAAATATCCTACACAGTACATTTCCTAGCACCCTAAGAAGCACATAAATCACATTTAGCGCAGAAATCACATTAAAGTCCAGGTTGCGCCACTGCGCCAAAACCTAAACGTAGCAGCTGCCCACTACTTGCTGGGTAGCTGAGGACAAGAACAGGGCCTAAACGCTGCAGCTGGCACTAAGTGCTGCGCAGTCCAAAGTACATGTCCCTAGGAAGGAAAACCTAAACGGTTGGAGCCCTCTGGCTCTAGAAATACATGTTGCGCATACGGTGAAGCCCTCTAGGCTCTGAAATCAGCCATACCCCATGGAGCACTCTTTCTCCTAAACTAATTATGCGCAATCCAGAAAAAGAACTGGCCCACAACGGTGGAGCCCTTGGCTCTAGGACAACGGGGGCCCTCAAGGGCAATAACATGGGCCCCTCTGGCCCTCGGGACCCCCACTGGGGCTTTTGGGATCATTGGGGCCACGGGCCCCCGGGACCCCCACGGGGCCCTTGAAGCTACCAAAGAGCCATTGGTGGAGTGGCCCACTGCCATCTGGGGCCGCTCTGAAGAAGGGCACCACTCTGGCGCCTGGGGAGAACATGTGGCCTCCCCCCGCCCCAGCCGTCTCAACTTACCGGCACTCGACGCGGGGGGAGGCTCTCTTCACCGGGCGGCGGGGCAGGCACAGGCAATGTGCCTCGAGCCCCTCAGCTTCTATGGAACCCTCAGTGACGCCTGAGGGGCTCTCCCTCACTTCTGGGAGCCCCGCCTTCGCAAAGGCGCCATGCCTTACCCGGTCCTCTTTCCGCATGGGCCGGGACTTCGTGTAGAGCCCTCGAGGCTCCGGGCAGCTTTTCCTTCACGGGCAGCATCCCTGGTCTCCCTCTCCCTACGGGAGACCGGCAAATCGGGCATGGCTTCCCCCAGGCAGGGGGGGAGCGGAAGTCAGTCAATCCAGGTCCCGCCCACAGTCAGGCGGGCGCGGGCCTGACTTCCGGTTTCTTGTGTCGGGGCTATAATGAGGGGTTGGCCCCCTCAGTAGAAAAAGTAAATAGCGGGGTGGGCACCCGCGGTGATAACCACAAAAAAAGCAGGGTGGCACCCGCGCTTAGTTAAATCTAAATACGGGCAAAATGCAGGGTGGGCACCTGCGAGGTACACAAGGGCAGGAGCGCTTCCCCCAGAGGGAATACAACAGCGCTCTGCCTATAAATGCAGAAGAAAGTGCTCACTAGGCGATGGGGGTCACAGAGACCACCAGGCCCCCAAGCAATGACCCCCCCAGGAAAGTAAAGGGCCCAGCAACAGGCAGGACATCACAGAACAAGTCTTCCAGGGCCAGGAAGAAGGGTCCACAAGAAGTCCATCAGCATTCCAGGGGCTGGGCTGGTAAGTGCAATCAATTTTGCTGCTTGAGCTGAATTATGTGGGATGCGTGCAGCTTCAACAATCGTATGCAAAGTCGTGACAGCATATGCCGCAGTCGTATCACCATCGGAAGCTTGAAGCACGAACCATCAACCCACAAAGTACCATCACGCTCTGGAAGAGGAGTATTTTTCAAGTCTATCCTCCCTTTCGTTTCTTCCTCAGTTCTAAGGAAACGATCATGTTGTTCTTCAACATTCTCTCTCTCAACTGAAATCGGCAACAACATGGCTGGATTCAACGTGTTGCATCTTTTAATGTGTACATGACTCACTAACAGTGTCAACTCGTAACCTGACAATCGAGCATTAGTTAAGTGCTGTGTCTTGGTTCTGTTTAACAAGGTGTCCACTGCATGTGGAACCATCACAATCAGCATATTATTCATCACTAAATCAGCAGACTGCCGAATAGAAACAGCTGCTGCTGCTGTGGCTCTCAGACAACTCGGCAATGCTTTAGCTACCGGATCCAAAGTCGACGAGAAATATGCACATGGACGTTGCTTGTCCCCAAAAGACTGTGTCAACACTGACAACGCACATCCCTCTCTCTCGTGGACATACAACGTAAAAGGTTTACTGTAGTCGGGGGTACCCAACACAGGAACCGAACACAATGCATCACGCAATTTGGAAAAACTTTTCTGACATTCTTCAGACCACGGAATGGGATTCGGTGTATCTTTACACGTTAATGCCACCAAAGGTTTGGCCAACAAAGAAAATTCCGGTATCCATTGTCTGCAATATGATGTAATGCCCAAGAAAGCACGCACTTCTCTCTGTGTCCTTGGCACACTCAATTTTGCAATGCCTGAATTCTTTCTGGGGTCAGTTTCCTTCCCTCCTTCGATAAGAGATGACCTAAGTAGGTCACTTCTTGTCGACAATATTGTAGTTTTGAAAGAGACACTTTGTGATGTAAATCAGACAAATGACGCAACAACGACAACGTGGCTTCCTTACAAATTTCCTCAGTATCTGCAGCGACAAGCAAATCGTCGACGTACTGATTAAGGGTAGCGCCATCGGGTAAAACAATCGTATCAAGCTGTGTTTTAAAGCATGACTCTATATCGATGGGCTTTCACAGTAGCCTAGAGGAGCGCGTTTGAACCGGAAGCTTCGGCCTCCTAAACTGAAGCCAAAAATATCCCTACTTTCCTCGGCAATCAGGATTCTGAAGAAAGCATTCTTCAAGTCAATCACCGAGAACCAAGCGGCTGAAGCTGGAATCATGGTCAATAGGGCAGTGATATCAGGGACAACTGGAAACTGTGGCACGACTATTTTATTTACCTCTCTAAGATCAATCACAAACCTGTAAACAGGTGGTTGGGAAGGGTCAGTACGCTTTAAAACAGGCAGAACAGACCTATTACAAACGTTGCCTCTTGTCTCTTCAATTACATCTTTTTCAATTAGGTCATAAATGATCGCTAACAACGCCTTTTCACCTTCGCTAGAGATCTTGTATTGGGGAATGCGCTGCATTCTAACATTGGCTTTCAATGTCACAACATATGGCGGTATTTCCAAAAGACCTACATCATTAGGACCAGTAGCCCAAAGAATATCCAGGAGAGAAGACAATTCTGTCGGAAGTTTATCCTTCGACAAATACATTGGAGAAACCACTCTCTTGCCCAGTGTAAGTTGTACACCCGAAGGAGAACAATACAACGTCGCATACAATCTTTTCAACAGATCCAATCCTAACAAGTTCTCACCACAACCTGTCGTCAAAATTAGGGGTGCTTCGAATTCACAAGGTCCAACAGAAAAATACATAGGACCAGAAATCGGGTTCCTAACCGGGGTGCCAGAAAAACCTACTGAAACATTCGTCTCGCCAGACAAAGGTACGCCAGGAAGTTTAGAGTGCATAATAGAACTCTTTGTAGCACCAGTATCCAACAGAAAAGACTCTGACACACCTGATGTAATCACCTCAACATAAGGTCCACTCTGATCTAATGGAACTGAAACAACTCCCTCTCTTTGTCTATGGCTGTCCTAGCAATCATTATGTTATGTTATGTTATGTTAAAAGGGACTTTTATAGCGCAACGGCTACTCCAAAGGAGTGTCCCGGCGCTTTGTACTCCAGACCAAGAAAAGAACTGGAAAACATAACAATAAAAGAACAGAGACCTAGAGAAGAGACAGCACACTAACCAGAGAACAGCCAAGTTTTTAGACCTTTCCTAAAGGCTAGCAAATTCGATGTGGTCCGCAAGGACAACGGTAAAGAGTTCCATAGCTGGGGGGCAAGGAACCTGAAGGATCGGCCTCCCGACCGGGCCCTTTTTATCCGCGGCACCACTGCCAGAGCCAATGATTCCGATCTTAGGGATCGTGCCGGCCGATAAAAATCCAATCTCTTCTGGAGATATTTTGCACCATTGCCATGCAGGGCTTTATGGGTTAAGGTCATGGCCTTAAACATTATCCTCTTCCGTATGGGAAGCCAAAGGAGGGATAGAAGAAGGTTAGAGGCACTAGAACGGCGATGCAGGCCAAAAATCGCTCGGGCAGCAGCGTTCTGGGTCACCTGCATGCGCTGTAGAAGGTATTCTGGCAGGCCCAGATATAGGACATTTGCGTAATCCAATCTGGATCCTATCAGTGCCTGGACAATTATCCTCCTATGATCCTCAGATAAAAGAGGAAAGAACTTGCGAAGCATCCTGAGGATCCCGAAGCACGTTCCCGTAAGAGTGGACACCTGGGATTTGAGCGAAAGCTCATTGTCAATTTTGACTCCCAGGTTCTTAGCCCATTTAGATGACTGAGCTGGGGGGAACATGTCAGGGGGCCACCAACCTTGCCAGACTGGTTCCGATGGGCACCCGAAGAATAGTATCTCGGATTTATCCGAGTTGCACTTGAGGCTGTTAAGTTGGAACCAATTAAAAACAGCCCCAAGGCACTCTCGGATACTTGCTCCATCGAAATCGTCGTTCTTGTGGCAGGTAAACAGAAGCTGGGTGTCGTCAGCATAAGAGACGATCCGGGCCCCATAGGACTCCGCCAATGTCGCCAAAGGGGTCATGAGGATGTTAAATAGAGTAGGGCTCAATACGGAGCTTCATTACCTTCCATATTCTCATCTTCTGCATAGTAGTCATCAGCATAGTACTGAGTCGCCCTACCAGACGCGTTATTCTGCTGATCAAAACTATTAATTGAATTTTGAGGCGGAAAGGAACGTGCATTCTGGGGAAAATTTCCACGTCCTCTACCTCTAGGAGCTTGTGGAACACCTCGACCTCTTGCACCAGAAGCCCCATTCGTACGCTGTAACAAAGTAGGACAACTATACTTGAAATGACCCTCTTCTTTACAATATGAACACTGATTGGGACCTACAGGAACACGTGTTGGGGATACTCGAACCTTTGCGAGTTCTTCTGAAACTGTTGAGGTTGCTGATAGTTACTCTGACCACCACGTGGTGGATACGCTTGTTGCAAAAGAATCTTTGTCTTTAATTCTTTAGTTTTCTTGTCTACTCTATCCTTCTCATCTTTATCCCTATTTTCATAATACTGTGAGGTAGCCAATATCTGTGCTGAAGAGGAAACGGCCCAAGAACTCTCTGAATCTTTCAATTTCTTACACAACTCGGGAAGCAAATTGTGCACAAACTTGTCAACGAACAACCGTTGACCACCTTCTGTACTCATATCTTGACCACTGTGGTCTACGAAGGTTTCTTCGAACCTCGTGAAAAAGTCAGACACCGTTTCGTCTTTCTTCTGCTTACATGCCGACAACATGTCCCAATTGACACGCAATTCAGGCATTAAAGTCTTCATATACGTAAAAATCTTATCAGGAAGTTCAGTAATCAAATCCTCAGGCTTAGCACCGCCTACTTGCCTATTTTCAGCATCTCTAAGATTAACCCATGTATCACCCAATTCAACCGCATGATCCGTATGACGAATCTTACTCCAAATAGGTTATGGGACAACATTGCCAAACAACATGTCGATGTCCGCCAAATTCATAACACACAAACCCACAGTCTGAATCAACTCTTTATAGTACCCTGCTGGATTTTTGCGTGGATCAGGTAAAGACTACTTAATAGCTAAAACTTCAGCACGTTTCCAGTGAACATGCACCCAGACGCGCTGAAAATGAGCCGGTACACCTGGTGGATTATTACCTGCACCAGCAGCAACTGCTTCCTTCCACACCGGAGGAACCTCTCTCATTGGATATTGCCGCGCCTTTCTCCTAACTGAAGCGTATGGCTCAAACAACGGCTGAGAAGTAGACTCATTCCTAAATGACAACAACGTCGCAACTGCATTCTCAACATCGGAACCTACAATAGTTCCCTTCGCAAACTCAGACTGTAGATTGACCAACTCGGAAGGAGCCTGTCCCACATCATCATCTTCCCATTCCTCACGAAGGAAAGTACACACCTTATCAAAAACATATCTCTGTTTCGGCGCTTCCCCTTGATGGAAGACATCCGTAACAGACTCCCCATCATACCTTAAAGGACGAGTGACCCATTTACGCGCCAGGCGGTTCAATATTTCTTTCTTTCGTGAATCAGGAAGTTGGCTACGCAACTGTTTACGTTCCGACACAGGGGTCGTAGTTATTGACCCAAAGAAGGGAGACAGAAGACTAGTAACAGTATTAGTCATTCTCTGTCGAACAGAAGGAGAAGTTGACAAGACGGGAGATAAAGCAGATTGAGAAAAGGTTAACGTAGGAACAATAGTAGGGGAGGTAGCAAGAACAGGTGGAAAAAGTTTCAGAAGTTAAAGACGGAGCAGGTAGCAAAGTCAGTGGCCCTTGAGAAGGCTGCACCAGAGGAATAGGAACCAGCAGAAGAGGAGCTGGCGGCTGTTGGATAGCAAGGGGCAAAGCAACCTGAGGTTGCACCACTAAAGGTTGCGGAGGTGCTGTAGCACTCAGCGCATAAGGGGGTGGTGAACTCGATAAGTGTGACATTAAAGGATCATTTTCAAGTTCTTTTTCTGCATCTTGCTGGAGAGTTGGCAAAACTGGGTAACATTTATCAATCGCCATTTTACGTTGCCTGTGCAACTGCTCACTTGCCTGTTCTCCTTCGTTATCTTTAAACTGCGTAGCAGTTTGCATTATCGAAATACCCCTTTCTCTCTTATTTCTCTTTGCTAATTTAATTTCCTTCTGTTTGGCTTCCTTACGCCATAGGTGGAAAGAGTCAAACATCGCCGGCCGGGCTTTCTTCTTGAAGAGTCTGACCTCTAGATTGTCTAAAATCTCTGTGTCAAAACTACCATATTGGGGCCATTTTAGAACACCATCTTTCCTGGTGTATCGGATCCATACTTCATTATATGTGATGGGGCCTACGCCATGTTTCACATATAGTTCATAGGTCGGAGTTCCAATCGGAGGAACTGGACACGAGTCCTCCAATCGGGAATCCCTATTACAACCAAGACAAAACAAATTTCCAAGTCTGCTAAGACCAGGCATCTTCGCTCACTAGTCTAGCTTCAAACTTCAAAGGATTATCGAATACGATAGTCTCGTGAATACACGAGTCCCTCGGCTTTGGCACTTGCAAGTTCCAAATCAAAGCGATCCCAAGGGGATACCAAAACTAAGAACCAAACTAAGGACTGGGAGACACTCCACTCATACTTAACTGAGGTATCGATGACGTCACCAGAAGACTCGTCTATCGTTTTGCTCTACCAATCATCAAGGGTGCAAAACAGGGCGATAGTCAGGGCAGCAGTCCTTCGTAGCCGCCGGGAAGCGGGGAACCTCGCAGCAAAGACTTTTGGACCATGTCGACATACAGAGGTCGATGAAGTGGCGGCCTTCCTCCAGAATTTTCACACGAAGCTCCTCACGAACCTCTGGCTTGGACCGGTACCGCTGAAATGGCACCACTTTGGGCGCCAACTGAAGTACTGGGTTTTAAAGAACCCAGCGGTGCCAGGGACACACCCTATGACCTCGAGTCCTTCTTGTTTTAGACTACAGAAACACAGAGTCTTCTAGGTGAAGTCAAAGAACGAATTTATTGGCTGCAGCCAGTAACAGGTATCCTAGAAGTACAACACGGTGTATATTCTCAGGAGACTGCTCAATCTTAAAAAGCCAGCCTTCTCCTTTTATACAAAATATTATGCTTTAGGCAAACATTCCTTATTTTACAGTTGACCATTCAGATATTTTCACTACAAAGAAAAAGCAGAGTCATGATGACAAGCCCATATTTCAGTTTGTCCAGCCCACAATCAATCACCTGGCAAGGCCCAGTATTTTCATCAGAAATCGACGGACCCCCAATAAAAACGGGCACCTCCTCCTCGTAAAGCAAGTCATAAAGAAAGAAACAAGGACAGGTGCGTGTAAGATTAGGCATGGTTTGCGTGCGATGAAAGGTTTATGATATGTTGTCTCTTGATACTAATCTCATTCGGCCACTGGGAAAGGTACTGGCCGAACGGGTTTGGCTTCAGGCAGTGGAGTCAGCTTGTTGGGGATTGGTTAGTGGTAACAATATCACAACCATACCAAGTGCACAGCCAATGTTTACGTTATTTCCCCATATATAATGATTCTTCTAATTCAATCTTTGTATTTGATTCTCATATTTATTCTGAGACCTTGTTTCACATGAATTACTCCAAATTATATATCAATACATTCTTTTTGCTGACTTAGCACAGTGTATTTCAATACACGAAACTCATATTCAGAAATTTTTTTGTCATCATAATACATTCATAACAAATGATCGGCGATTGCTGAATTTGTTGGCCCGATGCATTTCGGGACCAGCGTCCTTTCTTCGGGGGCCTCTGTGGAAGAAATGATATGTATATTACTTTCGGCTTACTTTTCTTAATTTAGCCACTACTCAGTGTTGAGTACCACACTCCTCTGTTGCAATCAGCTTGCCCAGGTCACAGAGGAATCAGCAAAGGTATACGTGTCCTTCAGACTCGTTTTTGGCCTTAGTCATTGGCCTATGTGAGGGCAATCACAAAATGGATGCCGTTCACAAATTGAAACCCGAGGGTTCAGAACAGCAAACTCTGATTTCAGAGTGATTTCTTCACCTGAATATGACGAAAATGCTTGTGCATAGTATTTCTAATCATTCTCGGTCTGCTGATACCAAAATCGTCATGATACGACGATGTTTATAACACAGGTCCAGAATTTTCAGTACCACAGAGGGTGAGCAGGGGTTATCTTGGCGTGTAACTCCCTTGCCCTGACTTAGGAGTGGTGGTCTCTGACTGACTTTGGCGCAAGCCCTGGCCAGCCAGGGACCCCATTTCTAACATCAGGCATTCATCTCTATCATTTAACCATTTGATGAACTCTTGTAGATTGTCGTTATTGTTCTTCCAAATGACAATGATGACATCTATAAATCTTACCCACACAGCGTGCTATATGTTTCTTAGGAAACGCCAACTGTGCCATATCCTCGGAGCGTAGGAAATTACTGCTCATGAGGATGGACACAAACCTCACTGAACTGGCGTCTGCTGAGCCAGGCCCATTAGCCGAAGGTCTCCTCTTCGGTGACAAGTTTGTAAAGGATGTCTCCATATATGTAGGGACCTTTACGTCGCCTGATAAGGCTCAGACCAATATTCGAAAGGTGTTCCAAACTGGCCTTTTTGGAAAGGCCGGGCGAGGCAGGGGCCGCTCGCCAGGCCGCTCTTACTATCAGGGCCCCAACAGAGGAGGTTATGGACGCGACCGAGGGGATTTTCACGACACCACCAGAGGCGGCACGTTTTATCCCTCCAGACATCAGCACAGAGGCAGATTTCGGCATGGAGGTGCCAGGGGTAACTTCCAGCCACAGCTTTCCGCAGGTGAGTCCAGATAAGTGCCTTGTTAATTTATTGGCTTATGTTCATGTTTAGAAGTGTTTTTAATGAGGTTTCCTGTGTTGCTTGATTTGGCTTGTGCCTTGTACCTCGCGCGCCAACCGCGATTCTCCGTTGGGCGCCGGCGGTGCATGATGCATCGCGCGGTCGCCTTAGGCCTGTTAATAATTATTTTCTTGTTCATGGTGACAAGTTTTTTACGTTGCCCACATTGCTCGCTTTCCACAGATAGCGGCTGTGCCGGAGAACCCTTCCCGGTTTCAAGGGGCTGGCCCCGCCCTGCCCCTCAGGGAGCGGGACGCAGTACGGAGGCCGGCAGGGTCTGTACTGTGTTACCAGGGTCTTGGAGTGTTTTGAATCAGTGTTGGGGCAAGGATGTGGTCCGTGGGCCAGAGCTGCCGTCTCTGGTGCTGGAGACCAGGGTTCGAGCCTCGGGGTCGCACCAGCCTCTGGTGATTCTGGGTGAATCACTTCATCTCCACGTGGCTGAATGTGTAATGTATATACGTTGCTCATGTAAAGCGCTCCAATACCTTCGGGTCAAGTTGGCGCTACATAAATATACAGCCCTGCCAAGTGTCACGCATCAGGCGTGACGCCAAGGCATTTCTGGGCTGGTGTCCGCATCACCGCACTGAATACATTAGTCACTCATAATTAGGGACCCCCAGGCATGCTGTAACAAGGAGCTGCAACAGCGATTGCAACAGCGATTGCAAAAGCGAGTTCACTGTGCTATAGAAAGCGTGCCTGCGTCTGACTTTGTCAGGAACTTAATAGATGGTGAACTGGATTGCAGCAAAGCCTGATTAAACAATAATCAACAGCACTTCCAAGTTGTCTATTGCAGCTTATCGTCGTTGTTTTTTTCAAGGTGCGTGTTAGAACCGGCTGTCTCTAGTTGGCAGAGGTATACACTTCTGACAAATAGGGACACTCCTTTTCTAGTCAGGGCAAGGGGATCACACCCTTTGATAACCCCTGCTCACCCCCTTGGTAGCTTGGCAGAGCAGAACAGGCTTATCTCAGAGGCTGTGCGTTAAGCAATTATGACCACATACAGTAATACAGTGAATACACTACAAATGGACACGACACAGTAGTATTATAAAAATAAGTATTTTTATATAAGGCTTAGCACAAGACCAAATAACGGCAAAACTGTACACAATCGGAATAAATACGTTCGGGAAGGAAAAAGGATAGTTCAAAGGTAGTTTCTTCTTTAGCACAAAAGTCTTCTAGTATCAAGCAAATCTTCTTCTTGGAAACACAGTTCTTAGCAACAGGGTAACTCACACGGGAGTTACACAACGTCGAGGCAAGGTTAATCCACAGGTTCGGCGGCGACCGCGAGGAGCGCTGCGTCGGGCCTGGAGTCACACGGACCCCCAACAACACAGTACCTTAGGAAAATGAAGCACACGATGATCAGCGGCGTCGAGCAATCCGGCGCCGCGTCTTCGGTGTCGATCAGGCCTCAGCAGGCGTCGTCGATGATGCAGTTGCGCAGAGTGAGCAGAGCTCACGGCGTCGAAGGGGCACACAGGTGATGCGATCAGCAGCGGTGCAGACACGAGGTCCTCTGGAGCTAGAGCCGTACTCCCACTCACTGGCGTTGCTGCTGGCGTCGGTCGGCCCACCGTCCGGTCGTCGTGATTGCTGGTTCTTTCAGAGGTGCTGGATTCACACTTCCAGCAAATAGCACTTTTAGCAGATGAAGTCTTTTAGCCCTGTGACTTCAGCAGGAGACTGGCACTCTTCCAGTCCTTGGAGATTTTCTTAGCAAGCGTGAGAGTACACACAAAGTTCCTCTCTCCTGGTTCCTTGGCAAAAATAAAGAAGCACTGCAGGATTCCCCCCAGCAAACAGCACACTGGCAGAAGGGGTAGGCAAGTCCTCAGATCAGCAGGCCTCTTGTCCTTGGTTACAGGGTTCCTTGTCAGAAGTGATCTGATTTCCTAGTTCAGGGGTCCTTCTCTTATACCCCTTTTCGTCTTTGATCCCTTTGTCTATGCCGGGGATTTCCCAACATCCTGGGTCTGTGGTGGGTGGAGCTAGGCAGTAGCACCTGGCCTATTCATTGAGCCGGGCTGAGTCCTCAGACGCCCCGCAGGAGGTGGAGCCAGCATTGATACTGGCAGGAGCAGAGCTATCGCCCTCCTGGCAGGAGGTGGGGCTAGGATCGTCCATGGCAGGCACAGAGCCATCAGTCGCTTGGCAGGAGGTGGAGCCAGCATTGTATCAGGCAAGGCAGGCTATCAACAACTACTCTCCCCCTACTCTCAACGTAAATGTCCCACTCATCCCACACTGACTCATCCAGACCTCTTGGAGCCACCCAGCTCCTGTCACACACACGTAAGACCAGCAGAGACCAGATATGGTTAGACAAGAAAATAGACACTTTCTAAAAGTGCTATTTTCGGACCCAGAGTCCAAAAACCATCCACACCAACGGATGCGTAATTGAACCCCGAGTTCAGGGATACCAAACTCGACATTGCACCATGCTCCCCGAGCCAGCTAGGATCATAGTACTAATAATCCCGGCGGCCCATTCTAATCAATAGAGAGCAGGCTACCTCGCAATAGTGAAGGACCACGATGGCGGTAATTCACTATCAGGACATGCCAACTTGGTCAGGCGTGTCCTACCTCAGACTTACAATGCACCCTGCCCGAAGGCCTACCATAGGGGCGACTAACATGAAGCCAAGGGAAGGTTTGGAGGGCTGGCAAGTAGGTATACTTGCGCAGCCTGCGTGACAGCACCAGACTGCACGTGGGTCTCGCAATGACCGACCCGTAGACATTCTTTTACGAGGCCGCTCCTGTGGGTGACACAACACGTGCTGCAAGCCCACGAGCGGCATTTGTATTTACAAGCCCCGGCACTCCTGGTGCACTAGACTAGGGACTGACAGTAAACCAAACAAGCCAAACATGGATACAATAGATACATCAATTTAACATAGGGAGCACTTGCGCTATGGCACTGATCAGCAGTGACACGGCGCCCAAAGCATATACCAGCAAAACATCGTAAAACAGTAGAGGCAAACAGAAAAAATGGAGGAGAGACTCAAGCCAATGATGTCAGGTCTAACACGTGTCCCCTCCAGCTGAAATGTGGGGAGAACTACCCTTAACCTAGGGAGTCCTCATCACTAAGGCGGAAAAATCTGGACAGACCATCAGCATTGGCGTGATCTGTACCAGGGCGGTGTTCCACCGTGAAGTCCATCCCCTGTAGAGCAATGGACCACCTCAACAGTTTTGGATTCTCACCCCTCATTTGCATCAACCATCTGAGGGGCCTGTGGTCGGTCTGAACCCGGAAGTGAGTCCCAAACAGGTAGGGTCTTAGCTTCTTCAGCGCCCAGACCACAGCAAAGGCTTCTCTCTCTATCGCACTCCACCTCGTTTCCCTGGGAAGTAACCTCCTACTGATGAAGGCTACAGGCAAGTCTCGGCCCTCTTCATTCACCTGAGCTAGAACAGCCCCCACGCCATGCTCTGAAGCGTCCGTCTGAACAATGAATTCTTTCGAAAAGTCGGGTGCCTGGAGTATAGGTGCTGTGCACATTGCAGCTTTCAGGGTGTCAAAGGCCGTCTGACAGGCGTCAGTCCAGATCACATTTCGTGGCTGCTTCCTGGAAGTCAGCGACGTCAAGGGGTGCACGATGTTACCGTAATCCTTGACAAACCTCCTGTAGTAACCCGTGAGTCCTAGGAAGGCTCTCACCTGAGTTTGGGTTTTGGGCGGCGCCCAAGCCAGGATGGTATCAATCTTGGGTTGCAGGGGGGCAACCTTGCCGCTCCCTACTTGGTGCCCCAAGTACACCACAGAACCCTGCCCAATCTGGCACTTACTGGCTTTGATTGTGAGGCCTGCTCCGCGCAGGGCCAACAACACTTCCTGGAGGTGGCGCAAGTGTTCCTCCCAGCTGGCGCTGAACACTGCGATGCCGTCCAGGTAGGCGGCACTGAATTCCTCCAGCCCAGCCAAGACCCGGTTGACCAACCTCTGGAAGGTGGCAGGGGCATTCTTCATCCCAAAGGGCATCACCCGGAACTGGTATAGCCCATCTGGTGTGGAGAATGCTGACCTCTCCTTTGCCCCATCAGTCAAGGCGATCTGCCAGTACCCAGACGTTAAATCGAACGTACTAAGGTACCGGGCAGCCCCCAACCGATCGATGAGCTCATCAGCTCTGGGGATGGGGTGCGCGTCAGTCTTCGTGACTGAATTGAGCCCTCGGTAGTCCACGCAGAACCGGAGTTCGGGTGAAGCACCAGGCGCTGCAGCCTTCGGGACCAAGACCACTGGGCTGGCCCAAGGACTGCTAGAGGACTCAATCACCCCTAACGCGAACATTTTGGAGACCTCCTCCTTAATGTACGCTCGGACCTTGTCAGTCACCCTGTAAGCCTTGTGCTTCACAGGAGGGCTGTCTCCGGTGTCAACGTCATGGACACACCAATGCGTGACACCCGGAACCAAGGGAAACAGATCCGGGAATTGCCCCAACAGTTGGTGACAATCCTGTCTCTGCTCAAGGGTCAGTGTGTCAGAGAGGACCACACCATCCACTGACCCGTCTTGCTCTTTAGCATACAGGAGGTCAGGAAGAGGCTCACTCTCCTCCTCCGTTCCATCATCTGTAGCTAGGAGCATGCCCACTTCGGACCTTTCTAAGTGGGGCTTCAAACGGTTGACATGCAGGACCCGCAAGGGATTCCTGGGAGATTTCAAGTCCACCAGGTAGGTGACATCGCTCTTTTTCTCCACAACCTTAAACGGTCCAGTCCACCTGTCCTTGAGCGCACAAGGTTCCACAGGGGACATGACCCACACTTCCTGACCAGGCTGAAGCTCTACCAGAGTGGCATTCCGGTCGTACCAACGCTTCATCTCCTCCTGGCTGGCCTCCAGATTTGCCTGAGCAAGTTCTCTGAAGCGCCGAGTCTGGTTCCGAAAGGCCAGCATGTAGCTGTATACATCCTGGGGAGGTTTCCTGGGAGATTGCTCCCAGCCTTCTTTGACCAGACTCAAAGGCCCTCTTACCGGGTGACCGTATAAGAGCTCAAAGGGGCTGAACCCTAGAGCCTTCTGCGGCACCTCACGGTAAGCAAACAACAGGCATGGCAAGAGGACGTCCCATTTCCGCCTCATTGGTTCTTCAAGACCCATAATCATGCCTTTCAGGGTCCGGTTGAATCTCTCAACCAGCCCATTTCCTTGAGTGTGGTAAGGAGTGGTGAACTTGTAGGTTACCCCACACTCCTTCCACAGAGACTTCATATAGTTCGAAATGAAGTTGGTGCCTCGGTCGGACACCACCTCTCTGGGGAACCCCATCCGGGAAAAAACACCCATCAGTGCCCGTCCCACCACGGGGGCCGTCACTGTTCTGAGAGGGATGGCTTCCGGGTACCTCGTGGCATGGTCCACCAAGACCAGGATGAACCTGTTGCCCAGGGCTGTCTTGGGGTCCAGGGGCCCAACAATGTCAATACCCACCCGGTCAAAGGGGGTGCTGACCACTGGAAAAGGTTGGAGGGGAGCCTTCTGCTTCCTTCCGCTTTTCCCACTTGCCTGGCAAGTGCGACAAGTCTTGCAATGGATGTCTACATCCCTACGCATCTGAGGCCAATAGAAATGGGTGACAAGCCTGTCATAGGTCTTGTCCTGCCCCAGATGTCCAGCTAACGGTACGTCATGAGCCAAACCCAGTAGGAAGGCTCTGAAGCGCTGGGGTACCACCAGCACACAGGCTGACCCAGGCTCAGCAGCCTTAGGCTCGCTATACAGGAGGTCGTTCTCCCAGTACACAAAATGTGACCCTGACTGATCACCTGAGGATTGGGCTGAGGCCTGCTGCCTCATGCCCACAAGAGAAGGGCACACTTTCTGTTCCGCACAGAATTCCTCCCTGGAGGGACCACCATCCTGCTGCCAATGGGTCAGCTCGGGCAGATCTCCCAGTTCGGCAATTTGTTCCCCTGTGGGCTCCAGGGCATCCCCCTCGGGGTCTACCTCCTTCTGGACCACGGGAACTACGGGGGCCGGTTTCCCGCGCCTCCTGCCTCTTCTCTTCACAGCTGGGTCCTGGGCCATACTTTCAGGCTCCGGGACCCCATCAACACCCTTACTCGCTGTCATCGATCGAGTGGTTGCACACACCCACTCTGGCACACCCAACATTTTCAAGTGCGCCGCTCTCTCCACCTTAGCCCAAGGGGAGTCTTCTAAATCATTGCCCAGGAGACAATCGACAGGCATGGCGGGCCTCACAGCAACCTGAAGAGTACCTGAAACTCCCCCCCATTCAAAGGAAACCTGAGCCACCTCACACTCTTTCTGGGAGTTGTCGGCAGCTATCACGGGGTAGAATGCGTGGGGAACCACCTGCTCTCTGGACACCAAGTGACACTTGACAGCTGTCACACTCGCTCCGGTGTCTCTGAGAGCTTCCACTCTATGGCCATTAATGGTCACCCACTGCCTATATTTACTAGTGTTACTAGGCAGAGGGGGTGGAGGGACCATTTGCATGTCTCCTAGCGAGACCAGGGACATTTCTGCGGGACCCCTCCCACCATGGACAACCATCTCCTCCCCTCCCAAGGCTACACTCGCCAACTGACGAGGGGGTGCACGCGGCGGTGCATTCGAATCCTTTTTGGGACACTGGGGGTCATAAAACCGGTGTCCCACCTGCCCACAACCGTAGCAGGTTAGGGGGCCCCTATGAACAGGTTTACCCGTCGGGGCCCCTGGCTTCTTCTCAGGGGGAGGCTGGGAACCTTTCCCTTGGTTCCCTTGGGGATTACTTTGGGCCCTTTCTGAGACTCCTTCTGTTTACCCTTGTCCCCCCCACTCTTCTGCTGGGGACCCTGCCCACCTTTGGCTGAGTCTCCCACTGGACCCTTGTGGACCCTGGTACTGACCCAGCGGTCCGCCTCCTCAGCAAGTTTTCTAGGGTTAGATATCTTGCTATCAATCAGGTGCTGGCGCAGCTCGGGAAAACAGTTATTAGACAAGTGCTCCCAAGCAAACAAATCATAAAGAGCTTCATAACTTTCCACTTTGCTGCCCTTTACCCAACCATCCATGGCTCTGCAAAAATAAGACACATATTCAACCCACGTCGTACCAGGCAACTTCTTACATTCTCTAAAAGCTTGTCTGTACTGCTCGGGGGTTAAAACATATCGCAACATTAAAGCATCTTTCATATGAGCATACGACATCCTATCCGCAACAGGCATGTCTAACAGGGTATCTCTTCCCTCATTCACAAAGCGACCCCACAACCCCGCTCCCCAATTCTTCTCAGGGACCTGGTGGGCCAACAATGCTAACTCATATGCTTTAAACCATTGACCAATATCTTCATTCTTATTGTAATCTTTGATCACATCTTTCGGGAAGTAAAACTTACTTTCTGCAGGCTCGGATGGAATGCTGCCACCAGAGGGATTCAACTTTTTAGCTTGGATATCCAGCTCCCTCAACCTGGCTTCACGCTCCAAAGCTAACTTCTCTCGTTCAAACTCCAACTTTTTGATCTCTAAATCAGCTTCCCTTCTACCTCTTGCATTTTCTAACTCCAACTGCCCATTTATCTTTAGCCTTGCCATCTCCATGTTGTAAGCTCGCTCTTTCGCCCTTTCTTCTCTTTCTTCAGGGGAAAGACCTTTGGAGGAAACACTGCTTCCGGGAGAGGGCACAGGTCCATTCACTGGCACCTCCTCATCCCCTTCCTCTGTGGGTACCACCACCACATCAGAGGGATTTCTGGACTCCCACCAGGCCTGCAATGCTTTATAAAAATCATCTTTTCTCGAGAGGCTGGTGGTAGGAACTTCAAACTGGTTGCAAAAGTGTTTCAGCTCATCTTTCTTGTATTTCTTTAGCTTACTCCTCTCGAACTCTTCTACAACAACGATAGCAGGGGCAGTGACTCCGTTGTCACTCATGGTTAAAACTGGCAGTGTTCAGAAAATCAAGTTTCAGAAAAGCGGAGAGCAAAAATAGGATCCTTCCGAATCGGATTGTGACTTGCGTTATGGTCTGCTTTCACTATGTAGCGCACACTAATCACTGTACATGGGTCATAAATGCAAAGTCCAAATCCCACCGCTGACCCACCAATGTTAGAACCGGCTGTCTCTAGTTGGCAGAGGTATACACTTATGACAAATAGGGACACTCCTTTTCTAGTCAGGGCAAGGGGATCACACCCTTTGATAACCCCTGCTCACCCCCTTGGTAGCTTGGCAGAGCAGAACAGGCTTATCTCAGAGGCTGTGCGTTAAGCAATTATGACCACATACAGTAATACAGTGAATACACTACAAATGGACACGACACAGTAGTATTATAAAAATAAGTATTTTTATATAAGGCTTAGCACAAGACCAAATAACGGCAAAACTGTACACAATAGGAATAAATACGTTCGGGAAGGAAAAAGGATAGTTCAAAGGTAGTTTCTTCTTTAGCACAAAAGTCTTCTAGTATCAAGCAAATCTTCTTCTTGGAAACACAGTTCTTAGCAACAGGGTAACTCACACGGGAGTTACACAACGTCGAGGCAAGGTTAATCCACAGGTTCGGCGGCGACCGCGAGGAGCGCTGCGTCGGGCCTGGAGTCACACGGACCCCCAACAACACAGTACCTTAGGAAAATGAAGCACACGATGATCAGCGGCGTCGAGCAATCCGGCGCCGCGTCTTCGGTGTCGATCAGGCCTCAGCAGGCGTCGTCGATGATGCAGTTGCGCAGAGTGAGCAGCGCTCACGGCGTCGAAGGGGCACACAGGTGATGCGATCAGCAGCGGTGCAGACACGAGGTCCTCTGGAGCGAGAGCCGTACTCCCACTCACTGGCGTTGCTGCTGGCGTCGGTCGGGCCCACCGTCCGGTCATCGTGATTGCTGGTTCTTTCAGAGGTGCTGGATTCACACTTCCAGCAAATAGCACTTTTAGCAGGTGAAGTCTTTTAGCCCTGTGACTTCAGCAGGAGACTGGCACTCTTCCAATCCTTGGAGATTTTCTTAGCAAGCGTGAGAGTACACGCACAGTTCCTCTCTCCTGGTTCCTTGGCAAAAATAAAGAAGCACTGCAGGATTCCCCCCAGCAAACAGCACACTGGCAGAAGGGGTAGGCAGTCCTTTAGATCAGCAGGCCTCTTGTCCTTGGTTACAGGGTTCCTTGTCAGAAGTGATCTGATTTCCTAGTTCAGGGGTCCTTCTCTTATACCCCTTTTCGTCTTTGATCCCTTTGTCTATGCCGGGGATTTCCCAACATCCTGGGTCTGTGGTGGGTGGAGCTAGGCAGTAGCACCTGGCCTATTCATTGAGCCGGGCTGAGTCCTCAGACGCCCCGCAGGAGGTGGAGCCAGCATTGATACTGGCAGGAGCAGAGCTATCGCCCTCCTGGCAGGAGGTGGGGCTAGGATCGTCCATGGCAGGCACAGGGCCATCAGTCGCTTGGCAGGAGGTGGAGCCAGCATTGTATCAGGCAAGGCAGGCTATCAACAACTACTCTCCCCCTACTCTCAACGTAAATGTCCCACTCATCCCACACTGACTCATCCAGACCTCTTGGAGCCACCCAGCTCCTGTCACACACACGTAAGACCAGCAGAGACCAGATATGGTTAGACAAGAAAATAGACACTTTCTAAAAGTGCTATTTTCGGACCCAGAGTCCAAAAACCATCCACACCAACGGATGCGTAATTGAACCCCGAGTTCAGGGATACCAAACTCGACATTGCACCATGCTCCCCGAGCCAGCTAGGATCATAGTACTAATAATCCCGGCGGCCCATTCTAATCAATAGAGAGCAGGCTACCTCGCAATAGTGAAGGACCACGATGGCGGTAATTCACTATCAGGACATGCCAACTTGGTCAGGCGTGTCCTACCTCAGACTTACAATGCACCCTGCCCGAAGGCCTACCATAGGGGCGACTAACATGAAGCCAAGGGAAGGTTTGGAGGGCTGGCAAGTAGGTATACTTGCGCAGCCTGCGTGACAGCACCAGACTGCACGTGGGTCTCGCAATGACCGACCCGTAGACATTCTTTTACGAGGCCGCTCCTGTGGGTGGCACAACACGTGCTGCAAGCCCACGAGCGGCATTTGTATTTACAAGCCCCGGCACTCCTGGTGCACTAGACTAGGGACTGACAGTAAACCAAACAAGCCAAACATGGATACAATAGATACATCAATTTAACATAGGGAGCACTTGCGCTATGGCACTGATCAGCAGTGACACGGCGCCCAAAGCATATACCAGCAAAACATCGTAAAACAGTAGAGGCAAACAGAAAAAATGGAGGAGAGACTCAAGCCAATGATGTCAGGTCTAACAGTGCGCTTCCCTTGTGATTACTGCATGGAGGGTAGTTGGCCTCCTACGAGGCGGGTGCAGGGTTTTATTTTCTTAGCTTGCCCGTCTCTGGCAGACTTCCGTTGGACAAGTCGACTATGAGGTAGGAGGCGGATTTTAGTTTTTATTTTGGAGTCGACATGTGTATCGCGTTGCACCCACACTCGCAACATTCACCTATCCAGACCTTCGCATGTTGGCGCAGGGGGGCACACTTAACTGCCCCTCGCCGGTTCATGAACATTATGATTCATCATGATTCATCTGCTCATTTGTTGGAGGCTCTGGGGGCACACTACAAGTCACGCCGACGGTCTTGCTGGGGTCTAGTTCCTGAACAACGGCTATCCAAAGAGTACTAAACGCCAAACTAATGCCAGCCCTTATCTACGCCCAACAAGCGTTCCCCGGAAAATTAAACAAGGACCTAGAAAAAATTAACTGCAGCGCGTATAAGAGACTGTTCCATCTCCGCGCGTGCACCAGAAATACACTCGTACGATTCGAATTTTCTGTAAATCAACAAAAGCTGGAAGAGATGGCTGCCTTCAGTAAATACTACTACCTTACAATAACAGCAAAGGAGAAGACATTGAAGGCAGTCTTAAAAAACATCTTCCTGGAATCTCTGAATCCTTGGTCAGTGACGCTTAATTCGGCTAAGGATCTCCTTAATTTAGCTATGGAGAACTGGGGCTCAGAGTTAGCGAATTATGCGACCATCAAAAATGCAATTAAAAAACAAGTCCGCATCTGCTCTCGCGCATCCATTTGGAGTCATTGGCAAAAAGAGGCCTCCACGAGTCACAAAGTCTGTCACACACAGTGCATAACTTCAAACTCCATCTCACTCAGGCAGTAGGCCGCTCAGCCCTATACAAGATTTTAGCCTACAGACTACATCCCCTGCCACTTAAAGAATTATACAGAATCGAACGGGCAGGTTCCATGATCAACGAATGTAGGCTCTGCAAATACGGGAGTCCCTGGCCCATCTCCTATTTTGCTGCCCGGCCTTGCACACAGCTCGCAGCCTTTATCTGAGGCCCATCATTTTACAGCTGGGGACACGCACCGCAAAGGAGGCGGTTCACCGACTATACACTCTGAACTCAGTAAAACAAATGGCCACATTTGGCAAATTTATTCATCAGACTCGCACTAGGCTGATGGCCATCTCGAGTTAAAAAAAACGGAGACTCAGCGGAGGCATGTTGGCCTGTAAGATCTTGGACATTATTCTCTTCCAGCCCATAAGCATTCAGATTTTTAATCACACAGACTTGTCTTAAAAAAAAAAAAAAAGACGATTACTCTTTTAACCTCAGTAACCTTTGTAATTTTGCACTTGGTTTTAATGTAATGGTTTTGAGTAACCAAACAATAAAAATTCATTCATTCATTCATTCATTCATTCATTAGTTCCTGAAATTCATACCTTTGAGCATGTAAGAAAAGAATTTAGCGTATTTGACCATCATTCCTTCATATTCTGTCCCGCCTGGTTATGACCCTGAACATTTGAAATAGCAGTTACATATTACGAAACATTAGAGGCCTCCTGGAAAAATCGAGTTGTATTCTGTGCATAAGCAGGAGTCCTCTTAATACAACAGCAAATGGTGAATAATTATGCTTGGGGCATTGTTTCATTTTTCTTTTTCGTTTTGTTTTCAACAAAAGGGTGTATTTAAACATTTGTGTCTGACGCACTACTGAAGTCTTTTCATCGTTTATATTTTGAATTGCGATTGTGAGGGCTCTGCATCATCAGGTTTACGGTCATCATTTATTGATAATTTAGGCAGCAATCACTGTTGGGCTTTCTACAATTGTTGTGATTATCACTTTTCCTTTGCATTGTGCTTGGTCTCATTTTAACGTAGTAAACATGGTGACTGAGCACAGTATCACTGCAGAGAGTCACGTATTTCTTAAATTCCTTGGCTCAGCCTGCAGTCACATGTTTCCGGATTAACTCTGCCGCATGTTTAAATGAATGTTTCCACCTGTGTTGCTTATGGCGAGTTTGCTGGCTATCACTTTGCTTGGAGGATAACTTTGTATTAGGAATGGTATAATGGGCATCTTAGTTGCAGACATTGTCCTGAATATGCTGATTTCCACACTGGCTCTTCATAGCTGCCAAGGTTTCAAATTGCTTATGTGTGACATTTTCATAATTTCAGTGTAATTATAAGTGACATTCAATGACTATGAGTGACACTTTGTCGCGAGCAAAATCAAGTAATGAAAAGGAGGGAAACACAGAAATATCAGAATTTACACCCATTTGAGCTACAAGAAACTTTGGTTTGGTGTAGACCACAAGGCTTCCAAGGAGAGGCTCCTCCTTTACCACCCCTTGAGCCAACACCTTACAAATGCTGTTTCGCTGAAGGAAAATGTATGCTTCCTAAAGCAGACTACTCCCATAGTAACATCTTGGACCAAACATTTTATGAAACTATCTCTTCAGATTCCAGAACGGAGCACAGCAATGAATTGTGTATCCACACTTTCTCTTGCATCTGCAATGACAAAATTGCTGCCTGTTGATTTCTCCAGCCGCTGCTGTAGGAAGTGTGCATGTTCTGTTTTGGCATAAGAATTGTGCGTTTCCTGTGTTTCATGTAATTATTAAGCATGGGCGAATTTTGCGAATTTGCAATCCGTGAATTTGCGGATTTGCGAATTCGCAATCCGCAAAATTCGCGAATTCGTGGATTTTTTTATTTTTGCGAGTTCGCGGAGGACTTTGCGTGTTCGCGGGTGTTCGCTTGGTGCTTTGCGTTTTTTCGGGTTTTTTTTTTGCCTGGTTAATCACTGCCACCCTCTCGTTTTTTATGCCCATCTGCCCTCTGTACCACTCGTTTCTGTGCCCTTCTGCCCTCTGCCCCACTCATTTGTTGTCCCCTTCTGCCCTCTGTCCCACTTTTGTGCCCTTCTGCCCTCAGTCCCACTTAGAATGGCGCCGGCAAGCTGCCAGCGCCATTCTAAATTAGCTACAAATAGCTTCAACAGGAAGCACTAATAGATAAAGTAAAGCAGGTGCTCGAGTTGAAAGTCAAATTAAGTTACACAATCATCAATCACCCCAAACTTGGGGTGATTAATGATTGTGTAACTGAATTTGAGCAGCACCTGCTTTACTTTATCTATTAGAGCTTCCTGTTGAATCTGACTTTTGTAACTATGTTAGAATGGCTCTGGCAGCTTGCCGGCGCCATTCTAAAAGAGTTACAAAAGTCAGCTTGAACTTTTGACCCAATCCGTTCTGCTCGCGGATTTTGCGGGAAATTCGCGAATCTCGCAGATTGCGAATTTACAGAAAATCCGCAAAATCCGCGAGCGGAACGGATTTTCCACCCATGCTTAGTAATTATTGTTTTGGAAAAGTTTGAGCATATGCAGTAAATCCAAGTTTGATTCTATCGGAATTAGCTGGTGCAATAAAATCACATGCATCTGCAGAATTATGTGAAAACATTAGAATAGTTTTTTCAAGTATGCAGTGATGCCCCGTCCGAGTGGCAACTCGCTGCCTGTCTGTGTGCCCACCCTAACTCTGTAGTCTACATCATACCCTCAAAACCATCAGGAAAATTCTTCCGTATTTGGAGAAGGAGCACAGGAAAACTGTTGTTACTGGTCTAGTCCTTTCACGCTTAGACTATTGTAACAGCCTGATGTTAAACGCCCAGCAGAGCGTTCTTAATAAACTCCAATTACTGCAAAATGCAGCTGCCCGCCTGATCACCGATACTCCCAAATTTGCTTCGGTAGCTCAGGACCTGGTGAACCTCCACTGGTTGCCAATTCGCTAGAGAATTGCCTTTAAAGCGCTATTTATTTATTTATTTATTTATTTATTTATTTATTTATTTCTGAATTTGTAAAGCGCATGGTTACACTTACAGTGTGTCCCCGCGCTGTCAGAAGAGCCATCTACTCCGTCAGTCAGACAAGACGGGTTAGTCTTTAGGGAAGAGGCATGTTTTGAGCTTTCTCCGGAAGATGAGCTCCGATGTTTCCACTCTTAAGCTCAGGGGGAGAGAGTTCCATTTATGTGCCGCCAAAATACGAAAGGATTTTCCTCCCATTCTGGCCTTCTTGTGTCTGGGGACAGCGAGGAGGCCTGCTCCTAACGAGCGGAGTTGTCAAGTGGGCGTATAGGGGCAAAGAAGGTTCCGAAGGAAGGCCGGGCCCTTGCCATGTACGATCCTGTGACCAATGCAAAGGACTTTGAAATCAATTCTCTCATTGATCGGCAGCCAATGCAGAGTTCGTAGGGATTTTTTTGAAGGGGCTCTTCTGGGCAGCCGGAGGACCAGGCGAGCGGCAGCATTCTGAATTGTCTGCAGTCGCCGCCGGCTAGTGGCATTGGCTCCCAGATAAAGGGCATTGCCGTAGTCCAGTCTTGACGTGACAAGGGCGTGGACCAGGGTCTTCCTGGATGATTCTGGGAGCAGGTCGATGGTTTTGCGGAGTTTCCGTAGAATCGAGAAGCACGAACCGGCTACCCGTCTAGTATGGTAGTCGAAGTCCATCTTTGAGTCCACCCATACTCCCAGATTCTTGACCTGATCACTAGGGGTAGGAAGGGGCCCTAGGGTCTGCGGCCACCAAGCAGATGACCAGACTGAGGGGGGTTTTCCAACAATCAGCACCTCAGTCTTGTCACCATTAAGACGGAGGCAATTCTGCGCCATCCATCCCGCCATATCCTGGAGGCAAGCTGAGAAGTTAGCGGCGGCTTGTTCAGCAGGTTGGGTCAGAGCGACCACCAACTGTGTGTCGTCTGCGTATGTCACTACTTCTACCCCGTATCGTTCCGCAGTGGTAGCCACGGGGGTGACATATAAATTAAAAAGGGTTGGACTGAGACTTGAGCCCTGCGGCACTCCTTGACCAAGGTCAAAGGTATCGGAGCGTGCTCCTCCTTGCTCTACCGAGAAGCTACGGTTGGTGAGAAAAGATTCCAACCATGACCAGGCCATGCCTGTCACCCCTCCTTTCTTCAGACACTGCAGCAGCGTATGATGTGCTACAGTGTCGAAGGCTGCACTGAGGTCCAGGAGCACTAGAGCTGCCACATGTCCTGCATCTACGTGCTTCCTCAGTGCCTCAGTCGAAAAAAGGAGGGCTGATTCCGTGGAGTGGCGTGCTCGGAATCCCGATTGGTTGGTATGCAGGAGGCCTCTGGACTCTATGTGCGCGGATAGTTGTTGGTTCACCAGCTTTTCCGCCAGTTTAGAGAAGAAGGGTAAAAGCGAAATGGGGCGTAGATTGCTAAGCTGGGACGCACTGATGTTGGGTTTTTTCTTCAGAGGCAGTACGACTGCCTGTTTCCACCGGTGAGGGACTTTGCCAGTGTTGAAAGAGGTAGATAGTATGTGGCCAACATAAGGTGCCAGATGACTCATGGCACTGGCCAGGAATTTGGCAGGGGCAGGATCGTGCGGGGAGCCTGATTTAATGCCTTTAGCAGTGGCTATCAGGAGAGCTTCTGACGGAACTTGATATACTGTGAGGCAGTCTTCGATCTTTGCCTCCCAGGTTGCTTCTTCATGAGGAGGAAGAAGGTTAGAGCCAGTTCTTGCATCATCCGGGAAACTGTTGTAAATGTCGCGTACTTTTTTGTGGAAAAATTCCGCTATAGCGTTACATGATTGTGCTGATGTGTCGGCCTGCTCTAAAGCAGGGGGAGGTGAAGTAATCTCTTTATAAATCCTGAAGAGTTCCTTGGATGAGCAGTTAGCACTATCTATTCGATCCGCATAGAAGGTCGCTTTGGCTTTCCTAATTTGGAGGTGGTATTCTTTAATGCTAGCTCTGTATACATCTCTTGCCTCTAGTGAATAGTTCTTCCTCCAGGCTCGTTCAAGTCTCTTACAGGCTGCCTTGGTTTCTCTAAGAGTTGTGCTGAACCAAGGTGCAGTTTTAGTTAGTCGCTCTGGGCCCTTATTGGCCCAAGGGGCAGTGATGTCCAGGGCCTTAGTGATGTGTCCGTCCAGGGCTATGCAAGCTCTGTCCACGTCCACTCCTAAGTCTGCTGAGGAACCGTTTAGTCGGAAGTGATGCTCGAAAGAGTCCATGGAAAACCGGGCCCATTTCCTTTGTAGTTTATTGGCGCAATGGTGAGTTTTTATGTGATGAGTCATGACTAGGAAGTGGAAAGGGACTAGGAAGTGATCTGTCCACAGCAATGGAATGGGAGTATCCTGTGTCAGATCCTCTAAGTTATTAAAAATGGGGTCAAGAAGGTGCCCCTGACGATGAGTCGGGAGGTGGGAGGCAGTGACTAATTGTAAGGTTAGCAGCTCTTGGCACAATTCTTGAGCAGCTGAGTTGTTAAGGTCTTCAATGTGGAGATTAAGATCCCCTAATACAAGGAACTTCCTGTATCTCATAGCCAATGGGGTGACGTTCTGGATAAGACTTTCCGTAAAGTTTCTGCTACCTCCAGGGGGTCTATAGATCAGTAGTCCTTTGATGACCGTATTTTTGTCAATACCGATGGAGAAAGCTCCAGTTTCGCTATCTGTTATAGTAACAGGTTCGAGGGAGCATGTCATATTCATTCTATAGATTATGGCAATGCCACCTCCCCTTCCCTTAGGTCTATTCTGCCTGCAAATTGCATATCCAGGGGGCAGGGCCTCCCTGACTTCAGGGTCTGAGTCTTCGTCCAGCCAAGTTTCAGTAAGGCATAGTAAGTCCCATTTGTTGTCGATTATAAGGTCGAATACTTCGAGTTTATGCTTTTTGAGGGAGCGACAGTTAAGTAGAGCGCCACTGATTTTTCTACTGTGCTCTGGTTGGACATTGCCGTTTGGCGTGCTAGCTTTGGGATGTTTATTGAGGGTGAAGCCACAGTTATCGCAGGAATTAGTAGGTCTACTGAGATCAATACTGTGCTCACATACCTTTAAGTAGTTGGTGCGAAGGGTGAGGAGTTCCTCTTTGTCGTAGCGGTTATCTGGGAGGTGAGGACCAGGGGGTCTGGCCCCGTGCCCCGGTCTGCCGCGGACGGGCGCAGACGGGCTTGCCTTCGGCGCGCAGACGGCGCTCCCGCTGCGCTCGTCCGCTGCGCTTCCGCTGGCAACACATGATATGGGCGGGGGAGGGCGTGGCCTCGAAAGTGGGCGTGGCCTGTGCGTCGCCGGGGAGGCGAGCTGGGGGTCGTTGCAGTCGTCGCAAGGACGCTGTTTGGTTTTCAAACTGAGGGAAAGTGAAGCAACAGGCTTCTGGTAAGTTTTCCACAGCTAAAATCACTTTATACAATTTTTAAAAACACGAGTCTCCCGGCGTCTGCCAGCGGAGCTCTGACACTTCTGGCGGCGTCAACACAAAGCGCGCGCTCTTATAAGTGATCCCGAAAGTGGGCGTGGCCTCGAAAGTGGGCGTGGCCTGTGCGTCGCCGGGGAGGCGAGCTGGGGGTCGTTGCAGTCGTCGCAAGGACGCTGTTAGGTTTTCAAACTGAGGGAAAGTGAAGCAATAGGCTTCTGGTAAGTTTTCCACAGCTAAAATCACTTTATACAATTTTTAAAAACACGAGTCTCCCGGCGTCTGCCAGCGGAGCTCTGACACTTCTGGCGGGTCAACACAAAGCGCGCGCTCTTATAAGTGATCTTCAAGGCCCTACATGACATGGGTCCTAGATACATAAAACTGCTCTTCCGTTGGCATAAACCAGCAAGAACCCTGAGATCGGGGGAACTGGCACTGGTCACGGTCCCCAGAGTTAAAAGAGCACGCTGGGGAGGTAGGAGCTTCTCCCTCGGGGCGGCAGAGGCCTGGAATAAACTGCCACTCTTCCTTAGACAATCCCAGGACCTGATGGCCTTTAGGAGAGAGCTCAAGACCTGGCTCTTTACTCATTAATCCCTTGCTACCCACTCACACTGGTTCAATTATGTTAGCGCCAGGACACCTCCGGGTAACAGAGCGCTCTACAAATGTAATAAATAAATAAATAAATAAATAAATGTCAGGCATACGTTTCCTTCCTGGGGGTCTGTGTGGGCTGACAATTTTAAGTTCTCCCATTAATAGACAGTAAGCCGGCCCTAAAGAGGTCGCGTGCTCGTACAGCACACTATCATTTTTTATTTGAGTGACATTATTAGCATTGTGTTATAAATAACGAAACCCTGAAAGTTAGGTGGGGGCTGGCTTACTTATTGAGTGACCTGCTGCTGCCCAGCCACGATGTGCAGCACAGTGACTGCCACTACTGCCAGTCTTCATCCAGGCAGAGCTGCTGCTGTCAACTCGAGTCGCCGGATACTCCTCGCCTCGGACGCCCCCCCCCTGCCGCGGCCGCGCTGGTTCTCCTTGTGGGCTGGCCAGCCCAGAGCTGACTTTCGCCGGCTCAGCTGGCAGGAGGTCAACTGCCACTGCAGCATGGTTGGGGCGCAGGCGGCCACCCGCCTGCGCCGCAATCGATTCATGCGCCCCCCTGCGGCCGCGGCAGGCGGCCTGCGATCATGGCATGAGAGAGGCTGTCTCGTGAGCAGGCAGCCTGCACTCTCAGATTCCCCCGCTGCTTTACTTCCTGTTCCAGACGTGAAGGCACTCTACCGCCGCACATCCGAATTTAATCCCGGCCCCCTGGTGACACGGTTGGTGGTTGGCTGCAGTATCGGACTGAGAGGGCAGGCAGCCCACCCCCCCTGCTGTGTCCGCGCTGGTGCCACATCCGCACCATAATTTGCTGCATTCTGTTTCCAGAGCAACAGGCAGCTCCGGGCAGAGTGCAGTCAATACATTTGTAGCGCTCTCTCAGAGCTGAGAGCTTCAGCAGTCTGTTACCTGTTTAGGAACACGCCGGAAGCAGGCGCACCTCTCTCGGAGCAGCAGTGAGAGCCCGGTCACCGTGACAGGCGCCGCCGGTGGCTCGCCTGGCAGCAGGTGGCAAAATGCGTGACAATGCTTTTCAGTGCGGTGATGTGGATCACAGCACTGAAATGAGTGAGCGTCACACCTGTTGCGTGACGCTTGGCAGGACTGGCTCTTCTTGTAAAGATGCTCTGCCCCCACAGATGACACAACAACCTTCTGGAGTCAGTATTGGTTTATTTATCCAAATCGCGCAGAGAGCGCCGAGCCTGCTGCCTCCCTGGCTCCGGCACCCGCACTAAAACCTTTTGCGCGCTTACATAAGATGGCGGGTCGGCGTACTACGCCATTGCGCCGACCCGACTAGAGCGCTAACTCTACACATCTCCCCCTTTTATATACATTCAACATAATATAGAGTCACTGTCCATCACCCATCTCATAGTCCCGAAATCTGGCTGGCCTCATCATGGCCCTTCCCCTTCTGGTACACCTTACCAGGGTGGATGTCACTTCTCTCCCGCTGGATCTTCCCGGAGTGTTTTCTCTACCTTCTTGACTGCTTCCCGCCTTCGGGCTCTCCTGTGACCTCTGTTCCTGCCGGGGCATCTCTTCGCTGGGTGATCTCACCGCCCCTAGCTCGCCCCTTATGTTCCCTTCATCGGTCTCTCCTTCCTCCATTGTCTGTTCATACTCCACCCCGCTTCTCTCCATTCCTTCCTGATCTTGATCCACAATGTCCCACTGTAGTATTTTGTTGCATCCCGCCATGCAGTCTTGGGACCATACGTTTCCGTCGCTCAGCAGGGCAGCCCTGTCATACACCTCCTTGACTTGGAGAGGTCTACTGTACTTGCTGCCCCCCTTTCTCTGCAGCACCGCCAACTTGACTCTCACCCATTCTCCTTCTTCTAATCCCGTGTCTCTCACGTTCCTTCTAGCGTTGTAGTGTTGTGAGTACACTGCTTGGGCTTTTTCCAAATTCGCTTGAACCACAGCTGGCGACCATTTGCTGGTCACCGTTTTCTCCTTTCACGCCCTGTTGTCCTTCGTGAATGGATCTCGGCCCCTCAATATCTGGAATGGGCTGTACCCCATGCTCGTAGGGGTGATACGATACGTCCATATAATTTGCCAAATCTCTCTTTCCCAGTCCTTGTCTCTCATTATTGCTGCTTGTATGGATCCCATCAGGACACGGTTAAACCGTTCCACCGGTCCATTTCCCGCTGGGTGACATATAGCTGTGTGCTTCGAAACTATGCCATTTCTTTCCATGAATTTGGCCCACTTATCTGAAGTGAACTGTGGACCATTGTCACTCAGTATAAGTTTGGGGATCCCTTCCCTCAGAAAGGTGTCCGTGAGGAATTTGAGTATGGTTTCAGTGTCCATTTCTTCTTCCACTCTCACGTCTGGCCACTTGGAGTACCTGTCCATAAGCACACACACATATTTCTGTGTTCCTTGTCCATCGAGATTCGGACCTAAAATGTCAATTGATAACTCTTCCCACGGATTTGTGGGGGTGTCGAATTTGCCTAAGGCTGGCCTGAGTGGTTTTAGGGTCTTGTCCGCTTGTTGACATTGAGTACACTCCCTGACATGGCGTTCTGCTTGTATGTCCATGCCCGGCCACCAGTACCCTTCTCTGGCTCTCAATTTAGTCTTTCCGATTCCCAAGTGACCTTCGTGTAGTAGCGCAAGTAGTCTGGGGACGATTCCTCTTGGTGGTATCACCTTGTCTCCTCTGTATATGAACACCCCCTTGTCATCTACCGAGAGTTCTTCTCTCACCTCATAGTGCCTCCGCAGGTTCCCATTCAGATGTTTTTTCTCGGGCCACCCACTCACTATGCATTTCACTACCTTCTGAAGATCCTGGTCTTCTCTGTAGGCTTCCTCCCATTCTTGGTTGCGGATGACCCTCTCATGATACTCCATAAGCGCAACCATATCTTCCATGGTGCCTTAATCCTCTTCTTTCTTTTCCATCAGTGCCGCTCGGCTTAAGTAATCTGCTACCTTGTTTCTGTTTCCAGGGATGTATTCCACATCGTACCTATATTCTAGTAGCTTCAATGTCATCTTTGCAATCCTGGGCGTGGCGCTAGCACGTAAGTACCTTTACCAGAGGCTTGTGGTCTGTTTTTAGCTGGAACCTTGTTCCCCATAGAAATTGTCTGTATCTGGTCATAGCCCATACCACAGCTAGCATCTCCTTCTCTATGACGCTGAATTTCTTTTCTGTTTCACTCAGCACTCGGGATGCGAAGCTCAGCGTCTCCACCACTCCTTGCCCCCTGTCTTGCATCAGGACTGCTCCCAGTCCCTTGTCGCTGGCATCGGTGGTGAGGATTGTACTCCCCTGAAGGTCGTATCCCTGCAACGGTATGGCCTGCACCCCCTCTCTCTTTATGCTCTCGAACTCTTCCTGGGCTTCCTCCGTCCATCTGAACACCGTCTTCTCCCGTGTTAACTGTCTCATATGGTGGGTCTTTGTCGAGAAGTGAGGGACAAATTTGCTATAATATTCGGTCATTCCTAAGAACGATCTGACCTCTTCCTTTATGGACGGTGGTGGTGCTTCATAGATGGCCCTCACGTTTTCCGTCTTCGGGGTGATTCCTTGTACCCCGATCTTGTGTCCTAGGTAGGTCACCTTCTCCATTCCTAGCTGGCACTTCTCCCACTCCGCCATTAATCCTCTCTCTTCCAGCACTCGCAGAACTTTAGACAGCTTGGCATCATGATCCATTCTGTCCTTACCCATCACCAGTATGTCGTCCTGGAAGTACTGGATGCCCTCCTTGTTCTTGAAGAGTTGATGCATCAATTTTTGGAATACCACCGCCGACGACGCCAATCCGAACGGCATCCTACAGAACTGGTAGCACCCAAAGGGTGTGATGAAGGACGTGAGTTTCCTGCTCTCCGGATGCAGCGCTATCTGATGATAGGCCGAGGTTAAGTCGATAGTGGAGTTCCACTTGATTCCTCTGGTCTTTGCCAACATCTCCTCGATACGTGGTAGTGGGAACTTCTCCACCACGATGTTCTTGTTCAGTTCACGCAGGTCAACGCAGAGCCTGACCTTGCCGCTTGGTTTCATCACCACCACCAATGGTGCCAGCCACTCCGCACACGTGATAGGCTAAATTATGCCTTTCTTCTCCAGCTCCTGATGTTCGATTTGCACCGCTTCCTTCACCGCCAATGGCACATTCCTCACTCTGTGTGCTACCGGTTTTGCATCTGTTTTCAAGATGATTTTATGCGCAAACTTCTCCAGCTTCCCTAATTTCCCACCGAATACCCTGGGGTAGTCTTCCTTCCATTTCTCCAGGTTCGGCCATTGTTCCGGTTCCATCAGCAAGACTTGCACTGCTCCTCCTGGGTCCAATTTGATGCCTTGGTCGCCCTGGTCCATCCATCCCAGCACCGACGGTCCCTTCTCTGAGACATACAGTTTGCAGACTGCACAGCGTCCCTTGAACTCAAACTTGAGTGGTCTAAAGCTCACCATGGATATGCGGTCTCCATTATACGATACAGGCCTTATGTCCAGCTTCTCCAGCTCTGGGCCCAGTTGTGGCCTAAACTTCTCATTCCATACCGCCCGTTGCACTATTGTGTAGGGTGACCCCGAGTCTGCCACTATGCTGATTGGTACTCCTCCGATGTGCATGTCCAACACTGGTTTGCTTGATCTCTTGGCGTCCACACATAACACCTGGTCGTAGATGCAAAGGACTGTGTCATCCTCTTCATGATCTCTTCCTTCCTGGTCATCTAGCCCCTGGTTCACAAATTTCACCACATTCCTGGTCGCCTTCCTCTGACACACCTTCTCATAGTGTTCTACGATCCCGCAGAACAGGCACTTGGCGCAGAATGCCGGGCACTTCCTGTTGTGCGCTTCGTGCATCATGCTGCCGCACCGGTAACACAGGTTGTTGGCGCCCTTTGAATGACCTCCAGGCGGCCCTGGATTTCCTTGCCACTTGTTCTGGCCTCTCTGTGGTGTCCCCTTTATCCTGATTTCTCTCCTGGGGGTCTCCTCTTCAATTCTATTTACCATGGGCCTGACTAGCGTTTCCTTTCTTGCCGCCTCTGCACACCGCCTCGCCAATTCTGCCTTTTTGACGATCGCCATTACCTTCTTCAGGGAGGAGTCCCCACTGGCCCACAACTTGTCCTGTACCGCTTTACTCGTTGTGTGCATCACTATCTGATCCTTTATGAATTTGTCGTGGAAATTCGCATATTTGTACGTGGACGTCAACTTCTTGAGTGCCGCGACATATTCATAGATCGATTCCCCCACTTCCTGTTTCCGTTGTTGGAAGTTGTATCGGTCTATTGAGACACAGACAGCTGGTCTATAATGTTCATTTAGTTCTTCTATCGCATGGGCATATACGTCGTCATCAGTATCCTGTCTCTGTTTGGGTACCAAGTTCTTGAACACCTCCAGCCCCTCCGGGCTCACATTATGAAGCAGTATCCTCCTTTTCCTTTTACTTGTAAACGGTTCTTCCTTCTCATCCTCCAACACCTCAATGTAGTTGGAAATATATTCCCTCCAGTCCTCCCACTTCATTAGGGGTTCGCCTGGTTTGGGTAGAAACGGTACGGGCGCTGTTGTATAGGACGCCTGCGCGCAAATGGTTTCGCGCTTCTCTCCTGGAGGCGTATCCTCTTGTCCCTTGGGGCTCCCTGGTGTGTTATCCTTATCCACCCTTTCTCTTTTCGGGCTTAATGGAGTGCTTCGGGCCTCACCGCCTTCTCTGCTCCCTGAGGTCGCCAGTGCTATTCCCCTGCTGGACACGCAACAGGTTTAGGTGGTCCTTTGTCTTTGCACTGCCGTCCACTAATGGCCGTGTGGCAGCGTGCTCTGTCTGCCCTGCCGTCGTGGTTTGGTGGGTCTCCACTGCCCCTACCCTTCTTGCCTGGGCTTCCTAAGACTGGGCCCCCTTGTACCTGTTTTTTTCCGGCTGTGGGGTGCACTCTGCAGCCTGAGGACTACAATTACGGCCCTGCCGCGCTCTCTGCGTCGTGGAGTGCTGTAGAGGTGGTCTCCAGCGTTTGCTGTGCTGTGGTTGACACTACTGGTGTGTACACTCGGCACGTGGGTTCGTTGCACCTTCCTTCGTGTTTTTGCTGGTTCCGATTTTTTTTTTATCTTAGGATCCGGGCCTCGTCGCCATTGTAAAGATGCTCTGCCCCCACAGATGACACAAAAACCTTCTGGAGTCAGTATTGATTTATTTATCCAAATCGCGCAGAGAGCGCCGAGCCTGCTGCCTCCCTGGCTCCGGCACCCGCACTAAAACCTTTCGCGCGCTTACACAAGATGACGGGTCTGCGTGCTACGTCATCGCGCCGACCCGAGCACTACAGCGCTAACTCTACACTTCTCTCTACACATATCGTAAGTTGAGCATTTGCTGATGTCTGGACGCTTTTACTCAGGCCACCTCTCCGCGCAGGCGCATTGATTGGCAGAGCAGTTTGCCGTCTCTTTTTACACCCCCCACCCCTGTTAGTGCAGTTCACTTTAATGACTTCTTAGAGTTTCTTGGTGCTCAAATGGGTGTCATTTCGGATATTTATAGGTTTAATTGCTTGATTTTTGCTTGCGAGAAAGTGTCACTCATAATCGTTGAAATGTCACTCATAATTTCACTGAAATTATTAAAATGTCACACATGGCAATCTGAAGGCTTGGCAGCTGTGAATATGAAAAAAAACAAACGGTGTTATTTTTGCTCAGGCAGCATAGGAGATGCGGTCTGACAGGGCGCATGCGCAGACAGGCGCATCTGTCGCAGATGGGCGTGGTCAGCCGCGTATCAACACACTGATCAGGCGCATATGACCTTCTCTGAGCCACGAGCGTGACCGCACAGTTGCAATAATTAAAGCATGCGCAGACGAGCAATGTCTCTCTAGTGGACTGTCAGGGCTCCATCATACCGCGCATGCGTAGGTTCACGTTACTTCTGTTAGGCGCATCTTCAGTTCAGCGCTTCTAGTTGGATCATCCACACTGAGCATGAGCAAAAGAAGAACCACAGCTAGGCATGGCCTGGCTGTATTCTGCCGGCGAGCATGCGCTGATGGGTCTGCCTCCACGCTACGCTTCTGTCTCCTCTACGCATGCGCGGATGTTTAGTGTCTCCGAGATGTGGTCTGGGTCTTCTCTGCGCATGCGTAGTTCGTTGTTTGTGTCAAGCGTAGGCGCCAGGGTCTCTTCTGCGCATGCGCCGCCGAGGCTGATAGTGGAGGCTGCAGACACCGACCCTGACCCTTCACTCTGAGGCCTCTGAGCAGAGACACCATGAGAGGCCGAGGAGAGCAGCAGAGCCCGGGGGAGGAGAGGAGAGAGCTGTGCCCGCAGGCCTCAGGGGAGGTGAGTGCAGAGGATGGGTGGAGGGGAGAGAGCTGTGCCAGCAGGCCCCAGGGGAGGTGAGTGCAGAAGATGGGAGAGGAGAGAGCTGTGTCAGCAGGCCCCAGGGGAGGTGAGTGCAGAGGAGGAGAGAGCTGTGCCAGCAGGCCCCAGGGGAGGTGAGTGCAGAGGATGGGAGGAGAGGAGAGAGCTGTGCCAGCAAGCCCCGGGGGAGGTGAGTGCAGAGGATGAGAGAGGAGAGAGCTGTGCCCGCAGGCCCCGGGGGAGGTGAGTGCAGAGGATGAGAGAGGAGAGAGCTGGGCCAGCAGGCCCCAGGGGAGGTGAGTGCAGATGATGAGAGAGGAGAGAGCTGTGCCAGCAGGCCCCAGGGGAGGTGAGTGCAGAGGATGAGAGGAGAGAGCTTTCGGCCCCAGGGGAGGTGAGGAGAGAGCTGTGCCAGCGGGCCCCAGGGGAGGTGAGTGCAGAGGATGGGAGGAGAGGAGAGAGCTGTGCCAGCAGGCCCCAGGGGAGGTGAGTGCAGAGGATGGGAGAGGAGAGAGCTGTGCCCGCAGGCCCCGGGGGAGGTGAGTACAGAGGATGAGAGAGGAGAGAGCTGTGCCAGCAGGCCCCAGGGGAGGTGAGTGCAGAGGATGGGTGGAGAGGAGAGAGCTGTGCCAGCAGGCCCCAGGGGAGGTGAGTGCAGAGGATGAGAGAGGAGAGAGCTGTGCCAGCAGGCCCCAGGGGAGGTGAGTGCAGAGGTTGAGAGAAGAGAGAGCTGTGTCAGCAGGCCCCAGGGGAAGTGAGTGCAGAGGATGAGAGAGGAGAGAGCTGTGCCAGCAGGCCCCAGGGGAGGTGAGTGCAGAGGATGGGAGAGGAGAGAGCTGTGCCAGCAGGCCCCAGGGGAGGTGAGTGCAGAGGATCAGAGAGGAGAGGAGAGAGCTGTGCCAGCAGGCCCCAGGGGAGGTGAGTGCAGAGGATGAGAGGAGAGGAGAGAGCTGTGCCCGCAGGCCCCCGGGGAGGTGAGTGCAGAGGATGAGAGAGGAGAGAGCTGTGCCCGCAGGCCCCAGGGGAGGCGAGTGCAGAGGAGGAGAGAGGAGAGAGCTGTGCCCGCAGGCCCCAGGGGAGGTGAGTGCAGAGGAGGAGAGAGGAGAGAGCTGTGTCAGCAGACCCCCGGGGAGGTGAGTGCAGAGGATGAGAGAGGAGAGAGCTGTGCCAGCAGGCCCCAGGGGAGGTGAGTGCAGAGGATGAGAGAAGAGAGAGCTGTGTCAGCAGGCCCCAGGGGAAGTGAGTGCAGAGGAGGAGAGAGGAGAGAGCTGTGCCAGCAGGCCCCAGGGGAGGTGAGTGCAGAGGATGGGAGAGGAGAGAGCTGTGCCAGCAGGCCCCAGGGGAGGTGAGTGCAGAGGATCAGAGAGGAGAGGAGAGAGCTGTGCCAGCAGGCCCCAGGGGAGGTGAGTGCAGAGGATGGGAGGAGAGGAGAGAGCTGTGCCCGCAGGCCCCCGGGGAGGTGAGTGCAGAGGATGGGAGAGGAGAGAGCTGTGCCCGCAGGCCCCAGGGGAGGTGAGTGCAGAGGATGAGAGAGGAGAGAGCTGCAGGGCCCAGGGGAGGGGAGTGCAGAGGATGGGTGGAGAGGAGAGAGCTGTGCCAGCAGGCCCCAGGGGAGGTGAGTGCAGAGGATGAGAGAGGAGAGAGCTGTGCCAGCAGGCCCTGGGGGAGGTGAGTGCAGAGGATGAGAGAGGAGAGAGCTGCAGGGCCCAGGGGAGGGGAGTGCAGAGGATGGGTGGAGAGGAGAGAGCTGTGCCAGCAGGCCCCAGGGGAGGTGAGTGCAGAGGATGGGTGGAGAGGAGAGAGCTGTGCCAGCAGACCCCCGGGGAGGTGAGTGCAGAGGATGAGAGAAGAGAGAGCTGGGCCAGCAGGCCCCAGGGGAAGTGAGTGCAGAGGATGAGAGAGGAGAGAGCTGTGCCAGCAGGCCCCAGGGGAGGTGAGTGCAGAGGAAGGGAGAGGAGAGAGCTGGGCCAGCAGGCCCCAGGGGAGGTGAGTGCAGAGGATGAGAGAGGAGAGAGCTGTGCCAGCAGGCCCCAGGGGAGGTGAGTGCAGAGGATGAGAGAGGAGAGAGCTGCAGGGCCCAGGGGAGGGGAGTGCAGAGGATGGGTGGAGAGGAGAGAGCTGTGCCAGCAGGCCCCAGGGGAGGTGAGTGCAGAGGATGGGTGGAGAGGAGAGAGCTGTGCCAGCAGACCCCCGGGGAGGTGAGTGCAGAGGATGAGAGAGGAGAGAGCTGGGCCAGCAGGCCCCAGGGGAAGTGAGTGCAGAGGATGAGAGAGGAGAGAGCTGTGCCAGCAGGCCCCAGGGGAGGTGAGTGCAGAGGAAGGGAGAGGAGAGAGCTGGGCCAGCAGGCCCCAGGGGAGGTGAGTGCAGATGATGAGAGAGGAGAGAGCTGTGCCAGCAGGCCCCAGGGGAGGTGAGTGCAGAGGATGAGAGGAGAGAGCTTTCGGCCCCAGGGGAGGTGAGTGCAGAGAATGAGAGAGGAGAGAGCTGTGCCAGCAGGCCCCATGGGAGGTGAGTGCAGAGGATGAGAGGAGAGGAGAGAGCTGTGCCAGCAGGCCCCAGGGGAGGTGAGTGCAGAGGATGGGAGGAGAGGAGAGAGCTGTGCCAGCAGGCCCCAGGGGAGGTGAGTGCAGAGGATGGGAGAGGAGAGAGCTGTGCCAGCAGGCCCCAGGGGAGGTGAGTGCAGCAGGATGGGAGGAGAGGAGAGAGCTGTGCCAGCAGGCCCCGGGTGAGGTGAGTGCAGAGGATGGGTGGAGAGGAGAGAGCTGTGCCAGCAGGCCCCAGGGGAGGTGAGTGCAGAGGATGAATGAGAAGAGAGCTGTGCCAGCAGGCCCCGGGGGAGGTGTTTGCAGAGGAAGGGAGAGGAGAGAGCTGTGCCAGCAGGCCCCAGGGGAGGTGAGTGCAGAGGATGGGAGAGGAGAGAGCTGGGCCAGCAGGCCCCAGGGGAAGTGAGTGCAGAGGATGAGAGAGGAGAGAGCTGTGCCCGCAGGCCCCAGGGGAGGTGAGTGCAGAGGAAGGGAGAGGAGAGAGCTGTGCCAGCAGACCCCGGGGGAAGTGAGTGCAGAGGATGAGAGAGGAGAGAGCTGTGTCAGCAGGCCCCAGGGGAGGTGAGTGCAGAGGATGAGAGAGGAGAGAGCTGTGCCAGCAGGCCCCAGGGGAGGTGAGTGCAGAGGATGAGAGAGGAGAGAGCTGTGCCAGCAGGCCCCGGGGGAGGTGTTTGCAGAGGAAGGGAGAGGAGAGAGCTGTGCCAGCAGGCCCCAGGGGAGGTGAGTGCAGAGGATGGGAGAGGAGAGAGCTGTTCCAGTAGGCCCCAGGGGAGGTGAGTGCAGAGGAAGGGAGAGGAGAGAGCTGTGCCAGCAGGCCCCAGGGGAGGTGAGGAGAGCAGCAGAGCCAGGGGGAGGAGAGGAGAGAGCTGTGCCCGCAGGCCCCAGGGGAGGTGAGTGCAGAGGATGGGTGGAGAGGAGAGAGCTGTGCCAGCAGGTCCCAGGGGAGGTGAGTGCAAAGGATGGGAGAGGAGAGAGCTGTGCCAGCAGGCCCCAGGGGAGGTGAGTGCAGAGGATGAGAGAGGAGAGAGCTGTGCCAGCAGGCCCCGGGGGAGGTGTTTGCAGAGGAAGGGAGAGGAGAGAGCTGTGCCAGCAGGCCCCAGGGGAGGTGAGTGCAGAGGATGGGAGAGGAGAGAGCTGTTCCAGTAGGCCCCAGGGGAGGTGAGTGCAGAGGAAGGGAGAGGAGAGAGCTGTGCCAGCAGGCCCCAGGGGAGGTGAGTGCAGAGGATGGGAGAGGAGAGAGCTGTGCCAGCAGGCCCCGGGGGAGGTGTGTGCAGAGGATGGGAGAGGAGAGGAGAGAGCTGTGCCAGCAGGTCCCAGGGGAGGTGAGTGCAGAGGAAGGGAGAGGAGAGAGCTGTGCCAGCAGGCCCCGGAGGAGGTGAGCGCAGCAGTATGGGTGGAGAGGAGAGAGCTGTGCCAGCAGGCCCGAGGGGAGGTGAGTGCAGCAGTATGGGTGGAGAGGAGAGAGCTGTGCCAGCAGGCCCGAGGGGAGGTGAGTGCAGCAGTATGGGTGGAGAGGAGAGAGCTGTGCCAGCAGGCCCCAGGGGAGGTGAGTGCAGCAGGATGGGTGGTGAGGAGAGAGCATCACTGTGTCCCCATATAGAAGAAGGAGCTCTTTCTGAAGTGCCTTCTGATCCAATATCGGAGCAATTTCTAAAAATAGCTGGCTGCTTGTGAAATACTGCTGTCGTTTCCTGCAGCCTTGTCCAGAAATGCATTCCAATCACAGCTTTCCAGTTCCCATTTTCCTCTTCTAGCTGCTGAGATCAGCCCACCATAACTTCAGCTGTTATATGGGTTGGTAGTGGGAGGCTCATTTTGCTCTGGTATTGTCCTGTTATTTATTGGCAAGTGGTTGAACTGGTGACTTTGTTCATCAGCTTTGCACTGTCTGCAGGATATCTGTCTGGAAGCCTCAAACCTCTCGCGTTCTGTTGACGAAGCGGCCCATGCCATGTTTAATCCCAATATCTAATCCTGAAATGTTAGTCCTTAAAGGAGGAAGGGGCCCCATACTTTCCACCGAGGCCACTCTGGCTACTTGAACATCACTTCCTCATTGTTCTTTCAGATAGGTTTGCGGAATGTAAACACCACATACATATGTACATATTTATTCAAAAAGTGGTCTGAAAAAATGGGGAATAGCTAAAACAGCTAAATGATACTATAAAAGTATAAACCCATTACCCGTACGTGGATTAGTGTTTCTGTCCAGTAATTATGTGATTGTCCTTTACTGGACATTTGTTTCTCTTGTGAAGGGATTCCACACTGAGTTTTTGTTTGCTGAAACTTGTATAGTCCTGCGTTCTGTTTCAAGCGAGTTTTGGATTTCTCAAGTTGCTGGATTAGTGTTTCTGTCCAGTAATTATGTGATTGTCCTTTACTGGACATTTGTTCCTGTTGTGAAGGGATTCCAAAATGAGTTTTTGTTTGCTAAAACTTGTATAGTCCTGTGTTCTGTTTTAAGCGAGTTTTGGATTTCTCAAGTTGCCGCTGACGGGCTGAAGGCGTTAATCTGGACTTAGAGTTGCTTCAGAGTGGGGGAGTCACGTCTTCTTCTGGTATCTTTTGAAACTGTGAACACTTGCAAACGCTGGTCTGTGTGACAGAAATATGCGGCCTGTGGTGTGCTGGATTGAACTCTGTGCTCTGATGCTTGCTCTTCCAGGCCCCGCTGACGTTCTGCCATGTCGCCGCTTGTTTCTCTGACGAAGAGTGGGAGCTGCTCCAGTGCTGGCAGAAGGAGCTGTACAAGAAGGTCATGAAGGAAATCCAGCTGGCCTTCAGCTCTCTGGGTAAGATGACCCTGGCACGCTTAGGGTACCAGTATGTACTGTACGAAGAGCCCTGCTCAAGATGTGCGGACATTTCTGTGTTTTTTATAAGAATAGATTACTTTATACTCCCTCATCACTCTGTTTCATCGTGTATCATGTTTGGATGAGGCATATCAGGCTGCATCCATGTTAGAATTTAAGGATGACCAGTTACTAAGATTTAAACCTTCAGTGTAGTCTATTCGGCGAATAGACTACACGGAAGGTTTGAATGTTTCCCGACGTGACGAGAGGAGACGAGTTCACAAGACTCAATGGCTCCCTGATGAAGAGGAATTAAAGCTCGAAATGCATTGGAGCGTGGAATATGGAGCGTAATGAAAATTAATAATGTTTCAAAAATATGGAAGATGAAAAGTGAAAGAAAAGTCACATGCAAATGAAAAGAGTTCATTAAAAGACCACAAGTGAAACAATTCAACGAAAGTTCTGTAATCATTTATACCCTCAAAAGAGGATTGATAGAGAGTGCACATTGGGGGATGCAACCAAAAGGCTTTGGAAGCACTATTTAAAGAGAAATAAGGCACACTTTCTGCGATACCGACTGGAGATATATACATGTTGGAGCTCTAACACCACTCAAATAAACACTCATAAAACAGCTATAACCTTAGTAGCTAGTCACATCGCTCTCCAGTTAACCTCCATGAATGGAATTCAAGAACCTCAAGCAGATGCTGGAGGGGTGGCGACTCAGCAGGGACCTTGATTTATTTGCTACGGACTTGCACAAAAACTCAGATCTGGTGGGAAAAGTTCTCAACACAACAGAAAAACTCTTTCAAGACAAAACTACCAGACTTTCCACATACATGATGGTTGGCTTACTGATAAACAATACTTTCCTCTTACAGTCCCACAGGGGTAAGCAAATCGTGCTGGCACTCCTAGCAGCGAATAAGATGGCGTTAGCACAGTAGGGGAGAAGACAATTCCGTCAACGCAGGATTGGCTGCATAGGGTAAAAATAGCACTCTCTCCCTCTCTTATCCCACTGTGTGCTTGTACCCTGTCTGGCAACCCTTTCTAGACTGTCGCTAGTGTTCACTTCATGTCAAATAACTTTATTTCGGCCACCAGGGCCATAAAGGCACCAACAAAATTAAAATGAAGAATAATTAATAGAAACATAGTTAAACAATGTACAAACAATCGCTAACTTAAAAAAACAGATAAAAAAAACTAAAACAGTAATTTACAAAACGTGCATATAGATAAAACAGCAAAGTGGCACCTAGTAAATAATACAAATAATTTCAGACCAGTACAGTTAGGGAAAGCACATTCCTTCTGATCACCCACATAGCACCCACAAATGTGGCAACAGCCGGAAGGCAGTCTGCCCTGATGATGCGAAGTGCAGCAGAGTTATTGGGTTCACTTAGCAGCATGCATATGGGGGCTGGCCAGGTCCTACTGGCGGAGGCATAGGCTGGACACAAAAAATGTGCACAACATTCTCCTCTGCAGAATTATGGGCCAGTCACAGAGTGCCCCCCCCCCCCTCCCAAACTCGTATGTAAGTGCTTACAAATACTGAAAACAGTAGCCACACAAAGTCCCAGTTAAGGCAGAAAAGTACAGGTCGCTTTGAATATAGAAATACGCAAATGACGCTCAATAACAATACACAAACTGTCCCTTTTACCAGGAATCAACATTTCCCTTGGGTATAATATATTGGGTTTTTATTTATACCAACTCCTAAAATGACTTTTCGACTCAATACCAATTAGCTATTTCGAAGGGCCGTGCTGTAATGGTCCCTCCCAAACAGTGATCCCATACGAGATGTATCCATGTTTTGTAACGAACATTCATTGCAAAACAATGAAACATGACAGACTCCTGAGGTTGGACGGGAATGTATTCTCAAACGGTGTAGGCCCCTTGGAACCCTTTCTTGTTTATGATTATAAAATAAAAGTTTGTTTGGTAGTAGGCAGTGGTCCACGAGATGACTAAAAACTATCAGACATATTTAGCTCACAAAAAAAACTTAGCATCGATAACCTGGAGACTGGCCAGGAATTGTAGTTTGGGGCCTGTACTTTCTTCCCTCCCATTTATCACTGGTACATTTTTTTTCATTCTACTTTGTCTACCTCCGAGTTCCTTCATAGCAATGCTTCTGCTGTATTTTGTCGCTTCACAAAAGCTTGAATTAATAATATTTCTCTTTTCATTACAGGCCCCCTGATTGCCAATTCCGTTTTTTCATTAAGACCAAAGGAAAAAGAAGACTTGTGCTCTAAAGATCTTGAAGATGTAGAGAAAATCATCAATGCTGACCTGTCCACAAGTGAGTAGGAAAGAAAGAAACTTTTTCGATGGGATGGGATGGGATGTGATTGAGGGTAGGGTTCTTAATGACTTGGAGTGGCGTAATGTATTGCGATATCCTGGAAAAACCTCCCGGAACACCCGATTGAAATATATACAATTTAATTATACCCATATGACCTACATGACACTGCATCGGCTCAATGTGACATATGTAGGGGAAGTAAGACCATGCCCCCGGTGTATGACCTACATGACACTGCATCGGCTCAATGTGACATATGTGGGGGAAGTAAGACCATGCCCCAGGTGTATGCATCCTGACGCCGACTTTGTCCATATGACTTGGGATTGCCAGAGGTTACGCCCTTACTGGGAGGCGGTGCTGGTAAAGATCAAAGGCGTGCTTGGTAGGGAGTTGGCCTTAACAATTCAATCGTGCCTGTTAGGTCTCTTCCCCAGGCCGCCTAAACGCAAAGTCGGGAATCGTTTGATTGATGCTTAGCTAAACGCAGGAACGCGCTAGAGTGGAAGTCTGTGAGAGGACTGCGGATCTCGGCTTGGGATGGGGATGTAATAGAGAGGGTGGGAGCAGAGGGCAGAGCATTGATGTGGGAGGAAGCTAGAGGCGTGAGGATGCTCCCGATGGCCCAACAGTGGTGGGAAGTAGCAGCTGCATGGGAGAGGCTGGCGGAGTCGGGCAGTGACGAGGGAGGATCGATGGGTTGCCAGGCCCAGATGGTGGGCTGCTGCGGTTTGATGTTTAACGCGGGATTGGGTGGACTTAGATCGCGCTCGTATTTGGTCAGATCTAAGGAGGTCAGAGAGTAGCGATAAGAGGGGGGGGTCCCCCGCATCAGCCAAGTTTGTTCTATTGGTGGGTCGGGATAGTCTTCAGCCCCGCTAGTTGTTATCATATTGCTGTGACCACACCATCCCTCTGCACCAGTTAGGGGTTATTCTTTGTTTTAAGTTTTACTTTCTCTTTCTTTTTTTTCTTATTTCTAATTAATGTGGCATTATATATTGTCAATGGCAAGTTATGATCCAAATCACGAACGGGCATGTACAAGAAAGATGGATGTTGAACACTCTTTATAACATTGATGAGATACTTCTACATGGATGGGACACGCGCCCTTGAGTGTGGTCTGAGATAGCAGGTGCATTAGATTGTGTCTACCTCTTCTTTCTTGTTTTAAGTTCCTTCCTTTTCCCCTGATTGTATTTTAATGATCAGTTTCTACAAAATGCCAATAAAAATATATTTGAATAAATAAATAAAATTAGTTTAATAATATTTTCAAATGAAATATATGTAACTAAATGTATATATTAATATGTTTGCTTAATTTTTTTTAAATAACTACAATAGTTATATATAATTTTAAATGAATGAAATGTTTTTCATTTAAATTATATTAGTGTTAATTTTAAATATATTTAAAATGTATTATTTTTGTGTGTGTGTATATATATATATATATATATATATATATATATATATATATATATATTAAATGCTCAAAACACCAGCCGGTTGCACTCGTGAGCGGGTGCACGCAGAAACGGGGGTGTGCCCGTTGTATAAGTCACAGCTACAGAAAATCCACGAACCTTAAATTCGTAAAGAAAGCAGCACACACAGGGGGTAGTTCCACAAGGATTTAATGGAGGAACTTTACAGCATACGACGCGTTTCGCCAGAGGGCTTCGTCAAGATAGTGCTGCTTTCTTTACGAATTTAAGGTTCGTGGATTTTCTGTAGCTGTGATATATATATATATATATATACACACGCTTGTGGCCCCCAAAGTCCCCCTCCAGCTGCATTCCCATGGCGGTGGGACCGCCATGAAAAGGCGGCCAGAAAGGATGCCTGCGCAGGCACCGCCCTCATAGTAGGGATAGGAGTCCCACCGGCACCCTGATGGGTTCCTTCAGCCTGTCGGAGGCGGTGGTCATTCCCCCTGACATCATCGCTCTGACCGCCGGCATTGTAATACAGCGGCAAAAAACGCCACCAAGTTTGAAAACAAATCCTGGCAATTCTTACCTAACGCTAGCAATGATTCGTGGCCTCGACTATTTTCTGAGACATCAAATGCGTTTTCTAGAAACGGTATAATTTGTTGGTAGAGGGAGGACATTTTTTCTTGTGATTGTGCAAATGTTCGCCATTGTACTCTCCTGCCTCCTTCAGTTGCAATTAAATTTGGGACAGAATGTGATACCATGCCCTGGTCAACCTTGGGCTGGGAGCAATGGGTTGTGATCACTCTCACATCGAGGCTGGACCGCAACGTCCAGAATTCTATGCCATAACTCAACCTCTACCAGGATATAGTCAATTATGGGTGCCTGTTCCTGTTTATTAAAAGTAGGGTTCCCCGGACTGTCAGAGGGAAAGCGGCCATTACACGCCCTAAGCAGATGACTGAATGTAAAAGAGTTAAATTGAAGGACAAGGGGGGACCACCCCTTATTGGGTAGCAATTACATTCTGGTATTTCCCAGACCGAGTCTTCCTCGCTCGTAATGGTCGTAGTTATACCATTAAGGGGTTCGAAGTGACAATTAACGTCCCCTCCAATAATTACGTGTACAGACTCAGGTAGAGTGGGAAGGAAGGAAGCCAAGCACTCAGTCTGTGAGGTTTGTCCCTGCCTGACTGGGCGAGAATAAATATTAATAATAGCCATCTTTAGAGTGTTATCAAAGGAAAGGAGAATGCACAAGATATTCGGGGAGGAGGTGTCTACCATCTTGATTGTACAACTCAACTGTATACCTGCCCTGAGGGTCTCCCCCTGGGCCCCTGAACAGCTGGTGTGCAGTATGCAACGTATCCTACTCTATACAATGCTACCGTTGACTATGTTTCCTGGAACAGACATAGCTCATGGATATCTACATAGTCTCCCCAATCCAGAAGATCCCATTTAGAGGAGAGACCTGCTATGTTTCAGGATAAATTCTTAGTGTTTTGTGGTTCTTCTACTGTCCCAGTCTTCATGTGCGTAGGGCCCGTCCTTGTGTGGTATGGTGGTAATCCCCTGGTGTTTTAGCAGGAGCGCCACAGATTCTAACTACAAATGTAGCCTCATCGTTTTTTCTTAAGCGGTTGTTCTGGGAGCACCAGGCTTTCACAATTTTGGGACTTAACTAGCTGGTTAATCATAGGTTCCTGGTAATAAGCATAAGGGTTTAGTCAATCAACCAGGTCTAGGGGGCTAAAACTATTGCTGACAGGGATGTTAAACGGCGAGATGGTCTCAGGACCCCAACATGGGTTTAGTAGATTCTCTGTGGTCTCATTTCCCTCTTTTTGTACACACTTTCTATACTCTCTATCAAAGAACTAGGAGGATAAAAATAGCCTAGGTCGAGTGTGTGAATACCACTTGTCTCCCTGGGCGGTCTCCATTCGAGAATGTGTTGGACCACCCTGCTGTCCCTCAAGTTAATCAAAACGCTGTCACCCGGGATTTCTTTCTGCCTCTGTCCCAACCAGCTAACCCTGCGTGCAAATAAAATTTCACTGGGGATTCGGTGGGGGAGAGGTCTACGCTTGTTTAATCAAAAGATAGTTTTGTTTTTTAAATCAGGATAGGACTCCCCACGACCTATATCCAGCTGTGGGACTCCAGCTGGTATGACCACATAGGGAGAAGAAGCTGGGGGCAAATCTATACATGGCCAAGTGGATTTTTTCCCCTTAGGTTCGATTGGTGTATAGTCGTATTACCTCCTTTACGATTACTAGGTAAAAGGCGTTCCACTAACGGGCCAGGTATGGTTGCCATGTCCCTAGAGCCATAAGCATTGTCTGCAGCTTGGTTCACCCTATATGAGGAAGTGGCTGGGGCCTGGATTTGTTGGGTTAGGGGGATAGTTCTAAGGCTTTTGCTTGTGCTGTGGTTTTTGCCTTTCAGGGACAGGTAGCCCAGTTAGGGCAGGTGGAGTCACTTGATTTTGTTGGGGGACAGAAGTCTGGGCCAAAGAATTAACGGATCCAGTGATTTGCAAAATTGTATTAATTCTACTCCCCCAAGAATCTACTGATGAGGTCAAGTTTTCAAATTCTAACTTTATGAGGTGTTCAAAGTAGGTTTTAAACTCTTTTACCATGTTTGTTGCCCTTGTCGGTGGCTCCCTTAATTCTGAGCTATTTTCACCAGCTACATGTCCCACTGGTCGATGATTTATCACCACCTCAGGGTTATGGTTTACATGTTTCCCTCCCTTATGATCTTTTTGTTTCCGGAGTGCTCCGTTCCTTTTAGCCCCCTCCCGTCATAAGTTTACTAGAACTTTCTTGTTTAGGGAGTGAGTCTGGAGTGGTCAGGAGATCAGGTGTTTGGAAAGAAGGGAGTGCTCCTGGCTCCAAAGTTTGTGGGGTTCTTGGAATCGTTGGTGTTATAGAGAGGCGTCTCTCGGTGCATGCTATCTCACTGGAGACTGCTCCTATTGCCTGTTGTAGCTTTTTATCAATGGCTGTGGGTTCTTGGAATCGTTGGTGTTATAGAGAGGCGTCTCTCGGTGCATGCTATTTCACTGGAGACAGCTCCTATTGCCTGTTGTAGCTTTTTATCAATGGCTATGGGTTCTTGGAATCGTTGGTGTTATAGAGAGGCGTCTCTCGGTGCGTGCTATTTCACTGGAGACAGCTCCTATTGCCTGTTGTAGCTTTTTATCAATGGCTGTGGGTTCTTGGACTCGTTGGTGTTATAGAGAGGCGTCTCTCGGTGCATGCTATCTCACTGGAGACTGCTCCTATTGCCTGTTGTAGCTTTTTATCAATGGCTGTGGGTTCTTGGAATTGTTGGTGTTATAGAGAGGCGTCTCTCGGTGCATGCTATTTCACTGGAGACAGCTCCTATTGCCTGTTGTAGCTTTTTATCAATGGCTGTGGGTTCTTGGAGTCGTTGGTGTTATAGAGAGGAGTCTCTTGGTGCATGCTATTTCACTGGAGACAGCTCCTATTGCCTGTTGTAGCTTTTTATCAATGGCTGTGGGTTCTTGGAATCGTTGGTGTTATAGAGAGGCGTCTCTCGGTGAGTGCTATTTCACTGGAGACAGCTCCTATTGCCTGTTGTAGCTTTATATCAATGGATGTGGGTTCTTGGAATCGTTGGTGTTATAGAGAGGCGTCTCTCGGTGCATGCTATCTCACTGGAGACAGCTCCTATTGCCTGTTGTAGCTTTTTATCAATGGCTGTGGGTTCTTGGAATCGTTGGTGTTATAGAGAGGCGTCTCTCGGTGCATGCTATTTCACTGGAGACCGCTCCTATTGCCTGTTGTAGCTTTATATCAATGGCTGTGGGTTCTTGGAATCGTTGGTGTTATAGAGAGGCGTCTCTCGGTGTATGCTATTTCACTGGAGACCGCTCCTATTGCCTGTTGTAGCTTTTTATCAATGGCTGTGGGTTCTTGGAATCGTTGGTGTTATAGAGAGGCGTCTCTCGGTGCATGCTATTTCACTGGAGACAGCTCCTATTGCCTGTTGTAGCTTTTTATCAATGGCTGTGGGTTCTTGGAATCGTTGGTGTTATAGAGAGGCGTCTCTCGGTGCATTCTATTTCACTGGAGACCGCTCCTATTGCCTGTTGTAGCTTTTTATCAATGGCTGTGGGTTCTTGGAATCGTTGGTGGTATAGAGAGGCGTCTCTCGGCGCATGCTATCTCACTGGAGACCGCTCCTATTGCCTGTTGTAGCTTTATATCAATGGCTGTGGGTTCTTGGAATCGTTGGTGTTATAGAGAGGCGTCTCTCGGCGCATGCTATTTCACTGGAGACCGCTCCTATTGCCTGTTGTAGCTTTATATCAATGGCTGTGGGTTCTTGGAATCGTTGGTGGTATAGAGAGGCGTCTCTCGGCGCATGCTATTTCACTGGAGACCGCTCCTATTGCCTGTTGTAGCTTTATATCAATGGCTGTGGGTTCTTGGAATCGTTGGTGGTATAGAGAGGCGTCTCTCGGCGCATGCTATTTCACTGGAGACAGCTCCTATTGCCTGTTGTAGCTTTTTATACAATGGCTGTGGGTTCTTGGAATCATTGGTGTTATAGAGAGGCGTCTCTCGGTGCGTGCTATTTCACTGGAGACAGCTCCTATTGCCTGTTGTAGCTTTTTATCAATGGCTGTGGGTTCTTGGAATCGTTGGTGTTATAGAGAGGCGTCTCTCGGTGCGTGCTATTTCACTGGAGACAGCTCCTATTGCCTGTTGTAGCTTTTTATCAATGGCTGTGGGTTTGGCAGTGGGGGTTAGCACAGGGGGGTTTTGCCTAGTAGTTGACCTTGTGGGCGTTGGAGTGCTCTTCCCCATAAATATTTAATAACTAGTCCTCCTCAATCTTATACACAATTATCTAGAAGTATTCCGTTAAATAGAGCGATAACATTCAGGTTTCAATTACTAGTGTCAATCACTGGCACAGCATACATGTAGTAACTCACTTTCACAGAAACAAATTCCTGAAGTTCGTACCTTGATGCATTGAGAATATCTGGAAACTAATAATATACATTAGATTAGCAATAGCACTTCCCTGGCCTCAATATCATCGACTGACATGGAATTTTAGATTGTGTGACATTCAGTATATGAACATTCCTTGTATCAGTTCCATTTAGCAAGCTGAGACAGGGTAATTCACCCTTGGCCTTGACTTAACACCCCCTGGACTGTCAGTGTGTGTTCTCCTTCCAGAGTTCCGGCACTGTTTTATGTTTCCTGTGTAACACAAATTGAGTCTTGGGCTTGTTGAAGATATTACTGACCGGGCAACCAGTATCGCTGTCGACTCTCATGATGGGTCTTCCTCTCGGCTGCTGCAGCCTCTTTCTTTGAGATGCTTAGATAGACGCCTCTGGTGCAGTAAGGATTCAGGCTTAGTGATTGTTCCACATGCCTCAAAGGGCACTTCATTTCTGAATAGTTCTTCTAGCACTTCCTGTGTACAGCATAGGTCTAAGTGTGTCCCCACCCCAAATGGGCTGCATGGGTTTTCAGTCTTGCCGTTATGCATCACAATGTCACAGAGTTTGATGTCACCAAATGGAAACCGTACACTCTTTCAGAGAGGATGCTTCGATCTAAGGGGGCTGAAATCTACAGACCTATCCCTAATGGAACAAGCATTTGCAATGCTATAGGTCTCGCAGCATTAACGTTTGAGTTACTGGCATTGTAAATGACAATGCTTTGCATTAATTTTTTTTGATTTGCAATTGGTATATAAGCATTGTTTGTGAGTGGTTAGCTGTTGCTAACAGACACCCTCACAGACCTAGAGCACTGCACGGCTCATGAGGTAGTGTGGCTCACTGGTTAGAGGCGGCAGACCCGAGAGCAGAGGACGGCCCGGGACCAGGGTTCGATTCCCGGCGCGGCAGGTTTCTGGACCAGGGTCAGCGGACTCGATAATTCTCTCGCCTCGGTGCCCACTCTGATCAGCGATCACACTCGGCAACTCTGGGCATTAGCTTGCCTCATCCTCACTAACGGCCCCACCAGACCGCCGGGGATGCCTGGTCTCACCCTGGAGATACCCATTAAGGGACCATCTCTCAGGGAAGCCAGGAAGGGTTTCGCAGCGGTCGAAGCGCCTTGGGACCCCTCCGGGTAAGTAGTGCGCTATATAAATGCCTATACATACATATACATACATACATATAATTGAATATGCACTGAAATCGGAAGGCTGCAATGCTCATTGAATGCATAGGGCTCCGTGTCCATGCACACCTGATGTGCAGCCAAGGCCTACCTTACAGATGTTAATCAGTGATGCCACAGGCCATGGTGCCAAGTAACCCGAGAGCAAACCATGTGTCACGTGAGTGGATGTCGTGGCCCAGCACCACACTGGCACGAAATACAGCACGCAGGCCTAGAATTCGGCATGGCCTCTTTTGAGAATCACTATGCACCAATCAGCGGTGCTAAGAGGTACCTATGATTAAAGTCACAGGAAAGCAGCTTTGCCCTGTGATAGGCTATGAAGCTAAACTCACACTTTGTTTTGCTGTTTGCAGTTTTATATTGCACGAACTCACCTGAAGGTGTTGCTAGGCACTGGGAGATTAAGTGACTTGCTCAGATCCCCCGGTTGTGGAGTCTAAGACGAGGCTCGAACCCGGTAACCCAGCTCCAAGGGCGGCAGCTCCGGCCGTTATGCCACATCCTGTTTTTACTGCACCGTCCACGCACACATTTCAAGAAGCAACTAACTTCATGTACAAAACGCACATTGTATTTGGGAACGTGTGGGCTGGCGCCTTCGGCATTTTCAATGGCTCATATCCACATCTCCATGGTGTACTATGCTCATTTCGTATCCGTGGCTCTGCACACAAATCCCCCGCCCCACCAGCTGGGTGAATGTGGCACATTCTATGAGCACGCAGGTAGGGGAAACGTAAAAACTGAGGAGAGGCATGCGTCAAATACCTAAGCTTGGCCTACCTTTGGAATAGTCCAGTACAAGAAACTGTCATTATTAGCATAAGTGTAAGAGGAGGAACGGAGCAGCGCCGTAAACAAAGGACTGCGGGGGGTGATGGAACACTATACAAAACTGACCCAAAAAAATAAGTATAGAGGTCCCTGTTACTTCTGACCCACATAGAGTGCTTCTAGGTTTCATCAATGAATCGTTAATTAAACATGCCAGATTTCTCAGTTTAGGGTATCACTGTACTGGATGTTATCTGGGACACCTTGTCTCCTTCCATGGATGGCAGATATGATTTACCTTAATTGCTTTAACAACAGTGGTAAACATTCTGCACGCTTTTTGGCGAAGGATACAAATTTAAAGGTGAGTGACCAGAGTTTTGGTCTTAAAAATAAAGGTGGGGATGACCGCATCTACTATCACAGTTAAAATATGCTTGAGTACATCAATTGTGAATGTCGAAAGACAGTAATATAATGATTTAACCTAACTGTGCTGAGACGCTTGGTGAGCCAACTACTGAAGCCATACTATGTGTATTGTCCAATATAAATACAATGATAAAGATTTATCAAGGGAGCCCTCGTGACATTCATCAGAGCACTGAAGGCGCGCACAACACACACAACCAGGGTGTCTGAGTGCTGCTGCACACAGAGTAGCACAGAGTGTCAGTGCGCCTACTGCCAAGCATGAGGTGTATCACACAGATCACAGACAGCCATACTGGTCTGATCTTTTTGAGGGGTCAAATTATTTGATTCACATCTGGATGAAATGGTTAAAAAGTCAGCAGAGGAAAGGAAGATGGCTTTCGGCACTAATCTCATTTTAAAAAAAAAACATTTTTCAGAGGAAGCATGGACAGGAAAAGTCCCTTTCGAGGCCGGGCGGGGGTCGGGCGGGTGAGGCTTCCTCAAACGATGGGCCACAGCCCCGCACCCTGACTCCTAGTAAACCTGGTGTGCCCTGCCTCTGTGGGCGGGGCGCAGGCGCCCTGCTGGGGGTCACTTCAGGTGCCAGGCTCCCAGAGAGGGGGTGGAGCACTTCTTGGCGCCAGGCAGGGGAGGCAGGCAGTCCAGGACTGAACTGGCTCAACCGGACTGTCCAGGACACGCCCTCCCGATGCTGACACTACACATAGGGATTGCATGGCTGTCCGAGCAGAGCGTCCTGCAAACCCCGGGTCTGCAGGATGCATCTTTTCATGTCCTGAGAGGGCAGGCAGCCAGCAGGATCCGAGGTCGGTGGTTCATGACCTCCGTTGTCAGTTCTAGGTGCTGTTCTTCAGTCTGTCCTCACCTCCGAGGGTGTGTCTGGAGCCTGCAGCTCCAGTTACAAGGTGGTCAGAGGGTCCCTTATTTTGGCGACTGTTGATATGAGACTCTTCTTTTCTGAAGGTGGAGTCCAGTGTGGAGGGCTGCTCCTGTCTGTGATTGCTGGGAGTCATTGAGAGCTGTTCAAAGTCCAGATAAGACCAGAGCAGGCCTGGGGGGGGGCACCTGGGATCACGCAGAAGGGACACGTGTTCTGCTCGGAGATCAGGTTCAATCTTCACAGAGAAAGCTTTCCCTGAAGGCATCACTGCAGGCAGTGACAAGCAGGCAATGCCTGGAAATCCAGGGGTTAAAGTCTTCACCAACATCTGTGCTCCCTTGAGGATGTCATCATTTGACACCAGCGGGTTACCATTCGCCAGTTGTTCGGTTCCAGTGACACAGGACATGAAGACGCAGACCCCAGCTCCAAGTGAGTGAAAGGCTCCCGAAGGGACCCCTGTTGCTCTGGGTTAGGTCTGCCTGTGTCCAATCACAGCCGTCATGAGAGGCGGCTCCTCGCTTTGAACCTCTGGTGTGAGCGGACACAGTTTGTTTCTCATCCCTTTTAACTCTTTCATTTTTAATGTGCACGTCTTGATGAGGTACGTGCGGAGTTTCTATCAATGAACCTATCACTCACCTGTAAACTTCATTATTTTGAACCACAACAAGAAATAACGCAAAGTGAAGCTGTTGGTGGGGGCAGCGGGGGTGGAGAGGGGGGTGTTGGGTAGGTGAGGAGCTGAAGCACATGAATGAAAGCAACAGAGGAAAAGCACACCATACCCACCCTTTATTGAACTGATTCAATATAATATAAAATGAGAAATAAATTTGAATTTAAAGCAATGCACTGGGGAGGTTTGGACACTGGCAAGAAACTACAAGTCCAAGGTGCATGGCAGAGTCGGATTCTGACGCGTGCGACCCAATCCCAAGGAGCGCGTCGGAATCCGACTCTGCCCATGCGTCTGAATGTGCGTTCGCAGCGAGCCCTAACGAAACCCGCCGTGGGGCGGAACTTCCGTTTTCGGAAGCCCGCGCCCACGGAGTGCCTGGACAGAAAAGCAGTGCTGGTGACGCAGGGCTCCCATGCCCGAGGGAGCGCCCCGCGGAGGCTGCAGAGTCCTGCGATGCGGTGAGTAGGGTTAGTTGGAGGGGGGGTGTCTCTGTATGTGTGCGTGTGTGTGTATGGGCGGCGGCGGGGGGATTGTCTGTGTGTGTGCGCTCGTGTGTGTGTCTCTGTGTGCGTGTGTGATGCATGGTGACTGAGGAGCCTGCCGATATCGGAGCGCGCGACCTGATCCGATTCCGGCAGGCTGCATGCGCGTGCCAGTCTCTTGTCCAAAGTCTTGTTAGTCCTTGAAAGCTAAACTGATTACAATAGGGCTCCACAGGGACAATCGCTTTGCGATTGCGTCGCAGTGCGAGCCCTAAAAAGGAATTGTCTCTTACTCTTCCCTCGACCTCTAGAAAAGCCAAACTTTCCTGATCAGGACACTCTATTCTAGACGTAATCACAGATCACATTCATATTCAGTCCTGATAATTGCTTCGATCGCAAATGTTTTGGGATACCAGCTTGGTTCTTGCTGATATGTTACTTCCTTTTACATTCTTTGCTAATACCTTATGCAAAAATGTTATCCTGTAACTATATAATACTGATTCACCAGTACTGAGTACACTGTATTAATGTTCAGTTTTTTGATTCCTTATGCAGCATCTTTGGTGACGCTGTTCTCCCAAATGGCAGCTTCAATGTTTCAAGTGCTGGAATGTTTACGGGCACTGTCTGAAACCTAATTTAGACTTTTGTCTGTCCATCTTATTGATTCAGCGAGGAGGTAAGGCAAGTAGATTTGTTGGCAGGACAAGTAGATTTTTGTACCATTTTGTCCTTCGACAAGTAGATTTTTTAAACAATTCCATACCCCTGCCATTGTCAACAACTGGGTTTGAGATCACAAATGTCTTCATTGTTTAGGTGGGGAACTTTTACTACCTGATGTTTGCCTAGAAAATGTTAATGGAGAAAGTATTCCTTTGGTAAGATACAGGACCTCTTTATGATTGAGCTTAAGAATGATAGAGGCATGGGAAAACTATATGTGGCAGTGAAGGGAGCCTCAGTTATAAGTTGGGTAGACCAAAAAACCGTGGGGATCACGCTGAATCTCAACAGTGTAGAAGAGGTGTTATTGACCATTGATGAAGGTGAGGGCGTGTCATCCTTTGCGCAAGAGTCCCTGAGGTTTTCACAGGAAATGTTCGAGAATTGCAGGGGTTCACTCACAAGATCACCTTGAAGGAAGATGCCAGACAGATCTGTCACATAGCGAGGAGTAAACCTGCTAGAGTGAGAGGAGAGGTCAGTATGAATGAAACAGACTTGTTGACCATGGAATAATTGAACCTCTGGCGTTGACTGAGTGGTTGGCTCCATCGACCTCACCTCGGGTAAGTTTGCACCCAGATAGCAAGAATGAGACGGCTTTTATCAGCCTTTTTGGTTATCGCTTCATAAGAATGCGTTTTGACCTAGCGTCTGCTGCTGCTGCTGTATTCCAGCTGTTGATGCATCACATTTTTAAAGACACCACTGGAGTTGTATATTTTCAGGATGATCTATTGGTGATGGGAACATGACGATAAGCTGCAAATGGTGTTGAAACATAAGGGGGTGACTGCAGAGTGCATTTGCTGTGAAATCTGTGACATACCATGGGCATGAAGTGAGTGAAATGGAATCACGCATAAAAAAGAAATCTTGGGTCCATCGAGAATGCACCTGCTTCAGCCTCAAAGGATGAAGTCAGATCCTATCTGGGGTTGTCAGAATGTTGTTTTGTAAACAACTTTTGCTAGCAAGGCTAATGGAATGAGACAATTGCTTAAGGATCGTACTGAGTTTGTATGTAATAATCAGTTGCAACAAGAATTGACTGCAGTCAAAGATTATGTATGTCAAGCCATCCCATGCAGGGTTTTAATCCCTTGGCTCGTTCTGTTGTCACCACAGATGCCCATGGAAAGGGGCTCAGTTGATTGCTTTCCCAAATTGACAAGAAGGGAAGTGAACCCATACTGTTGCTTACTTCACATTCCTTGTCTCCATCTGAGGAAAAGTTTTCAGTCATAGAAAGATGGTGGCTTGTGTGTGGGCTTTAGGAAAGTTTAGGCAATATATTTGGTGGTCTGTGTCTACATTACGCACGGGCCAAAAGCCCTTGACTAAAATCTTAACGACTACTGAAGAGTTAAAAGCACCACCATATGTAGTCCGAATGTCTCAGAGGCTCTTGGATTGTAATTATAATGTTGAGTACTTCCCTGGCGTACAAAACAATGTGGCAGATTTTCTAATCAGGTCTCCCTTGATCATGGATGAACATATAGGCGGAGAATGGGAGGACTATAGCGTAGGCTTTTCTGAGGTGATGGAGACTGTGCCATTTCGGTGGATGATTGGAACTGTTGTTTTACGAGGATAGAATTTTATGTACAATCAAAGATTGCTGTCTAGATGGTTTGGCCAAGTATGAGCTTTCTGGATAAGAGTTCCAAAATATTTTGGGAAGTAAGGAATGAGTTGTCAGTTGATAACAAGGGGTGCTTGCTGCGAGGAGATAGGATAATACCTCTTATATCCTTAAGGTCCAAAGGTTTGGCCATCATACATGAAGGACCTTTGGGAATGATGAAAACCTAAGATAAAAGTTAAAATGTACTTTTGGTGACCTGGTGTTAATGTGGAAAGATATGTAAGGAATTGTATGTCCTGTGCTAATGTGGACACGTCCCAGATCACATTTAAACCACTCCTAGGAGTTACGAGTATTCGCTAGGGTCTTTTGAAAGCCATTGATATTCTAGGGATGGGTCTTGATTGTACTGGAGTTCCAAAATACTTTATAGCCCTTTTGGATTTGTTTTCCAAGTGGCCAGAAACATATGTGTTTACCATGGTTGATTCTCGTGCAATTGTATTTTTTTAAAGGGGTGTTCCTCAGAGAGGTAATACCTAAGACATCGTTGACTGATATTGGATCACAGTTTGTGTCAGAGTTGTTGGAGCAATTCTTGTCCACTCTATCATCCTGCTAGCAATGGGTCAGTGGAGCGCTTCAATAGGGTGATTATGGACAGTATACAAATTGCCGTTCAGAATGGTAAGTGCTGGGAATAAGGGTTGGACAAGTTGATTTGGTTTTACAGAATTACCCCATATAGAGTGCAGCCTGTGTCGAGTGTCAACGAGTCGAGAACCATTTATGAAGGACAATGCTGCTTGGTTGTCTGGAGATCGACATGAAGAGTGGTCTTCCTCTGTGATCATGAGTAGCCTGAGGAGAGCCTAAGAGGTGCTTAAAGAGTACTTTGATCAGGAACATGGTGTTAAGAATGTGGTGTTGGAGTCAGGTGATTGGGTGCAAGTTGAAATGGGTGTGAAAGTTTAGAAAGGTCAAAGAAAAATAAGACAGTCCCCTTCAGGTGACCACATTTGTTTCTTTTTCTGCTCCATTAAGTGATGGTTAAGACTTTGCATTGCAGTAAATTATCCAAATGTAACAACATTCTTGTGTGGAAGGAAGAGAAGGTGATGTGGAAATAAGGAATGATTGGCTGTGGAATGATGAGGGCAAAATGTAGGTCTTGAGAGCGATGACAACAGTGTAAATCGTGAGCGTTGTTGTAGGGAGGGGAGTGATGACAATGTTGTGGTGATAGGTGAACAAGGGGACACTCCTGCATGCAATGGAATGGAGATCCCTGATATGGTTCTTGCACAATCTTCCCACACTAATAAGTGGGTAAGTGACCGTATGCAACCAGAAAAAGTTAAGGATTTAGTTATGATTTAACAGAGAGGACTGCCATGCGGTTGCTGGCATTATATTGTATTCTGCTCCTTGCTCAAGGAACACATTATTTTTATAATTGTTATGTGTATTTTGTATTTATTGTTTTAGGGTTATAACTTATTGGTTTATTTATTTACTTTGGTATATTTTGCCGGGTTTTAAAGGAGGAAGATGTGCTGTGTTTTTAAGTGGCACGTGCCCTTTGTTGGTATTTGGAAGAGCAGTGGATCTGAATTACAGAGCGGTTAAGGGGATCTTTTGTATGAGGCACTGACAACACTCGACAATGCTTTGCCTCTTTAATAATCTACTATTTAATTCACCTTGGACGCATGAATCTTTACATTTTCCTTGGTGGTGGCCGAGACTGGGCCCAAATAACACAGCTACCTTCATCACCAAAAATGTTGATGTCTCCACTTTGTTTTTTGGGGACATTTGTGTATCATTCGTGTTCGCAAGCCATGCCCCACAAGTGAGGTACCTTGTTTATCAGGAGAAGTGTGGCAAACAGAACAGTGCAACAATTGTTATTTTGAATTCCATGTCTCTCCATTATTGGCTTCCAAATGTGAGTGAGTGTGCAAGAAAGATCGCGTTTTGCAAATTACCCTCTGAATCACATGATGGTGTGGGCAACCTAAGCTCAGGCTTCTCCGAGTAACCACCATCCCTAGAATTAGTATCTGGAACACATTTAAAAAATGCATAGATGCCACTCATTTTTCATCCATTAATTTCCCAGTATGAATTGAAGCCTGGTGGGTACACAGTGAAATATCATTATAAGCTGCAGCTCAAATGTTGTGGACAACCAACAAACGCTATATAAACCTACAATGAGAAGGGTCTAACGGACGTAACCATGTATTGCTTTTGTAAATTTACAATTGAGGTAAACAATTACAGATGAAAACGTGAGCTATTTCTATTTTTTCCATTATTTTATTTTAATTAAAAAAATACCTGTTGCTGAATTTGTAATGTTGTCTAGTGTTCAGAAATGTATAGCTTTCCGGGTTCACCCATGGCCTTCACATCTTTCTCCACCGTAAATTGCAAGTAGGTGGAAAGCACATAAAAAGGGAAAATGGACCATCCCTTGGAGAAGTTAACATACTGTGGTATTATTTTTTATAACTTTGGTTGTACCTGAATGCTGGGAAGTTAGTGATCTTGCAATCCAAACCTTTTGATGATGTCCCTTATTGCAGGGGGAATGTTTGGAAGGCTTAAGTGTGAAGTCCCAGAAACATAAATGAAAGGACTTACCACAAGGGAGAATATTCTTAGCAGCAAAACGGCTAAAGGCGAAACCAACCCATATGTTTGTTTTCACATACGAAGTATTTATTGGGTATATATCATTGACTTATCTACTGAACAGATATATGTGTAATATAATTAATTCAAAATAAGAATGAAGATAAATTATTTTGTGCAGATGAGTTAAAGGATTTAGAGCCTCAAATTATTCCATGTGATCTTACACACACAAGTGTAAAGCGCGGCTGTTGTCTTACTTTGACAGGTCACGTGATTGCTGATTCTGATGTGTTATTCATGGGAAACGAGTTCATGGAGGATACGCAAGTTACATCTGTGAAGGAGCAAGGCGGCAGTCCGGGCACAGGTGAGAGATGCGTGTCACCTGCAGAGTGGATGCGTACTAAGGTGAAGGTCCTACCAGATCCTTCTTGGTCCACCGAAGAGAAAGGTCTATCTTACAGGCCCTGCAGAGCTGAGAGAAGGAGCACGAAGCCTGTGGCCCTCGCTCAGACTGGACCTGAAGGAACACTTATATATAAACCTGCACTCAGCAGACTCTAGTGTATGAGGGAGACGGGCCATCGGTCACTAAAACAAAGACGTGCACGCGATGGAGTCTTTTAGATGCTGTTCAACTGGGGGTAATTTTAATGCAAAGATAGCTGCTAATGACTTATTAGGAAGCCGTAATCTATAACGAGATATGGAGTCAAATGGATTGTTAATTTTTATCTCCTGAAAGCCACATTACAACTCTGCTCATACTGCAGTACTTCACGTAATGAATTATCAGATACCAATTTTCAAATCCCAGGGAATTGACGACGTCCGAAGATGCCCGTCATCTCTTACAGATGTTGTGATTGAGTGCACACCTCTGTTGAAGGTGATCGTTTGGGGCTGGTCTCTTAAGAGCCTGGCCCCGTGCACCATGAGTAACTCAAGATCCTTAGTTAAAGGTCGGATGGTGTTGACTCTTGGGAAGGATGAGCCTGTTGCCACTCACGGAGATCAGGTGCGCTACGGAGACACTCCGCTGACGTGGAGACACTCCGCTGACGTGGAGAGGAGAAGTGTAATATTAGGATGACATTTATGATGGGTGAACCAAGTAAGGGATCCAGTGAGCTGATCAGGGCATTTAACAGATTATGATAACTGGATTGCTTCTGGACTGAACCATCTACTTAGAATAAGTCAAGGTGTCAGAAAGGGAGACTAAACCGCCTGATAACCTACCGACTGACAGTGAAGCTCATGACTGCCATAGAAACAAAAGGTTCCAGGTTCAGGATGATAAAGACAGCATCCTCTGCATCCATGCCTTTTAATATATTTATTGCTGGCATGCACCTATTATTTGGGGCCTTAATAAGCCATTATCTGCTCCTCAGTCCAGCATTACGTTGACTTGCCTTTTACAAATGTTGGAATGCAGTGCAATCTCTACGAGCGCACAAACTAACCTAAACCTAATAGGTTAGTAGTACCAAGTTCCTTATTAATTCTTTTGAGATGCTCCTCAATCTGGGTGTGAAAGAGCGTGTTTAGTTTTTTTAAAAAGACACCTTACCCACCAGCCTGGTTGGTGACTTGCGTCATCATTCGGGATACCTAGCGCATCAAGAGTGTGTCTTTGTCGGCTTTTTACATTGGAGCGGGTTTTTTTAGGGGGGGGGGTTGATTATCTCAAATGAGAAAAAGAGGTGAATTAACATTTTCTTTTGAATTACCCAACAGTGTGGTGTACTTTAATAATGGCATCTGTAGACAAGGATTAAAAGCTGTGGTGGATGTGTTGTGAGAACCCAACGGACTCTCTCATTCTTGGTATGGATCGACATGTTTTTTTTTTGCTCCAAGATGGTCAACTGGTAGGGAGCTCCGTCTGGAGGCTCCCAGGGCTAGGGATCGCCATTGGCGCAAATCCTGTCGAAATCCCAGCCATCGCCCCCCCCACTCGTGAGAACGGGGGATAAACATAGGGGCCAACGCAATCGGAATCTAGCGCCCCAGAAGGATCGAGGACAGAAAAAGAAGCTGCAAAGCCTACCAGGACATGCAACCCACTCCACCTGCTCAGCCTATCTCACGAGCAACCCCTGCCTCGCACTGGGTAGCACCTAGGTGGTTCAGTGGGGTCATCGGCGCCACATCTTGTGCTGCATTGCGCACCTCAGCGCGGTCTGCTTCTGGGCATGCCTCATGCCGACGGGGGAGTCCCGTGGTGTGGGGCTCCGGGGGAGTGTGCGGCTCCCGGCCCGCTGGACGCTGCTGCACTGTTTGCTGCTGGGCGGGGTTGGGCGAACATGTGCCCTCGCTTCGACTGCAGCAATCTTGTGCGGGCCACCTCCTGAGTGATCTTGCCTCGACTGCGGCGATCCTGTGAAGCCATCTGCTGGGTAGCCATCCGCCACCACTGCATCGTAAAGGTTCTGCTGAGTGGGCTGCTTCTCTCCGCACCTCACTGCAGCCCGGGAGCCCATGGTGGAAATCTGATAAAAGTGAGCGTGAGGGTTATGGAAAGCCTGGCGGGAGGAGGGTGTGATTCCAGGCCCTCCCAACTCTGCTGTGGAAGGGTGAGCGTAATGGTCCGAGCACTACAGTGATCCACCTCTTGGTTTGCTAGTTCCTCTGAGTCAGGTCACCTGGACAACATGGCTGCTAACACAGCTGGCCCCTCAAACCTGTAATACCTGCCTCAGCCCTAAGGATTGCTCCACCAGAACTTGGGGCACAGTGTGGAGCTGCTGGAGCTGCCCTTCTCCCCCTGCACAGTGGCCCTAAAATACGGTTTTATGTCCGATTTTTCCCTTTTGTTTTTGAGCTTCTTCGTAGTAGGACGGCTTGGGCTACCTCACAACAGGCATCTAGCTAAGGCCACTTCATCAGTGTGTTTTCCACCTGTCTCCAGCCTCGGCCTACTCTTTGCGCTACCTCTTCAATTGAAATGCTCTTTGGCTCCTTCGGTGGGATTTCCACCAAATACCAGGCTCCGTTTTCTTTTTGGGCTCCCTATGCAGCTGAATGACATTGGGCAGCGCTCTAAATAGGTTTTCTACCAATCACCAGTTCATGTTTGTGGCTAATCTTCAGCTAAAAGCACCGGTGCGAAATGCGTAGATTTCGATGCCGGAACACAGCGATGTCAAAACTTGATATTGTGGATTTTCACTGCTACCCGGCGCGCTTACTATACTTCCATGCACATACTGTCACTCACAATGTCAAGATATTCTGTTTACCATATGCCAATACTGGCCTGATGCGTAATCATACTTACATCTAATCCTGGTTTTGTCTACCTTACAACATTATTGGTTCGGTGCTTGAACCTGTCCACATCTACTGCTTGTATTGTGCGACTGTGTCATTATCCTATGTGTTTCACAGTGTTTCTGGACATATAATGTTTCTTAGGCCCACAAGTTTTACTATACAACAACACTGTTTTGATGATGGCACATGCTTATGTATGAACTAGTCTCTTGTCCGCCTTATGCCATTATTGGTTCGGTGCTTATCAATGTTAGTCCCTGGTATTGTACGACTGCACCATTATCCTCAGCATTTATTGTGTTTCTGTGCATATACTCTTCCATGTGCGTACAAGCTGACTCTGCCCACCAATATTGTCTTGTGTGCATACACTGTGATTTAATGTTGATGTTGTCTTCTTTTGTGATCTTTACCCACTATACTTCATATCAGCAGTAGTGTCCCTGCCTGTCCAATGTATGCTGTACAGGTTTACCCTGATGTCGTACCCATGTTATTAACGCTAGAACTGCTTAGGCCTCCCCGGCAAACTGGCCTACAAACAAGCGCAGACAGCATCTCCCCCATCAAACCACCCAACACCAAGAGGTCCAACAAACACGCCATCTGAGAATGCAAATGAATGGAGCGACGAGGGCGCTCCAGCAGAGACCCCACACACCACACCGCACTAAAGTTTATCTTCAGAAGATATCACCGCTCCCTCAAAGAAGCCAAAAAAGATACCCTGGCCACTCGCATCGAAACCAGCAGCAGCCACTCAAAGGAACTATTCAACGTCATTAGAGAGCTCTCTGCCCCAGCAGCCGTCAAAAACACAATCCCCACACAGGACCTCTGCGACGCCCTGTTGAACCACTTCACAACTAGATAGCAGACATTTACAACAATTTCAACACTCAATCAATTGAGATCATTCCACACGACTCCTGCCGACATCCCGCACAACCACCTCACCGACTGGACCCCCCTCAACACGGAGACCACCGCGACCATCATGACTTCCTTACACTCAGGCACTCAAACAGACCCCTGCCCACACCACACCTTCAACCTAGGATGGAAGAACATCTGCCCTCCGCTCACTTACATCCTCAAAGCGGACATCAAGACCGGCACCTTCACAGAAAACATAGAAACTCACAGAAGTGAGACCCCTCCTAAAGAAACCCACCGCAGACCCCAACAACCTCAAGATTTACCCCCCTCATCTCACTCCTCCCATTCCCTGTCAAGGTCCTTGAAAAAGCCATCAACCACCAGCTCACAGATAACCTGGAGAGAAACAACCTATTAAACACCTCCGAATCCAGCTTCTGATCCAACCACAGCACAGAAATGGCCCTCATAGCCTCAACAGACTGCATCAGAACCATCCTCGACTGTGGAGAATCTGCTGCCCTTATTCTCCTCGACCTCTCTGCGGCCTCTGGCACTGTGTTCCACCACATCCCGATCAACAGACTTCACCACATCAGCATCAGTGGCAACGTTCTCAAGCTAATCACCTCATTTTTTCACTGGACGCTCACAAATAATTTGTCTACCATCCTACACCTCCAAAGTCAAGGACGCCATCTGCGGCGTCCCCCAGGACTCCTCACTCAGCCCCACCTTCTTCAACATCTACATGACTCCGCCAGCCAACATCGTCCGCAGCCACAGATTCAAAGTCATCTCATACACAGACGACCCCCAACTCATCCTATCTGCCACTGAAGACACCTGCGCCACCAGAGCCAACTTCTGGAACGCTATGACCAACATCGCCGCCTGGATGAAAAATAACTGCCTGAAACTGAACAAAGACAAGACGGAAGTGCTCATCTTTGGAAGAAGCCCTCCCCTGTGATACGACTTCTGGTGGGCCCCGCTCTCGGACCTGCACCGACCCACTCCCCCCACCACCCACACCAGGAATCTGGGCATCATCATAGACAACGGGTTCTCCATGAAGCGCCGGGTCAGCGCAGTAACCTCCACAAACTTCCACATCTTCTGAATGCTCTGGAAGATCTTCAGGTGGACCCCGCTCAGCACCAGGAGAACCGTAACACAGGTCCTCATCACCAGCCGACTGGACTACGGAAATGCATTCTACGTCGGAATTACCACCCTGCTCTTGAAACGACTCCAGACAATCCAAAACGCACGGGCAAACTCATCCTTGATCTCCCAAGACGATCAAGCATCACTCCCCCCCTCAGAAACCATCACTGGCTCCCAATCAAGAAGAGATGCCACTTCAAACTACTAACTCACGCTTACAAGGCCCTCCACAACCCATGACCGGCCTACATCATCCACTGCTTGACTTTTCACCAGCCAACCAGCCCACCAGCCACCTCTGCTCAGGCCACCTTGCCCTCGCACATGTCCCACACATCCATCGGATACATGGAGGAGGTCGATCCTTTTCCTACTGCGCTGCTGGTCCTGAAACGACCTGCCCCATCACCTCTGGACCTCCACCATCTGTGCCGACTTAAGGAGAGCACTCAAGACCTGGCTGTTCGATTAAACGGCTCATACTTAGCGCCTGGATACTGCCCGGGATGATAAGCCATACTCTACAAATACTGTTGATATGATATGATCGGATATGATATGATACAAACCCTACCTCAGCCACTAACCATTGACACCTCAACCATTATTGAACACGAGAAATTGAGCACACAGGTGCTACTGGGCAATCTAGGCACCAGTTACTGCACAGGTAACCCCCCAACAAATCCTGAACGACTTCCTCACTCCAAGCATCTCTGACCCTGCCCCCCTTCCCCAGTAAAGACAACAGGCATTCCACCTAATCCATGGAACGACCCTCTGCTGCAACAGGCAATCATTTTGGCAGATCCCCTCCCCCGAGAAGGGCCCTAAATAGCCATCTGTGCAATAGGACTGTACACCAATCTTACACCGCAACTCCACCATGGAAAGGTGTGGCCCCAACTCATACTGGATTAGCTTCTCCTCATGAAACCTCTGCAAAACTGCTGCAAGCAATGTCAAGCACAAATTAATTGAATAGACACTAATAACTGACATCTTCTACAGTCCTGCACACGGAGGCCTTAAAACTGACTTCATCTTCTATACTATGTAATCCGCCATATGGAGAGAGATGTCCAACAGCACCTTGCATAATTGGCACTACCAATGTCCCTTATGGAACTAAGCTCACTGTATCCCCTTCCCAGAATGTCAACGGAGAATTGTCCATGACCATCTACAATAACTGGAACATCCTAGTCCATGCCTCTAAACAAAACTTAACCCTCTTTGATCGCCACTTCCCTTAGCTCTGTGCCGCCATGCCATCTGGTTCCACCTCCACCCCCCCACATTGGAGAGCCAAGTCCCCTCACCCTCTACTGGAGAACTAATCCATGCACCCTCACCTCCACCCAAGAATCAGTCTACTCTAAATCCTGCTTGCACTAACTCCACCCCTTTCAGCCCCCTCTATTGCCAGACAACCGAACGATACAGTTTGATTATCAGAATCATTCTTACCCTACTCATCCCACGTCCTGGACTCCTCCCAATCCGGCATCCGAAGCAACCACAGCACGGAGACCGCACTCCTCGCTGCCACCAATGACATCCGCACCCTCCTCGACCGAGACGAGACCGCAGCTCTCATCTTACTGGACCTCTTGGACGCTTACAACACAGTCTCCCACTGCACCATAATCATGAGACTCCAAAACGCCAGCATAGGCGATAAGTCACTGGACTGGATCCTCTCCTTCCTCACCGGCCGGATACAGCGAGTCAGACTTCTCCAATTCCTTTCAGAATCTACACAGATCAGCTGCAGAGTGCCCCGGGGTTCCTCCGTGAGCCCCATCCTCTTCAATGTCTACATGGTCCTCCTTGCAGACATCATCAGAAGCCACAGACTCAACATTGTCTCCTACTCGGATGACACTCAGCTGATCCTCACCAACGAACCCACAACCGCCAGATCCAACTTCCAGAGCAGAATGAACAGTTTCTCCACCTGGATGAAAGACAGCTGCCTCAAGCTCAACTCGGACAAGACTGAAGTTCTCAACCTGGGTCCCACCACTTCCGACTGGGACGACTACTGGTGGCCAGCTGATCTGGGACCCCCACCCACCCCTACGAACCATGCACTCAACCTTGACATCATACTGAACTCATTGCTCTCAATGAACCGCCAAATCAACTCAGTTTCCTCACCCTGCTTCTACACACTCTGGCTGCTTTGAAGGACATTCAGTTGGATCTCCATAGAATCCAGTAAGACCGTCACCCACGCACTCATCACCAGCTGATTTGACTACAGAAACACACTTTACGCCTGCATCCCCTAGAAACAATTCAAGAAACTACACCATGTTCAAATCGCAGCCGCCAGACTGGTTCTTGACATCCCCTGCCGCAGCCTCATCACATAACACCTCCGACAACTCCGCTGGCTCCCAGTCAACAAGAGAATCATCTTCAAGCTCCTCACACATGCCTACAAAGCTCTCCACAACATAGGACTAGCATACCTTGACCACCGCCTAGCATTCCTCGTACCCGCTAGACATCTCCCATCTGCCTATCGCGCCCTAGCCTCCGTCTCCAGGATCGACAAGACCAGGACTGGAGGAAGTTCCTTCTTCTTCCTCGCTGCCAAGACCTGTAACACCCTGCCCCTCCACCTCCAAAATGCGTCGCTGACCTAATTCAAGAAGGACCTTAAGACCTGTCTCTTCAAATGATACTCCAGACCCAGGAGGACCAGCCCCCCCCCCCAGTGCATTGAGACCCTCACGGGTGAGTTGTCATGCTTTACAAACCCCTGATTGGATTAATTGATTGACACATGGCACTCCTCCACTGCCCAGCTAGAGCTACCTATTGAACCAACAGCATCACAGTCCATCAACCTCAGCATGAAGCCGACATCCCACATCTCTGACCCCACCCCTGCGGCACTTGCAACAAATCTCAGCCGCACCATCTCTCCTGTGTGGACCAAAATCACAAACTCCTCCCTATTTAGCGGATCCAAATCACAAACTCCTCCCTATTGTGTGGCTCCATGCCAGCCGCCCTCAAACTCTGCCAAGTCACCCCCCTTCTCAAAAAGCCAGATGCCGACCCGAACAATTCCAGACCTATCACTAACTTCCCGCTCCTCATCAAAATGATTGAAAAATATGTGCTTGCACAGCTCAACAAAAAATACGTCCAGTATAAAATAAATATTTGTTGGGGTGGAAGATCAACATTTCCCGTTATTGGATCTTCCAACACTGATTATTATTCCTTGTTAATAATTATGTTTAACAACGTGAAGAACAAAGAACCTGTTTCTCCCAACCATTCATTTGTGCTGTACTTCCTTTTTTTTTGCTGGGTTTGCAGATATTGCATCAATTGGTTCCCCGAAAATTAAAACGGAGGATGACTCGTACTCTATCCATCACCTAGACTCCGAGAGCAGAGAGCGCATACCCAGCGGTGCAGGTGAGTGTCTATCCATCACCTAGACTCCGAGAGAAGAGAGCGCATACCCAGCGGTGCAGGTGAGTGAATTTGTCTGCATGGATGCTCCAAGTCAAACAGTATCAGAAGGCAATAAAAAGAGATTCAATCTATCCACTCATATTGGTAATAGGCAGGATTAGTATGCCCTGGAGTGTGTCCCCTTCATAAACTTCAAATGGAAACTGTCCCTCCACCTGTTACAGCGCTGAAGGCCATCACCAGGGACTGAGTACATAATACCAGATGTCTACAAAACGTCCTAGGTCAAGAAATGGTGGGGAGAGATATGAGAAACAATAGCAATGAGGCTAACGTATGAAATAGATAAAATGCGAATATTGTATCAACAAATTGAACGTAACACATGGAACAACTTCAGCTTCGATACAGATTCTCATTTCTATTTCTGACCGTTGCACTAAAAGACTAAAGTAGAGACTTAATGTAGGAAACCCGATTTGTATTTGTCCTGGTACGAGTCACTTAATTTTCTTGTCATTAGCAAAATTTAAATCAAGGGTAAGTGGCAGTTTTATAGATGCCATGTAGGCTCTGCTGTACTGGATCAAGAACATTTTGTCTTTTATCCATCTCATGTTTTGTCATAGTCTGACCGGAATTACTCTGCCTTCGAAACAGATTGCTTACACATGAATATGGCGTGTATTGAAAGAAGACCTCTTATTATGGACTCTGAGTCATTTAAGTTCTGAATTGATCACTGACATTTTTCGATGTTTAAGAACTCTTTGATGTAAGAATAGCCTTCAGGCTACAAGGCCATTTTTCTGTGCGCAGTTTGAGTTACACTCAGTTGTATCCCTGGTTGGCGAATATTATATCTCGTCTTCGTCCTTACAACCAATCTGCAATTTACTCCTGCGTTGCTGGAATAGTTCAGTCTTTCTTAGACAAAGTCAAGAAGGCTTAAGTATAGATTGACCCAGAGGAACTAGAAGATCTTCATTGAAAGGCCTTTCTAATTTGACAACATTGATTGACTTTCAGCCAACAAGCTATTTTTTGTTCTAGCGAAGGAATTGCAGGCGAAAGTTATCAAAATGTGTCCTGGCTCAACCATATCTGGAGGAAGCGTGGGTCGGGTACAGAAACAAGGTTTGCCCGGTTGGAAAATTTACCTTCCAACTTAATCTCTGAACTGGAAGTCAAAAATGCTCAGTGGGACAAGACTGCAGGCTGTACCTACAGAGAGCTCCACGGCAATGGATAGCTGCTGGACAAGGTTCTGGTGAAGCCGTTGCCTTTTGGCAGTAAATCTGAGACCCTGAGAAATTTGAATTCCGCACCCAGTGAAGCTCCCTTGCCAGCCGGATACTTTTGGCGCCTTCGCCCTGGGAAGATTTCTACGTTCTGACTTAGTCACTTTTTTGGAGCTTGGATTCTTCCAGCGAGACAAGTATGCAGGCTCTAACCGAAAAGTGTTCCACAAGGCCAGATACCATCCCCAACAGACTCTGCTGAACTGGATTTGCTGCTGCAGAGGTTTTCCAAGTGGGAACAATCTTCATCCTAAGGCCAGCTGGAATGCACTTTCGTCGGAACAGCTTGACAGGTTGGTCCCAGCCCGCAGATGTCTTTAGATCCAAAAGGTTTCTGGGTTCAAGTTTTCAGGATATGTTAGGTACACTTTGACAAAATAAAGGGTCCCAGGTCAGACCTTTGGGTTCAAGACTCACTTCAGCAGAATCATCTAACCGCACGGACCAGGGGAGGTCCAGTTGGAACTGGTCAGCTGGGCAGTTGCAGTAAAGGCCTCTTGTAGCTTTTCATGTCCCTGTAGCTTGAACAGGAGGTCAACTTCTTTGTCCAGGGTTCAAGAGGGACAGCAGGTTCAGTCTTCTAGGCTCTTCTCAGGTCCCAGACTGCAAGTTCAGTCCTCTTCTGGTTCTGATCTTCCATATGTCCAGTAGTGTTCTGAAAATAGGCATTTATACCCAGAACCAAACTGTTGGTGGGGGTGGGATTGCTGCCTCACAGCAAGCAATCCCACAGTGCCTCTCTCTGCCTAAATGCAAGGGGACAAAATCTTTCTACCCCTATGCAGAGCCTGTGTGCCCTCCCCAGAGGTGTGGGCAGGAAAATGAGCAATCCTTTCTCTGTGGTCCATCTAACCCAGGTCTGGGGGTAGCTGTTATCCCTTTGGAATTGGAGGCTGCCTGACTAAGGGAATACAGAAGTGCCATGCCAAGGTGTCAGCTGACTTTTGTTTGTGGTAGGGTAAGACTCTTGGAAGTGAACTTAGTTCCTGGACAAACCTCAGATAGTCATTCTGCCAAAGGAACAGAAACACCAACCCACACCCAAGGCCTTTGTCCTTCCCAGGGAGAAAATTTCACACTTCATCACGGAGGTTATTCAACTGCCAGGTGAAAGCTGGAACTCATGCACATAGGCCTTCAGAGGCTTACAGTGGTTAAAAGTTAGCTTTCTAAAAGTACCCTTTCCTTATTATTGTTAAAAATTGATTCTACCATTAAATCAGATTTGGAATAACTACTAAAGGGCCTTTAAATTAGATGTCTAGCTGTTTCCTAACTGAAGTTAGCATTATTAAATGTAATAATGTAATTCAGTGTCTTCCTGTGGGGCGTGGCCACGGAGGCCAAAATGGCGGACATGGATTAGATGAGGTCTGCGGCGCGATCCCATAATCAGCATTTTTATCCTCAACCCAACGGCCATCGACTCCTCTATTTGACCGCAGAAGCTGTCATCGGAGCTGGGGAACCAGCTGCAGCATGAGCGGCCTCCGTGGGGCCCGCAGATAGGTAGCTCTCAACAGCAGCCCGCTCTGAAGCCACGGGGCCCATTGGTATCTGCGGAAACGTACGGCCTTGTTAGACTGTTGCTGGGCGGGGCTCGCTTCAACCCACCTCGCAACCCCCTGCTCTGCTCTCTCCCTTTGTTCGTCCAGAGAAGAAAACTTGCTGTATATTGGTCAGGGTCCCAAGGCCTCTGGAGCAGCGACTGCCACGGCCTGAGCCATTCGCCCCCCGTGGTAATTATCAACAAGTGGGGAACACCCCACATGGGCAGCATACATCTCTCTGGACCAGCAGGACCTTTCATCACGGCTCTGGGTGTGGGGCTAATGCAATTGTTCGATTCACCTGGTCTGCGCTTGGGTTGACAGTAGGTCTGGAAGTCTGTATTACGGGACAGCACAGACTGTAGGTCCTGCATGACTCATTCTGGCCAAACGGCACACATTATATAGACTCCAAATGGATTCTCTGCTTACCTGATATTTGTTCACTGGGGCTCCCTTCTGGTGCACACCATCTGCAGGGGTGTACTAGTGTCCTTTACTGACCACTGTGGACTACACTGATTGACCGCTCCGAGGTTCCTGACCGGTGCCTGACAGGGACCTGACTGCCCTCAATCAAATATTGCGGGAACCTTAACCTGATGACGTTGGCTGGAGGCCGCCGCTGTTTCTACCTTCCCTATAGGGCACAATACCAGACTGTTTCCAGGACCTGTTGTGGCCTGTTTCTCCCCTGACACCATCTGCCGCTCTGCGCTTCTCTTGCTGTGGGGTGTCGCTGCCTGAGCTGGCACCTGCAAGCCAGCCTAAATCCGCAATACATCAATGAATCCTTAAGCAAAGTTGAAACCACAGATGCAAAGATGTAACGCCTCCGATCCGGTGCCCAGCTCATACACTCATGACCACTGATGCCGCTGTTCGGTGTTCAGAAGCCTGCAGAATCCAATCTTGCCTCAGTTCTAGGTAAACTTGATGTGGTGCTTGCAGGAATAGATCCCTGGAAAATAAAATAGATGCTCTAGCTATAGATCTCACACTACTGAGAGATTATCATCGGAAACTCTACACAGCGCTCACTTAAAGGAACAATCACTGGCAACTATCCAACCTCAAACACAGCACATGCAGTCCCACCTGGGTACACTATGCTAGGAGGTACGCACCCAATTGCAACATCTCATTCTGAGAAAGTATTTATGATACCTACTTGTGGTTCTAAAATAAACAACTATATATTTTTATGTACAAAACAATTGGCCTAGAGTTCAGTTCTCGAGTGTGTGAGACCATTTGCTGACTGAGTGTGTACATCAAATGCTTTACACTGTCCTCTGGTTCTGCCTCACTGCTCGACCAAGCTACAACTTTAGAAGTTATATGTAACTTTAGCCTCTGCCATACCTCTGGGGACTGTGGACTCTGTGCACACTGCACCTTACTTTGGTCCAGTATATACAGAGTCACTTTCTTACAATGGGCGCCTTGCAGGTCCTTTCTGGCAGGGACTCCTTTTAGAGTCAACAGTCTAAAGGCAGCTCTAAGCCACTTGCCCAGAATTTGCCCAATCCTACTAAAGGCAGCAACAGGGCTATCACCAGCAGGGTTGTAGGGGTTTCACAAGAGGCTCCTTTAGGGGGGATAAGCTCTAAGGGCAGAGGCACCCCAGTAAGGAGGCTTACCCTATATCCCCCACCACACAAGACCTGTCAGTGGAAGTTTGCACCACCTGGGCAAAGGTGCCTACTCCATATACTTCCCCATTCCCAAAAAGGATAGATCTCTCTGGCCAATCCTCGCCCTCCACCCTCTCCATAGATACATCCTGCCAGAATACTTTCACGTGTGCAAGGTGATTTCATGGCCATTCTTGACTTGAAGGACGCCTACTTCCACATCTAGATTCATCCATCTCATCTTTGCCACCTCCACTTCACAGTAAGTGGCCAGCACTTCGGAGTCACTACTGCCTGAGAGTCTTTACCAAACATTTAGTGTTAGTAGGTGCTCATCTCAGAAGGAGGAGAATTCACATATTGCCCTACCTAGATGACTGGCTGATCAAGAACGCAAGCAGACAAAAATGCCTGACTCACACTCAGATCCCTCCTACGCAGTCTAGGTTTCACGGTGCATGCCACAGAATCACCACTAGGAGCCTCTAAATCCAGGCTTTTCTAGGGGTAGTGCTCACCTGAGTCGTGGCAAAGCCTTCCACAGACCTCACTGAGTACAGGTGTTCAGCAGCTTCTGCCTCTTTGTCAGCCACTCAGTCGCCTTTTGTTCGCATGGTTTTGCATTTGCTAGGAATGGTGGCCTCATGCATTGCCAAAGTGCCACATGCCAGGCTTCATATGTGCCTCTCAAGCAAGTGGTCACAAGCGTAGGGTCAGAGGGAAGATCTGGTGTTGGTAAGGGACAGCACCCTGCACTCTCTGCCGCGGTGGAACAGCAAAAACTTTGCACTTTGCAGACCCAATTCTGCAGGTGACCATCACAATGAACACATCGCTAGCTGGCTTGGGGGCCCATCGCAACAATATGAGAGTCCAATATCTTTGGCCACCTCACTGCAGGCGTCTACACATCAACCACTTGGAACTGGTATCCATTCATCTAGCACTCCAAGTTTTTCTCCTACAGATTCAAGGCAAGGTAGTTGTGGTGCATACAGAATACACAACCGTGTTCTACCTTCATAAACAAGGAGACACATTCGCACCTCACCTGTCATCCCTAGCACAACAGATTTACTGTTGCACCATCTACCATTCACCTCCCGGCACAATGCCTTCCGGAGTGGACAACAATTTTTGCAGGCCTGCTCAGGAGGACACGGCAACAAGCCCACAAGAGGAAACGGCACCTGAAAGTCCAGCTTCATTACTTCCACAGGGGGAGCTCCCCAGACAAAGACCTTTTCACCTCTGCAGAATACGTGTAATGCTAAAACTTCGCAAAATGTTTCTAAACACCCAGTCCAGGGGCAGTGCTCTGTGGATGAACTGGCAACGGATCTTTGCCTACACTTATCCTCATCTCCTCCTATTCCGTTTGTGGTGAGGAAGAGAACCATGATTCTGAACCCTGCTAGAGCTATCCATTGTTCCACCTGAGGAGCTCCTCAACAGGCCGAACTTACCCGCTCAAGACCAAGGCAAAGTCCGGCACCGAGACCCCAGGCGGCTCAATCTAGTGATTTGGCTCCTGAGGTCTTAGAGTTCGGTTACATTGGTCTGCTGCAGGAGGGCATGAAAATTATAAGAGAGGCTCGTAGGCCCACCACACAATTGCTACACTGCAAAGTGGAAGTGTTTTGTGCACTACTGTATACCAAACAACATCAATCTGTCAACCCCTCCAGTGACATAATTTGTAACTGCCTACATCTTCAAAGAACAGATTTGGGTTGCACATCCATCAGGCTACATCTAGCTGTCATTGCTGATATATGCAGAACAGAAAGTATTCTTTCCTCTTCAAAATCCCTGCTTTGAAAGCATTCATGGAGGGCCTTAAGATTGTAATAGCTTCGCGGTTGCTCCCTTGTCCTGGTTTGGAACCTTAAAATTGTCCTTACTAGACTCCCAGGACTCCCTTTCGAGCCACTGCATACTTGCCCCCTTCAGTTCCTAATCCTAAGGTTTTGTCCAAAGTGCTCTTCCCTTTCCACCTTAATTTGTCTATATTATTCCCAGTGTTTTCCCTCAACTTTACTCTGTCGCTGAAAGGGCACTCCACACACTTGGCGTTAAGCGTGCTCTTTTGTATTACACAGTCAGGACCAAATCGCTGTTTGTATGTTTTTGCCAGCCTGATAATTCCATCCCATGTCAAAGGCAGTAATTGCTAGACCTGCTATACTGACACTAAAAGCGCCCTACCTTCCCGCCCCAGGCCACACTCCACTCGCAAACAGGGAGCTACTATGGCGCTCAAGGGGCAGTGTACCCATTGCTGATACTGTGGAGCTGCTCTGTGGTCCACTCCGCACACATTTGCAAAACACTGTGGAGGTTCAGGCAAAGTAGCAGGCTTGCGTTGGTCAAGCTGTCCTCAAGACTTTGTTTCAGACCTTCTCACCAAGCACTGTCTAGCCACCGCTTAAGGGTGTACTGCTGTACAGTCTTTGCGCAGCATGTGTTTCTACAGCCACTCATGCAATGAATAGAATATGTGCTTAGCCAGTAAGCATCTGTTCGATGCTTGTAGTGCTTTAGATTCACATGTGCCCACCCACCTTCCCGGAAGCCAGTGGGTGCAGCAGATAGCTTTTAATTTTAATGTCTTTCTTTTCTACTTGCATGGTCACTTAACTTCTATACGCACTACTCCATACATACTCTCACCTGCTGGGCTAAAAGTAAATTAACAATGGAGTTAGTGACATGTCGGTGAGTGGCGCATTTACCGCCAGAGGAGTTACTGAAACCTCAGGGCTCAAAAGCTTTCATCGAAGAAAAACAACTTGCAACATCTGACCCAAACACTAAATGGCAGGAGTATGTCCAGCATGGGAATCTACAGCACTACATGCCAAGGATAGGTGCTTGCAGGGTACGTTGCACTTTTCTTTCTGTATGTTACCCATATTTAAAAATACAGATTGGAAACTTGGTGGTTTTCTGTCAATATTTATGTGTAAAAATGAGTACAAACTGAAAATTGGGAGCCCTAGTTATAATTATAATCCGCAGTGATTGGGTTTATGCCTCTCTGGGAAATTCACATATACCGGTATTCTTTTTTATGATCAGCAGTTATTGGCATAATGACTGCAATATTCACAGACGCAAACACACACACACTTTGATCTGTTTTATAAGCAGCAGTTAGTGGGTTTAAGACTGCAATATTCACACACACACACACACGCATACACACACACGCACACACACTTAGCTCTGTTTTATATTCAGCAGTTAAGGGTGTTTATGACTGCGATATTCACACATACATTGATTTGTTTTATAGTCTGCAGTATAGGGGTTTAGGACTGTGATAGTGACACACAAACACACACACTTTAATCTGTTTTATAATCATCAGTGATAAGCAGGAGTGCTCGTGTTTATGCGTCTGTGGGATGTTCGCCTACTCGTAGAACAATTGTATAACCAGCGCATAGAAAAGTTTTTGTCGCATGATGAGCAGTCGTGGTGTTTATGCCTAACTGGAATACTTGCCTACGCTTAGAACTGTTTTCTCATTTCAGAGCTTGTAGTCGGCAGTGGAGGTGCACCGGCTGGTGTTAATGCTGAAGAAGAGATGCAGGCCAATGCTGTCCAGGCCTATCGAAGAAGAGAAAGCCTGTGCAGTCCTTCAGGTGCCGATATTGTGCTATTTAGAATTGATTCAATAATCTGTGCAGAACATAATTGGGAAGTGCTTTAAATCTTGTATAGTGAACCAAGGTGTTCAATTGGACTACCCTTTTTAGCTCATACTTTTTTAAGGTGACTTGTTCTGATTCTTACACGTCAGCCTTTAGGAACGACCCGCTTGTTAGTACCAGTGCTACAATATACAAGAGGTTTAGTTAAGTGACAGAGGAGCTAGGGGCCAGTTTATAATTCCAACAGATAGCAGGTAGGTTTACAATTGGAGACATGTTCCAGTCTCCAGCATGTGGCATCAGTGGTTTGTGCAGAAGTGTTGTGTGTGCACCCTGATAGTTCATAGCGCTGCAATGTGAAAGCAATTGGTGGATAATGTTTCTGTTTAAAAGCAGGCATTACAACTCTTTATAATCTGCCTAGGTGCTTAGGGGCTGTACTAGATCGAGGTGTCCAATGTTGGTCTGCCTAGGCCAGACCTAACCCAAATTTGAAAATCCTAATGAGGATATTAGGGAAATCTGGCATGGATTCAGCCCTCGCGGATCAGTGCTGCTCACCCCTCCTTCAGCTATAGGTGAAGGTCGCTGCTACAAAGAAGCAGTTGACGCGTTCTAGTTTGAAGAGATGAGATTTCCTGCTTTGTCCATCCTCACTTGGATACTTCTGCAGGAGAGTTGTTCATGATGGCAGTGACGCCTTTGAGGTATGGTTTTATTTGTTTACATATGGTTTTATTTGTTTACCCATAATAAGTGAGTTTTGACGTGTTGTGTGCATTCTTAAACATAACTGGGAATTCCAGTGTTTTCCGCGTTTGAGCCTCAAAGGCAACTTACCTTTTAACTGTGGTTTTTTTCCCAGTGATCATAAATACATGCACAAAGCTCGGATCCTTGGACAACAACAGCGCTCACTCCACGGTGCTCAGTTAATTTATTAGTGCCCATTCACTATCCAATTTGGTGATGCGGTTGGCACTATGGCCTTGGTCATGCGTGACATTGGCAAACAATACGTCACCATATATATTTACACCAATGTAAAACATTTGAAACATACTATGTGTCCATCACACAAGCAACCAGGGCACCATCTTGGATAATGGATAATGGATAATGGATAATGGATAATTGATTCAATGCCAGTCGATACTGCTGGCTCAATAAATATATGTGTGTGTGTGTGTATGTATACATACATAGAAACACAGTGAATACAGTGTATATTGCTGATTCGTGTGGTTGACAAGAAAGAACTATGTGTTTTTAAAATACCCCTCACACACTATGAATCCCATAGTGTCATGCTTCATCGTAGGGGTCTTCCCGTCCCTCTACGGGGCGGGGCGTGCTACAACCTACGAATTACGCGGGAGCACTTGTTGTTAATGAGTCAGGCTATGTGTGATGTGTAGAAAGAGTGAGTGGTAGGGGGTGAGAAAAATTATGTGAAAGAAATTAAAGTATTTAAAAATTCCCTGGCTAGTAGAAAAAACAATTTGATTCACTTCTCTAGCTGGGAATATCAAAATGGGGTTGTGGTAGGGATATCCAGCATGGTGGCGGCCGTGGAAACCGCTGTGGCGGCGGTCGGAGACAACAAAATTCTTGTGTGGAAGGAAGAGAAGGTGATGTGGAAATAAGGAACGGTTGGCTGTGGAATGATGAGGGCAAAATGTAGGTCTTGAGTGCGATGACAACAGTGCAAATCGTGAGAGTTGTTGTAGGGAGGGAAGTGATGAGAGTGTTGTGGAGATGGTGAACAAGGGGACACTTCTGCATACAATGGTATGGAGAACCCTGATATGGTTCTTGCACAATCTTCCCACACTAATAAGTGGGTAAGAGACAATATGCAACCAGAAAAAGTTAAGGATTTAGTTATGATTTAACAGAGAGGACTGCCATGCAGTTGCTGGCATTATATTGTATTCTGCTCCTTGCTCAAGGAACACATTATATTTATAATTGTTATGTGTATTTTGCATTTATTGTTTTAGGGTTATAACTTATTGGTTTATTTATTTATTTTGGTACATTTTGCCAGGTTTTAAAGGAGGAAGATGTGTTGTGTTTGTAAGTGGCACGTGCCCTTTGTTGGTATTTGGAAGGGTAGTGGATCTGGATTGCGAAGCGGTTAAGGGGATCTTTTGTATGAGGCACTGACAACACTCGACAATGCTTTGCCTCTTTAATAAACTACTATTTAACTCACCTTGGACGCATGAATCTTTACATTTTCCTTGGTGGTGGCGGAGACTGGGCCCAAATAACACAGCTACCTTTATCACCAAAAATGTTGATGTCTCCACTTTGTTTTTTGGGGACTTTTGTGTTTCATTCGTGTTCGCAAGCCATGCCTCACAAGTGAGGTACCTTGTTTATCAGGAGAAGTGTGGCACACAGAATAGTACAACAATTGTTATTATGTGTTAGAAATGGCGATTCCCGGTTGGCTAAGGCTGGCGCCAAAGCCAGGCAGAAACCACCACTCTAGTAAGGGCAAGGGAGTTACACGCCAAGATAACCCCTGCTCACCCTCTAGATAACGTGACACGAGCAGTAAGGCTTATCCCGGAGGCAATGTAGGTTAAGTATTTGCACACGCACCGACCAGCAACAACATCCAAGGCCCACCACAAAGGAAACTCCACACAAGGTTATATATAAAAATAGCCTTTATATTATACCAAACACATTAGATAAGAAACGCACACTTTACAATGTGCCAACATGCACATGCAGAATTTACAGGGGATTATGTATTGTATTGTATTGTATTGTGGCATACTTGTATAGCGCAACCTGTCACCACAAAGGGCATCCTGGCGCTTTGACCCGTACTCAGTGAGAAAAACAGTAGCTCAGCCTATCCTGGGAAAAAGATAAGTTTTTAGAGCCTTTCTGAAAGATAAGAGATCTCCAAGGCTTCTCAAGGATATAGGCAGAGAGTTCCAGAGTTTGGATGCCGCTACTCTAAAAGAGCGGCCCCCCATCCTCACTCTCTGGAATCGCGGGACTACCAGTAGCCTGGATGACGAGGAGCGTAAAGCTCTAGCTGGACAATACCAGGCAAACATTCGTCGCAAAGGAATGGGGCCCAGATCATGAACAGCCCTAAACACAATACACGCTGCTTTGTAGCGCACTCGTAGATGAACTGGCAGCCAATGGAGTTCTCGCAGTGCTGCCGTAGAAGAGCTGTGGTATGTATTATGTACATGGGACAGGGCCACACGGACCACTGTCAGGAATAAGCACTTTCAGAACTAGCACTTGGTAGAAATAGCACTTTGTAGGAATAACACTTAGCACATATAATAACTGTAGCACCAAATAACAATTGTAGCACACAACCAGTAACCACTGGTAAAAGGTAAGTACCACCTACCAATCCTAAACACCTTAGACAAATATCACGCAGGGAACCATGGACTCACTAGCATAACTATACTAGGAAACCCAACCTCCTAAGCATAAACATACATTCAGAGGTGTGGGCAAGAAGCTTTACACATGATGTATAAAAACACATTCAGAGGTGTGGGCAAGAAGCTTTACACATGATGCATAAAAACACATTCAGAGGTATAGGCAAGCAGCTTGGCACATGATGCATGAAGACACATTCAGAGGTATAGGCAAGCAGCTTGGCACATGATGCATGAACACACATTCAGAGGTATAAGCCAGAAGCTTCACACATGATGCATAAAAACATATTCAGAGGTATAGGCCAGAAGCTTCACACATGATGCATAAAAACACATTTAGAGGTATAGGCAAGTAGCTTGGCACATGATGCATGAAAACACATTCAGAGGTATAGGCCAGATGTTTTACACATGATGCATGAAGACACATTCAGAGGTATAGGCCAGAAGCTTCACACATGATGCATAAAAACACATTCAGAGGTATAGGCCAGAAGCTTCACACATGATGCATAAAAACACATTCAGAGGTATAGGCAAGTATATTGGCACATGATGCATGAAAACACATTCAGAGGTATAGGCCAGAAGTTTTACACATGATGCATGAAGACACATTCAGAGGTATAGGCGAGAAGCTTCACACATGATGCATAAAAACACATTCAGAGGTATAGGCCAGAGGTTTTACACATGATGCATGAAGACACATTCAGAGATATAGGCCAGAAGCTTCACACATGATGCATAAAAACACATTCAGAGGTATAGGCAAGAAGCTTTAAACATTATGCATGAAGACACATTCAGAGGTATAGGCCAGAACACAGGGTGCGCAAAACATACTACACACAGTACATTTCCTAACACCCAAAGCATTACCGCATAATTCACATGTAGCACATAAATCACATCAGGGTCCAGGTTGCGCCACTCCGCCAAACCCTAAACGTAGCAGCTGCCCACTACTTGCTGGGCAGCTGAGGATAAGAACAGGGCCTAAACGCTGCAGCTGGCACTAAGTGCTGCGCAGCTGGGGAAGGCCAAGGTAGGGATGAAGGAGTCACTCCTGAGTCCAAGGAACAAGTCCCCTAGAAAGAAAAGAACCTAAACAGTGCAGCTGCCCACTACTTGCTGGGCAGATGTAGAATCAAAACTGCGGCATGGGCCTTCACTAGCCCTTAGAAACAAAACTGCGCCAAACATGGGGAGCCCTCTAGGCTCTGACACCAAACATGCTCATCGTTGGAGCCCTCTGGCTCTGAAAATAAAGAATGTTCCTTGGAGCACTCTGGCCCCTGAAATAACTATGTGCCCAACGTTGGAGCCATCTGGGCTCTGAGAAATAATAGGAAGCGTTGGAGTTATCTAGGCTCTAAGAGTCATGGGGCCAAAAGCGTGGAAGCCCCCACGGGGCTCTCTGGGACAAATGAGCCCCCCCAAGCACTGTGGGGCCCATAGGCCAAAGACCTCGCCCCCAACGTTGGAGCGGCACGCTGCAAGACGGGGTCGCTCTGACTGCAAGCATACTATTGTGCCTGGATCCGACACCAACCATCGTCTGCACAGAGCCCCCTCCCCTCTTACCGGGACTCCGTAGCGGCAGAAGGGAGGCTCTGGGGCAGTCTGGATTAGCACGACGCGGGGCTCTCTCCTCCATCACGGGAGCCCCACACTGCTATGGCGGCCTCGGGCGCCACTTCCCCGCTCCACGCGGGCCCCCTCCTGGGACCCGGGGCTTGGACGTCGACGGTTGGCGCCTGCGGGGCTCTCCCTCCCTACGGGAGCTCCGTCTTACTTCTGCGCCAGTCTTCACCCTGTCCCCAATCTTGGGACCGGGACTTAGGGTGGAGCCGCAAGGCTCCGGGACACTGCATTCTCCGGGGCTCCCTCCTGGTCATCGGAGCCCCGCCACACTCGCGCCACTTCCTGCTTCTTCTCGGCAAGCAGGGGGCGTGGGGCTGGTGACCAATTACAGTGCGGCGGCGGGCGGGACTTCCTGGAAGCAAGTGGAAGTTCCGCCCCGCTCCAGGCGCCCGGACGCCTGACTTCCGGTTTTGGCGGCATTTTCCTTCCCGGTGCCGCGGCGGTGAAACTTGGGGCACAAATGGGGGGTAGGCTTCCTCGGTGAACAAAATAAACGTAGGAGCGGGGTGGGCACCCGCTAAGGTGCACATAAACTGGGTGGGCACCCGTAAATAAGAATAAAATAAAAGTGAAGACGCAGGGTGGGCACCTGCGCACTCGGGGGCCCTTAAATAAGCGGGCAAAATGGCTATAAAGCGTCCCTGGCTCTAAAGGGACTGGCACCCAGCCCCAAAGGACAAAACAGAGCAAAGCTAGTTTAGGGCATCAGGGAGGGCAATGTAGGGCCCAGGGGCCAGCATACAGGGCACTCCAGCAAGGAGACAGCCCCCATGGCGGTCCCTCCTGGGCCCCACTAGCAGCAAGCCCCCTCCTATTAGAATCCAAGCAGGAACTCCAGGTATCCAGGGGCTGGGCAGGGCCCAGGGAGGCAAGCCTTCCCCCGGGCCCCAGCAGCAGCACGCCCCTGGTAGATTCAAGTCAGGAAACAAGAACATTTAACATGAGGTCACAGCCTCTTTTTATACACAAAATCCCTTTGTCTCTAGGGTGCAGGGTGGGGGAAAAACCAGACACAGCTGGTTCTGGAGCACTCTGTTGCTCAGCCCCTCTCCCCATTCACAGGACAGGCTAGGGTCATCAGACACACCACAGGGGGCGGAGCCAGCATTGTGTGGGGAAAGCCCAGCCCTATTCAGGTCCCAGGTACACTCCTCCCTCACATCAATCATGCAGATCTATCCATTCACCACCGGGGCAGACCCATCCTGACTCCTGGAGCCTGGCACACCAGCCAGCTCCAGCCAATCACAAGCCAGACAGCCAATTCACATAAATTACACAGACATGCCAACTTCTAGAAGTGGCACTTCCACACTAGACACAATAACGCTGCACACATAATAGCGCAGCATTCACTCTCACGAGTTCGCACATACCAAACTCGCCCCTACACTCCCCACGCATCAGGAACTACCAGGGACACATACATTCCCCATGCATTCCTATGGTAGGGCAGGCCAACCTTACCACACGCACGCACTTTACCCTGGGACACAGTGGTAAAATGCGCAGAAACCAAAAATCACTAACACCAAGTCACATATCAAAAGCAAAAAGTTTAGAGGTGAACCTGCTAGAAGGGCCAAGTCCAACATTATGAATTCAATGTCTCTCCATTATTGGCTTCCAAATGTGGGTGAGTGTGCAAGAAAGATCACGTTTTGCAAAATACCCTCTGAATCACATGATGGTGTGGGCAACCTAAGCTCAGGCTTCTCCGAGTAACCACCATCCCTAGAATTAGTATCTGGGACACATTTAAAAAATGCATAGATGCCACTCATTTTTCATCCATTAATTTCCCAGTATGAATTGAAGCCTGGTGGGTACACAGTGAAATATCATTATAAGCTGCAGCTCAAATGTTGTGGACAACCAACAAACACTAAAAAACCTACAATGAGAAGGGTCTAACGGACGTAACCATGTATTGCTTTTGTAAATTTGCAATTGAGGTCTACAATTACAGATGAAAACGTGAGCTATTTCTATTTTTTCCATTATTTTTTAATTTAATAAAAAAAATACCTGTTGCTGAATTTGTAATGTCTAGTCTTCAGAAATGTATAGCTTTCCGGGTTCACCCATGGCCTTCACATCTTTCTCCACCATAAATTGCAAGTAGGTGGAAAGCACATAAAAAGGGAAAATGGACCATCCCCTGGAGAAGTTAACATACTGTGGTATTATTTTTTATACCTTTGGTTGTACCTGAATGCTGGGAAGTTAGTCATCTTGCACTTCAAACCTTTTGTTGATGTCCCTTATTGCAGGGGGGAATGTTTGGAAGGCTTAAGTGTGAAGTTCCAGAAACATAAATGAAAGGACTTACCACAGGGGAGAATATTCTTAGCAGCAAAACGGCTAAAGGCGGAACCAACCCATATGTTTGTTTTCACATACGAAGTATTTATTGGGTATATATCATTGACTTATCTAGTGAACACATATCTGTGTAATATAATCAATTTAAAATAAGAATAATGATCAATTATTTTGTGCAGATGAGTTGATGGATTTAGAGCCTCAAATTATTCCATGTGATCTTACACACACAAGTGTAAAGCCCGGCTGTTGTCTTACTTTGACAGGTCACATGACTGCGGATTCTGATGTGTTATTCATGGGAAACGATGTCATGGAGGATACGCAAATTACATCTGTGAAGGAGCAAGGCGGCAGTCCCGGCACAGGTGAGAGATGCGTGTCACCTGCAGAGTGGATGCGTGCTAAGGTGAAGGTCCTACCAGATCCTTCTTGGCCCACTGAAGAGAAAGGTCTATCTCACAGGCCCTGCAGAGCTGAGAGAAGGAGCACGAGGCCTGTGTCCCTCGCTCAGACTGGACCTGAAGGAACACTTATATATAAACCTGCACTCAGCAGACTCTAGTGTATGAGGGAGACGGATCATCGGTCACTAAAACAAAGACGTGCACGCGATGGAGTCTTTTAGATGCTGTTCAACTAGGGGTCATTTTAATTCCAAGATAGCTGCTAATGACTTAAAAGGAAGCCGTAATCTATAACGAGATATGGAGTGAAATGGACTGTTAATTTCTATCTCCTGAAAGCGACATTACAACTCTGCTCATACTGCAGTACTTCACGTAATGAACTATCAGATACCAATTTTCAAATCCCAGGGAATTGACGACGTCCGAAGATGCCCGTCATCTCTTACGGACGTTGTGATTGAGTACACACCTCTGTTGAAGGTGATCGTTTGGGGCTGGTCTCTTAAGAACCTGGCCCGTGCACCATGAGTATAACTCAACATCCTTAGTAAAAGGTCGGATGTGTTGACTCTTGAGAAGGATGAGCCTGTTGCCACTCACGGAGATCAGGTGCGCTACGGAGACACTCCGCTGACGTGGAGAGGAGAAGTGTAATATTAGGATGACATTTATGATGGGTGAACCAAGTAATGGATCCAGTGAGCTGTTCAGGGAATTTAACAGATTATGATAACTGGATTGCTTCTGGACTGAACCATCTACTTAGAATAAGTCAAGGTATCAGAAAGGGAGACTAAACCGCCTGATAACCTACTGTCTGACAGTGAAGCTCATGACTGCCATGGAAACAAAAGGCTCCAGGTTCAGGATGATAACAACAGCATCCTCTGCATCCATGCCTTTTAATATATGTATTGCTGGCATGCACCTATTATTTGGGGCCTTAATAAGCCATTATCTGCTCCTCAGTCCAGCATTACGTTGAGTTGCCTTTTACAACTGTTGGAATGCAATGCAATCTCTGCGAGCGCACAAACTAACCTAAAGCGAATACATTAGTAGTTAACTTCTACCAAGTTCCTTATTAGTTCTTTTGAGATGCTCCTCAATCTAGGTGTGAAAAAGCGTGTTTAGTTTTTTTAAAAAGACTCCTTACCCACCAGCCTGGTTGGTGGCTTGTGTCATCATTGGGGATACCTAGCGCATCAAGAGTGTGCCTTTGTCGCCTAGTTACAGTTTAGCGGCTTTTTTAGGGGGGGGGGGGTTCATTATCTTAAATGAGAAAAAGAGGTGAATTAACATTTTTTTTTTAATTACCCACCAGTGTGGTCTACTTTAATAATGGCAACCGTAGACAAGGATTAAAAGCAGTGGTGGATGCGTTGTGAGAAACCAACGGACTCTCTCATTATTGGTATGGGTCGACATGTTTTTTTTGCTCCAAGATGGCCTACTGGTAGGGAGCTCCACCTGGAGGCTCCCAATGCTAGGTATCGCCATTGGCGCAAATCCTGTCGAAAGCCCAGCCATCGCCCCCCCACTCAGGAGAACGGGGGATAAACATAGGGGCAAACGCAATCGGAATCTAGCGCCCCCAGCCGGATCGAGGACAGAAAAAGAAGCTGCAAAGCTTACCAGGCCATGCAACCCACTCCACCTGCTCAGCCTACCTCACGAGCAACCCCTGCCTCGCACTGGGTAGCACCTAGGTGGTTCAGTGGGGACATCGGCGCCACATCTTGTGCTGCATTGCGCACCTCAGTGCGGTCTGCTTCTGGGCATGCCTCATGCAGATGGGGAGCCCCGGGGTGTGGGGCTCGGGGGGAGAGTGCGGCTCCCGGCCCTCTGGACGCTGCTGCACCGTGTGCTGCTGGGCGGGGTCGGGCGAACATGTGCCCTTGCTTCGACTGCAGCAATCTTGTGCGGGCCACCTCCTGAGTGATCTTGCCTCGACTGCGGCGATCCTGTGAAGCCATCTGCTGGGTGGCCTTTTGCCACCACTGCATCGTAAAGGTTCTGCTGAGTGGGCTGCTTCTCTCCGCACCTCACTGCAGCCCGGGAGCCCATGGTGGAAATCTGATAAAAGTGAGCGTGAGGGTTATGGAAAGCCTGGCGGGAGGAGGGTGTGATTCCAGGCCCTCCCAACTCTGGTGTGGAAGGGTGAGCATAATGGGCCGGGCACTATAGTGACCCACCTCTTAGCTTGTTATTTCCTCGGAGTCAAGTCACCTGGACAACATGGCTGCTAACACAGCTGGCCCCTCAAGCCTGTAATACCTGCCTCAGCCTATGGATTGCTCCACCAGAGCTTGGGGCACAGTGTGGAGCTGCTGGACCTGCCCTTTTTCCCCTGCACCGCAGCCATAAAATAAGATTTTATGTCAGAATTCTCCCTTTTGTTTTTGAGCTTCTTCGTAGTAGGAAGGCTTGGGCTACCTCACAACAGGCATCTAGCTAAGGCTACTTCATCAGTGTGATTTCTACCAGTCGCCAGCCTCAGCCTACTGTTACCTTTTCAATTGAAATGCTCTTTGGCGACTTCGGTGGGATCTCCACCAAATACCAGGCTCTGTTTTCTGTTTGGGCTCCCTATGCAGCTGAATGACATTGGGCAGCGCTCTAAATAGGTTTTCTACCAATCACAGCTCCTATTTGTGGCTAATCTTCAGCTGAAAGCAGCTATGACAAAAGCTTAGGTTCGAGGCATGTGGGCTGCTAAATTCACATCTAGTGCATAGATCGCCGCCTAGTGTTGGGTCCGGATGATTGCACCTTGTTGTCCTGGAAGAGTCTTCGAAGTATCACGAGATAGGTGGCTCCTCCCCTGGACTACAGTGCGCATGGGCATCGACTCCATCCCCAGATTGTTTTTTCCGCCATTGGGTTCGGATGTGATTTCGACGTCTCCTGTTCGGAATCCATAAACCAACTTTCTTAAGGCCAAAAGGCTTTACTCGCTTCGTCGGTATTGTTCGCGTTCGGTCTCATGTTCATTCCATCTCGTCGAGTCGGATTTCGTTGGAGTCAAGTGACTCTTCGATCATCGAGGCCCTGTCGAAGCAGCAAGACCCTGACGATACTACGATGGAACGGAGTCCGTTCAAGTACTGCCCCGTGTGTGGTTCGAAGTACCCACACATCGACGTGCACCCAGTGTGCAACAAGTGCCTGTCGCCGGACCATGACGAGGCCAACTGCATGGCCTGTTCGAGATTCCGGTCGCAGAAGACGATCAAGCTTCGGCGCGTGGCGCGCCTCGAGGCCCAGCGATCGGCTCCGGCGGACATCTTCGACCACCCCGAAGCAGACGAGCAAGAGCTTCACCTGCAGATTTCGCCAGCATCGGCGGAGGTCGAGACCGACTATGGAGAAGCGGGCGAGGACCCAGACCTCGAAGAAGGCATCGAGGAGGTAGGAGACGACGAAGAACCCTTTGGGGCCATGGAAGATAGCTCGGAGGATGAGCTGTGCCCCGTACCGATTTTTACAAAGGCTCAGGTCACGGGATCGCCACTAGGCCTTACCCACGACCATACACCTCGATCCTCGGCCCCGCCTATCGGCCCGGCTATGGACACCTCCACGGAGCCGCCATTACTGAAATCGAAACCGAAAGTGAAACCTTCGGGATCGACCAGACCTAAGATGGGCGACACCCCATCGAAACCGAAACCGTCTGCGACGTCATTGCCGACGTCATCTTCGGAGGCCTTGCAGCTGAAGAAGACTGTCGATAAGGCTAAGGTGCCGAAGGTGGTCGAGCAGCCGGGCTCGAAGAAGGTCGCCCAGCTGTCGAGTAAGGTGATCGGCTCGACGCCACGGTCGGCCACGGAACCGACTAAGGTCAAGCCCACCGCGTCAGCGGAGAAACCGGCAGTCGATGCCAAATCATCGAAGGGCAACGTACCGAAGCCGGGAGTCACGACGCCACATGGAAAGTCGGTGGATCCGAAAACATCGGCGTCGACGCATGGGGCCGTGAAAGGTGGCGGAAGCTCAGCCGACGGCGCTTCGGCGACTCCAGCAGCCAAACAGAAGTCGTCCTCGCTCCAGTCTTCTCCTGGGGGTGGATCGAAGTCGACGGTCGGTTCGACGAAGCCGTCCGCTTCTTTTACGAAGCAGGTTGCAGACTCCCTCAAACGAATTTGGGAGAAGGAATCCGCGTCGGCCACGAAGACACCCTCGGTACCTGCCCGGTTGTCGCGCCGAAGAAAACCTCGATGCCGATCCACTTTACCTTACCACCAAAGGTGACGCCAAAGGCCTTTGCGCCTCGATCGGTGCCGAGGGACTCGGATGGGGGAAGTCACACTCAACTAAGTGGCAGCGCTGGTCGACAGCCCTTATTGGATGAGGAGTCGGAACACGTTATCGACACCGACACTGGCAAATTGACGCTCAAGAAGAGAAAGATTACTTCACAGCCTCTGGAGCCGTTTGTAATCCCTCTAAAGAAGAAGAGACCAGCACCTGGGTCTCCTCAACTGGTGGAGCACATTTATCCGCAACCAGCCAGAAGTCCAACGCCTTCACCCACATGTTCGGATGGTGATGAAGGTGACCAGGAGGAACAGTATACCTTCCCAGAGGCCACAGACCCTGATGAACAACAGGACTCATGGTTGCCCTCAGGGGATCAGGGGGACCACCAACCTATCCCTGACCCACAAGCAGGTTCACCTAGCTGGTTTCACCGCTGCTCCTCGCAGGGTTGCTTGTGGAGTCCCCCAAGGTTCCTCACTTTCCCCTCTTTTGTTTAATTTATACATCTACCCCCTAATTTTTATGTTACAGCAGCTCGAGGTCACGGTGTTTAATTACGCCGATGACCTCCAGCTAATTTTCAACCTTTCCCACTCCCCCTCCTCCTCCCAGAACGTCCAGTCCGTCATGTTGTTCATCCAGGACTGGATGAACTGCAACCACCTCAAACTCAATCCAGACAAGACGGAGTTAGTCTTGACTGGAGGTGGCTGCAGTTCCTGGTCCCCCTCCCACTGGCCATCCTCACTTGGTGTCCCTCCGCTTCCTGTTCCCAAGGTCAAAACCCTTGGCATTCTCCTCAATTCTTCACTTTCCGTTCACTCACAGGTTTCCTCAGTTGTTTCTTCTTGTTTTTTCTCCCTTAGAACTATTAGGAAGATCTCTCGCTTTTTCTCTCTGCCTGCGTTAAAAATCATAGTGATGGCCATGGTGCTCTCGCGCCTTGATTATGGTAACATCATTTACAACGGCGCCCCAGCCTACGCCATTCGCCGATTGCAGCTAGTGCAGAACCAGGCTGCCCGCCTGATCCACGGCCTGCCTAAATTCCATCGGGTTACCCCCTTAATGCAGGCACTGCACTGGCTGCCGGTGAAAGAGCGTGCCCTGTTCAAACTCGGCTGTACCACCTTCCAGGCCAAAATGGGCACCGCCCCGGAGTTCATCTGCTCCGCCTTCAAACCCTACTCACCTGGCAGAGAGCTCCGCTCCTCCCATCAGGCCCTGCTAACCATCCACCGTTTCCGTAAGAAAAAGGCCGGAGGAACAAAATTTGCAGTTCTCGCCCCTGCGTTTTGGAACTCCCTCCCGACCGAACTCCGACTGACTTCCTCTTACATAGAGTTTCGGAAGGGTCTTAAAACTCTGCTCTTTTCCCAAGCCTACAAGGTCTGATCCCCCCCCCGCTCCTGCCACCCCCCTCGCAGTCCTAAAGCGCCAAGAAACCGCACGGTAGTAGAGCGCTATATAAATGTTTTTAAATTCAAATTCAAATTCATATGGAGCAAAAACTTCTCCAACAGAAGATTCTGCGGCATTCAATGCCTTAATTGAAAGGGCAGCTGCAAACCACAAGGTAGAAATGCATGCTGACCCTGTGGACGTGGACTTCCTATTCGACACTTTCTCTGCTGCCGAAAAGACTGTAAAGACACTTCCAATGCTTAAAGGAGTGCTGAAGCATGCCACTGACATTTTCAAAGACACTACTAGGGCACGAGTGGTGAACCCTAGAATTGAAAATAAATACAGGCCGGCACCTGGGGACCCGACTTTCATTCGGGGCCAGTTGCCTCTGGACTCTTTGGTGGTCTCCAATGCACGCAAGAGGGCGAACTCACAAACAACTGGTGAAGCTCCTCCCCCGGACAAAGAGTCTTAAGAGCTTGAGGCATCGGGGAAACGGGTGGCAGCGCAGGCAGCCAACATATGGCGCATCTCAAACACGCAAGCTTTGTTGGCCAGATACGACAGAGCACACTATGACACATCAGAGCAGCTTTTACAACACCTTCCAGATGAGTTTAAAGAGGGAGCTGAGATGCTCATCCAGGAGGCCAAGCTCATCTCCAACGCTGCTATTAAGTGTGCGCTCGACGTTGCAGATACAGCAGCTAGATCAATCAACACTAGTGTGATGTTGAGACGTCAAGCTTGGCTCCGCATCTCAGGGTTTCAGCCAGAGATACAGACGACTATCCTCAACCAGCCTGTTAATCCTGACAGGCTATTTGGCCCAGAGGTGGACACCACACTTGAAAAGATTAAGAAAGACACTGAGACTGCGAAATCCATGGGTGCACTTCAGTCTCAGCAGTTCAGGGGCAACACTTTTCGTCGCTCAGGCAATCGAGGTGTTACCAGAGGACACGTGGCGAAGCAGACGCAATTTAGTAAAAGTGGTGCGCAATCCTCGTACCCCAAACAAAGTCGAGGAGGTTACAGAGGTAACAACGCCAAGGGCAGAGGCAGAGGCAACAACAGTTCCCGTTCCTCTGCTGCCAACAAACAGTGACTCCATGTCACTGCCCCCCGACCATCTAACACCTGTCGGGGGGAGACTACAACAGTTCCTGCCTGTCTGGAAATCCATCACCACGGACAGGTGGGTAAGGAAACTTATCCAGTTCGGTTATTGTTTGGAGCTCACATCCACTCCACCCAACATACCCCCAAGGCAACGTCCTATGTCAGCAGAGCACTTGCACTTATTGCAGCAGGAAGTTCTTGTGATGCTGCAAAAAGGCGCAATAGAGCTCGTGCCAGTAGAAGAACAGGGCACAGGGGTTTATTCCCTGTACTTCTTAATCCCAAAGAAGGACGGCTCACTCAGGCCCATCCTGGACCTACGCCCTCTCAACATGTAATTTCTTTCAGAACACTTCCACATGTTGACTCTGCAGCAAGTTCTCCCACTGTTAGACCAGGGAGACTTCCTCGCGACCTTGGACCTCAAGGACGCTTATTTTCACATACCACTCCATCCATCCCACAAAAAATACCTCAGATTCACCATTCAAAACAGGCATTACCAGTTCAAGGTCCTACCCTTCGGGTGACCACTGCCCCCAGAGTGTTCACGAAGTGTCTGGCGACTGTGGCGGCGCACCTCAGGAGACAGAGCATACATGTCTACCCCTATCTGGACGACTGGCTCGTTCAGGCCAAGTCGGCACAACAGTGCTCCGCAGACATGTCCCGCACTATTCACCTTCTTCACAGTTTGGGGTTTTCGCTGAACTATCCAAAGTCGCACCTTCAGCCAGCCCATGTGCGGCAATACTTGGGCGCGACGATCGATACTCTGGCTGCTACAGCTCAGCCGAACGCGTCGAGGATCAACAGTATCCAGTCGCTAATTCAGAGGTTCAGACCGCAACACTCACTCCCAGCGAGAGTGTTTCTGCAGTTGATAGGCATGATGGCCTCCTGCATCTTCATAGTCCCGCACGCGAGGTTGCATATGCGTCCGCTCCAGGAGTGCTTGGCGCACCAGTGGACTCAGGCTCAGGAACAGTTGAAAGACCTAGTGTTGGTAACCGGTCGGGCATACAACTCTCTGCATTGGTGGACTCCACGCAACCTTTGCAAGGGCCGACCGTTCCAGGAGCCTGTGCCACAGATTATCCTGACGACGGACGCGTCTCTCCAGGGATGGGGAGCGCATGTACTCCATTACACGGTGCAGGGACTATGGTCGACACAGCAAAAGAGGATGCACATCAACTACTTAGAACTGATGGCAATCTTCATGGCACTGAAGTCCTTCAAGGTACATCTGTGCAACAAGGTCGTGTTGATCCGGACGGACAACATGACGGCAATGTACTATATCCAGAAGCAGGGAGGAACACACTCTCCACAGCTGTCTCATCTGGCTCAGAGCATGTGGAAGTGGGCCATTCAGAGGAACATCTTCCTCATGGCGGAACACCTCCCAGGCAAGGACAATCAGATGGCGGACCTGCTCAGCAGGTACAGCCACCAAATGCACGAGTGGGAGATACATCCATCAGTAGTCCACCTGTACTTCCAGCAGTGGGGTCATCCAGACATAGACCTGTTTGCCACAAGGGAGAACGCAAAATGCCCAAGCTTCGCCGCCAGGTTCCCACACCCTCAGTCGCAGGGCAATGCGATATGGATGAACTGGTCAGGCAAATTTGCGTACGCTTTTCCCCCAGCACCTCTCATACCGCTGGTGGCAAGAAAGCTAATGCAACACTCGATGACACTCGTCCTGGTTGCTCCAACGTGGACACGCCAACCATGGTACACCACGTTTCTACAGCTCTCCGTGGTACCGCATCAAAGACTACGCCTCACACCCAGGCTCTTGACGCAGAACCATGGCGACATTCAGCATCCACATCCGCAACAGCTCAACCTGGCGATCTGGCTCCTGAAGTCCTAGAGTTTGGCTATCTTGATTTGCCCCCGGAATGCATGGACATTATCCGGGAGGCAAGAAGGCCCACTACCAGAGCTTGCTATGCAGCAAAATGGAAGCGATTTGTCATTTACTGTACAGAACACCATATCAACCCGCTAGATGCATCTATTCCTAATATCATCTGCTATTTGTTACATCTTTACAAATGTAATCTGGCGTATGCTTCCATTCGGATACACTTATCCGCCATAGCGGCTTATCTCCAAAACAGGCAGCACCTCTCTGTTTTCAGGGTGCCTGCCATTAAAGCATTCCTGGAAGGGCTGAAACGGGTCATCCCCCCCAGGACCCCACCAGCTCCTGTGTGGAACCTCAACGTGGTCCTCACCAGATTGATGGGACCACCGTTTGAGCCTTTACATTCCTGTGAGATTCAGTTCCTAACATGGAAAGTAGCTTTTCTCATTGCCATCACGTCTTTACGACGTGTTAGTGAGCTACAGGCGCTCACAGTACAAGAGCCATTCATTCAAATTCATCCTAATAGGGTAGTGCTGCGCACTAATCCTAAGTTTCTTCCTAAAGTAGTGTCACAGTTTCATGTCAATCAGACCATTGAACTGCCCACATTCTTTCAGAACCCTGAAACAGTGGCTGAAAGGATGCTCCACACTTTGATGTCAAACGAGCGTTAATGTACTACATTGACAGGACCAAACACTTTCGGAAGACACAACAACTATTTGTTGCCTTCTCAGCCCAGCACAAAGGCAACCCCATTTCCAAGGCTGGAATAGCCAGGTGGATCGTTAAGTGTATCCAGATTTGCTACCACAAAGCTAAGCGCACCTTAACGGTCCCCCCCAGGGCCCACTCAACACGAAAGTTGGGGGCCTCCATGGCTTTCCTAGGTGATATTCCTTTGGAAGATATTTGTAGAGCAGCCACATGGATTACTCCACACACGTTTACTAAACATTATTGTGTAGATGTGCATTCCAAACAGCAAGCAGCTGTAGGACAGGCTGTTCTTAAAACTCTTTTTCAGACTTCTGCAGCTGGCACGGGCAGCCGCCGTTAATGGAGGGACTGCTATGTATTCTATGCACTAGATGTGAATTTAGCAGCCCACATGCCTCGAACTGAATATGCTACTTACCAGTATGCATCTGTTCTTGGCATGTGGGGCTGCTAACATTCACATCGCCCGCCCTCCTCCCCGGCGCCCGTAGCGGCTGCAGATTATTTCTTGCATTCAATCATTAGCATGGTCATCATTTACACTATTTCACTCCATCTCTGACACAATGGCTAAAAACAATCTGGGGATGGAGTCGATGCCCATGCGCACTGTAGTCCAGGGGAGGAGCCACCTATCTCGTGATACTTCGAAGACTCTTCCAGGACAACAAGGTGCAATCATCCGGACCCAACACTAGGCGGCGATCTATGCACTAGATGTGAATGTTAGCAGCCCCACATGCCAAGAACAGATGCATACTGGTAAGTAGCATATTCAATTTCGATGCCGGAACCCAGCTAGGTAAAAACTTGGTACTGTGGACCTACACTGCTACCCGGCGCGCTTACTATATTTCCATGCCCATACTGTCACTCACAACGTCAAGATATTCTGCTTACCATATGCCAATACTGGCCTGATGCGTAATCATACTTCAATCTAAACCTCGTTTTGTCTACCGTACAACATTATTGGTTCGGTGCTTGAACCTGTCCACATCTACTGCTTGAATTGTGCGACTGTATCATTATCCTATGTGTTTCACAGTGTTTCTGGACATATAATGTTTCTTAGGCCTACAAGTTTAACTATACTACAACACTGTTTTGATGATGGCACATGCTTATGTATGAACTAGTCTCTTGTCCGCCTTATGCCATTATTGGTTCGGTGCTTATCAATGTTAGTCCCTGGTATTGTACGACTGCATCATTACCCTCAGCATTTATTGTGTTTCTGTGCATAGACTCTTCCATATGCGTACAAGCTGACTCTGCCCACCAATATTGTCTTTTTGTATACACTGTGATTTCATGTTGATGTTGTCTATTGTCCACGTTGTGATCTTTACCTATTATACCTCATATCAGCAGTAGTGTCCCTGCCTGTCCAATGTATGCTGTACAGGTTTACCCTGACGTCGTACCCATGTTATTAATTTATTCAGTATATCCATGCGCTAGAACTGCTTAGGCCTCCCCGGCAAACTGGCCTACAAACAAGCGCAGACAGCATCTCCCCCATCAAACCACCCAACACCTAGAGGTGCAACAAACCCGCCATCTGAGAATGCAAATGAATGGAGCGACGCGGGCACTCCAGCAGAGACCCCACACACCACACCGCACTAAAGTTCACCCTCAGAAGATATCACTGCTCCCTCAAAGAAGCCAAAAAAGATACCCTGGCCACTCGCATCGAAACCAGCAGCAGCCACTCAAAGAAACTATTCAACATCATTGGAGAGCTCTCTGCCCCAGCAGCCGTCAAAAACACAATCCCCACACAGGACCTCTGCGACGCCCTGTTGAACCACTTCCACAACTAGATAGCAGACATCTACAGCAATTTCAACGCTCAATCAATGGAGATCATTCCACACGACTCCTGCTGACATCCCACACAACCACCTCACTGACTGGACCCCCCTCAACACTGAGACCACCGCGACCATCATGACTTCCTTACACTCAGGCACTCAGATAGACCCCTGCCCACACCACACCTTCAACCTAGGATGGAAGGACATCTGCCCTCCGCTCACTTATATCCTCACAGCGGCCATCAACACTGCCACCTTCCCAGAAACATAGAAACTCACAGAAGTGAGACCCCTCCTAAAGAAACCCACCGCAGACCCCAACGACCTCAAGATTTACCCCCTCATCTCACTCCTCCCATTCCCTATGAAGGTCCTTGAAAATGCCATCAACCACTAGCTCACAGACAACCTGGAGAGAAAGAACCTACTAGACACCTCCCAATCCATCTTCTGATCCAACCACAGCACAGAGATGGCCCTCATAGCCTCAACAGACTGCATCAGAACCATCCTCGACTGTGGAGAATCCGCTGCCCTTATCCTCCTCGACCTCTCTGCGGCCTCTGACACCGTGTCCCATCACATCCCGGTCAACAGACTTCACCACATCAGTGGCAACGTACTCAAGCTAATCACCTCATTTTTACACAGGACGCTCACAAAGAATTTGTCTACCACCCTACACCTCCAAAGTCAAGGACGCCATCTGCGGCGTCCTCCAGGACTCCTCACTCAGCCCCACCTTCTTCAACATATACATGACTCCGCCAGCCAACATCGTCCACAGACTCAACACCATCTCATACACAGAATACACCCATCTCAACATCTATGTCACTGAAGACACTTGTGCCACCAGAGCCAATTTCTGGAATGCTATGACCAACATCGCCGGCTGGATGAAAAATAACTGTCTGAAATTGAACAAAGACAAGACGGAAGTGCTCATCTTTGGAAGAAGCCCTCCCCTGTGATACGACTTCTGGTGGGCCCCCGCTCTCGGACCTGCACCAATCCACACCAGGAATCTGGGCATCATCTTAGACAACGAATTCTCCATGATTCGCCGGGTCAGCGCAGTAACCTTCACAAACTTCCACATCCTCTGAATGCTCTGGAAGATCTTCAGGTGGACCCGCCCAGCATCAGGAGAACAGTAACACAGGTCCTCATCAGCAGCCGACTGGACTACGGAAATGCATTCTACGTCGGAATTACCACCCAGCTCCTGAAACGACTCCAGACAATCCAAAACGCACGGGCAAACTCATCCTTGATCTCCCAAGACGATCAAGCATCACTCCCCCCCCCCCTCAGAAACCATCACTGGCTCCCAATCAAGAAGAGATGCCACTTCAAACTACTAACTCACGCTTAGAAGGCCCTCCACAACCCATGACCGGCCTACATCATCCACTGCATGACTTTTCACCAGCCAACCAGCCCACCAGCCAACTCGGCTCAGGCCATTTTGTACTCGCACACGTCCCACACATCCATTGGATACATGGAGGAGGTCGATCCTTTTCCTACCGCGCTGCTAGTCCTGAAACGGCCTGCCCCTCCAACTCTGGACCTCCACCACCTTTGCCGACTTAAGGAGAGCACTCAAGATCTGGCTGTTCGATGAAACGGCTCATACTTAGCGCCTGTATACTGCCTGGATGATTAGCCATACTCTACAAATCCTGTTGATATGATATGTTAGGATATGATATGATACAAACCCTACCTCAGCCACTAGCCATTGACACCTCCACCATTATTGAACTCGAGAAATTGAGCACACAGGTACTTCTGCGCAATCTAGGCACCAGTTACTGCACAGGTTACCCACCAAATCCTCAATGACTTCCCCTCTCCACGCATCTCTGACTCACTACTCGTCTTAAGAAGTGCCCCCACTCCTCCAAAAAAGACAACAGGCAGGCCACCTAATCCATGGAACGACCCTCCGCTGCAACAGGCAATTATCTTGGCAGATCCCCTCCCCCGAGAAGGGCCCTAAATAGCCATCTGTGCAATAGGACTGTACACCAATGTTACACTGCAACTCCACCATGGAAAGGTGTGGCCCCAACTCATACCGTATTAGGTTCCTATGAAACCTCTGCAAAACTGCTGCAAAAAATGTCAAGCACAAATTCCTTAAATAACACCCAGAGACACTAATAACTGGCATCTTCTACAGTCCTGCACACGGAGGCATTATAGCTGACTTCATCTTCTATACTATGAAACCCGCCAAATGGAGAGAAATTTTCAACAGCACCTTCGCATAACTGACACTACCAATGTCCCTTATGGAACTAAGCCCACTATATCCCAGAATGTCAACGGAGAATTGTCCATGGCCATCTACAAAAACTGGAACATCCTAGTCCATGCCTCTGAACAAAACCTAACCCTCTTTGATCGCCACTTCCCTAATCTCTATGCCGCCATGCCATCCGGTTCCACCTCCACCTCCCCACCTAGAGAGCCACCCAAGAATCCGTCTACTCTAAATCCTGCTTGTACTAACTCCACCCCTTTCAGCCCCGTCTATTGCCAGACAACCGAACGATACAGTTTGATTATAAGAATTATTCTTCCCCTACACATCCTACGTCCTGGACTCCTCCCAATCCGGCATCCGAAGCAACCACAGCACGGAGACTGCACTCCTCGCTACCACCGATGACATCCACTCCCTCCTCGACCGAGACAAGAGCGCAGCTCTCATCCTACTGGACCTCTTGGCCGCTTACAACACAGTCTCCCACTGCACCATAATCATGAGACTCCAAAACGCCAGCATAGGCGATAAGGCACTGGACTGTATCCTCTCCTTCCTCACCGGCCGGACACATCGAGTCAGACTACCCCCATTCCTTTCAGAATCTACAGAGATCTGCAGAGTGCCGCAGGGTTTCTCCGTGAGCCCCACCCTCTTCAACGTCTACCTGGTCCTCCTCACAGACATCATCTGAAGCCACAGACTCAACATCGTCTCCTACTCGGATGACACGCAGCTGATCCTCACCAATGAACCTACAACCGCCAGATCCATCTTCCAGAGCAGAATGACGACTCTAAACACCTGGATGAAAGTCAGCTGCCTCAAGCTCAACTCGGACAAGACTGTAGTGCTCAACCTGGGTCCCACCACTTCCGACTGGGACGACTCCTGGTGGCCAGCTGATCTGGGACCTGCACCCACCCCTACGGACCATGCACTCAACCTTGACATCATACTGAACTCATTGCTCTCAATGAACCGCCAAATCTACTCAGTTTCCTCACCCTGCTTCTACACACTCCCCCCAAAGACCATATCAAAAGTCTTGGGGTTTGGTTGGACAACAACTTGAATTTTGGGATACAGGCGAGTAAAGTAGCAGGCGCCTGCTATGGTATCCTTAAAATGATAAGAAAGGTCTTATCACTTCTGCCTTTCAATGCCATGTAACTGCTGGTACAAGCCTTGATTCTTTCTCGGCTGGACTACGCCAATGTGATCTACTTGGGTGCCCTGGCTACGACCATCAGCAAACTCCAAACAGTTCAAAATTGTGCCGCTCGTCTTTTGATGTAGGCCCATAACCGGGAATCTGCTAAACCTCACATCTCCACTCTGCACTGGTTGCCAGTTGGCGAAAGGATTCAATTCAAAAGTCACTGTGCATTGCTCACAGATCTCTTTCGGATACTGCTCCTCCGATCCTCGGTGCCATCATTCCCCGGTATTTCCCCACGAGGTCACTGCGCTCTAAGAAGAAACATCTTGCCATCATTCCCAGAGTGCGGAGTGGGGGGCGGCGTTTCGCCGTCATTGCTGCAAGATGCTGGAACCTACTGCTGGACCACATCAGGCTTGAGACCAACCACCTATGGTCCCGCAAATTTCTAAAGACTATGCTGTTCCCCTGAGTCTGCAAAAACAACAGGTGATGGACCGAATGAGGATCAATGTCACACATTCAACCCAGTCAAAAGATCTGGGTCCTAATCCATCGTTTTTTTGCACTCCACACCACCCTGGGTTAGACAATGGCGATATGCAAATCAGCTCTGACCCTGTGCCCCATGGGAACAGTCCAGTCCGAACTACAAAAGCCATGTCCTTCCCAGAACGGAATCAAGCATCCGAGGACCGGACCGGTTTCGAGGTAACACCTCTCATCAGCCCGGCTAGCTTGACTCCAGTGGCGTGGAGCGCCTGGGACCCACGTCTGGGCATCCCCAGTACACTTATAGCGAGTTTGCAAAAACAACAGGTGATGGACCGAATGAGGATCAATGTCACACATTCAACCCAGTCAAAAGATCTGGGTCCTAATCCATCGTTTTTTTGCACTCCACACCACCCTGGGTTAGACAATGGCGATATGCAAATCAGCTCTGACCCTGTGCCCCATGGGAACAGTCCAGTCCGAACTACAAAAGCCATGTCCTTCCCAGAACGGAATCAAGCATCCGAGGACCGGACCGGTTTCGAGGTAACACCTCTCATCAGCCCGGCTAGCTTGACTCCAGTGGCGTGGAGTGCCTGGGACCCACGTCTGGGCATCCCCAGTACACTTATAGCGAGTTTGCAAAAATAACAGGTGATGGACCGAATGAGGATCAATGTCACACATTCAACCCAGTCAAAAGATCTGGGTCCTAATCCATCGTTTTTTTTGCACTCCACACCACCCTGGGTTAGACAATGGCGATATGCAAATCAGCTCTGACCCTGTGCCCCATGGGAACAGTCCAGTCCGAACTACAAAAGCCAACATGGCTTTTGTAGTTCGGACTGGACTGTTCCCATGGGGCAACAGGGTCAGAGCTGATTTGCATATCGCCATTGTCTAACCCAGGGTGGTGTGGAGTGCAAAAAAACGATGGATTTGGGCCCAGATCTTTTGACTGGGGGAATGTGTGACATTGATCCACATTCGGTCCATCACTTGTTGTTTTTGCAATTGCCGCCCTAAGTGCGCTGGGGATGCCCAGACGTGGGTCCCAGGCACTCCACACCACTTGGAGTCAAGCTAGCCGGGCTGATGAGAGGTGTTACCTCGAAACCGGTCCGGTCCTCGGATGCTTGATTCCGTTCTGGGAAGGACATGGCTTTTGTAGTTCGGACTGGACTGTTCCCATGGGGCAACAGGGTCAGAGCTGATTTGCATATCGCCATTGTCTAACCCAGGGTGGTGTGGAGTGCAAAAAAACGATGGATTTGGGCCCAGATCTTTTGACTGGGGGAATGTGTGACATTGATCCACATTCGGTCCATCACTTGTTGTTTTTGCAATTGCCGCCCTAAGTGTGCTGGGGATGCCCAGACGTGGGTCCCAGGCACTCCACACCACTTGGAGTCAAGCTAGCCGGGCTGATGAGAGGTGTTACCTCGAAACCGGTCCGGTCCTCGGATGCTTGATTCCGTTCTGGGAAGGACATGGCTTTTGTAGTTCGGACTGGACTGTTCCCATGGGGCAACAGGGTCAGAGCTGATTTGCATATCGCCATTGTCTAACCCAGGGTGGTGTGGAGTGCAAAAAAACGATGGATTTGGGCCCAGATCTTTTGACTGGGGGAATGTGTGACATTGATCCACATTCGGTCCATCACTTGTTGTTTTTGCAATTGCCGCCCTAAGTGTGCTGGGGATGCCCAGACGTGGGTCCCAGGCACTCCACACCACTTGGAGTCAAGCTAGCCGGGCTGATGAGAGGTGTTACCTCGAAACCGGTCCGGTCCTCGGATGCTTGATTCCGTTCTGGGAAGGACATGGCTTTTGTAGTTCGGACTGGACTGTTCCCATGGGGCAACAGGGTCAGAGCTGATTTGCATATCGCCATTGTCTAACCCAGGGTGGTGTGGAGTGCAAAAAAACGATGGATTTGGGCCCAGATCTTTTGACTGGGGGAATGTGTGACATTGATCCACATTCGGTCCATCACTTGTTGTTTTTGCAATTGCCGCCCTAAGTGCGCTGGGGATGCCCAGACGTGGGTCCCAGGCACTCCACACCACTTGGAGTCAAGCTAGCCGGGCTGATGAGAGGTGTTACCTCGAAACCGGTCCGGTCCTCGGATGCTTGATTCCGTTCTGGGAAGGACATGGCTTTTGTAGTTCGGACTGGACTGTTCCCATGGGGCAACAGGGTCAGAGCTGATTTGCATATCGCCATTGTCTAACCCAGGGTGGTGTGGAGTGCAAAAAAACGATGGATTTGGGCCCAGATCTTTTGACTGGGGGAATGTGTGACATTGATCCACATTCGGTCCATCACTTGTTGTTTTTGCAGTTCCCCTGAGTCGGCTGCCTGCCTTGTGTTGGCTTGTCTTCAGCGCTGGGAGGCCTTTGGTAGCCATGCACTTTACAAGTGCACACTCACTCACTCACACTCTGCCTGCTTCGAAGGACATTCAGTTGGATCCCCACAGAATCCAGAAAGACCGTTACCCACGCACTCATCACCAGCAGATTCGACTACGGCAACACACTTTACGCCAGGATTCCCCTCGAAACAATTTAAAAAACTACAGTATGTTCAAATCGCAGCCGCCAGACTGGTTCTTGACATCCCCTGCCGCAGCCACGTCACGTAACACCTCCGACAACTCCACTGGCTCCCAGTCAACAAGAGAATCATCTTCAAGTTCCTCACACATGCCTACAAAGCTCTCCACAACATAGGACTAGCATACCTGGACCACGGTCTAGCATTCCTCGTACCCGCCAGACAACTCCCGTCTGCCTATCGCGCCCTAGCCTCCGTCTCCAGGATCCACAAGACCAGAACTGGAGGAAGTTCCTTCTTCTTCCTTGCTGCCAAGACCTGGAGCACCCTGCCCCTCCACCTCCAATCTGCTTCACTGACCTAATTCAAAAAGTACCTTAAGACCAGTCTCTTCAAATTATACTCCACACCCAGGAGGACCAGCCCTCCCACCCCCCACCAGTGCATTGAGACCCTCACGGATGAGTAGGCATGCTTTACAAACCCCTGATTGGATTAATTGATTGACACATGGCACTCCCCCACTGCCTAGCTAGAGCTACCTATTGAACCAACATCCTCACAGTCCATCAACCTCAGCATGAAGCCGACATCACACATCTCTGACCCCACCCCTGCGGCACTTGCAAAAAATCTCAGCCGCACCATCTCTCCTGAATGGACCAAAATCACAAACTCCTCCCTATTTAGCGGCTCCATGCCGGCCGCCCTCAAACTCTGCCAAGTCACCCCCTTCTCAAAAAGCCAGATGCCGACCAGAACGATTCCAGACCTATCACTATCTTCCCGGTCCTCACCAAAATGATTGAAAAATATGTGCTTGCACAGCTCAACAAAAAATACTTCCAGTATAAAATAAATATTTGTTGGGGTGGAAGATCAACATTTCCCGTTAATGGATCTTCCAACACTGATTATTATTCCTTGTTAATAATTATGTTTAACAACTTGAACAAAGAACCTGTTACTTCCAACCATTCATTTGTGCTGTACTTCCTTTTTTATTGCTGGGTTTGCAGATATTGCATCAATTGATTCCCCGAAAATTAAAACGGAGGATGACTCGTACTCTATCCATCACCTAGACTTCGAGAGAAGAGAGCGCATACCCAGCGGTGCAGGTGAGTGTCTATCCGTCACCTAGACTCCGAGAGAAGAGAGCGCATACCCAGCGGTGCAGGTGAGTGTCTATCCATCACCTAGACTCCGAGAGCAGAGAGCGCATACCCAGCGGTGCAGGTGAGTGTCTATCCATCACCTAGACTCCGAGAGAAGAGCGCATACCCAGCGGTGCAGGTGAGTGTCTATCCATCACCTAGACTCCGAGAGAAGAGAGCGCATACCCAGCGGTGCAGGTGAGTGTCTATCCATCACCTAGACTCCGAGAGAAGAGAGCGCATACCCAGCGGTGCAGGTGAGTGTCTATCCATCACCTAGACTCCGAGAGAAGAGAGCGCATACCCAGCGGTGCAGGTGAGTGTCTATCCATCACCTAGACTCCGAGAGAAGAGCGCATACCCAGCGGTGCAGGTGAGTGTCTATCCATCACCTAGACTCCGAGAGAAGAGAGCGCATACCCAGCGGTGCAGGTGAGTGAACTCGTCTGCATGGATGCTCCAAGTCAAACAGTATCAGAAAGCAATAAAAAGAGATTCCATCTATCCACTTATATTGGTAATAGGGCAGGATTAGTATGCCCTGAAGTGTGTCCCATTCATAAACTTCAAATGGAAACTGTCCCTCCACCTGTTACAGCGCTGAAGGCCATCACCAGGGACTTAGTACATAATACCAGATGTCTACAAAATGTCCTAGGTCAAGAAATGGTGGGGAGAGATATGAGAAACAATAGCAATGAGGCTAACGTATGAAATAGATATAATGCAAATATTGTATCAACAAATTGAACGTAACACATGGAACAACTTCAGCTTCGATACAGATTCTCATTTCTATTTCTGACCGTTGCACTAAAAAACTAAAGTAGAGACTTAATATAGGAAACCCCGATTTGTATTTGTCCTGGTACGAGTCACTTAATTTTCTTGTCATTGGCAAACATTAAATCAAGGGTAAGTGGCAGTTTTATAGATGCCATTTAGGCTCTGCTCTACTGGATCAAGAACATTATGGGCTAGATGTAGGTAAATCTAATTTACCGACTCATAAATACCGAATTTTACCGATTCGGTATTTATGAATCGGTAAATTAGAAGGAGGCAGATGTAGGTAATTTAAAAATCTAATTTACCGAATCTGTAACATTCGGTATTTATCGAATCGGTAAATACCGAATCCTGCAAGGGTGCAGGGGGTGTCACTTTGACACCCTCTAGCACCCCAAGTACAGGCTTGTGTGCAATGTGGCACACATACATGCCCCAAAGGCATGTCTGTGTGTGACATTGCACAGGTGTGCTTGCACAGATGTGCATGCACACCTGAATTCGGTATTTTACCACACAATAGGATTGTGTGGTAAAATACCGACTCTTAAGGGCCTGTGGCACTCTTAGGAGTGTCACCTACATATGGATTTACCGATTCGGTAAATATACCGATTCAGTATTTTACAGAATCGGTATATTTACCGAATCAGTAAAATTACCGATTAATAAAATAACATGCCCCTACATCTGAAAAACCTAATACCGGTCGGAAACGGCCGAAATCGGCCGTTTCCGACTGGTATTAGGGATCCTACATCTGGCCCTAAGTCTTTTATCCATCTCATATTTTGTCATAGTCTGACCGGAATTACTCTGCCTTTGAAACAGATTGCTTACACATGAATATGGCGTGTATTGAAAGAAGACCTCTTTTTATGGACTCTGAGTCATTTAAGTTCTGAATTGACCACTGACATTTTTCGATGTTTAAGAACTCTTTTATGTAAGAAGAGCCTTCAGGCTACAAAGCCATTTTTCTGTGCGCATTTTGAGTTACACTCAGTTGTATTCCTGGTTGGCGAATATTATATCTCGTCTTCGTCCTTACAATCAACCTACAATTTACTCCTGCGTTGCTGGAATAGTTCAGTCTTTCTTAGACAAAGTCAAGAAAGCTTAAGGATAGATGGACCCAGAGGAACTAGAGGATCTTCATTGAAGGACCTTTTTAATTTGACAATATTGATTGAATTTCAGCCAACAAGCTAGTTTTTGTTCTAGCGAAGGAATTACAGGTGAATGTTATCAAAATGTGTCCTGGCTCGACCATTTCTGGAGGAAGCGTGGGTCGGGTACAGAAACAAGGTTTGCCCGATTGGAATATTTACCTTCCGACTTAATCTCTGAACTGGAAGTCAAAAATGCTCAGTGGGTTAAGACTGCAGGCTGTACCTACAGAGAGCTCCACGGCAATGGATAGCTGCTGGACAAGGTTCTGGTGAAGCCGTTGCCTTTTGGCGGTAAATCTGAGACCCATACAAATTTGAATTCCGCACCCAGTGAAGCTCCCTTGCCTGCCGGATACTTTTGGCGCCTTCGTCCTGGGAAGATTTCTACGTTCTGACGTAGTCACTTTTTTGAAGCTTGGATTCTTCCAGCGAGACAAGGCTGCAGGCTCTAGCTGAAAAGTGTTCCACAAGGCCAGATACCATCCCCAACAGACTCTGCTGAACTGGATTTGCTGCTGCAGAGGTTTTCCAAGTGGGAACAACCTGCATCCTAAGGCCAGCTGGAATGCACTTTCGTCGGAACAGCTTGACAGGTTGGTCCCAGTCCCGCGGATGTCTTTGGATCAAAAGGTTTCTGTGTTCAAGTTTTCAGGATATGTTAGGTACACTTTGACAAAACCAAGGGTCCCAGGACAGACCTTTGGGTTCAAGACTCACTTCAGCAGAATCATCTAACTGCACGGACCAGGGCAGGTCCAGTTGGAACTGGTCAGCTGGGCAGTTGCAGTAAAGGCCTCTTGTAGCTTTTCATGTCCCTGTAGCTTGAACAGGAGGTCAACTTCTTTGTCCTGGGTTCAAGAGGGACAGCAGGTTCAGTCTTCTAGGCTCTTCTCAGGTCCCAGACTGCAAGTTCAGTCCTCTTCTGGTTCTGGTCTTCCATATGTCCAGTAGTGTTCTGAAAATAGGCATTTATACCCAGCACCAACATGTTGGTGGGGGTGGGATTGCTGCCACACACTTCACTTTTATCCACGTCTGTCCCTCTAGAAGTGCAGATTGCTAAAATTAGCCCTGCCTACGCAAACACTAATGTATGCTTTTCTTATTCTTAAGGGAAAAAATCTCTGCTTCCTTTTCATGTGGCTGGAAGGAGAGGAGATAGCTGCTTTGTTTTTCTTGCTCACAGTCAAAGGGCTCTGGGAAAACGCTCTATATTTATCACCAGAATTTAATGTCCCTTTAATGTTCATGCCCTGTTGGAATGGGCCACAGAGTTGACTGCCGTGAGCAAACTTCACATCTATCTTTCAATTAATTCTCCAAATTAATGCTACCAGAGTCTGAAGTCCAGATGTCTCTGTACATTATTGCTAGCCGCAGACAATGGATGGGACCAGCAGGTCAGGAGTATCAATCCGGGCAAGGCCAGCTCAACTGTTCATCCTTACAAAGTCAGTAAAATTGAATGCTGTTAAGCAATACCGGAGATTTGCAGCGCCTAGAAATTGCACAATTGGGTTTTGGTGCGCTATAGTAAAGAGTAGTTTATTACTATTATTATTATTGATAATGATAATTGTTGTGTAACTTTCCTCCAATGCCTTGTCCCACAGAGTCACCCTGACAACCAGGACAAGACTGACTGTTTCATCATAGCAGATAACGTTTCACAAAGTGTGTACTCTGGACTCTCTGCCACCTCGCTTCACGAACACTTCACTGACATGGTGAACATTGGAATAAGCCACCACTGCTTTATAGGGTGTTTGGTGTCCGTGTCTTCACATTTTTCACTGAACTGCCTTCTTTACCAATTTCCCATTCTGATTTCTTCTAAGGGTCTAAAAGTTTTACTTTTAGTTTCCTATGCAAAATAACACACAAAACCCTATAATCTTCCATTAATATAGAGGATGAATTAAATTATTTAACAGGCATACACGAGTTTTACTCAGGACTCCCCATGAGACAGTATTCTACAAGTATCAAAGATCCGACTCTGATCATGGTTACTTGCAGACAGCTGTCAGTTGCGAGTTGGTGCATTATAAATCCTACATTACTGTGGATGCTCAAAAAATATTTACTTTGTATGTGTTATCACGTTAGTACCTGGAGTGTTGCAGTTAAACACTGCATTTTGTGTCCGATGAGAGCATCACTCGTTTCCCTCCACCCCACTGCATGGGATTTCCTTTTAACACCTATCCATTGAGGGTGGAAAAAACACCTATCCATTGAGGCAGTAACACCATGGTATACCCAAAGACCCCTAAAAACTCTCCTGAACACTACGGAATCCATGGAGTTCACGTGAAATGCGCGTGCACAGAAATCCGATCCCCCACCAAGCAAGACAAGCCAAGAACATCAAAGCGACCGGCCGCTTTGAGTCCATTTGCCACCAGCCACTTCACGCCCTAATTACATCCCTGCTGTTTCCTTTCACTTTCACGGCTGCGAGGCCGTGCTTTACTTCAAAGGGATCCACACCCCGCCCCGCAATGCCAGAGCATTTCCCGGCCCCTTTTAATTTATGCCTGCTACAGTCACACATTGACTCCCAGGAAGGTTTACTGCAGACGGACATGTACTACACCTTACACTTTGCCTGCACATCATAGTGCATTTCATAATTCCTGTACCTTACGTACTTCTTACATCTGCATGTGCTACCCTGTACAAACTCAGCCTTTCACACCTGGGGGCCTTTGACAATCCCGGTGTCGCACACACTGCTTACATCGTTACATGATGACACGAATTCCTCTCCCTGATCAACAGGATAACTCGACTGAAGCCGGAAGCTTGATGCCTGGTAGGCGCTACAAGGATGAATGTTAGTATTTCTGTATCTCTCTGTACCTCAGTGTTTGTGTTTTGAGTCTGTCTGCTTGTATGGAGGGGTGTCTCTTTGAGACTTAGGTGTGTGTTAGGTGTACAACACCTTAGTTGTTCCTTATAACGTAATATATTGTGAAGTGGTTACGTGACTTTGCGTGTGTGTGCATCATTTCGCCATTGTGCTTATAGTGCCTCAAGCGGTCACTGAGAAAGGGATGCCAGACAGATACTCACTGCTCAATATGCATCTCTTTCTCCACTCTACAGCACTGGTCTCTCCCAGGTCACGGTTCGCGTCCCTACTAAGGTCCATCTCCCACACTCTCATTGCAGGTCCCAGGGTTCAGTGGAAGGTGTAACAAAGCCAGAGGGATATGAGCACTTCTTGGCCCTTCCTGGCAGACAAAGCTGAATGTTGTCAAGTCACACAGCAGAGAATGGACTTCCAGGGCTGGGCGCCCTAACCCGCCTCTCCCAGAGCCTCCAAAGTACTTGCTGCCACTTGAAGCAGGTTTGCAAGAGAGCACACGCATAAAAGATGACACTGAGCGACAACTGAGCATGTGCACAGGCCACACACACTCGTCATACACACACCTTCTGCTCACACTCGGTGCGAATGCTTCTTGCACACTAACTTGTGGATATGCATTATACTGCCCGGTCAGACAACACAGAAACACTGTACATGCAGTGTACTGAGTCTAGGGTGTTTCTGTTATCAGATTAAAGTTGGTATCACCATACATTCAGCAGGCCACTGCACCATCCGTGCAGCGGGGGTCCTGGAGAGAAGGCAGTCTCTGGGAAACCTCTGAGCAAATGGGTTTTCCCAACAAAAAAGTTGCACTGGAGTGGATGCTGCATGTGTGCTGATAAAGGAGCACTCTAGTCAGTCCCTGCTTGTGCCCTGGGGGCACTGTAAAGTGCACGCTCCATCGGAGCGAAGAAATGCAGAAGACACACTACAATCGGTCTCCACATGCTGAGGGAACTGCTGTATGGTGCCATGCTGAGCAAACAAAAGGCGCAATGGTGAAATATAAAAGTGGCCACCTGACAAGATTTAAAGACCTGTTTTCACTCGCGCTGGAAATGAAAAGGCAGGGTGAACAGCTGTGTGTAAGGACTGTGTGTGCGTCACTGCTCGTTCTTGTGGCAATACTCCAGGGTGCCGCAAGAGCACATGCCCTCTGTTAGACTCTTTTTTTGTGCCATTCTGCCCTCTGCATCACCACATCATCACTCAGCGCTACCCTAGCATCACTCAGCGCCACCACATTATCACTCAGCACCACCACATTATCACTCAGCACCACCACAGCATCACTCAGCACCACCACAGCATCACTCAGCACCACCACAGCATCACTCAGCACCACAACAGCACCACCACAGCACCACCACAGCATCACTCAGCGCCACCACAGCATCACTCAGCACCACCACATTATCACTCGGCACCACCACATTATCACTCAGCACTACCACAGCACCACTACAGCATCACTCAACACCACCACTCAGCACCACCACAGCACCACTCAGCGCCACCACAGCATCACTCAGCACCATCACAGCATCACTCAGCACAACCACAGCATCACTCAGCACCACCACAGCACCACTCAGCACCACCACTCAGCACCACCACAGCATCACTCAGCCCCACCACAGCACCACTTAGCACCACCACAGCATCACTCAGCACTACCACAGCATCACTCAGCACCACCACATTATCACTCAGCACCACCACATTATCACAGCACCACCGCAGCACCATTCAGCACCACCACAGCACCACTCAGCACCACCACAGCATCACTCAGCACTACCACAACACAACTCATCACCACCCCAGCATCACTCAGCACCACCCCAGTATCACTCAGCACCACTCAGCATCACCACAGCACCACTCAGCACCACCACAGCATCACTCAGCGCCACCCCAGCATCAATCTGCGCAACCATTCAACAACAACTGGTTAAAATATGTTCTCTCAATGTTTCAAGCTTTATTACAAATGTCACAAAAAGATGTTAATATTTCACTTCTGTTCTTGGATTTTCGTCACAATAAAATACACTGAACATAATCTTCACAAAAGTTATTTACAAAAGTTTAAGCTATTGCCATCACTTTTATTTAAGTATTAATTATTTAAAAAAATGAAAAGCCATTGTAATTTGTAATATCAATACATCTAAGTCACGTAAATACAAAACATGTTGCATTACAAATGCTATAGGTGTCACATTTGCGAAAGTTATAACTATTGGCATTGTAAATGACAAAGCTATTAATTTAGCTATTTTCAAAACCAACACATAAATAAAAAAATTGTCATTTACAAGACCAATAGCTTAAACTTTCCTAATGCGAGACCTATTGCATTGCAAATGCTTGTTTGCAAATGTCAGCCTCCCTCATGCCTTTTTCTGCACCCTTCTTTGCTATTTCTCCGCCGCTCTTGCTTCTTTCTGTACTTCTCTTTCTTCTTTCTTCACTGCTCTTACCTCTTTCTGCACCCCGTTCCTTCTTTCTGTACCTTTCTTGCCTGTTTCTGCGCCTCGCTTGCCTCTTGCTGCACCTCTGTTGCTTCTTTCTGCACTTCTCTTGCTTCTTTCTGCACCCCTTTCCCCTCTTTCTGTACCCTGTTTGCTTCTTTCTGCACCTCTCCTGCCTCTTTCTGCACCCTTCTTGCCTCTTTCTGCATTTCTGTTGGTTCTTTTGCGCTGCTCTTGCTTCTTTCTACACCTCTCTTGCACATTTTTGCACCCCCTTGCCTTCTTCTGCACCTGTCGTTTCAACTTTCTGCACCTCTCTTGCCTCTGTCTGCACACCTGTTCCCTCTTTCTGTACCTTTTTCTCGTTTCTGCAACTTTTTTGCCTCTTTCTTCACTTCTCTTGCTTGTTTCTGCACCTCTCTTGCATCTTTCTGCACCTCCGTTGCCTCTTTCTGCACCTCACTTGCTTCTTTCTGAACCTCTCTTGCCTCTTTCTGTACCCTTCTTTCCTCTTTCTACACCTTTCTTTCCTGTTTCTGCACCTCTCTAGCCTCTTTCTGTACCTCTGTTGCTTTTTTCTGAACTTCTCTTGCCTCTTTCTGCACCCTTTGAGCCTCTTTCAGCACCTCTGCTGCATCTTTCTGCACTTCTCTTCCTTCTCTCTGCACCCCTGCTGCCTCTTTCTGTACCCCTCTTGCCTCTTTTTGCTCCTCTGTCGGTTCTTTCTGCACTGCTCTTGCTTCTTTCTGCACCTCTGTTGCCTCTTTCTGCACCTCATTTGCTTTTTTCAGCAATTCTCCTGATTCTTTCTGCACTTCCCTTGTTTGCTTCTGCACCTCTCTTGTGTCTTTCTGCACCTCTGTTGCCTCTTTCTGTACCTCATTTGCTTCTTTCTGCACCCCTCTTGCCTCTTTCTGCACCCCTCAGTCCTCTTTTTGCAACCCTGTTCCCTCTTTCTGTACCTTTCCTGCCTTTTTCTGCACCACTCTTGCCTTTTTCTGTACCTCTGTTGCTTCTTTCTGCACTTCTCTTGCTCTTTCTGCTCCCTTCGCACCTCTAGTAAGCTTATTCAAAAGTGTAAACGTACTCACAAGTGTACGTTACCTTTCTGAATTAGGCTGTATATCTCTGACTCTAGTTGGGGCAGACTCAGGAGTTTTATGGAGTGATTTTAACAAAGCACAAGCAGAGTCAAACACTAAAATGAGCATGTGGCTTTGTTTAGAAGGGGTTGGTTGATGTGCAGTGGGGTTTGACAGCCCAAGTGGGTTGGGCTTGGTTTGTCTGAGTGGTTTGTTCTGTCTGCACATTAGAGGGCAGTAATGTTTTGCTCTAGGTTGTCCTATTTGGGTGTCTCATTGTGCTTGCATGTCACAAGGTGGGAAAGGCTTCCTCTGGGTGGCCTGTTCGATTGGCTTGTTCTGCAGTTCTGCACCTTAGGTGGCGGTAGTGGTTCTTTCTGGATGGCTCGTTCAGTCTGCATGTTATAAGGAGGAACAGGCTCTCCCTGGGAGGTTCATTCGGTAGGTCTGCATGTTACAAGGTGGCAATGGTTCTCTCGGGTGGCTCGTTCTTCCTACACATTACAAGGTGGCAGGGGTCCTCTCTCGGCACCTATTTAGGTGCTTAGTTCTGCAGGTCTGCACATGTTAGGAGACGTCAATAGTTCTCTCTGGATGGCTTGTCTGACTGGCTTCCTGTCACTCCACGTTACAAGGTGGTAGTGGCTCTCTGGCTGATCTGTCTCAGTGGATCCTTCTGCAAGTCTGCACATGTGAGAAGGTGGTGATGGTTCACTCCTATTAGCCTGTCTGGGTAGTTTGTTCTGTCTGCACATGTTAGGCTCATTCTGTAGCTTTCGTGGGTGTCTTCATTGAGGGCTGAACTCTTACCCATTTCCCTGCTTCTTTTCACAGTCTATGTCTGCCTGCAGACAAAGTATTGTCCTCTCTACGGCCCCATGCTGTTATTGTCTCAACATAAAGAATGCCTAATGTCTTCACTGCTTACCCTTACAACTCTTTAATCAGTCAGCCAGTCGTGATTCTTCCACCTGGTACCCATGGTCCAGCCACAAAGTGCTTGGTTGTGTATACAGAGCTTGCGCTCTTACTGCCTTTCGATACACTCCTGCTGTGGAAATGATTGATGCACCATTTCCCTTCTAGAAAGCTAACATTCATTTATTTCAATCTTACAGGAAATGGATCGATGAAGAGCAACATGAGTACCTCTTTTCACTATCATGAAAACCCTGCAATTTTCAAATCTGTGGCACAAAAGAGGAAAGTAAACATGGTCCAGAACATTTCTGAGATAAGACATTCCAATAGCCAGATGCCACCAGCGAGTACTCAAGAACAAGGAGGAGAGAAAAGTGCAGATTGGCCAAGAGCTTGCAGTGCTCTGCAGAAGTCGACACCCTACGAGTGGAGATTAGACAAGAGCTGTGAGAGTACAGTGAAAAACAACAGTGTTCTCTGTGAATCAACCACACCGCAAAGTAGCAAACCATACACACATGCTGACAGTGGGCAAACCAGCCCGAAGAGCTGCTATGTACAATATCATCAAGAACACAACTTACAAGGAAGATATACATGTACTGAATGTGGTAAAAGCTTTGGAGCGATGTCAAGTTTGCTCATACATAGGAGAATACATACAGGGGAGAGACCTTATCATTGTACCGTGTGTGGAAAAAGCTTCAATCAAATAGGAGCTTTAAATAGGCACCAAAAAATGCACACAGGAGAAAGACTGCATCGGTGCACTGTATGCGGAAAAGGATTCAACCGAAAGGACTACCTGCAGGTCCACAAGAAGATACACCCAAACACGGTAGACGATTGTGAGTTCCATCTAGTGGAAATTATGTAAATACCAAAGTGTGGACCATGAGCGAATTAGGGAGCACATGGAGTTGTTATCGTCCTTTTACCAATGCATAGAAAAGAGAGTTATAAGAGACATCCAGATAGAATTAAAGACAACTACACATATATGGCTCAGAAGAAGAAATGTTATTGCAACTGATTGTCAAGTCTTCCCCACAAATAGTGAGAGGAATAAAGATGGCCAGTGGTGATTTCAGCATCTGGTCTAAACCGTGAAGTGTATAAATCGTTCTAGATGTGTTGTGGCGCATTTCGTTGATTTTGTGACCGAACTTAGAAATTGAGTCTATGAAAGGGACTAGGTATGGACCCCATAAAGAAGCTAAGTGTTAATAATAATCTGGATTTACTTTGAGAGAATAGTAGCAACCCTTGTCTCTTGATGAAGGGCCTGACCTGCTATACAAAAAAAAGAAGCTGAGTGTAGAGTTGCCATCCCAAGACTACAATGTGTGTTAGATGTACATTAGCAGAAAAACGTCAGAGAAATGAGAGGAAGGAATTTGAATTTTTGAATTTTAACATATTTATAGAGCGCGCTTATACCAGGACGGTTTCATGGCGCTAGGAGGTGGGTGGAATGTTATAGGTATACCTAAAAACCAAGAAAGCAGATATACATCACTTCCTTTACAAAAACACAGTGAGTATAGGTCCATCATCGTAGGTTTGGAAACAGGCTTTTACTCAACAAAGAGCGAAATGCTCAGTCAATTTTACAGCATTGCGTAAAAAGAACGGGCAGTGTGCCCCACTTCTTAAAAACCTGGAAAAGACGTATACTTGACTCCGTCCTTGGAGGTTATGGCTCTTTTATTCCAGTATCAAACAAAGTACCAGATATCTTTTCACCCACTAGTGCAATCCATCTCCACGCAATAGCTAGATCTCACTCTTAGCATGGGTATTAAGAGGTCTGCCGGCAGCTTTTCTACAGGGCTGAGTCTATCCACAGACTGCCACACCTGCTGGCTAAAGTATAGACACTAGAAATGGCCGCCTCCCACTCCTTATAGCACTAGAAACTGCTGGAAACACAGCTAATAGCTAATAGCTATGGCAGTTGCCCTGCCCACTCACATGTGTCCAAGTCTTATGTGGTAGTCCTAGAAGGTTAAACACCTACTGTTTTAGGCCATGGGCATTGTTTTGGGGCAGTGGAGCAGGGAGACAGCACTTCTGTCCAGCTGTTGGACCTAGGTGGAGCCACCAATTCAACTGAGGCAGCTCCTATAGCCATGTTAACCAACTTGTCATAAACGAGGATAGTGGGAGAAAGCAGTTGGTGTTGCCTTCCATTGGTATCTTGCAGCTGGATTTGAAATCAGGCTGATGGAGTCTAGAGACCTGCTGATGAAGATCTTGGTAGTAGGAGAAAGTCTTCTCATCTGGTGACCACTTGACAGAGGACAAAGCCCGCAGATGTGGTCCAGGAACTAAGTGATGCCTCAAAGAGGATGTGAGAGTAAAAAAAGAATTGTTTGTGAAGTAGTATTGATGTAGCAGGGAACATACCACAGGCAGTGTATGAAGCAGTGCAGATTATGAGACCTCAAGTTGTCTTTGGGAAGAGAGGCTCTGTGCACAAAACCTTGAATACATTTTTAATCTCCAAAAACCTCAACATTCAATCCAATATTGCTGAAAAATGACCGAACAGACTATATAGTAATTATCCCCTCCCTGAAGTGAGATGCTGTCCGTCAGCTCTTTACAGACCTGCAATGGCCACCTCCTCTTAAAGAGATCCAGTTCAGAGCCCATGATGCAAATTAGGATAGCTTACCAGGAGGCGCTGCTGTTTTAGAGAAGTAACAAGGCACCATTGGTGAAACCTAGGACCAATTGAAGAACCAGAAATCTGGTGTCCATCAATACTGAGGCAAAGATATTGTTGGTCTGCGCTTGTAATCACTCCCATGTCCAAACAAATGGAGGGCTGTCCATGCAGGCTACATTTCATCTCTCTGGGCCTTCGACTGCCCTGATCATGTCTTCCACTTTGGCCCGGCTCTACAAGTCGAGCCTTGTCTGGTTTTGTTGTTTCTTGTGGTGGATGTAAAGCGGTGAGTTTAGTGTGTATATTTTTTATCTTCACTGCCACCCATCAGTCATGGAATCTGCCAGGGTTCACTTCGGTCACCATTGATATTTAGTTTTAACATCAGTTCATTAAAGGATCTGTTTAGATACCAAATGCCTAAATTCCATTCATAGATTAACACACTCATTTGCAGATCAAGTGCCCTTAGGATAACCTTATGTTAGAAAATGCATTTCTAAGTTCAACAGGTAACCCTTAACCATTGGAAGGCCATAGCCACATCTTGGTTCTCGCACCTCATTTCAAAGGGTGGTAGAATTGCTACTCTTCTTCTGTGGGGACTCGTCCAGCTCCACCGTTCGAATCTCTTTGCTTGCAGTCCTTCCGCCCCAGAATAGGCCGCTCAACAGGGTCTGAAGATGCACTGTCTGTCGAGTGGCTCTCCTGCCAGTTGTGTATGTGCAAGCTATGATGGTCATGAATAAGAAATATGGGTAAGTGTCCCCCTGTGCTAAGAGGAAACTGCTGGCGCGTCGGGCTGTTTGTTAATTGTTTTACAGAAATCACTCCCCATTTTTATGTAAAACAAAATAAAAAAAATTCTGATGGATACTTTTAGCTGCAGATTCTTCGCCTCTGGAACACATCCAAGTCCCGGACTGAATCTGGAGACTTCTTCCAGCAATGCTCCTGTGCATCAGTAGGTGGCGCAGTATGGCATTGCGGCGACTCTATACTGCCCTATAACTGACAGAGCGAAACAGCATATATGTGCCACTCCCGCACATAGACGTAAGTTCCTTTCATTCTGCAACCTTTGACACGGATCTGGAGCTCCACTCCAGTCTTCCTGCAGTCACAATGAGCAAGGGAACTAAGTCCCCACTGAACACCTAGATTACAGGAAGCAGATGTCTGACATGGACCTGCACAAGCTGCGTCTGTGGAGCTTGGGCTCTGATCAATCAATCAGGCGTTTGTTAAGCACTACTGCTCACCCGTAAGGGTCTCTAGGCGCTGGGGGTAAGGGTGTGCAGGTTCCAGTGTATCAAGGAGGGGATCCGTCGAAGAGCCAGGTTTTGAGGTTTCTTGCAATGATGGGAAGCAATGTTGTCTGTCGGAGGTGGAGCAGAAGAGCATTCTAGGCTCTGGCTGCGAGGAAGGAAAAGGAGCGGCCTCCCGATCTGGTCTTTCTGGTATGGGGGACCACCGCATAGGAGAGATCATGAAACTGCGTCCCTTGACAAGTGACCTTTATGCACTCAAAGTCGATTCGGAAGCTGAAGCGAAACTATAAGAAGAGGTTGATTTAATGCATTGGTCCTGCTTCCACTGCAAATCACGGGCCTGATGGATGGCGATGAATGTGTTGACTGAGATCCTTCAGCCAGGGCCAGCTTCATCTGAGCCGTTCTTAAAGCCCTTACAGATGCTCGTCTTGATACATGTTCTAAGCCATCCTCATGCCCGCCAGTGGTTTGACCTAACCAAGCACCGTAAACCAGAAAGCTTGATTGTTCAAACTTTAAAAGACAAGGTTAATCAAAATTCATTTCCAACCATTCATCCCGATTGGTAATCCAAAAACCTTGATGCATTCATAAACCGGATATTTTCTTCAGCCAATCTAGCACCCAGCTCTATCAATGGAGTTTGCTCTCTTGGTAAGTACACCCAAGCCTCATGGGACATGGCTAGTGAAATCTTGATGGCGCCCCAGAGGACCTCGGCCCTTGTTAGCCCAAATGGTCCATGATGGTCTGAACGCAGGCAAGTATGCGCTCTGCTCTCACCTGGACACTAGAGAGCGCAATGGCAGAGTCATTGGAACTGGCACCTTGCTCAGAAGGCACGCCGGGACGAGATTTGTGGAGACCTGCAGCATACCTAATTGACACGTTCTTCGATAGCTCCAGACTTTTCATAGACGGGGCTTATACTGCCCTGGCGTGATTCAAAGACAGTTGTGCAGCAGCACAATCCCTGGGGTTATTGATACTAGCTAAACAGTCCCCCACCAATAGTGAAGCCCTGGGGGGCTCGCTCACAGATAATGCCAGACCTCCCAGTGTGCACTGCAGCAACCGTCCCAGCCCTATCGATGCCATGGTCGTGGGCCTGGCAAAAAACCACTCAAACCAGGAGGGACCGCAATCCTCCAGTTCCTCTTTGCTTGCTGAGGCGGCTACCAAGCGGCTTTAGTTTGTCCTCAGGCTCCTGCGTAACTGACCAGTAGAAGGCAGAATACACCATTTCCACCCTGACTTGAACCCATCATTTCAGACAGGTGGGTCTTACACATTGTTCAAACAGGCTGAGCCCTACCTCTCATTACCTCACCACTCCATCTTCTTTCAACACCAGAGCAACTTTTGGAAGAGCACTCCACAGTCCCGGTTCAGGAAGTCAATCTTCTGTCGTCTAAGAATGCCATGGAGTGGGTAGCAGAGTGAGGGAAGGGAGAAGGATACTGTAACTTCCTCATTCCAATGAAAGATTGATGCCTCAAACCCATGGGGGACCTCTGCCCTCTGGATGCTAACTCTGGTTCAGAACCTTCAGGCTCTGGCCTCAGGAAACTAGACGGTGTCTTTAGACTTACAGGACATATATTTTCACATTCCCCTTCGGCAGTCTCACTGGCGTTACCTGTGGTTCAAGGTGAGCCAGTAGCTTTTCATTATACTGTGCTCCCCTTCAGCCTTACCTTGGCACCTCGGGGTACACGAAAGTGATAGTAGTGGCAACTACCCAACTTCCGATGTCAGGAGGACACATATTCCCATGGCTCAACAGCTGGCTGTTGAAGGCCAACACACCACAGTCAATCGCAGACCACCTACGGACAATGGTCATACTCCTCACTTTATTGGGTTTCACCGACAATGAGTCGAAGTCCCACCTGAGCCATAAGCAGAACATTCCATTCATTGGGGCAGTTCTGGAGACTGTGGCATTTAAAGCCTGTCCACTGCAGCAGGGAGGCCAGAGCATTCAGGATATGAACCCGACCTTTAGGGGTCAATCCTGGGTTTCAGTGCGGATGGCTGTGAGGCTCCTTGTGTATCCTCCTTATCCCGAACGCCGGATGGCACCTATGGGTCCTGTAGGTACATCCTGACTAGATTTATTTGCCACTATCAAGAAACTAGTGTCAGCAAATCTATTCCTTGCAGTCCTGACAAGATACTCAGTAGTATTTCAGCTGCAAGAAAGGAAGGGCATCTGGATGTATTTACACCTCTACTGCTCTTGCCTCAAATTCTAAGGAAGATCAAGACAGACCCGGCCCAATTTACTCTCCACGCCCTGGGTTGGGATCGGAGAGTGTGGTACCCAGAGCTCCTGAGTTTGAGTATCTATCCTCCGATGCGGGCTCAGATGAACCTCCTGCATTTGTTCTGCCAACCGCAGTATTTGATGGCATTCTTGTGGCCAAATGTCGTTCTACAAAGTCTATCTTTGGGGTGCACTGGGAAGAAAGAGTTGCTTGGTGCGGTGCCTGAAACATTGGCTCCTTCTCAACTGGTGGGTGTTCCCTTGCGTGTTCGTTCATTAGTCCAGCAAGGCCTTGAGGTGGGCACAGTGAAAGATTGTCTGTCTGCTCTTTTACCCTTTCTGTGTTTACTTGACCAACTATCTTTAATTCACTGGGTGTGATGCGTGTTTTAAATGGTTTGATTCACGCTTTCGCCAATCATTTGTTAAGCCTCACTGGACCCAAGCTTGTTCTTAGCTCTAGCATCCAACCTGCCATGCCCTAAATCAATAAATTAATAATCACAAATGCGAGCAATAAATGGGCAGATCAGACTCAAACCATCACTCATCTATATAGCTTTAAATGTAGCAGCCTTCAGTCGTCCAGCAGAAAGGCTGTAAGTGCCCTTTGGGAGAGAACAAGGACACCAACTGTACATGACTGCCTATGTAGATTATGCACTATTCAGGAAGTGGAAAAGATTGCTTTCTTGCTAACAGTAAATCCTCTGAAGTTTGACACATTATGTGTCCCTTTTCTAGGTCATCTCGCCACAGAGTTCAGGGAACATCCACCCCCTGATATCTTAGGGTGCTTGGAATCATCCCAATACAATCCACTTAAATGATACGCGTGACAGGAACGGACTAGCTACAGTGAGCTCTCAGAACATGAAGGCACAGAGAGGAAACCAGGAGATGCAATTAAGATCTAAGAGAGTAATTAGACAGAGGTGGGGGGGACAGAAGAGTGGGTGTTATCCATGTTAGAAACAAGGGGAGGAGGAAAGATCTTCTTTTATTGCTTGACAAAAGCCAGTTATTGATGCCAATTCCGCGTCAGCCTCCGGGTTGTCGGCATTTAAGCTGTACTTTGAAAATGTATTATACTGATTTGTCATATTAAGATCCTGCAGAGGGGGTTAAATGAAACAACACTAAGTCCCCAACATGAGAAAATTGTGTTGACAAAACATTAACAAAGTGTGTTAGCATCTCTAGTTCCCTGGAAGAGGCCGCTCTTCCATAGCAGGGAGGGTTCAGGTAGACTCACCGGCCAACTTTGCTCAGCTTCACTTCCACATTTTTTAAAACTATAAACACTTTCATAGATGCTTGTGATTTATCAAGTCATTTAGCATACTTTATGGAGTGCAATATTATTCTGTTGCAGATTGATTTGCTTTTGATATCTAAGCACAATAGCCTAATAAATTATTTTATATTCAGATATAAAGGGTCTGGCGTCTTAAAATTATTACTCTAGTGGATTGAATGTGTTGCTTCGCTTGTCTGATTGAGAAGTCCTGTACTCGGATTCTGGTATCAGTGGTTCGAGACCTGGTAACTTTAATGAAGTAATTCTTTATAGTTTGTGTTTGGTTTTTATGAGCGGAATTTTATTCCTGAACCATAGCAAGAACTAGAAGTACCCATCTCATTCTCCTCTGGACCACAGAAGTAAACCCATCAGAAAATCTAAAATTGAAATCAACTTTACTCTTTCTGTGTGCTCAAACAACCACCATATCTTTATTAAAAACAGACAACATACATTTCAAAAACCTTTTTCAGTCATTATTTCTTGTTGTAGGCTTGAAGAATTTCCTATTCAGACCCAACAATCTGGCACATGCATCAACAATGTCATTTGAGATTCCTTATAAGCGACAAATAAGGATTCGCTAGTAAGGAATAGCAAAAGGCTATGCATGTAGAAATCACTTAAAAAATAGCGATTTGTAAACATTCCTTAATTGCGACTCACAAATTGTGAATCGTAATTAAGGAATTCCTCCCCATTTATTCATATGATCCTAGAGGCCCATAGGAATGAATGGGAAGACATTCTCAATTCGCGATTCTCAATTAGAGAATCGCAAATTGAGAATGCAATTTCAAGGGTGCCAGGGTGTCAAAAGGACATCCTGTTGCACTCCTGAAATCTGCATATGATTACATCTTGCACACACACTTGCCCCAAGGGCATGTGTGTGTGTGTAAAATGGAACTTTGAAAAATGCACTTTAGCGCATTTTTCAAAGTTTTTGCAAATTACCATGTCGTTCAACTTCATGGTAATTTGCGCCCCAATTAGCAAAATCGCTAGTTTTTATACTTGAATGCATTGCATTTAAGGAATCTCAATTTGTGATTTCTTAAATGCAATGGCAATTTAAGTAATCGCAATTTAGAGATGACTTAAATTGAGATTTTTGCAAAAATACCGTCGCAAAGGGGCAGATTCTGACAATGTGCCCATTTGCCACCGGTTTTTGCTTTGATGCATGTGGGCCAATGTCTTTTCTTTCAGGCAATTAACTTCTTATGGGAAAATGCACGAATATGCAGTCTCTGGTTTAGCAGATTTAAAGCGCTAGTGTGCTGCATTTAATCTACATGGTGATATAATCATTTGTGTATCACCAAGTAGTGTCTTCATTTGATCCTATTAAAATCTTTGTTTCCATCACACTTCAGAACTACAAAAAATGTGCTTCAATTTTGCTTTCCTAACTGCTGAATGTGTATAGTTCATTAACAGGTTTTTAATGGCCTCCTATAGTCTTTCCTTTCAACACTCTATACCCCACCGAGATTGTCAGATTCACTTCACTTCTCTGACTGCAGAGTGTGTGGTTTGAAACAACCATTACTTCCCATGTAAAAACATTTTTTTAAATAAGCAGCAATTTGTCAGACAGCTTGACATCTGACTGATGGCTTTGAAGCGCAGCAAAAGGGAGACGATAAATACAGAATTTAAAGGGATCTTTATTAGTTGGTCTTCCATGACCCACCAAAAATCGGCTTCCGACCCACAGATTAAGCTAAGCTGACCTAGACTGTATTGATTCCTCCCCCCAGCCCACATGCTTCCTTTTGCATCAGCCCAGTTAGCAGGGGAATCTCGATTGGTTTACAAGAATAGACTGCTGTAACATTGGACAGGTGGGTCCTGGAACTAGGGCAACAGAGGGTGAACCTCCAGTTTATTGGAGCCCCTATCGGGCTCATCTTGTAGACGGTGCACCAACTCCTCAGTCTGCTGTAGAGGGTGCACCTCCAGTTTATTGAGGTCCCTATCTGGCTCATCTTGTAGACGGTGCACCAACTCCTCAGTCTGCTGTAGAGAGTGCACCTCAAGTTTATTGGAGCCCCTATCGGGCTCATCTTGTAGACGGTGCACCAACTCCTCAGTCTGCTGCAAGTCCAGGTTTCTCTTGCTGCAGAAAGGAGACCCTCAAATTTATCGCAAAATAAGTAATTTTATTTCAAGTCGTTTCTTGTTGGGACTAGTTTACGAGATGGACATTCAATTCCAGATATGTACCAGCTCAAAATGTACCTGTGTCACTTTACAGGACATTCTCCAGCTTCAGAAGCTTAGAGAGTTTACATTCGATGTTCAGGGTGCATAATTGCTATTAAATCATTAAACTCGTGAAGGACTACTTAGAATGCACAGTTTCATGCCTTTTCGCTCATATAGTGCTAATTAATTCCCAGTTCTGAATAATCACATTTAAAATACATGCATGGCATCACTGAAAGATTTTATTTAACAGAAGACACCAGCGCTTCCCTTACCTTTACGATGTGCCCATCAAAGTAAAGAGCTTCCACGGAAGCCTACTTTAGGCTTTTCTGAAGTACGGTGGCTCACTCTGAACATCGACAACCCGTTTATCACAATCCATCACTCTCGTTCCGCTTGCACGCGATTATGGACTCTGCAGTATGATAGCTTACCCTAGATCAGAACTAATCTTCCAGCTCCATTCCTCTGGCTTCAGTCCTTAGGTCAACAGCTAAGGTTTTCATCCATTTCCCTCTGGAAAGAATATTATTGTCCATGCTTCTTTGTTTTGCCTCTGAAAGCCACCTCTTCAGGAGTTGGTAATCAATACATACAGATCACAGGATCCTTAAGCGGAATGGGTCTTAAGACCCAAATTGACATTAGCTTCCTCAGTGGGCCCAAAGATGCACAATAGTTATTGGATTTAAATTCTAGCTGCAAGGCGCATATTTAGTGATTACAACCAATGTAGCTATGGATGGAGGTGCTGTCCCCTGGAGGAATCCTCCTCAAATGTCAGCTGACACCTCCATTGCGCATCTATGTCCCTCCATGTACTTGGATCCGTGTGTCTGTTACTTTTCTCCTGAAAAAGCATATCCAATGCACTACCCTATTTATCATCCTGTACCTCCATCAATAGCTTTAATCTACATATACTTACCTTCTTTGTGCATCTATATACTTTCAATGTACTTATAGAGCTATATATTTATAACTTTCTTCTAATTTGGCATTTCCAATGCACTATCCTATTTCTCAGCCTATACTTATCTCAATATATCCTCTGGCCCAACCTTCTGACTCATCTCAAACCTCTTTCTACTATTCTTACCAATGCACTACCCTACCTTTCACCCTATACATCTATCAATATATCCTCTACATCCACTCTCTCATTTACCCCAAACCCCATATCACTACTATGATCCCCAAAATATCCCTTTCTAGACTCTCTCCTACTCTACCCTCCATGCATCATCTGACACCTCTTTTACTGTACCGGTCCCCCAAAACAAACCTTTCTAAACCCTTCCCTCTGACTCTTCCCCTCCAAAACCCCTTTTTACTCATCCAAAAGCCTCCTCCTACTGCTATGACCTAAAAATTGAAATTAAAAAAAACTAAAATCATTCACTCTTCTATCCCTCCACTATACTTTTCAATCAAAATAACAGACTAACATGTACACTTCTCAAATTCAATTTTCCACTACACTAATTCACCACTAATCCTTTATGGGTTCCAGAGTAGCATGCTACTCACCTATAAAGTGTTTCAACACCCCATCAGGGTTAGAAGCGCTATATAAAGGCAAACCTTTTTCCCTTTTCTACCCCTCCCCAACACTTCTCAATCCAAATAACTGACTAACATATCCACAACTCAAATAAATTTCATGTTTCACCATACTAATTCAACAGTAATCCTTATGTGTTCCAGAGTAGCGTACTACTCGCCAGATAAGCACTTCAACACCAATCAGGCGTAACAGGTGTGCAAAACGTTCTTACCCTTCTATCCCTCCGCTATCCTTCCGAATCCAAATATCTCACTAATATCCACCACTCAAATTACTTTCATATTTCACCATACTAATTCACCACAAATCCTTTATGGGTTTCCCGAGTAGCGTGCTTCAACACCCCATCAGGGGGAACAAGCACTATATAAATACAAACCTTTTTTCCTCTTCTATCCTTCTGAATCCAAATAACTCACTAACCTATCCACCACTTAAAATGTACTTGCATGTTTCACTATACTAATTCAACAATAATCCTCTATGGGTCCCGGAGTAGCCTGCCATGTGACGAAAAAGCGCTTTGATGCCTCGTCAAGGGTAGTAAGCGCTATACAAATGCAATTACAATACAATTATCAAATCACAACATCATTATCAGAATAGGAGTTGTAGGAAGCTGGCTTCGTATATTTTGCACACATTCAAGTATAGCACCCTGCACCAATCCAGACAACCCTTATGGTGTTTTAGTGGTTTAGCCAACCTTAGAAAGCTCTCCAAGTGGTAGCTGTGGAGGGCAGCCTGAGGCTAGGAAGAGTGTAGAGCAGCTTGTTTAACCAGTATCTAATCTTATAGTGCAGCTTAATTGACAAAGGACCACACTGTGTGGTTATAAAAATTGTTATTTATTACAGACACTCACTAACCCAATGCAATATCTCCTACCCGGAGATATAATTACAATACACACAATACTTCGAGTATACGACAGGTAAGTAGCACGAAAATACAGTGGGCTCCAGGGGGAGACCAAACCATATATAAAAGTAGTGGACTGCGACTAACGACCAAAGTCGGGAGTGGACCCAGAAGACTTAGGAGTGCTGGGGACCAAGGAACCACCCGAGGTAAGGACCCAGGAACTTCATGGAGGCCATGTGCTAAGTGGATACACAACGTATTGCTCAAGGTAAGTCAATGGGGAAGTTGCAGTTGTAATTCTTATAAAAAGGACCCTTCCCAGAGGACTTGGAAGACACCCCATGGAAGATGGACAGTTAGACAACAAGATGTTCTTGGCAAATAAGCTGGAAGAGTCTGGAGGAATCCAGGGGTGGATTCTAGAAGAGTAGAACCTGCAATCCGAAGGGACAGTCTAGGTCACTATGGAGTGACCAGGGGGCACGGGCGTCGAGTGACCACCAGTGTCGGCTGTTGCAGGAGAGTTGACAGTGCCCTTGTCTCTGCAGCTATGTGGACCAGCTGAGGATGACCAGGAATGCTGTACGAGCAGTCTCACACCGGATTGTCGATATCCAGGGGGTCGGTGTCCAGCGGGAGCACCAATAGGACTTAGCAACAGCAAAACGTGGAAGAAGACGAAAAGGTACCGTGTCGGGACCAGCAAGGTCCAAGAGACTCACCACGTTCAAGTAAGTCAGGGTAGGCCCCGAGCAAGCAGGGGAACCTACTGGAATCAATGAAGACCCTCGACTGGCCTGAAGATCTCTTGAGAGCCTCAACAATGGCCAGCCGACACAGGGACTTCATTCCGGTGGTGTTGACGAGGGACCCTGGCCTCAGACTCAGTTTGAAGACAGTGCAGGCATCGATGAAGTTGTAGAACAATCATCTGTGTTACCGACCCGGTTGAAGACCAGGATCAGCAATCAGTCAGCTGTGTTGTGGTGCCTGTGGATGCATCGGAGTGACTCCTTCAGTCCAAGGGAGATTCCTTTGGGTGTTTTTGGGTGGCCACAGTACCTGGAAGGGACCTGTATGGGGTGCTGTTAGACAGGGACCTGGAGGGTCGGCCGAGGACAGGGGGAGAGGCCTCCGGTGAGGGCCATCTCCAGCGATCGTACAGACAAGTAACTTCCCCCCCACAGATGGACACCACACAAGGATAAGGTTGACGTTCTTTATATGCAGGTCTTAAAGTACGGTAGTACGGTACAGTGAGATCAGGACGCGAGGGTCCTCTCAATTCTAGTCTCTGGCAGGGAAAGGGGGTAGCGGGACAGTCTTGTTACCAATCTGGTATTCTGATGAGACGGTGGGTAGCTCACAATCCTCGAGCTCGGCGTTCGGGGAGGTCGGGCCGCTGCAGCGCCAGCAGGTCCCGAGGAGGTCGTAGGTAGCAACGGGCCGCGGCAGCGCTAGCAGGTCCCGACGACGAAGGTGGTAGCAAGAGGCCGCGGCAGCGCCAGCAGGTCCCCACGAGGATGAAGGTTACAACGGGCCGCGGCAGCGCCAGCAGGTCCCACGAGGATGAAGGTTGCCGAAGGCCGCGGCAGCGCCAGCAGGCAGGACGACAGTTCACAAGGCAGGGCTGCGGCAGCACCAGCAGTCCGTCAAGGATGAGTTCTTCATGGTGTCTCTCGACTCCAGGATACAACTGCCTTCCTGCTCTGGAGCTGCCTCAGTTATAGGTCTGGCGCCCTTTGATGTCCGGGCCCTCGCACTTGGAGGTCGGGAGGTCCGGGATGAGGGAGTCCAGACACCCAGCAGGGGGTGGAGCCAGCGCCCGGGGAGGCTGGGGGCGATCGGCACCTGGCGGGGGAGAGCCATCGACACTTCTTCCTCCCATTGACCTGCCAAGTGGTCCGTTCACCTCCTGGATGGAGGGTGGTGCCGGGATGTTGGGGCCTGGCCAGGCCCGGGATTGGGGTCGAGCTGAGGGCACGCAGCCTCGTGGTGCAGTGTCCAAGATGGCGGCTGGGCCGGGCAATGGCGCTGACGGTGGCCCGGGCCAGTGATACAGAGATATCCGGGAGCAGGCGTCCCGTAGGGGACGGGTTGCGGGTTGCTTCTGTGGGTAGCACCTGGAGGGCCGGTGTCTGGGCCCTGTCATGCGGGGAGGGAGCGAGCCCTTCATGGGGCCTGTCCAACATGCGTCCCCCCCAGCTGAAGGCGGGGAGAGTCACCCATCCTCTTGGGGACTCTCCTCGTCGAGGCGGAAAAAGCGGGACAGGCCATCCGCTTTGGCGTGGTCTTGACCAGGGCGATGCTCCACAGTGAAGTCCATCCCCTGCAGGGAGATGGACCATCGCAATAGTTTGGGATTCTCCCCCCGCATCTGCATTAACCATTGCAGGGGGTGATGATCTGTTTGCACCCGGAAGTGGGTACCGAAGAGGTAGGGCCGGAGCTTCTTAAGGGCCCATACCACTGCAAAGGCCTCCCGCTCGATGGTGCTCCAGCGCTGTTCTCGGGCCAGCAGGCGTCTGCTGATGAATCCACTGGTTGGTCGACTCCCTCGGGGTTCAGTTGGGAGAGGACGGCCCCAATGCCATGGTCTGAGGCATCAGTCTGGACTATGAACTCGCGGCTGTAGTCGGGGGCCTGGAGCACAGGGGCGGTGCACATGGCGGCCTTAAGCTTCTCGAAGGCCGCTTGACAGTCGGGAGTCCAGTTGACTGTTTTTGGGTGGTTCTTGGATGTGAGTTCCGTGAGGGGCCCCAAAATGCTGCCATAGTCCTTCACAAACCGCCGTTAGTATCCGGTGAGCCCCAAGAAGGCTCGGACCTCGGTCTGGGTGACGGGGGGCTGCCAGGACTGGATAGCAGCGATCTTGAGCTGGAGGGGGGCCACCAGACCGCTTCCCACTTGGCCAATTTGGCACTTGCCGGCCTTGATTGTGAGGCCGGCCTGTTGGAGGGCCTGCAGGACCTCTCGGAGGTGGCGGAGGTGGTCTGACCAGTGGCGGCTGTACACCGCGATATCGTCCAGGTAGGCGGCGCTGAACTCTTCGAGGCCCGCCAATACCTGGTTCACAAGGCGTTGAAAAGTGGCTGGAGCGTTTTTCATGCCGAATGGCATCACTTTGAAATGGTAGTGTCCATCCGGGGTGGAGAAAGCGGATCGTTCTTGGGCCCGGGGGGTGAGGCCGATCTGCCAGTAGCCCGCTGTCAGGTCGAAGATGCTTAGATAGCGGGCAGCCCCCATGCGGTCGACCAGTTCATCTGCTCGGGGGATGGGGTGAGCGTCCGTTCGGGTGACAGCGTTCAGACCCCGATAGTCGACGCAGAATCGGAGCTCGGGTGTGGGCCTGGGACAGCAGCTTTGGGGACCAGTACGACTGGGCTGGCCCAGGGGCTGTCCGAGGGTTCAATGACACCGAGGGCGAGAATCTTGGAGACTTCTTCCTGGATGCAGGTGCGCACCCGATCTGGTACTCGGTACGCCCGGTGTTGGATAGGGGGACTGTCCCCAGTGTCCACGTCATGCAGGCACCAGGGGGTGACCCCGGGGGTGAGGTAAAATAGATTTGCAAATTGCAGCAGGAGGGCCCGACAGTCTTGGCGCTGCTCCGGGGTCAGGGCATTGGAGAGTCGGACCCCGTCCACTGAACCATCTTTTTCACGGGTCCTCAGTAAGTCAGGGAGGGGCTCGGAGTCCTCTTCCGCTCCACTGTCTTGAGCCATCAGCAGGCTGAGCTCCGAGCGCACGAAGTGTGGTTTGAGTCTGTTGGCGTGGAGGACCCGGAGGGGGTTCCGGGGGGGATTCCATGTCGATGAGATAGGTGACGGGGCTCTTGCGCTCGACCACCTTGAAGGGCCCCGTCCATTTGTCCTGCAAGGCACACGGTTCGATGGGGGACATCACCCATACCTGCTGACCGGGCTCGAATTCAATGGAGGAGGCATGTTGATCGTACCATTTCTTCATGTCCTCCTGACTGGCCTCAAGATTGGCTTTGGCGATCTCTCTGAATCGCCTGGTCTGATTGCGGAGGGTCAGGAGGTACTTGTAGACGTCTGGAGGGGTCTTCAGGGGGGCCATTTCCCATTCTTCTTTAACTAGGCTGAGGGGCCCTCGAACGGGGTGTCCGTACAGGAGTTCGAAGGGGCTGAAGCCGAGTGACTTCTGGGGGACTTCTCGGTAGGCGAAGAGGAGGCACGGGAGTAGCACGTCCCACTGGCGGCATAGGGGTTCTTCCAGCCCCATGATCATCCCCTTGAGAGTGTGGTTGAACCGCTCGACCTGTCCGTTTCCTTGTGGATGATAGGGGGTTGTGAATCGGTAGGTGACTTCGCACTGCTGCCAGAGGGATTTCATATATTTTGAAATAAAGTTTGTGCCCCTGTCGCTGACGACCTCCCGGGGGAAGCCCACTCGAGAGAAGATCCCCATCAAGGCTCGGCCTACCACTGGGGCGGTTACTGTTCAAAGGGGAACGGCCTCGGGATAGCGGGTGGCGTGGTCTACCAGGACCAGGATGAATCGATGCCCTTGTGCTGTTCGGGGGTCCAGGGGCCCCACAATGTCTATCCCCACCCTTTCGAACGGGGTGGTAACAACGGGGAATGGTTGCAGGGGGGCCTTGAGTTTGCGGCCGCTCTTCCCGCTGGCCTGGCAGGTGGGGCAGGACCGGCAGTGGTTGGAGACGTCATTTCTCATTTTTGGCCAGTAAAAGTGGGTTACCAGGCGGTGGTATGTTTTGTCTTGCCCCAAGTGTCCAGCCAGGGGGACATCATGTGCCAAGTTCAAAAGGAAGTCTCTGAAGCGGAGGGGCACCACCAGCACTCGACTGGCCCCCAACTCCGCGATTCTTTGTTCACTGTACAGTAGGCCATTGTCCCAATAGATCCAGTGGGCCCCTGCGGTGTCTCCCGCGCTCTGGGCGAGCGCTTGCTGTCGCAGTCCCTCGAGGGAGGGACAGGTCTTTTGCTCTTGCCGGAATTGCTCCTGGGTGGGTCCCCCTTCTTGACGCCACTGAGCCAGGTCTGGGAGGTCTCGGGGCTGAGCGGGCCCTTCTTGGTTTTGTTCCGGGGGGTCGGTATGGATGGTGTCTTCTTCTGGAGCGATCGGGGGAGGAGGTGCTGGCCATTCGGGTTCTTCAGGTCTGGGGATGGTGCGGGCTGCCATGGACCGGGTTGTTACGCACGCCCAGTCCGGGAGGCCCAACATCCCCAGGTGCTCTCTTCTTTCAACGGCTGCCCACGGGGAACTCTCGAGATCGTTTCCCAGGAGGCAGTCCACGGGGGCATCATCGCGGACAGTCACTTTTAACATACCGGACACTCCTCCCCATTCGAAGGGGACGCAGGCCATCCGACACAGGCTCTCAGAATTGTCGGCCGATCGGACGGGGCAAAGAACGTTTGGCAGGATCTGTTCTGGGGTCACCAGGTGACAGCGGACTGCCGTCACACTGGCCCCCGTGTCACGTAGGGCTTCGGCCTTACGCCCATTTATGTTCACCCACTGGCTGTACTTTCTGGTGTTGGCGGGTAGGGGAGCCCGCGGGATCATGTCTCTTCCCCCTAGGCAAGCCAGGACCATGGCGGCAGGTTCCCACTCAGGCTGCTCCTGCTCGTACTCTTCATGCTCTTCGGAGATTTGCTCTTCTCCTAGGGCGGCAGCAGCTACCTGGCGGGGCCCGGGAGTCTGGTTCTTTGGGCAGTTCGGGTCACTGGCATAGTGGCCGATTCGCTGGCATCGGTGACAAGTAACATTGGCTCGGAACCCCGGGCGCATCGGGGGGTTGCCCCGGCCGGCCGGGGGCGGGGTGGTGTTAGCGGGAGCGGCCGGGACGGCGTCTCTGCCCTGGCCCTGGCCTCCTCCTCCTCCTCGGGGGCGATGAGGACCTTGGTTGGTTCTGTTCGGCTCGTTTGGCCCACTCCGGGCCACTCGGGTGCTTTCCCATCGGTCAGCCTCAGCGGCGAGCTGCCGTGGTTCAGTCAGTTTACTGTCTAGGAGGTGCTGCCTGAGCTCGACGAAGCAGTTGTTGGAGAGATGCTCCCACACAATGAGGTTGAAGAGCTGCTCGTAGGTTATTACGTGGCTACCCTTGATCCATCCCTCGAAGGCTCGGCTAAAATAGTTCACATATTCTACCCAAGTTGTACCCGGGATCCGGGTGCAGTCACGGAACCTCTGGCGGTACATCTCGGGCGTCAGCCCATATCGAGTGAGGAGGGAGGCCTTCATGTGGTCATAGGACGTCATTTGATGGTCCGGGAGCTGCAGCAGGGCATCGCGGCCTTCATTGACGAACCTCCCCCATAGACCGGCTCCCCAGTCACTTCGATCGATCCGGTGGGAGGTCATGGCGATCTCGTAGGCCTTGAACCACTGCTGTATATCGTCGTTCCGATAATATTCACGGACCACATCTTTGGGGATGTGGACCTTTGGTTCGGTAGCGCCTGGGGTGCGTGGTTGCTCGGGCACCCCTAGTTCTTTGTTCTGTTTCCGCATTTCGATCTCTGCTAGCTTGCACCCGTGTTCGTACGCCAGTCTTTTTTCTTCGAGTTCTCTCTGTCTTTGCTTTTCTTCCCATTCTTCTCGGAGCCGTAAGTGTTCCAAGTTTATCTTTTGTTCTGCCAGTTTCAGCTCTCCGTCCAACTTGAGCCGTGCCAACTCTAATTCGTGTAGTCTGCTTTTTTCTCGTTCTTGGATCTCTTCCCAGGAGAGACCCGTTCTCCTTTCTTCCGTCAGAGTGGTGTTTGTCTCTGGTGCTTCGATGTTTTGGTCCCTGGGTCCGGCGGCATTTGTGTCTGCCCAGGATTCTAGGGCGTGTTTGAAGTCGTCTTTCGTGCTCAGACCGGTGGTAGCAATGCCTAGTTCTATACAAAATTGTTTTAGCTCTCGGTGGCTGTACTCTTCTATCTTTTCCATCTGGAATTTCTCTGTAGATCCGCTCTCTTTGGTCGTCATTGTGGTTTAGTCGTAGGGTGAGTTACTCTCTGTACGATTACGCGTTGGTTCGGATCGCGCCGCTGGCCACCAATGTTAGACAGGGACCGGGAGGGTCGGCCGAGGACAGGGGGAGAGGCCTCCGGTGAGGGCCGTCTCCAGCGATCGTACAGACAAGTAACTTCCCCCCCACAGATGGACACCACACAAGGATAAGGTTGACATTCTTTATATGCAGGTCTTAAACTACGGTAGTACGGTACAGTGAGATCAGGACGCGAGGGTCCTCTCAATTCTAGTCTCTGGCAGGGAAAGGGGGTAGCGGGACAGTCTTGTAACCAATCTGGTATTCAGATGAGACGGTGGGTAGCTCACAATCCTCGAGCTCGGCGTTCGGGGAGGTCGGGCCGCGGCAGCGCCAGCAGGTCCCGAGGAGGTCGTAGGTAGCAACGGGCCGCGGCAGCGCCAGCAGGTCCCGACGACGAAGGTGGTAGCAAGAGGCCGCGGCAGCGCCAGCAGGTCCCCACGAGGATGAAGGTTACAACGGGCCGCGGCAGCGCCAGCAGGTCCCACGAGAATGAAGGTTGCCGAAGGCCGCGGCAGCGCCAGCAGGCAGGAGGACAGTTCACAAGGCAGGGCTGCGGCAGCGCCAGCAGTCCGTCAAGGATGAGTTCTTCACGGTGTCTCTCGACTCCAGGATACAACTGCCTTCCTGCTCTGGAGCTGCCTCAGTTATAGGTCTGGCGCCCTTTGATGTCCGGGCCCTCGCACTTGGAGGACGGGAGGTCTGGGATGAGGGAGTCCAGACACCCAGCAGGGGGGTGGAGCCAGCGCCCGGGGAGGCTGGGAGCGATCGGCACCTGGCGGGGGAGAGCCATCGACACTTCTTCCTCCCATTGACCTGCCAAGTGGTCCGTTCACCTCCTGGATGGAGGGTGGTGCCGGGATGTCGGGGCCTGGCCAGGCCCGGGGTTAGGGTCGAGCTGAGTCCACGCGGCCTCGTGGTGCAGTGTCCAAGATGGCGGCTGGGCCGGGCAATGGCGCTGACGGTGGCCCGGGCCAGTGATACAGAGATATCCGGGAGCAGGCGTCCCGTAGGGGACGGGTTGCGGGTTGCTTCTGTGCGTAGCACCTGGAGGGCCGGTGTCTGGGCCCTGTCATGCGGGGAGGGAGCGAGCCCTTCATGGGGCCTGTCCAACAGGTGCGGACACTGGCAGTGCAGCGGACTTGCAGAACGAACCGATCAGGAGCTGATGGAATCTTCCCGGTTGCAGTCTCCATTCCTAAAGCAAATTTCAATGTGGTCGGTCCGACGCGGTCAGAATGTTCAGACGGTTGAAGAGGATGCGGAGTTTGATCTGAATCGAATCCCACAACGAATCTAGGGACCCACCCTCATGTAAACCCTTAAGTACCCTAAGGAATGGGTTGGGATGATTCAGGGGTCCTTCCCAGAGGAGGGGCTGGACAGTGGGAAGGATACTCCCATGTCCTTTGTCCAGTTTTGCGCCAAACTAGTTTGAGCTGTAGTGCTTTGGTGCTACAGCAAGCCGCAGGGATTCTCATGGGTGCAGTGAGTCAGGAGGGCAGGCCTCAGGCAGTCTCAAGGGTGCAGGGACTTTGGACGGCAGGCCGCTGGGCGTCTCATGTCTGTAGGGAGTCTCATGGTGCAGGGAGTCAGGAGGCGAGGCTGCAGCAGTGAGGAGGGCAGGCAGCAAGGAGTCTCATAAGTGACTCCCTGCACCCATGGGAGTCCCTGCGGCCTGCCCTCTTGAATCCCTGCACTTGAGACCCTCTGCACCTATGGACTCCTTGCAGCCTGCCTTAGGGAGTCTCATGTCTGTAGGGAGTCTTGTGGGTGCAGGAAGTCAGGAGGCGAGGCCGCAGCAGTGAGGAGGGCAGGCTGTGGGGAGTCTCATGGGTGCAGTGAGGAGGGCAGGCCTCAGGCAGTCTCAAGGGCGCAGGGACTTTGGAGGGCAGGTCGTACAGCGTCTCATGTCTGTAGGTAGTCTCATGGGTGCAGGGAGTCAGGAGGTGAAGCCGCAGCAGTGAGGAGGGCAGGCCGTAGGTTGTCTCATGTCTGCAGGGAGTCTCATGAGTGCAGGGAGTCAGTGGCGAGGCCGCAGCAGTGAGGAGGGCAGGCTGTGGGGAGTCTTGTGGTTGCAGGGAGTTAGGAGGGCAGGCAGCAAGGAGTCTCATGGGTGCAGGGAGTCAGGCGGCGAGGCCGCAGCAGTCAGGAGGGCAGGCTGTGGGGAGTCTTGTGGTTGCAGGGAGTTAGGAGGGCAGGCCGCAGGAAGTCTCATGAGTGCAGTGAGGAGGGCAGGCCTCAGGCAGTCTCAAGGGTGCAGGGACTTTGGAGGGAAGGCCTCAGGCAGTCTCAAGGGTGCAGGGACTTTGGAGGGGAGGCCTCAGGCAGTCTCAAGGGTGCAGGGACTTTGGAGGGCAGGCCTCAGACAGTCTCATGGGTGCAGGGACTTTGGAGGGCAGGCCTCAGACAGTCTCATGGGTGCAGGGACTTTGGAGGGCAGGCCGTAGGGAGTCTCATGTCTGTAGGGAGTCTCATGGGTGCAGGGAGTGAGTCAGTGGCGAGGCTGCAGCAGTGAGGAGGGCAGGGAGTCTCTTGGGTCCAGGGTCTAGATCAGGGCATGAGTCAGGGGTGGACGCTGTCCACCCACTTTTTTCACAGGATGGCTGCCAAGAAGTTGGGCCCCACTGAAAAAGATGCTGACTTTGTCCCGGTGTAATTTGCAAACACCTGGACAATTACAGCAGCGCCTGCTCGTTATCTGCTTTCGATCCGCAACAACCTGCAGGGGATCGGTGGAGCTCTCTTATTTGTGCCTCCTGCTCGGCCCATAACAAAGGCCGAGTCTGAGGGGGTATCAGGCCTCCTTTTGTTTGAGTCTCCTGGCTGGCAGCAATCAGGACCATCACACCTTGAAGGAAATGCAGCAGAGGGGAAACAAAGGCTCGCACCTTAGTAGCATTTCACACATACTTAAGAGGCAGCTTTTCAGTTTGCTCAGGCTCTGTTCAGGAGACATGCATGCACAGTAAGAACCTCAGATGTGTTGGTTTTTCCCAGTATTTGCACAAAATAAATAGCATTTATATAGCGCTTAGTAACTCTGAGGAGGTGTTGTAATAATTTAAATTTCACTATTTTTTCTTTTAAAGCACTATGGCTAGAGGAAGCTTTACGCTGACAAAAGGCACTATTGTTTTTTTGTGTAGCGTACAAATGTGCGACTCTTCTGCCTAAATCAGGAGGGTTACCAAGTATACTTGAAATGTGTTCCAATGTACTCATGATACGCCTGCTAAACATGTATGTGAGGGCTTCAGATCTGATGTCACTTCCTTAAGATCTGATGTCACTTCATGTGATGCCACGCGCTGTGATGCTACGCGCTGTGATGCCACCTCCTTTGATGCTACTTCCTGTGATGCCATTTGCTGTGATGCCACATGCTGTGATGCCACTTCCTGTGATGCCACGTGCTGTGATGCCACTTTCTGTGATGCCACTTCCTGTAATGCCACGCACTGTGATGCCACTTCCTGTAATGCCACGTGCTGTTGTGTCACGCGCTGTGATGCCACTTCCTGTGATGCCATGTGCTGTGATGCTACGTGCTGTGATGCCACTTCCTGTAATGCCACATGCTGTGATGCCACGTGCTGTGATGCCACTTCCTGTGATGCCACGTGCTGTGATGCCACTTCCTGTAATGCCACGCGCTGTGATGCCACTTCCTGTAATGCCACGCGCTGTTGTGTCACGTGCTGTGATGCCCCCTTGCATACTGGTTAACTAGGTTAGTCCCCCCACTTCTTTTTTAGGTCTTGTGCCCTGGACTGGATGTTGCATAAAAGCAGCAGTGGTGAATGACCGCTGAGCCTTCAATGCCCGTCTCTGCGGCGAGGCCCAGGGGCGCGGGCAGGGATCTGAGCGCCTGAATGCCAGCGTGGACTCTGGAGCTCCTGGCCCTCGTCTGCAGCAGCGCTCTGCTGGGACATCACAACACACAATTATGCAGGTTTTTTTTAATACACTGTAAACTCCAAGCTGCTCTCAGTGCTTCGCCCCTCAGGCCTCATCCCTCACAAATCACATTTTTCTCTTTTTTTATTTTATTGTAGTTACAATCAAATAGAGAAAACTATTTTTGGTTACTGAAGACGGTTGTTTTTGGATGTTGAATCCATGCAGCGGTCATCCCTGTGATTCTATTACAGGACCGGAGGCTTCAGATTATGCTTCTCTTCTCTTTACTGCAAAACACAGCAGCCAATGAAAATGCATATTTTCTTTACAAACAGTATAAACAACTACATTGCCCATGATGCCCACACATTAGCCACGCCTCCATAGTCCATAAGAACCCTCTGCGTGGTCCCATCATCCTCTTTCTTTGCTGCTCACAGCAAGAGATAAGTGCACTTTTGTTCCCTCCCTCTGCTTTATGGCATGTTGTTTGGCATATTTACTGATTGTTTGGTATTTCTACTGACTGATTGATCTCTGTTCCACTTACTATTATAATCTTGAATCTATTGTGAGGGAATGGTGCATTAGCGCGCGAGCGCTTCGTGGTGAGCGCGTCTCTCAGCCCGCTTCATCCTGCATTCCTTGATTTACTTCCTTGGGTACATTTCTGACCCGCGCCGATACAAGGCGCGCTTGATTTGCGGTCGTTGGCCGAGGCAGACCGATACCTTTTCTCTTCACGGAGCCTTTGTTCCCGGTTATCTTCGCCCCATTAGGCGCGCGCTCCTCGCGCAGGCGCAAGGGCTTCCCTTGTTGCCCTGTGATGCCACAAGCACCGGGTGGCTCTCGGCGGCAACGCGCTCCCCAATCGCGCTGATTTGGACTGCTTTTGGGCTACTTTTAAGTCGCATCTTGGGTGGCGCATTTGCAGCGCGCATTTCCCCTTATTTTAAACGCAAATCGTGACGTTATCGCTCTGCCTGCATATCGCCTGCCTCAGGTTGTAAAATTCTGGCCAGAAGAGAGTGAGCACACGCTCTTGATACATTTTGGTTGGCCTGGGTCACTGACCTTCTAGACTACAGCTTTGCTGAGGGGGCTTATAGGTGCAGTGTGTTGTGTGCTAGTGGGCTGCCCCCCCCATTACCCCTCCTGGTGGCTGTGAAATAGACTGTCAGCAATTCAATTGAACTTTATTCATACTTCTAATTGCTTCACTCCACCCTTTGATTATGGATGAGTGGGTAAAGTACCCAGATGAATATAATGATGAGGAGGAGCCGTGTGACGGACAGCAGGAGGCTGTTTTAGAGGACAATCTTGTGGAGGCATTGGACGCCTCAGTCCAGTCCTCTGTTAACAGGGCGATAGAGACCACGGTCCCGCAAACTGTTCAGCAAGCCTTAGCGGCAGCCCTGCGCCCTATCAGGAAGCAGCTAGAAGGCTTCGCCAGGAGACACGGCTACGATAAAAAGCCTCAGAAGAGAAAATCAGAGGCTTCTACTTCCGGTCAGGGCACATCCAACCCCCAGCAATGGCCTCATGCACAGGCTCTTTCCGCGTTGCCCGCCAGTGGGGCGGATGATCATTCCTATGAAGGGACCAAGGCCAAAGCTAAGCTTAAGGCCCACACCGACACAGATACCACCACAACCAACACCGACACCTCAGAGGAGCCTCCCCCACCAAAGAAGGCGAGGACTACTCTTCCGTCACTGGCGGAACCTCTGAACACACCGTTCACCTTCGACCCTTCCGAGATTATGCACCCACGGTCATCGGACTAGATACCTCCCCCCGCGGTTTCTGCCTACCTCCATGAGAACCTGAGGAAAGGTTTTCCAAGGGAAGTGCGGAATCGCCTAAAGTCCGAATGTCCGCGCCCTGAGCTGCCGGACAAAGTGGCGGAGATGCCCGAAATTGATGCAAGCCTTCTGACGTTCCTAAAGAAATTCTCAAAGGATCCCAAACGTGGCATCGACCGCGCCTGGCGTGGGTGCCAGGATAAAATGCTGGACGTTGTGGGCCTTTGGCCAAGATACTAGAGATGGCCTGGGCGGCCAAAGAGAGCTCTACCCCAATAGACCCGGACATCCTGGCTGGTTGGACTCAACGGGCCATCTGCCTTATTGGCAACGCCAATTGTGCAATATCGTCGGAGAGACACAAGTCACACCTGATCAGGATGGACAGCAATCTTACGGAGCTGGCGGACGCTGAACCCAGACCCCTAGCGGCGGGACAGCTCTTCGGGGAGTGCTTAGTCAAAGACGCTTCAAAGTACGTCGGTACATTTACTAGCCTGGATAAAGCGCAAACTTGGATAAAACGAGTCTTCAACAGAGGTGTTTTTAATCGGGCTGGGCGAGGCGGGGGCCGCTCATCAGGCCGTGGATTCCAACAAGGTTCCCAGAGAGGCGACTTTGGTCGCGGGAGAAACGACTGCGACTCCACACGCGGAGGTACTTTCTATCCATCCCGCAGGGGATTTAACAGAGGGTGTTTCCAGTCCGGCAACAACAGGGCGAACTTCAAGGCCCATCAATCCACAGGTGAGTGTTGTAGACCTTTCTCTTCATCCTTTGGGGGTCATACTCAACACTGTCTGCGACAGTGGCAGGACCTAACTCAGGACGCCTGGGTGTTGCAAACTGTGCAGGGTTTTCGGTTAGAGTTTTACTCACGTCCTTTTCAGTCAAATCTCCCAGCAGATCTCCATTTTTCCCTACAAGATCACAGTTTTATAGACGAGGAGATTGCAGGATTGCTGCAGAAGCACGCGATAGCACCGTGCAACGAGGGGCCTCACGGCTTCTGCAGGAACATCTTCATTGTGCAGAAGAAAGGGGTGGGAACAGGCTTGTTCTGAACCTCAAAGATTTCAATCAATTTCTAACGTACAATCATTTCAAGATGGAAGGAATCCATCTCTTGGCGGATTTATTGCAGGAAGGAGATTGGTTGGTCAGGCTGGACCTCAAGGACGCATACCTCTCCATCCCAATCTTCCTGCCACATCGCAGGTTCCTACAGTTCAGGTGGAACGGCCAATGGTACGAGTATTTGGCTCTTCCTTTCGGGCTTTCCTCAGCTCCTTGGTGCTTCACCAAGGTGATGAAACCAGTGGCCGCTCATCTACGGGAGCGAGGGATACGTCTCATAATTTATTTAGACGACGTCCTGATTATGGCACAGAGTCAGACCTCTCTCCTGCAGCATCTCAGTCTCGCGACAACGCTGCTTCAGAGCTTAGGGTTTGTAATCAACCTGAAGAAGTCAGTGGTCATCCCGACACAGTTGATAGATTTCCTCGGGTTCACGATCGATTCGCGGTCGGCTCAGTTATGTCTTCCCAAAGCGAAATTGAGGGACCTCAAGAAGGAGATCCTGGCGCTGTTGAGCAGACAGACGGTCACTCTCCGGGCCATCGCCAGAGTGGTAGGGATTTTGGCCTCATCGATTCATGCAATATTTGCGGGCCCTCTTCACTACAGGGCCCTTCAGCACCTAAAGATCAGACACCTTCAGAAGGGACTGTCCTATTCGGACGCCATCCCATTGTCTCAAGAAGTCAGGACCGAACTACAGTGGTGGCTAGGTCATGTCGACGCCTGGAACGGCAGGACAATCTTCGGCTCTCAACCCGATGTGGTTATCGAGTCAGACGCCAGCCGTTGGGGCTGGGGCTCACGCTGCGGCGACGTCTCCACGGGCGGCAGATGGTCTCAGGAAGAGCTATCCTTGCATATAAATTGCTTAGAACTTCTCGCCGGGTCTTTCGCGATTTGGACACTGTCCCCGAGGCAGACCTCTTGTTGCATCCTCCTCCTCTTAGACAATGTGTCCGCGGTGAGGTATATCAACAAGTTGGGCGGCACGAGGTCGTCTCTTCTGGTAGAAATAGCCAAGGACTTTTGGCATTACTGCCTCACTCATCAGATTTGGGTGATGGCGGAGTACATCCCGGGTCAGTCCAATCAGGTAGCGGATTGGAACTCGAGACACCTCAGAGACTACAGCGACTGAAAGTTGCTTCCCAAAGTCTATCAGTGGCTAAAGGCAGTTTGGGGCCCCTTCCAGACGAATCTCTTCGCCTCCAGACTCACGTGCCAGATTCCCCAGTTCTTCAGCTGGAGGCCGTACCCAATGGCACAGGCGACCGATGCTTTTCTCCAGAATTGGTCGGGCGCGATCCAATATGCGTTTCCTCCATTCTTACTGATCCCCAGAGTGATGACACAGGTGATCAGACAACAGGCAGAGATTGTCCTGGTGACACCGTGGTGGACGTCTCAGCCATGGTTTCCGAAGTTGCTGCAGTGGAGCTACGATCTCCCCATGTTGCTCCCATAATCGAACTCGTTGTTGCTGGGCCCTCTTCAGGAGTGGCACTCTATGGTGATGGACGGGCGCCTCTCGCTGATGGCATGGAGGCTTTTAGGGAACAGTGGCACCTGCCAGGAGTTTCGGACAAGGCTTCTGAATTTATCAGACAAGCCTGGGCACCCTCCACCAGGAAACGTTATTCCTCGGCCTGGAAGAGCTGGGTGGATTGGTGCGTGGAACGGCATCTGGATCCCGTGGGGGCAGAATTACCCCACGTGTTGAATTTCCTGTCAGACAAAGCGGCGAATGGTCTGGCATACAGATCGGTCAATAACTTTCGGTCTGCCATTTCGGCAGGGCATGCCCTAGTGGATGGCAAACCGGTGGGCATGCACCCGGTCGTTTGCAAACTCCTTAAGGGTATCAGGGTTGCTAACCCACCCAGACCCAAGTATACAGGTCTGTGGGAAGTTTCTTTAGTTATTTCCCTGTTCAACCGTTGGCCGGTTAATACTCTCCTATACAGGAAGCAGCTTTCAGCAAAGTTGGCTATGTAGCTGTGCCTGTCGTCGTGCAGACGGTCTTCGGATGTGAGAGCACTCAACGTTACAGGTAGAGTATTTACCCCTGAGGGGGTTTCTTTCAATATTACTGGATGTACCAAAACATTGTCTCTTCATATTGATTATAATGCATTCCCAGAAAATAAAAAATTATGTGTGGTAAAATGTTTAAAGACGTATGAGGAATGTACAAAGGTCTTACGACCGCAAGGTTGTTCTCAATTGGTTATTGCTCTGCAGAAACCTTTTAAACCAGTAACAGCTGCCACTATTGCCAGGTGGCTTCGCTTTGTAATGCAAGAAGCCGGTATTGACATCCAAATGTTTGGTGCTCATTCTATAAGAGGCGCTATGGCGTCAAAATCTTACATGTTGGGTTCTAACATTCAGGACATTATGCGTTGTGCAGACTGGTCCTCTGAGTCAACATTTCAAACATTTTATTATAAGCCGGTGGGTGATATTACTACTGTGGTTTTTAATGAGCGTTAAACTAGCATAATCTGAAGCCTCCGGTCCTGTAATAGAATAAAAAATTTGCTAGCATTCGCGCCAAGAATTTTCAATTCTATTAAGGACAAGGAGGCGAGGATTATCCCACCCGGCTTTTGTTTGCAGTAAAAAGCTTGCCCGCCCATGTTCACTGTTATGACGCTTGGCTATACAGTGGTTACGGTTGTCTTATTTCCTTTATTTCAGGATCAGACAAGAAGTCTGAATAAGAGACGTGGATGGTTCGCACTTCTGCTTGAAGACTGGTTATTCTTCCACGTTGGAGGAGATGTTGGATTTGTTCTTGTCTAAGTTTGACTTGCGTTCTCTGCAAAGAAAGAGGATGATGGGACCACGCAGAGGGTTCTTATGGACTATGGAGGCGTGGCTAATGTGTGGGCATAATGGGCAATGTAGTTGTTTATACTGTTTGTAAAGAATATGCCTTTTCATTGGCTGCTGTGTTTTGCAGTAAAGATAAGAGAAGCATAACCCTCGCCTCCGTGTCCTTTATAGAATTGAAAATTATTGGTGCGATTGCTAGCAAATTTTTGACTCTGGAGCCTCATCTGAGCTTTAGTCATTCACCTCATGTTCATTTATGTGCTTGTTGGTTCTATTTGTCACGCGCACAGTGTCGCGCGCCGATCTCGCTGTGCGCGTGACCGCGGCGCCGGCCTCGAGTACTCAAAATGATTGGTGCACAGGCGAGCGCACAGCAGCTGTTGTGCGGAGGGGGCGCGGCCAACACGCATGTGTGGGTGAGTGGACGCCTACTAAAGGCGAGTCCCTCGGCGTTCCCAGCTGACAAGGTAGCGAGCGCTGTGCTGCAGAGGCGCGCTGCGTGTTTTTACTGCATTTTTAAATCATTCGTTTAGCTGTGAACTGGTTGGTGTGCGCGCAGTCTGTGGGGTAGCTTAAAAACTTGCCCTCTTACACGCACCGTAAATTGTGCCCCCCACCGCCGCTTGGCGGGCTTGGTTCCCGGGGTGGGCGCCATATTTGTGTGGGGCTGAGTAGCTTCATTTTGCCAGCGCTTACTGCGCATGTGTGGGTGAGTGGACGCCTACTAAATGCTCCTCCCTTCCGTAGCGGGATCGCGGAGCGGGCGCGTCCTCGCGTGGCCGGAGTCGTGCCAGAGTCCTGCCCGTCTGCGCCCGTCCGCGACAGGACGCGCAGGACGTGGCTGGACTCTGGCCCCCCTCCTGGTCGTACTATTATTCATCATGCGGTGCTACACCAGAGATAGTTTGGTTGCCATTGAGAGGTCTCGGACGACCTGCACAACACCTAGGGTGGACCCCCTATGCGGCCCGTTTTCGTGTGGATGCGGATGCTTTTCATTGTCCGCCCCCGTAAGCAGGAGCTGCAGGGACGCCCCGTGTGCGCCCCTAAGCCCGCCGCCTAGTATTTGTATATGGAATCTTAATGCTAGGTCGCTTGTCAAGCATCACCTCGACATTAACCATCTGCTAGGCGGGGAGTTGCCTGACCTATTCTGTGTAACAGAGACCTGGCTGCAGGATGCTGACACGGCCATTGTCAATCTGGCCTTCCCGCCGGAATACTCGGTATTCACCTTGAATCGGACCTCAAGAGGCGGTGGAATAGCTCTTGCTGTCAAATCCTGTTATTCCTGTACATGGCATGGGCAAAAAATCCCGGGGTGCGAAAGCGCCCTGTTTAAGGTCGCCATTACATCTAACTTCACCCTGTCGGGACTAGTGATCTATCGGCCCCCGGGGAGTGAAGTGGCCTTTAGAGCAGCGTTACCTGACGCTATTAGCAATCTGGCTACGGGGTGCTCCAATTTTACCATCATCGGAGACTTAAATCTGCACTTCGACAACTCCAGCAGTCCCTCAGTATCCAGTTTCCTGGCAGACCTTGAGGCGCTACAGCTGAATCAGTTGGTGACGCAGCCTACACACTCAGGGGGTCACACCCTTGATCCGTTTTTCACCAATCTTACGGAAACCTGCGTCACCAGCTACACACCCCTGGCATGGACTGATCATTATTTGATACAGATCCACTGCCCTATTGGGGCCAGTCTACCTAAGCCAGTGGTGTGTTCTGTTCCAAGACGACGCTGGAACAAACTCAAGCTGGATGAGTTCTTCCACCTCTTATCGGCTGACCCGTTTGATGTCTCGGGCCCGCCTGATCAGGTATATGACAGGTTTAGCGACTGGGTCTCTAGGGCCCTGGACACCCTTATTCCCTTGGTAACCTGCAAAACTAGAACTGGCAAGGTCAGCCCCTGGTACGACGACTCGCTGCGGGCTCTAAAGGTCTCTTGTAAGCGCGCGGAGCGGGCGTGGCGTAAAGCCTACTCCAGCTCAAAGAAAGCTCTATATCTGTCAACGGTGAAGGTGTACCATCGGGCGGTATGTAGAACTCGTGCCGCTTTTTACGCGACACAATTCAGGAATAGCTCGAACCCGGCAAAGGCTATCTTCAAGGTACTGAAAGACCTCACTGCCAAAAAAGTCACAACATCACACCAGAGCTCTGTGGAGCATTGTGAAAAGTTGGCAGAGTTTTTCTTGGAAAAGGTGAATGCCATCTATCGAGCCTTTCCGTCGGTCGTTCCCTCGGCGAATCCACCTTTTAAGCCACCACCATCTGAGGGATTACATTCTCTACCTTTGCTAACTTCCGATAGCCTAGGCACTTTGGCCCGCAGAGTGAAGTCTGGGTCCCCAGAGGATCCACTTTGCCCTGAAGTGTTCAAGGACCTAGCGGTACATGACATCTCACCGCTTTGTTCCTTGGTCAATTTGTCACTAACATCTGGCGAAGTTCCATTGAAGTGGAAGCGAGCCATGGTTCGTCCTATTCTTAAGAAGCCTAGCCTGGACGGGAGCAAGCCGGAGAGCTATCGGCCTATTTCACTCTTGCCATGGCCGGCTAAGGTGATGGAGGCACACGTAAATGCTGTTCTCTCGGAACATCTCTGTCGAGCAGATATTCTCGACGCCATGCAGAATGGGTTTAGGGCAGGTCATAGCACGGAGACGGCTCTGCTTTATATGGTGGAGCACCTTCGCTCCGTGCTTGACGCGGGACAAACGGCAGCGCTTGTGCTATTAGATCTAAGCGCTGCCTTTGACACCGACTCGCACCCTATCCTTCTGCTGCGTCTTGAGGAGGCTGGTGTTACCGGCACAGCTCTCGAGTGGTTCCGGTCGTTCTTAACCAACCGGGCCTTTAGCGTGACCGTCCCGCCTTACCAGTCCAAATTCCATCCGTTGAACCTGGGCGTCCCCCAAGGCTCCTCGCTGAGCCCTACGCTGTTTAATCTTTACGTAAGGCCGCTAGCTGAGGTTGTCAAACAATGGGGTATGACCATGGTGTCATATGCCGATGACACCCAGCTAGCGGTCACGATCAGCGGGGATGCCGAAGTCGACGCTCCCAGGTTTCAACAAGGACTGAGGGCGGTCGCCAGCTGGATGACGTCCAATTGTCTTCAGCTAAACGCTAGTAAGACCGAGGTCATGGTATTTGGAAGACAGCCGGAACTGTGGGGAGAGAGATGGTGGCCGGGGGAGCTGGGTCCTGCTCCCATCCCAGTCGCCGAGCTTAAGAACCTCGGGGTCTGGCTGGACCCTTCCCTTACGTTTGCATGCCACACTAAACGCACGGCTGCATGCTGCTTCGGCATCTTGCGTGGGCTTCGTCCTGTGCTAAAGTTCTTCGATGCCCCCACCAGGCAACTCATGATCCAAGCTACTGTCATCTCCAGGCTGGATTATGCGAGTTCCTTGTTGGCCGGTCTGAATGTGGCAGAAATCGGGCGCTTGCAAAGGATCCAGAACGCCGCATCGAGAGCGGTGGTAGGCCTCCCAAGATTCTGTCCTACCTCCAGCACCATACGGGTGCTGCATTGGCTTCCGGTGGCCCAGCGGATCCAGTTTAAGGTCCTCTGCGTCGCCTATAAGATCTTGAAGGGGTCCCCGGCAACGATCCTTACGACCCTCCTGGCCAATTACATCCCAGCACGACCCTTAAGATCGGCAGACCTCGAATTGGCCGTTGTGCCGCGCTTCAAGCGAAGTAGGGCCGGTGGACGCTCATTTCGAGTGCGTGCAGCTGCTCTGTGGAACTCCTTACCCCCGGCAATTCGCGCTATGAGCGATTTGCTTTCCTTTCGTCGCGCTGTGAAAACGTTTTTATTCCCTTAGTTGTATGCTTGTGTTGTTTATTGTTTAGTTGTGTTGTGTAGCTGCCTTGTCGGGCGCCAGGACGCTCCTTAGCTGGAGCATCTGTGCGCCAAATAAAAATCACATAACATAACATAACATAACGTTGGTGATGTCACCCTGCGCTTTCAGGATCCAGCCCATAGTACGCGGTGACTCTGGAGGACGCTCTGCGTGATGGCGTCACGGCGCGGTTGCTACGAGACCACATCAAACAGGAAGAAGGGCTTCTGGTTCGGCCGCCCCCGCGGGTCCCGGCTGGAGGTGAGGGGGACCGGGGGAGAGGCGTGTGACACGGGGGTCTTTGGCCACATCCGCTGGGTCTCTGGGGGGTCTGTCTCTGCGCTGCCGGGGGCTATGGTAAGTGCTCAGCTTTGGCCATGTGACGCACAGCTGTGACGCACAGCTGCCAAGCTTTCCGATCGCTGCCTGTGTCATTCTCATTATTTCTACGGAATTATGAGTGACCTTCAGCGTCTGTGAGTGACTTTAAGCGTCTACGAGTGACGTTCAGCGTCTGTGAGTGTCGTTCAGTGTCTACGAGTGACGTTCAGCGTGTGTGAGTGACGTTCAGCATTTACGAGGGACGTTCAGCCTCTAATAGTGACGTTCAGTGTCTGTGAGTGACGTTCAGCGTCTACGAGTGACGTTCAGCGTCTACAAGTGACGTTCAGCGTCTGTGAGTGACACTGTCACGCGATCAAAACCAAACACTAAAGAGCAGCGAACCATATAAAAATCAGACATTTCACCCAACTGACTAACAAGAAACTCTAAGATCTTAAAACTGCTCAACACACCAGAAATGGAAGGGCTTTTAGTGTTGTCAGCGAACTGCCAAATGTGTGAAACTTGAGGGGACATTTTCTCTCGAGTAAAACAAAGCAATGAAGTGCATGAAAATGGATAAATATAAAATATTAGATGTTTTTTATCAACGAGAAACCCTAAAATACATTGAAACTGTTTCAAAACACTTGAAATAGAAGATTAACATACTGATACGAAATGATGTGTCTGCATAGAAGATGTGAAAGTGAAGAAATTATCCTGAAGCATTTCACATCCCCATCCCTTTGCACTTTATTGCGGCTTAATACAGGTAAGCACATGCTGCAGAAATCAAATGAACACAGGGCAGATATGTTATTCCAGCATGTAAAAAAGTAAGCAAAATCACCTAAAGCTGGTAACATTTGCAACCTTTAACTGAACATACTACAAAGAAGCAAAGCGCGGACAACCTACTTCTGAAGCCCCAAAGATTCAACAAGAAGAAAACCTATAAACGATCCTTCTCAGGGATGGCGCCCAGGATACGGAATGCCTCACCCCCAGAAGCCAGACTGAGCTCTTCTATGGCTTCTTTCAAACAGGAAGTAAAAGCGATTCTCATGGCAAAATGCTCCTGAGCATTATCTAAAGAAATTGCGAGACCAAAGCTACCTGTGCTCATAGTCTTTACTATGACAAATGTCCACTTAGAGTCTTTATTTCTACCCCTTACTTGCTCCAAGTGGATGGCTCTCTTTGCTTAAACTTACTGCTTTACTGTTTCATGACGTTATGTACATGTGTTTAACATGCATTGAATTGATGTAAAACAAACCTTATTGAATGTAAAGCGCTCTGTTATCCGCAAGGATCTTGTTCACGCTCTATAAAACGTTCAAAATAAATAAAGTAAATAAGACAGCACTCTAAACGTGCTCTAGTGCTGATAACATGACTATTACTTAGAGTAACCAAAAACAGAAATCGAAAGCTCCAAATGAATAAATCTGATTTTGTTTCCAGTTCTATTTAGTATAATGTCCAGTCATTTGCAGACTTGATAAAACAAATAAACTTCTCTTGGGAATGTGACAACCCTAGTTTGAGTGCTTGACTTGATAGAGCGCGCAGTTCACCCGGGTCACTGGTGTACCAAATTTCCACGCACTGGGCCCTGGCGTGCATACAGATGACAGTGTTTGCGTGAACCGGGTGATTTTTCACACGCTACTATGAGTAATTCGGGGGGTGACTCTCACACCACTTACTATTCATGTACCTGACTTACCACAGGCACATTACTCCTGATGGATCAGGAGCTAGCAGTGGACAGGCGACAAGTTTCTTAACCAGGAGTAGAACTTTTATACACTTAGTACATTTATCCACACTCGATAAGGTATAATGACCACAGACACCTGATGGGTTTTCAAAGTTTTATATGAAGAAATTTAAAATGAGTATGCCAGGATAATGAGGCAAATACAAATCAGTACATCAATGAGTAGGATTAAAGCCACAATGTAACTATGGATTAGGGCAAGTACCATTAGAGTATATAGGGAACACTACAGAGTATGAGTATTACGGAACATGCTATTCAGCATAAGCTTGAACTAAAGCAGGGGACGTGAGAAGGACCTAACATGTGCACTAATATTCTTATTCTAAACTTAATGCTATTCTTACTAAGTTCACTGCAAACATACTAAAGGGAAGGGAAAATGGAACACACTAACATAATATGACAATTTAATAATATCCTACAGGTAGGGAGAGAAGTGGAACATCACTAATAAACAACTGCATATAAATCACTTTAAAGGTGATAGGGCAATATCACAGGCAAGAGTGCTTTATTAAGAAAAGAAAAGGTAAGAGTATAGTCAGACGGACACCCACATAAAATATTTACCTAGGACGGAAATGAAGACTAACCCTGGCCACGGGTCAGTTGGGACAAGTTCGGGGACAAGGACCCTCAAGGATTCAGGAATACCAAAGGGTGAGCAGGTACAGCTCACGGACAGTCAGGACAGGATACCCCTCAGGATTTGGGTCAGGACTGGGCTCACCAAAGGGCACGACCAACACCAGCAGCCTCGGATGCAACGCCTGCGTTACCCCCTCTTCTGCACAGAATCCGCCAGTAACCCGATTGGGTTTTTCGAATTTCCCAGCAAAGTGCTTCGCCAGCACTTAAGACTATTTCCACCTCTTGGAGTTTGTGGAAAGTGTGGACAGAGTGCTCAGCAGCGCTCTGTATCAATCACCTATAGAGTTCGTAGGGTCAGTGACAGGTCTGCTACTCGGACAAGTCGGACAATTTCTCTAAGCTAAACTAGACTAGTTATACTCTTTTGGGACCCCTAGACCACCCACAAATGTTGCAAGTGACAAGTTCTCAACTTATGATTGGTCAGGAAAGGTGGTTATGTCATGGTTACCACCTATAATTCTGTGTTACCACAATGAATATTTAATTTTTCATACCCGCCCCTTGCGTTTACGTTCCCAGGCATAGGAATATGGAAAACAATGAGAGTGTACAGCATATAGAAACAATGCATCACAAGTTAGATAGATATCAGCATCTTCTCCCATGGCCTAGGTAGGTTCCCAGGCGCATCTTGCTTCAGGAGCCAGCTGGCTGAGTTTTGCTTCTGCGCAGTTGGGTTTTTTCCCTCATCACGTGTGCGGGGAGTTTACAGGCTTCAAAATGGATTCCATCTCCCGACCCCAGCCCATGGATGCGTAATACATGAAAAGTAAGCGAAAACAAATTAGAAATACAGACAAAATGAATACACTGTATACCAGGTAATGCTTCTTTGCACCCCTTACTTTATAATAACTATAGCATTAAGGTTAGTGCGAAAAAGATAGATATGCGAAAAGCAGCTTGAGCAAGCAGAGGGCATGGTTAAAGACAAGCGGCCATTTTAGCAACAATGCGCATGAGCAACAAAATCCCTCCAAAATACGAGTGCGTCACATCACGTGGGCATGACCGACGCATGCGCAGACTGGATTTTCTGCGAAGCGGCCATTCAGTAGTGCAAGCTTTATTATTACGGAAAAACACATAGGCAAGCCTCCTAGGGACACCCGCGTGTTGGGGAAAAAGGCGACATAAATGACGGACAGGTTGAATTAATATTATTACAAGTTAGGCGAGGTTCTTGAGTAAGAGCAAGTCGCTTTACGTGCGAATCCTTGCTCCATCAATCCCCTCTTTGATGATATTTACTATCATCACTATACAGGAAACAGATGCCAACTTCATTCTTCAAATTCGTTCATTTCTATTTCAACAAATTTATTGTTGAGTTTTCTTTCAGCTTCTCTATGAGAATGATGTTTTTTTGCCTTTTTATAAATCTGGTTTCTTAATTCTTCTAATTCCAACTCGTCAACATTTCTCTTCACTCCTCTCTTATTCACAGTGTACTTCTTTTTTCACTTTTGACATTTACAGCAGATGAATATGATCAGTACAGCCACACCTATTCCAGCTATTGGCATCAGTATTTTCCACAGAAGACTTTTGCCTAAGTTAGAAAACCAACTACCTACAGAGGAGAGACCATCAGTCAGTCTCTTCCAGGCACTGTCAAACTCTAATGGTTTGAGTTCTTTTTCCAAATTAGTTATGTTCCTTACATATTTCTTAAGTTCGATACTTTTGTCAGGTATGTAGGTGCAACAATGTTGCGCCTTCAGCATCCTGCAGACTCCGCCCTCTTTTGCCAATAAGGTGTCAAGAGCAAGGCGATTCTGTAAAACCATTGATCTGATCGCAACCATTTCAGTATTGATCAGCAGGAATCCAGCAGCGGTGTCAGTTGATAACCGGTCCACTACTGTAGACAATTTGCAGATTCTGTGAGTATTCAGAACTACCCCCATTCCAGGTATCAGTGCACTAAATATATCACCTACAATTTCTCCTACACTTTCACGTTTTCTACGCGCCAAGCCATTAGTATCTTCATTGCTTCCAGCAGCGTTGTTCACATGGTATATTTTTGGGAAAACAATGCCAAAGTAGCAGCTTCCATACCAGTGATCTGGCAATTTGAAATAAGCCTTGTTCCCACATATTTAATAAATTCCGGGAAACACAGGTTCTGACCCATTTTTGAAACCCCAACCTCCAATTACCTTGTAATTATGTTCACACTTGCTGGAACCAATGAATACATTGTTATAATAACTAGTCTTTTCTCTATGAAGACAGAGTTTCCCTTTCCGTTCAAAATCCAGCAACAAAGCAGGAGCAGCTTCGCCTTCTGAGGTGCTTTCCATCTTTTCTGCCCACCTAGGGGTTCTATCCTTTTCGTCAGTGGCCTTTTTCTGAAACTTTTCCCTCCTTCTCTCTGCCATTTTTATAAACATCTTTTCCTGCTCTTGCAAGGAACAGGTCAGATTAGCTTGTCTAGCTTCATTTAAATCTATGTCACCTATAGTCAGGAAATATTCTCCCATGTAACAGGTCACCTCACTTCTAATATGTACAAGGTTTAGGTTTCCACGAACAGGAAGTTCTGAACAAATTATGTCAGTGTTTGAGTAATAGTACTGTAAAGTGCTTCTATAGAATAAGCTTGCTAATATACTACAGGAGATTCCGTAGGTCAGGGGTAAATGGTGATATGTCACGCCCTCAGCTACAGAAGTGGGTAGCTTCATGCAAACATAACAATCTTCTATTTCCATAGCTTCTACATAGTGCACTAAGAGGTTAGCAAAGACATTTAAGTGTGTCCTGTTTCTCAATTTGTGAAAATGTAGTCCACCCTCATCTGATGCTTCTAATTTATGTCATGTTTGTCTCATGCTAACTGTATTGTCACGTTTTTCTAAACTTCGTGGTGTTTCTTCAGTCTGTACAACTTCTGAGTCTAACGTCACTGGTTCAGTAGGGTACAAGTTAGGATCTTTACTTATCATAAAGGGTATAAAGACTGTTAGTCCTATCCATATCACTATCAACATTGCTACACTACATAAGCATATTTTACAGCAGGTTTTGCAACAACTAAATCTGGATCTTCCATTGACACTTGAATCAGACATTATAGCTTACAGGTGGTTCTTTTTCGACCCCTCTTTGTTTCTTTATACCAGAGGCTCACTTAGGCGTGTCTCAAGGAGGGTCTTCGTCAGAACTCCGATCAGCAATGGACTCTTCGTCACTTTTGCCACTGTGGTTGGGCTCATCAATTTCTTCCAACACCAAGTAAGTCCATTCAGGGCTCCGATACAACCTGTTCTGTTTCTTTACTCTGTCGCTTTTTCTGTGAGACTTGCCTCGAGCTTCTTTTCTTTCACTTTCAGCCCTTTTTCGATCTTTTAGTTTTTCTTCAACTGTTTTTATTCGGAGTCTCAGTCTTTTGATGTATCGGGGTTCACCCTTACTCTTGTGGCTTTCAGTGGTCGAGGAAACTTGACCTTCCTCGTGAACCCTCTTGATTTCACTTTGTTGTGGCACTTTTGTCTTGACAGTGTCTATTTCCCTTCCTGTCTGACTAGTTCCAGGTCTTTCATCTATTTCTTCTGCCTGGTTTCTAGGCTGGCCTAGTTCAGGTTGGAGTGGTATTTGTTCTTTACTTTCAGGCGATCTGGATTCTGCTTCCTGAACACGTTCGTCTATATCTATCTGTTCCTGTTCATGCACTTCGATCCCTTGATTTTCTTCCGCATGAACTTCAACTTTAACCACTATCTGACCCGTTCCAGATTCTGGAGTTTCAGGAGGAGTGTCAATGACTTGATCTGTCCCTACTTGGCCTAATTCCTGATCAGGTTTGATGTGAGTCTCGATGACCTGACCTTCGTCCTCTAATTCTGTCTCACCTGCACTATCCCACTCACTATCTAGGTAGGAATATTTTCTGGTTCGTATTGGATCAAGAACCTGGTCGTCGGCAGGGAACCAATCAACGTCTCGACTGGTGCTCGGTAGTTCGATGTCAGCGAGATCCGGACCCTCTTCGGCAGTCTCCTCAGCTGGACTACCTTCAGCTTCAGTCGCTTTTTCTCCAGTTACCCGCTTCGTGTGGCTGGCATGGATCCACTTCGGTACGCCAGCACACTTCACAGCAGTTGTGGTGACAAGGATCACTTGTCTTGGCTTTCCCCACTTTGGTCCAAGGCAACTCTTCCGGGTGTGTTTCTTTAACACCACCCAATCACCTGGTTTCAGTTTATGTGCTGGAGTCTTGGGCCAGTCGTCAGCTGTCTCTCCAATCTGGTGAGAGATAGAACGCACTTGGTCACCCAGCTGCTTGCAGTATTCTAGTACCAAATCATCAGAAATACTTAGCAGTTTGTGTCCAGGTACCCATGCCTGTCGCATCACTCTTCCCATTAGTACTTCATGGGGGCTCAGGCCTGTTTTTCGGTTTGGAATACTTCTCAAACTCATCAGCACAAGAGGCAAAGCTTCTATCCAGTTCATTTTGGTGGAATCACATATTTTCGCCAGTCGGGACTTGATAGTACCATTTACTTGTTCCACTATTCCAGAAGCCTCTGGATGATATGCACAGTGCAGCCTTTGCTCCATCTTAAATGCTCTACAGAGTTCCTTTAGGACATCGTTGGCAAAGTGCCCACCTTGGTCCGTTTCAATAGTCTCTGGAATTCCATATCTAGGTATCAATTCCCTGAGTAATAGTTTGGCTACAGTTAGGGCATCATTTTTCTTTGCTGGGTAGGCCTCCACCAATCTAGAAAATAGGCAAACTATGACTAGGACGTATCTGTATCCTTTGCACATGGGCAACTGGATAAAGTCCGCCTGCATCCTGACAAAGGGACCTTCTGCCTTTCCAATTGTACTTTGTTCTACTACAGTCCTCTTTCCTGCGTTGAATTGTTGGCACACTAGGCACCTCTGGCAAAGTTTTTCTGCTTGGGTCCTGAATTTTGAATTGTAGAATACCTTTTCAAACACACAACACATTGCATCCCTCCCCATATGTGTGGGTTCATGTATCATTCTGACCATTGGGTCTACCAGGCTGTCTGGCAGTACAGGCACACCAGTTTGGTTAACCACCACACCATCATTCCTGATTCTGCATTCGTTCGTCCTCCATCTGTCCCTTTCTTCCCTGTCTGTTGCTTGTTGTAAGTCTCTCAATTCCTCCCATGTAGATACACTTTCAAACAACATCAGTTGGCAGCTGTTTCCACCACCCCATAATCCAATTTGGAGGGACATTTTGTGTCGGGCACAAAACTGGGCAATTTGGTCAGCGTATCGATTTCCGGCTGTCACATCATCATTTCCAGACCTGTGAGCCGCACACTTGACCACAGCCAATTCTTTGGGCAATTGGATTGCTTCCAGTAAGTTCTGTACCACCTTTCCATTTCTGATAGGGGTACCTGAGGAAGTCATGAATTCTCTTTGTAACCATAGTTGGCCGAAGTCATGAACAACCCCATAACAGTACTGGCTGTTGGTATAAACGGTTACTCTTTTGTTTTTCCCCCGCTTGCAAGCTCTTGTCAATGTGATTAGTTCTGCTACTTGTGCAGATTTTACTTCGCATAGGTAAGATGCTTCCAGGGTTGTCGCCAATGTGACTACAGCATAGGCAGCACTTAAACCTCCATCTTCATGTCTCAAACATGAGCCATCCACAAACATCATAATATCCTCATCAAGTAAGGCTATTTCTTTGATATCCGGACGTGGCTTAGTGCTGAATTCTGTCAAATCTATGCAGTTATGTTCCATTTCATCCTCTGCTTCTACATCCAGAGGAATAGGCAACAGGCTTGCAGGGTTCAAGACATTGCACCGGGAAATAATTACATTTTCAGCACCTATTAGAATTCTCTCATACTTAGTCAGCCGACTAGGAGTGAGATATTGGGTCTTGGTTCGGGTCAGTAAGATAACAACAGAATGCGGAACATATACGGTGACAGGATGTCCCATGACAATATTCTCACTCTGTTCCAGACTGGCGCAAGTAGCAGCTACTGCCTTCAGGCATCCGGGTAATCCAGCAGCCACTGGATCTAAAGTGACCGAAAAATATGCCACTGGACGCCTGACCAGCCCATGCTCCTGTGTCAGGACTGAGAGCGCGCAATTGTCTCTCGTGTCACAGAACAGTTCGAAGTTCTTGGAATAATCAGGCATTCCTAATGCAGGAGCTGAGCACAGACAATTTCGCAATTTTACCCATGCGGACATGCTTTCTTCGTCCCAACTGACTGGGTCTTCCACTCCTTTCTTGGTCATTTTTATCAGGGGTTTAGCTAGTGCTGCGAATCCTACAATCCATTGCCTGCAGTATCCTACAACTCCTAGGAACATTCTTACTTCTTTATGGGTTCTGGGCAGGTCCATAGTTTGGATTATCTTGATCCTTTCTGTAGTGACTTTTCGGATCCCTTTCTCTATCTGGTGCCCCAGATATTTCACTGAGTTCCTACAGAACTGTAATTTGTCTGGTGATACCTTATGTCCTCCCTTTCCTAAGTGATTCAGCAAGGCAATGGTGTTAGTCACACAGTCAGTTTGACTTTTAGACGCCACCAGAAGGTCGTCTATGTACTGTACCAGAACAGACTTTCTTGGCAGTACTAAAGATTCAAGGCATCTTTTTAGGATCTGGTTGAAAATCGATGGACTTTCGGTGTACCTTTGGGGGACACGATTCCAGACATAGACATGGCTGTCAAATTCAAAACTAAAAAGGAACTTGCTTTCAGGATGCAATGGGATGGAGAAGAATGCATGGCACAGGTCAATGACAGTGAACCATTCCGCATTCCAAGGAATCTGATACAGTATCACTGCGGGGTTAGGCACAATGGGACAGCAAGGTACAACAATTTGGTTTACCTTGCGCAGATCCTGCACTACCCGGTACTTTCCGCTAGGCTTTTTAATTCCAATTATGGGCGAATTACAGGGACTGCTCATTACTTCCTGTATGATGTTTGCTTCGAGTAATCTGTTTATTTCAAGTGCGACTCCAGCTTTTACTTCTGCACTCATTTTGTATTGTCTGGTTCTTGGGTAAACAGCATTTGTTTTTATGGCTATTTTAACTGGATCTACATTTGCCATTAAGCCTACCTCTCTTCCTGTGAAATCCCATACTTCAGGTACCACTTTTGACTGCAATTCTTCAGGAAGGTCTTCAATGGACAGGGGTCTAACTTCTGTGTCAGGTCTTACTAACATCAATTTGTACAGGCCATCTTCATCTGGGGTCTGAATCTCGACACCATTCGGTGTGCAAAAGATGGTACAGTTCATTTTGCACAACAAATCTCGTCCTAACAGGTTCACGGGACTGGAGTCACAGACCACAAATCTGTGCATTTCCTTGAAATTTCCTATGGAAATCTCCATGGGTTCAGTTACTGGAGTACTGATTATTTGATTTGAAACACCCACTACTTGGATTGCTTCTCCCGAGAGGGGTAGGTTAGGAACATCCACTGTTCTCACAGTAGAACGGGTAGCACCAGTGTCCAACAGAAAGGTGACGTCTTTTCCTTCAACCTTTCCTTCGATGTATGGTCCGGTCTGGTCTACCGGTAAGGAGGCGCCAAGCACGCACTCCTTGTCCTCCCCCCTCAGGCCCCGTCAATCCTGATCGTCACAGAGGAAAGAATCATTTAGCAAGTACTGTGGAATTGCTGCATTTCTCTCATTCTCTCCTTCCCATACCTCAGCCCTTTCATTCTGCTGACCCTGATGCTTATAATTCTGTCTGGGAGCGCGAGGCAATGGAGGCAATTTTACCTGTTGCTGGTTCTTTCGTGTTCCCTCTTTCTGCACCTGTGGATTTAAACCATTTACGGGGGCATTACCAGCCTGCAAATGTGGACACTCGTCTCTCCAATGCCCTATCTGACCGCACCCGTGGCAGGGGAACTTTTTCATAGCCTCCTCCCGACTCATTTTCACCCTGGGTTTCCCTCCTCCCCCAGCATTGGGATTCTGTGCATTATTATTATTATTTAGTTTACTTAACTGTTTTTCTTGTTGTTCAGCCAATTTCACTTGTGCCCACATAACCTTCTCCTTGAGGGCTTTCTTCATGTTTTCTATTTCATCCTCGCAGTACTTGGCATACTTGAGGACATCATCTATGGGCTTACCTTGCCAACTGATTTTATTATCTCGAATCCACTGGGATATTTCAGGCCTTAATCCTAACACGAATCTATAACTGAAATGGGTCATGTCCTTCATGTCCACATTATCAATTCCACTGTAAGTTTTGAACACCTGTAGTAACCTTTCATAAAAGGAGTGGACGGTTTCATCACGCTCTTGGGTAGTTCTATCTATCCGAGTCCAATCAGTTTCTTTTGCGGGCACCTTTTTCTTTAGGTATTGTATGACTTGCTCATACTTCCTCATTACTTCAGGTGAGGGAGCTCCGGTTTTGGAGTCTCTCGCATATTCATCATTGGGCCAATCAATTTCAATTTTGCAATCGGTCCACAAATCTACAGGCACCACAATGTCGAAAAACCCATCCAGGTCTTTCAGAAGGCATTTCTGAACCTTTATGAAGCGTTCGACCTGTCTATACCAGTCAACTGGTTTCTCCCGTAATTTTGGAAAGTCATTAGTAAATGACACAATGTCTTGTCGGGACCAAGGGACATGGACATATTTTCCCCCAGGTACTTCTCTCATGGGACATAATTTCTCTGCGGGACCTACTTCTTTTAGTACGTATTCTGCAGCCATGGATTGAGCCCTACTATCTTCCTTTTTCTTCGCCCACCGGGCTTTCCATTTTTCTACATCTCCCCATTTCTGTAGGACTTTCAGTAATTCTTTTATCTGGGTTTGCTTTCCTGACACATTCATGTTTTCTAAGTCTTTGTCGGAAAAGTCTGCTCTGTAAGATTTCTGAAGGACTTTGGAACGACTAACATCTATTCCCATGTCTGCGGCAGTGTCCATCAATCTCTCATGGAGTAATCTAGTGTTCCGGGTAAGGTTTTTGCTGATGAACAGTAACTCATCTTCACTAAAAGAGTTTAACCGGTCCAATCCTACATTGCCAGCCATTAGTTCCTCTATTTCTATCCTTAGTCTATAGATCTCTAAGGGTTTCAGTTGGGGTGTGTCCTTTTCTAACTCTTTGGTCCACCTATCCAATTCTTCCGGAGACACTACAGTGGCACTCCGGACCCCTGAAGTGGTTTCAATCAGGACCTCTTTTGTCCTAGCCTGATTTCTTACCCTCGGTACACTTGTTCCAGGTTCCCTTATGGGCAGATCCATTAAGGAGATAACAGACCCACATTCACTTTCCTGATCATCGACTATGAGCGGCTCTTTTCTTGGGGGAGGGATACTTGGGGTTGGTATGATTGGGGTTATAACAGGAGTTCTTGGACTAGTCAGTCTATCCCCGTAAAGAGGTATGGCTGGACCAATAGTTACTGGAATAGTCAGTGAATCTGGGCTGGGATTTATCTGGGCTATGGTCTGAATTAATTCAATTCGTTGTTTGTTCAGGGCTTCCTTTTCTCGATCACGCAAAACCCTTTCTGAAGAATTGTCATGCATTACTTGGGGTACCAATGTAGGGTAAATATTCGGGGCAGTCGGAATGACCAAACTTGGTCGGTCTTCCCCAAAAGGACGGTAATTTGGAATCGCGGTACTAGGTCTGCAGAACCCATCCCCTTCACTGGCTTTACTTTCAGTACCTGTTACGTCTGTCTCACTGGCCCTTCGATACCTGGGATACCTAGAGAACGGGTTCGGTGGACTCATAGGCTCTGACTCGACAACATAGGGAGGTGGGTTTTTCATCAACAAATCCTCTAGGTGTTCATCTTCTGAGTCCCCCCCGGTCATTAAGTGGCGGGTTTTCTCCGTACTTTTTCCTTTCGCTTGTTCGAGTACCCCCATCATGGGAAACAACCCCTCAACCATCATATTCTGTCTCCACTGTTTCAATTTCTGCTCTTTGGTTTCTTTTTGGACCTTTGGATACCATTTGCTCACTCCCTTGTCCATCCGGGGTCTATCTCTTTCCAGAGCCTCAATCTCCCATTCTTCTAGAGCTTCGTACTGTGTTAATCTGGGTCTGGGATGCAATTCATTCATTCGGGTTCTTAAGTTAAACAGAATTCTGCCATTAAAGGAACCATTAAGGGGAAATGCTAAAATCCCATCCTCTTCCGTGTACTTTACCCAATTCTCCAACCATACGCAGGTATGATACCCTTTATCAAACATCATGAAGGAGGCTGGAGTATCTGGCGGCGGAATGATCACACCCTCCCTAGTTCGTATGGGCTTGTCTTTCTTGAAATAGTTCTTAATCTTGTCGGCAAGGGACAATTTTCTCTTAACTCCGTACATTATGCACGGTCTACCTCGTAGAATCTGTTCCTTATAGAAGCCTAAGTTCTGTGGATTAGGTATAAACTCAGGATACCACATACACCTTTCCAAACTCTTCTCAAGCTCCCGTTGATCAATTTTGTTTACTTTAGTACTTCCAATGCTAACGCGACTTCTATCTCGCAGCAACCAATCAATGTAGTGACTACAAAAAACTCTTGTCCAATGGGTGCGCGGCCTTTCGCGAGACGAGGTCTCACGCTCAGGCACTCACCCCTCCCTTACAATTTCAGCTCCACTACACGCCCGCTGTTTTGACCAATACCAGCGCGGCACGGAGTGACGTCAGAGCAGCCCTCCGACTGACTCCCTCCTTCACAAGGTAACGGAAACTTTTAATTTTTCCTAAAGTGCAAGGGCTAAACTTAGTTAACAACACGTAACGTTCGCCGCTGTGTCTGAGTGTTCTAAAAAGAGAGAAAATTCTTCTTTCGCTACAAGTAAACCACTTCTGTCTACTTTTCATTCACTCCGGATAGACTTCTCTGCCTAACCTCCCACACAAGCAATATAAAACCTGCTACTCCTCTGACTTATCCACTTCTTTCCGGGATATATACTAAGTCAGGCTTTCACCAGCGGACTACTTTGCTTACCAATCAAGCTTCGGAGACCCTATTACTCCTTCCGCATGTGACCCTTACTAGGTGATATCACAATGGAAGTTTTATACAAAAGGACTCGTAGCTATCATTTATTCAGTTTTCAGAAAAAAAAAATCCTAATTAGCGCTTCCAGTTTTTACTTAACCATGCACTAATAACTCACGACAAGCGACCTCATCAGCTAACTGGATTCTGCTCACCATTAGCTATATACTTCCCCGGGGATTCGGACTACACAGAACACTTACAAACAATTCTGTTAATATTACATATAACACTTATAGCAGCAATGCAAAAATCATTTACATATATATAAAAACCCTTTAAAACATTTGCGCAATATTTGAAGCAATGCAATCAATAAAGCAGCACTGAAATTCTCAGCAGCACATTTTTATTTTCACGGTTTATTTATTAACTATCCTGTCTACCTATCTTAACTAGTCCTAACCATTTCCTCTGCTACCAGAAAATTACTGATAGAGCGCGCAGGTCACCCGGGTCACTAGTTTACCAATTTTCCACGCACTGGGCCCTGACGTGCATGTGATGACAGTGTTTTGCATGAACCGGGTGAAACCTTTTCCACGCTACTATCAGTAATTCGGGGGGTGACTCTTACACCACTTACTATTCATGTACCTGACTTACCCCAGGCACATTACTCCTGATGGATCAGGAGCTAGCAGTGGACAGGTAACAAGAGTCCTAAAAAGGAGTAAAATACTTTACACGTTTAATACATTAATAGCCTTTGTGATGTAAAATGACCACAGACACCTGATGGGTTTTCAAAGTTTATATAAAGAAATTTTAGAATGAATATGCCAGAATAATGAGGCAGATACAAATCAGTACATCAATAATTAGGATTAAAGCCACAATATAACTATGGATTAGGGCAAGTACCATTAGAGTAATTGGGAACACTATAGGGTAAGTACATTAGGGAACATGCTATTCAGTACGAGTTTAAACTAAGGCAAGGGACGTGAGATGGACCTAATATGTGCACTAATATTCTTAAACTAATTCCTACACCTTATGCTATTCTTACTAAGTTCACAGCAAACATACTAAAGGGAAAGGAAATTGGAACACACTAACATAATTTGACAGTTTAATAATATCCTACAGGTAGGGAGAAAAGTGGAACATCACTAATAAACAATTGCATATAATCACTTTTAAAAGGGTGATAGGGCAATATCACTGGCAAGAGTGCTTTATTAAGAAGAGGAAAGGTAAGAGTATAGTTAGACGAACTCCCACACATATATTTACCTAGGACAGAATGAGGACTAACCCTGGCCACGGGTCAGCTTGGGAATAGGCGAGGACAAGGACCCTCAAGGAATCAGAATGCCAGTAGGCGAGCAGGTACAGCTCATGGACAGTCAGGACAGGATTCCCCTCAGGATTTGGATCAGGACTGGGCTCATCTAAGGGTACGACCAAAACCAGCAGCTTCGGATGCAACGCCTGCGTTACCCCCTCTCTGCACGGAATCCGCCAGTAACCCCGATTGGGTTTCCGAATCTCCCAGCAAAGTGCTTCGCCAGCACTTAAGACTATTTCCACCCCTTGGAGTTTGTGGAAAGTACGGACAGAGTGCTCCGCAGCGCTCTGTATCAATCACCTATAGAGTTCGTAGGGTCAGTGACTGGCCTGCTACTCGGACAAGTCGGACAATTTTCTAAGCTAAACTAGACTATTTATACTGTTTGGGACCCCTAGACCACCCACAAATGTTGCAAGTGACACGGTCCCAACTTATGATTGGTCAAGAGAGGTGGTGGTGTCATTGTCACCACCTATAATTCTATGTTCCCACAATGAATATTTAATTTTTCATACCCGCCCCTTGCGTTCACGTTCCCAGGCATAGGAATATGGAAAACAATGAGAGTATACGGAATATAGAAACATTGTTGCAGAATTTAGGTAGATAGCAGCATCTTCTCCCATGACCTAGGTAGGTTCCCAGGCGCATCTTGCTTCAGGAGCCAGCTGGCTGCGTTCTGCTTCTGCGCAGTTGAGTTTTTCCCTCATCACGTGTGCGGGGAGTTTACAGACTTCAAAATGGATTCAATTTCCCGACCCAGGCCCATGGATGTGTAATACATGAAAAGTAAGCGAAAACAAATTAGAAACACAGAAAAAATGAATACACTGTATACCAGGCAATGCTTCACTGCACCCCTTACTTTATAATATCTATAGCATTAAAGGTTAGTGCAAAAAGACAGATATGCAGAAGCAGCATGAGCTAGCAGAGAGCATGGTTAAATACAAGCGGCCATGTTTAGCGACAATGCGCATGAGCAACAATATCCCTCCAAAATTCGAGTGCGTCACATCACATGGGTATGACCGACGCATGCGCAGACTGGATTTCGGCAAAGCAGCCATTTTGTAATACGCAAGCATGGTTAAGATGAAAAGACACATAGGCAAGCCTCCTAGGGACACCCGTGTGTTGGGGAAAAGGCGAAATAAATGACAGACAGGTTTAATTAATATTATTAAGCGTCAGGCGAGGTTCTTGATTAAGAACAAGTCGCTTTACGTGCGAATCCTTGCTCCATCACCAGGACTTCTTCCAGCAGGAGCAACAGGTGTTCCTCTGTGCAAAAACCTTGGCAAGGAGGGTAATTCGGTGGAAACTCCTGAAAAGGAAGAGCATACCCATTTTCTACAAGATTGAGAACCCAAAGATCTGATGTAACCGATTCCCAATCTTGTAGAAAATTGGTAAGCCAACCCCCCACAGGACCCGCATGAGCCGGAATGGCGGATCTAGGGCTGCTTGGCTGTGGTTGGAGGGGGGTTAGAAGAGGAGGAGGAGGAGGAGGAGGCTTGACGCCCTCAAGGACGAGCTCTTTGTCTGCCCCTGTATGACTTATACAGCGTATTTTGGCTGTTGCTGCTGCTGTTGAACTTGACGGTAGGGACGAAAGGAAGCACGTTTGCAAAACCTCTATACCTTTTACTTGTTGAACCTCTGGTCTGCAGCTCTAAAGATCTGGCAGTAGCCCTAAAGTCCTTAAATCTTTCCAAAGCCGCATCAGCCTTTTTACCAAATAGCCCAACACCATCAAAGGGCAAATCCAACAACGCAGCCAGAACATCCGCAGAAAAGTCAGATGACTTCAGCCAGGCAGCCCTTCTAGAGGCAACAGAAGTACCCATAATACGAGCAACTGAATCAGCAGTGTCAAGCCCACTCTGAATCACTTGGCGTGCAGCTGCTTGCGTATCGGCCAATACCTCATTAAAATCCGTCCTGCTGTCCTCAGGAATTTTAGGAGCCAACTGGCGTACTGAGTCCATCAGGGCATGTATATGCCTCCCCAAAATACAAGTGGCATTAGTCGATTTCAATGCCATGCTTACTGAAGAGAAAACCTTCTTAGCAGTCTGATCCTGTTTCTTGGATTCCTTATCCCCAGGCACCTGAGGAAATGCACCCACAGTCTTTTTTGAACAGGCTGCCTGAATAACCAGACTTTCAGGCAAAGGATGCGAGGATAAAAATTCAGGATCCCCAGGTGCAACTCTATACCTCTTTGCAACACCTTTGGCACTGCAGGAGCTGTAAGAGGCTTGCCCCAAACCTCCAATATAGGCTGAGTTAACTCATCATTAAAAGGGAGCAACGGTTCGACAACAGAACTCTGAGAAGGAAGGACCTCAGTCAAGAGATTGGATTTATATTCCACTGTAGGCAAGGTTAAATTTAAAAGTTCCGCAGCCTTCTTAATAACCACATGGTATGGCACATTGTCTTTTGAAGAGGCGTCAGACACAGATGGCAGTTCCCATTCAGGAGAAAGTTCTAGCCCACTTGCTTCTCTTAAATCATCAACAGTCCTCCTGAAGCTCACCTTCTTCCATATCAGCCTCAGCTTCCCTATATATTTGCTCCTCAACAAGGCGCTGAGCATCCCTTCTGGATCTCTCCTTCACACGCCGCGCCGTCGGATCCGTGAACGACTCCGACGGAGCCGGTATGGGTGTTGAGATCGAATCCGGAGGAACAATGCGCTGCTCTCGAGGTCGAATCCGAGCCGGCGATGACAGCATCAGCATCAACAACCTCGGCGGCGCCGGAAAAGGCCAAGGCGGATTCAACGCCGGCATAAATGGCATGAAAGGAGCTGGGGCATAGGATTGGGGAACTCGTAAATTATATGCCATAGGACCCATGGGACCCGAAGGCGCACCAGAGGGGTACCAAGCTCTCGAATAGACTCCATACATAGCGTTTAAAAACGCAGTAGGGTCTTGTCCAGGAGCTGAGAAGGGTGGGTAAGAACCCGCTGGCTGAACCTTGGAAGGTAACGGATTCGCCTCTTCTTCCACAGGTGGCTGGGTCGGAGTCATCGAGCCCTCTGCCAATGGAACCTCCTCATCCTCTCGAGCCGGAGACGGTGCATGAGATGGATTCGAAACTGGAGCCTCACCTTCTGGATCCAAGACCTCGGGCGACAGAGACACTACATCCTCTCCATGTCTCCTCTTAGGCGACTTCGGCCTCGAGTCCGACTCCTTACCGGAATGATGGCAAGATCCATGCCTCCGCTTCTTATGCTTCTTACTTGACTTCGAAGCATGATCGGAAGAAGACCTCGCAGGCGACGCCGTACGGGATCTCGACCTGGATTTCGACAGCGCCCTTGACTTTGACCTCGACTTTCTCAAATGCAATCTCAAAGTATTCTTTTCCTTTCTACCTTTCAACTTCGACACCAGAAGTTTAGCTTCTCTCTCTCGGAGTGCCTTCGAGTTCATCTTCTTGCACGAAGAACAGCTTTCGACATCGTGGTCCGAACTCAGACACCAGATACAGTCATCGTGCGGGTCCGTGATCGACATCTTTTTGCGCACTCCCCACATGGCGTGAACCTGGTCTTCTTAGTCGACATCTTTCAGCGAGACAAAGAAGCAAGAAAACAGAGAAAACAGTAACAAAGTTACCACACCTACAGAGATTCCCAGAAACCGTTAGCGTCGACAACGCGGAAAAAAGGAAACTGATGTCATCACGCCGGCGTAGGCCTATTATGGTGTCGGTGACGTCAGCGGAGTCTCGCGCGATGCCGTGCCTCGGTGACGTCGTCCAGGTCGGCGCGAAGCTACAAAAAGAATTTCCGGATGTTGCTGACGCAAGGAGATATTCACAAGTTGAGGAATCCACTGGCAGATGTATCTATCAGAAATGTGGTTATTCAAGCAGGCATACTATTAACACCCCAGTTTATCACCTTTAGATCAGCGCCAAGAAACCAACCTGGTGTACGTCCGCTCTACAAATAAAGATTAACATAACATAACAAGACTAGCGGGAAAAACTACATCAGGAAGGGAGGGTGTGCCAGCCTTGCCAACTCCACCCCTTAGGTGGGGGAAGAGAGGTGAAGCACAACCCCGGGCTCCGGCCATCTTGTAGATGGGGGGCCCTGCCGAATCCCAGCTAGGCTTCTGCCCCCCTCCCCCAGGAGAGGAGCAGGCTAGGGGGTGTACTCACCCCAGGACAGGGACACATTGGTCACTGTCCTTGTCCTACCTGTAACACCCCTAAATTTACTAGCCTGTTGATCCTGGAACCTGATCCTGCCTAACCCTGGCGACTCCTGTGGACAGCAACCATGGGACATCCAGAGGACCTGCCTGCCTTGACCCTCTTGAAGATTGGGACTCCCTTCAGCAGAGGCTCTGCTGCAACAACCACCCTGGTGCCAACCAGGAAGATCCGGACCAGCCCACTCTGCACCCGCCGAGCCCAGGCCGTGCACAACCGAACCAAGACCACAAGAACGTATCCCCCGCGACTGGGACCCGAATTCCAGTGCCTAAAGACCCTCCTCGATGAACCAGACGACGCCTGCAGCTTTTCCGACACTCAAAGACACCCCTGCACCCGGCACCCGCGGCTCCCTGTGCCCCCCTTTGGGGTACCAACCTGGGCTCCAAGACCCCAACGTACCTCTCGAAGTGCTGGTCGCCCCTGGAGAGTCTCCGTCCCGAGCCTGCAGCTTTTTTTCCTTTTTGACCTTTCCCATTGAATAACATTGAGCGCCGACGGCTCAAAACCACCCTGTACCCAGCCGCCCGAGTGCCGCTGGCTGTGCCACCTTTGTCCTAGCCTACTTCCCCCTTGCCCTGAGCAAGTGACCAGGAGCCCGGCTCCCACAGCCGTGAGGCCTGCTTGCCAGCAGCCACCAACCGAAGGCCCCCTTTCCCTCATTGGATATCATTGGGCCTACCTACCTCTGCACCTGGCGCCCCTGTGCTGCTGGGATTGAACTAACAGTACTTACCTGACCCTGGGGGACCCCTGAGTCTATGCCCAGAACCTTAATTTGACCCACCAGGCACTCACCTGGAAACCGGTAGCTCACTTACCTGCCATTGGATAGCATTGACCAATTTTGACTCGAAAATGTTCTAAGTGTGAAGTTTTGAAAACTGAAAATATTCACATAAAATCAGCCAAAGTCCGAATTCCAAAGTACTCAACTGTGACCAGGGGAGAAGTCAGTACTGTACCTTTCAGCCCAGTACTGAACCGTAAAAGTAATCCTTTCCGGGTTTACTATTAATCAGTATTTTCTCCATAGGAACCCATTGTCTGCTTTTCTATGAAATTTCTTTTAAGTGTCTACTTTTGAAAACTTGAAACATTCTTTAAAAATCACACGAAATTCTGAAACGCAATAACCTACCTGGTTTAAGTCAAGACCCCAGTGCTGGCCCTAGGAGACCAGTGCTGGATTATAAAAGTTACGAAATCGTAATTTACCTGCAACCTGAATTTTCTCCCATTGAATAACATAGTCAGATTTCCAATGAAAAGTTTCTAAGTGTTAACTTTTAAAACAGCTTTATATTCATGAAAATTCACTACAGTAACTTAAACGTTTTTGCTAATCTGGTTTCAGCTTAGACCCCAGGACTGAATCTAGGATTTAGTCCTGGAACTACCAAAGTAATCTATAAAGTAATCAACTGTACTTATATGTGGAAAACCCACTGAGCTCAATGCTATAGTGTGTTTTAGGTTTGTGTTGCTTACTTCCAATACTGTATCCCTTGTGTGCACAACCTTTATTGCTCCTTTGCAAAGTAATTACATGAGAGTACTCATTACAAGAAAAGTATATTTTTATAACTGTTGGTTCTAAAAATAAAACAACTATAACTGTGGATATACAACAATTGGCCTGGAGTTCAGTCCTTGAGTGTGTGAAACCTTTTGCTGACTGAGTGTGTACAACAAATGCTTGCTCGCAGCCGGACTTTGTTGCTGCTGGTGTTCTCTGCTACAAGGAAGCTTGGGGAACTACAGACACGAGAATCCCCTTAACTACACTCACCTGGGCTGAAGTGCAATCCCGCCCACCGCACTACTTTACGGCTCGCTGCCCCCGCTTCGCGGGAGCCGCTCGCAGCCGGACTTTGTTGCTGCTGGGTGTTCTCTGCTACAAGGAAGCTTGGGGAACTACAGACACCAGAATCCCCTTAACTGCACTCACCTGGGCTGAAGCGCAATCCCGCCCACCGCGCTATTTTACGGCTCGAGGCCCCCGCTTCGCAGAACGCATGCGGGCGGGTGCCGGGCGAAGCCCGGGCCAAGGGCGGGCCCGTTTGAGCCCGTACGAGAACGACCGAGGACGAGACGGGGTTCCCCCCTCATATCTCCACTACAAGGTCGGTGCATGATTTATACCCTGCCATTTGTTGTAGATTATCTAATTACTAGCTATCATTTACACACTCAAAGATGTAGTTGTTCTAAACCTCATCGGAAATGACCACTCCTAAGGCTGGGAGAGGCAGGAAATCAACTAATGGTGGGTCAATAGTGGGTACCCTGGACCAGTTTCTTGCGAGAGCATCTTCCGTTCTGGCCCACGAAATAGAGCTGACAGAAAGAAGATTGCCACTTGACCCTGCTTTCAACAAACGGGCATCAATGGGAAGTTTGGCCCAGGCATCTTCACCAAACCCCCTACAAAATATTGATCTTACAAGGCCTGAAGGCAATGACGTGCGAGAGGGCAACCAACAATTGCAAATTGCTGGAGGCTGGCCTTGCAACCCAGTGTGTGAAGCCGCCATGCTAAATACTAGAAATGCCCCTAACCTTCACACTGTGCATTCTGGACCTCCAACATTAAGTGTCAAAGGAAAAGCTAAAATTCAGAAATCTGATAAAGTAGGGGGAAGTACAATACCACCAACTCCGCATAGTCCTGCTACATGCCAGCCCATCACGGAAGGGCCCACATCGATATTGAGTCCTGGTGTTGTGTTCCCCGCTGAGTTGGGATTGGACTTTTGGACCAAACTTGAACACATTTTTTAAAAGACATGTCTCCCCATTTATGACAGACTTGATAGAAAACAGGCTTGCAAGTCTCTAATTATCGTTTGCTTCGGCTCAGGCACGGGGTGGGAACAGGGATAAAGGGATAACAGAAAAACAAAAGAGATTATCTAAGCAAACTAATGAATCTGAAATTCCCTCTACCCCTCTGCCTACGAGTAATGCAGCTGATATCAGTGCCCCTGTTCTAATCCTACTTCATCTCATCTAATGATATTGCAGTGACTAACCACATTGTGTTGAGTGGAAGGGCAGAGATAGAAGATGGGAGCAGGGCTATAATTCAACAACGCCAAGCGAACAATAATATTTCTCATGTTCCATCAACAAATGGGTTACCGCGTATAGATCTTCCCCCGGAATCCACATCGTATGTGGTGGTTCTTGCAGGGGTCCCACCATTGAGCCAGGGTAGAAGGGAGGAGTATATGGAGCTTAAGAACAAATGTATCCATTGCCTTAATTACAACATGCCTCTTCGCCCTATGGTATCTACTGACATTTTGTTTGCAAGGTGCGTGGATTGGAATGGGCCACGGAAAAAGTCTATCGAGGGAGACTGTATAATTATTAATTTTAGGGACAGAAGGGTTGCCTACTGGCACCAGGAGTCGACTCGACTTGACTCGAAAAAGATAGACAAAAATGTCCACAAAGTTAGTCAAAAAATGACTGAAGGTAGGTGCTCTTCCCGGATCTGCGCTAGCTGGCGCGGAAAAAAGAAGAACTGGCGTCAACACGCGAGGGTGGCGTCAAAGTACTCCAGCGACATCATTCCGGAGATCACGACGCCGACGATGGACACGGAGCCGCAGACGAGGCCTACCGACGTGCCAAGGTACTGCTGACGAAAAACTTTCCGGATCCAGTCTGACGCCTGGGGGTAATTCTAAGGTAAGGAATCTAACACTAACGTGTTTCTTTCAGATTCTGTCTTTCAGATGCAAGCTTTTTTGGCATAAGGATTTTCTCCATTGTGGAGTTTCTCATGGTGAGATAGCGTTTTTCTCTGCAGCTTTTCTGGCATTTAGAACACTCATAAGGTTTTTCATCAGTGTGGAGAATCGCTTATGGTTAGTGAGGCTGTGCTTATCAAATAGGAATTTCTGGCATTCACAGCATTGGTAATGTTTTTTCCCTGTGTGCGTCTGCTCATGTAGAGTGAGATTGTGTTTTAAATTGATGCTTTTCTGGCATTCAGAGCACTAAAATATTTTGATGGTGTGTTTTCTTATGGCGCTTGAAATTATCTCTTCCTCTGAATCTTTTCTGACATTTAGAGCACTGATAATTTTCTTCCCCAGTGTGGATTCTCATACGTTTAGTGAGATTACATTTAAGGCTGAAACATTTTTGGCATTCGGAGCACTGATAAGGTTTTTCCCCAGTGTGGGTTCTTATATGCTGAGTGAGACTGCTTTTTTCAATGAAACATTTGTCACATTCAGAGCACTGATAAGGTTTTTCCCCAGTGTGGGTTCTTATATGCTGAGTGAGTCTGCCTTTTACACTGAAACATATCTGGCATTCAGAGCACCTATAAGGTTTTTCCCCAGTGTGGGTTCTTATGTGATTATCAAGACTGTTTTTTTGGCAGAAACATTTTTGGCATTCAGAGCACTGATATGGTTTTTCCCCAGTGTGGGTTCTTATATGCTTTTTCCAATGAAAAATTTGTCGCATTCAGAGCACTGATAAGGTTTTTCCCCAGTGTGGGTTCTTATATGCTGAGTGAGACTGAGTTTGTGTGTGAAACATTTCTGACATTCAGAGCACTGATAAGGTTTTTCCCCAGTGTGGGTTCTTATATGTTGAGTGAGACTAAGTTTGTCTCTGAAACATTTCTGACATTCAGGGCATGGATAAGGTTTTTCCCCAGTGTGGGTTATTGTATGTTGAGAAAGAGTTCTTTTGTCAATGAAACATTTCTGGCATTCAGAGCACTGATAAGGTTTTTCCCCAGTGTGGATCTTTGTATGCCGTGTGAGACTACTTTTTACACTGAAACATTTCTGGCATTCAGAGCATTGATAAGGTTGTTCCACAGAATGGGTTATTGTGTGTTGAGAAAGACTTTGTTTGTTACAAAACCTTTCCAGGTCTTCAGAGCACTGATGAGGTTTTTCCCCTGTGTGAAATCTTAAATGTGCAGTTAAAAGTGATTTAAGTTTGAAATGTTTTGGGCATTCAGAGCACTGATAAGGTTTTTCCCCAGTGTGGATTCTTGTATGTTTAACGAGTCTGCTTTTGCAACTGAAACATTTCTGGCATTCAGAGCACTGAAAAGGTTTCTCCCCAGTGTGGGTTCTTATATGATGAGTGAGACTGTTTTTGTCAATGAAACTTTTCTGGCATTCAGAGCACTGAAAAGGTTTTTCCCCAGTGTGGGTTCTTGTATGCCGAGTGAGACAGTTTTTGTCACTGAAATATTTGTGGCATTCAGAGCACTGATAATGTTTTGCCCCTGCGTGGATCTTTGTATGCCGTGTGAGACTACGTTTTAAACTGAAACATTTCTGGCATTCAGAGCACTGATAAGGTTGTTCCACAGAATGGGTTATTGCATGTTGAGAAAGACTTTGTTTGTTACAAAACCTTTCCTGGCATTCAGAGCACTGATGAGGTTTTTCCCCAGTGTGGAATCTCACATGTGCAGTTAGAAGTGATTTAAGTTTGAAATGTTTTGGGCACTCAGAGCACTGATAAGGGTTTTCCCCACATTGGATTCTTGTATGTTCAGTGAGTCTACTTTTGTAACGGAAACATTTATGGCATTCAGAGCACTGAAAAGGTTTATCCCCAGTGTGGGTTCTTCTATGCTGAGTGAGACTGTTTTTCTCATTGAAACATTTCTGGCAATCCGTGCACTGATAAGGTTTTTCCCCAGTGTGGGTTCTTATATGCCGAGTGAGACTCTTTTGGTCACTGAGACATTTCTGGCATTCAGGGCACTGGTAAGGTTTTTCCCCAGAGTGGATTCTCATATGTTCAGTGAGTTTAGATTTACGGCTGAAACTTTTTTGGCATTCAGCGCACTGGTAAGGTTTTTCCCCAGAGTGGGGTAATGCATGTCGATATAGACTCGCTTTGACACTAAACCTTTTCTGGCATTCAGAGCACTGATAAGGTTTTTCCCCAGTGTGGATTCTCATATGCTCAGTGAGATAAGATTTACGCCTGAATTATTTTTGGCATACTTTGCACTGAGAGTGGTTTTTCCCAGTGAGCATTCTCTCAAATTCAGTGAGATGAGATTGATGGCTGAATCTTTTTTGGCACAGGTAACTTTTTTCCCCAACTTGGGTTATTTTGCTTTGATTGGGGCGGGTTTGAACACTGAAGTTGTTCTCACAGCACGTGTTTTTATAAGGTGTATTCCTAGAGTTACATTTAGTTTTCTCTTACTTATATGCCACAGTAAGAGTGAACCTGATTTTAGAGTCGGGCTTGTTTAGATAATGTTCAGCATTTATCTCTAAAAGAAATTGTGTGTAAACTTCTTAACACTTGAATTGAGAAAAATATGTCTGGAAGCAGCCCTGTGACACCAGTCGAAATGTTTCTAGCAGATATTAGTCTTTTGGTTATAGCCTCTCTGGCAGCAACTTATTTTGTGACTGAAGTTTTTCCTTAAATCTATTTGTATAGGTTCTTAGCACTGCAGTGATAAGGTGTTAGTCTGATATTAAATGATTAAGCTGAGAAGTCCCTTTTTGCACTGACGTATTGGCAGTAACTGAGGACATTAAAACATGCACAGTACTATTGTGGATCATTAGTCGCAGAACATCAGTTCCTTTTACCCTTTCTATGTTTGGTCTAAGGTTAAGGTTTTTAGTTCTGAAGACGAGGATTTATTTACATTAGCTATTGCGCAACGGTGCTCATTTATTCAGTTTTACATATCACTCCTGCACAACAGATAATGTTGAGGCGATTTACATAGAATTACTGAACAGTACATAATAAAAAGGAAACAATCTGAGATGGTCATGAACACAATAAAGTTGTGAATTTTTAAGGTTTTCGCAAGAGTGACCAGAGTGGGTCGAGGTGTTATATCCCGAGGCAGATAGTCTCAAACTTGTGTAACTGGTTAAAAACGGTTGTTGAACAAAGGGGATTTTCCAATCTTTTGGTTGTTAGCGTGTCAGATTCGGAGTCTTCTTTCAGTGTCTTTTCTTTGATGGTCTGCAGAAGAAACCTTTTGTTATAGCTTTTTTATGCAGTGTGTCCTTCCTCTCTGGGATTACATGCTGCTTTAGATGAACGGTATTCTGTCATGCTGAGGCAATTTGTCTTTCTGGCATTATTTCTGATGCTGTGTGCACAGATATGACTTTGGTCTGGGTTAATAAAATGCTAAATTAGAAACTTCACTTACAGGTATAGTACTTTCCTCAGCTCCTACTTCCTCGCCACACTTAGATGTTAGAAATTGTTTAAACTTAGAATGCTGGATGTCCTTCAGTTTTTCAAAATAATCCTTCTTATGGCACTAACATTCAGTTGCCTGGTGCTAAATCGTGCTTTTTTGTCCATAATTTCAATCACCTATAGTATTAAAATTAAATAGTTAATACATGTAAATGTCCCCAAAAATTATTAACAAGCCAAATCAATGCAGAATTGCAGAATTTTGAAAATGTTGAGCTGTTCTTCTGACAGAGCACATAGTAGAATGGTAGCCTGAAAATACTTGGATGTAGGAGTAAGGATTTGTAGAATTTTCAACATTTTATTATGCTCACAAAGGATACCTGTACCCTATGGAGTTGTAACATAGAATCCCAAAGTCAGAAATTAAAGTCATATGCACTGGCACCAAACAGATATTTAAAAAAGAATACTATTAATTATTTTTTAATGTAGATTTATGGGATGGGAATCTTCCCATGGACAACAGGCGTTTCCCCCGCCCTGAGTTACCACCTACTTGTATCTGGTATCCTGACTTGAGTTCTGTCCTCTGCCGCACACAAATCTATTGTGTGCTGCGAGGACTATGCCTAGACCTATCCCTCAACTATGGTCCAGAGTATGAATCAAGTGCAATGAAATTAAGGCGTACTTTCATGTGTTCATTTTATTCCACCTGATTATCAGTTGTTAGGTTTTTCTGCACCTGGATGTACCGGGTGCAGAAAAACAGGACACAATTTTTTTCCAGACAGAAAAATTAGACTGAAAAGACGTATAAGACTCTGGGTGCAGCAGAAGCAGCCAAGACTTATGCTGTTTTTTTTACTAACTGGGGGAAACACACAATTCTTCCCTCTGTTAGAAAATGCTTTCCCCTTCTCTCCCCTGCTTCACCAATCCCTCCCCTGATTCACCAATCTCCCCCCAACCAACCACATGCATATAAACCCCCTGCTTAAAACAAGAGGTAAATAAAAGCTGAAAAACACTATGAAATAGTGAATGGTATGTGGTTTGACAGGCAGATGAATCTGTTCCTTGTTGCAACTCCCCAGTCCATGGCGTCAAACTAGTAACTACACGTTACTGGGGTAAAACTACCACAAAGTAAAAAAAAAAACAATTACATGAGATTTTCCTGTCACCCCAGTACTGTGCAACTTCTAACAAGGGGTTACGATAGGTCACGGACCGGTCCTTTGACCTGGAGGGTCACACCAAGTTTACCCATATTTAAGGCAGAGGACTGTCATGGGTTTAACAGCTAGAGCGGTGGTGGCAATGCACCCTGTTGTAAGGATCAATAGCCTGATGAGATCTTTGCATCATGGTCAGTGGAGTGGCTTCCTACTGACACACCCATGTAATGCTCCATTTCTTTGCCTGTGCCCAGACTTTGTGCTAACATCAAGTGTGTGTTTAGGGTGTTTGTGTGTGTAGCATCAATGCAATGTGAGAGTGCGACAGATTAAAATGCAACTCCTGCCTGCCAGGTGTGTATACAAGTGGGACTATATTTCCCTCTTTTATACTCCAGTTCAAAGTCGTCTGTTACCAAGGAATAATGTGCTCTACAAAGTACTCAGGTGTCTGTTGTGCCCCCAGGGATGGTGTCCGCCTGACAGTCTATCTGCAGGCTGAATTACTTAATGGAGAAGCTATGTACCTGTAAAGAAGAGCCTAGAAGTCTGCCTAGAAGTCTGCCTGTCTGGTAAGAAAGGGAAGGGAGTGTGACTATCCAGTAGGAGGACAAGGCAGTCCTTGAAGAAGCAAGGTCTGACACATCCCTGGTATTTGTAGGGCGGGCCGGAAAGCCATTCAGCAGTACCAGCTAGTCTGAGGGACCCACCGCCAAGACTCTCCCAACAGTTCAAGGCAGAAAATAAAACTCTACGACAACGGGATGGTTGAGGCCCAGTTGGACGGGATACAATTGTGAGTGTAGAGGCTAGTGTTTGGCAATAGGGACAATGGTAGGGTAGGGGTCTCTTTGGGTGGGGGTGGCAGGATAGAGGGCAGTGTTATGGCAGAAGAAGACAGTGTAGCCATGTAGTGTTTTGAGGGTAGGTTGCAGTGTGGGGGAGTAGCTTTAAGGCAAGCGGAAAGGGCCAGTGTTTTGTGGGAATGGATGATGGCAGTGTTTTGGGGAAAGGGGCTATGGTGGTGGGTGGGATTGGTGGCAGTGCTGTGGGGTAGGGTGGCATGGAAAAGGGCTAGGCTATCCTAACTCCTTTTTGTTCTTGTGTGGCGTCTTGGAGGATAGATTATGCTGGTTTTAGAGCTCTTGGGCTGTCTGGTAACTACAATATACTCTTGCTGCTTCAAGGCTCCGGTCGGTCTGGGGTTCAGAACACTTCTGGGAAACTCAGAACCTTGTGAGATGGATCCATATTTTTGAACTCCCACTTGCAAAGGGTGGAAGTAACATGTGTGCCCATCTCCCTTTCACAATTTGCATCATGCCTGTCCTATCTATCCTAGACAATCGTTGCAAGTGTGAAAACTGTCACCCTTTTACAGGACTGGCCCAACGGAAACTCTTTGTTTTGTAGCACATTTCTGGGTTTTTTTGCATTTCTCAAATTATTTTATTTTGGGGATATTAAGTGTTTACAACAGGGGTATTCAACCTTTTCTGTAGTGAGAGCTACTTCTGATCAGTGCTAATCTTGAGCTACTCAAGGCTAATCATCTTGCACATTGTTATCAGACAGTTTGTCAAGTAGGGCCTTTTAGATTGAAGACTAACCATCTGTCTGCGCCTTCCGCGCCATTGTACTCCTATGATCTAAAGAAATGCAAAAAAAAATGTAGGCACCAATAGCAATGTTGGAGGAAGAGTTACAGCCTGTTGTTCAACACAGTTAAATCACTTTCATCCTTTGGTTATGAAAATTTAGCAACTCACAGCCAAAAAGCTGTGATGAACTAACCGAATTCTTTTTTCCACAGTAAATAAAATATTCCTGGATTTTAAGATAACACCAGATAATCTTCAGGGACAGATACAGTGGAATAACGTACGGTGAATAAACTAACTTACCATTTCCTGGTAATGAGTACATTCACCCCACTTTCTGAAGAGAAATTATCTAATCTTATCAGCACTATGAAATGTGGAGCACCTGCAGATTCTTGCCCTCCATCCGTTTTCTGAAAACACTGGACCTCCAGCACCAAAACACTAGTGAGATAAAGGTGGATGAGAAGGGGCGAGTGGGAGCCACCAAAGAAAGGCCAGAGGGCTCAACCAGTTTTTTTTTCAAGCAGTGGACGGGGCACTAGCGCGTTTGGTGGGCCCCTTTAGAAAAATATGCATTTAAATCTTGCCTTGTTCCCGGTCCCACCACATCCCCCATAGGAGCTGGACCCCTGCATTAATATACTGCCCCCTCTCAGGGCCCATCATGATGGTTTGCCCAAGCCCCCTGCGATTTCCTTGCCTAGGGCACCCACAGTCCTTGGCGAAGATAAGGAAGAACGGGCAAGCTGTAGGAGTGGAGGAGACAGGTGCACACTGCTGCAGCATGCCAGTATAACATACCTGATATTCTTTTCGGTGCCCCGTTCTACGACGTACAGTCTGTTCTCTCCTCTGGCTGGAGAAGAGTCCATGCTGCAGCCAGGAAGGTCCTACTGTCTGGTGGTGGAGTCCGAAGCCCTCCAGATGAATGCAAAACAGCAGACAGGCCAGTGAGGAGTAAATAAACAAAGAACACATCACTTGCCTGCTGCTGAGACTCCTCCTTTTATTGGCCCATTGGCGAGCGCTGGATCAATGCAAGGACGAGGTAGCATTCACTGGAATTTTTATTAAAAATGCAGACTTGTTACAAAACTGGCGATTTTTTTTGCACATCGCTAAATCCTGGAGGGTCTCAATGACAATGCTCCCAAATATAATCATGCCCTGTGGGAAACAGTGGCCCAAACTCTGCCGGCGAACACAAGCTAATCAGGATAGATGTGTTGCAGCAAAGTTTGTACTATGTTGTGACTTGGACATAGCCTATTGCTTGGGTCAGGCGATTGGCATGAGTGTAAAACTACAGTGCATTGCCATGATTAGGTCTATATGGTTCCCTAAAGATACCCGAGCATGGTTAATGAACAAGCTATTAGATGGCTCTCGCCTTTTAAGCAAGAAAGTGGACTAGGCCCCAGGCAGATATCCTTTGGTCTGTCAGCCTCCGCCACGCAATTTTATCACAAATCTCGTCCCCTTTTGGTTACTGTAGGGTTTTTCAATACTGCCAGCGCCAGACCCTGCTGCAAGCCCAACAGGTCTCCCAGTTCTTTCAAGGCCATAGCACATAAAGGCAAAGTCCGGGACATCATGCCACTGAGGGACCTGCTGCTACAACTGGTGCAGCTGCAAAACCTCTTTGTGTCCCTCCAGACACTGACTCACCCTATTGTAGGCAGAATCCATCATTTTCTCCAGTTAATTAGATTATGCCAGTGGGAGACCCCTCTCCCTATTCCACCCAGACTTAACAGTGGCGACGGATGTATTACTTCTGGGATGGGAAGGCCATATGGGAGACAGAGACTAGGGAACCCTCGTCACCGGCAGAGGCCCAACTCCACAACAAGCTGTTGGAGTTGCGAGCATTTCACTTAGCGGTGAATGTCTTCCTGCCCACCATCACAGGAGGGCTGGTGCAACTTCTCATAGACAAGACAGTCAATGACGATGGTCTCATCAGGAAGAGTCACACTTGAACTTGTTTGACATCGAGTCGAGGATTCACTGGCTGCAGTTGTTTGGTCCGACGAACGTGCGCTGGAACTGCTTAGTTGAATTTGACTTCCTCCCAGGTGCGCTGCCCCGAGATACAGAAGGATCCTTACTCGGTTGTATTGAATATAGTTGAGAAGCATATTGGAGAGGCGGCGATCTACCGTCCTGATGAGACCATGGTAATTAACTGGAATGGTCGAAACATTGACTATACAGGGACTATTTCATATAAATTATGTCTTCTAAGAATCGCCTTTGCTTAACTTGTATTATACAAAAGAATTTGCACCCCTGTTTGTGTGTACAAAATATGGATTGGACGGTTTTATCATCAAATCACTTTCATCTTAAGCACTGCGCAGTCATCACTCAACGTTTTATATATACACTTGCTGCTGAGAACACAATTAGAATTTTTGGAAATTAAAAGGCCTCATCTGAATTCGAATCTTCATAAAAATGGTGAATTAATATCTGCCCAGAGCCTGCATATGTGATACAGACCTGTGAGATAATGAACTCATAGACCTCTGTAGTTGTTCACAGTGCACATGGGAAGTGATTCTATGCGTCTACGCTTGTCACTTCTGGAGCAGAATGACGTCGACACTGAGCTGCATGATGTCTCCTACTGCGTGCAGCAGGACTGCTTTAAACTTTGAGGATCCACTCTGGCGTGTGGGGAATATTCACATGGTAAGGAATCTCCAGGTAAAGGAGTATCCACCATAGTCATAGTCAAGTTTATTTGTTTGATTAATTAAAATCTTACAAAAATGCATTTTAAAATATCAACAAGCAATAAAAAAGTTTAAAAACACCATACACATATTTATTCTAAATTTGCATAATTTAAAAAATCTAAATAATGTTTTCCTTAAGTTTTTTACCAATCACAGATAAACATTTTACAAATGCAGAATTCATTAATACATCATTCGGGTTTAGACATGCCATTAACGCTTGTCTGCATGTTCCTACTCCTCGAGCATTAAATAATCTCTTAAGGGTAACTTTCCTTTCCACTTCTATTGCAGGACACAGACATAGTAGGTGCAAAATTTCTGCTTGACCACATTTACATAACCTACATATTGTATTGTCCTCAATAGTCTTCCATGAAGGTAGATGGCACAAACCAGGCCAAAGTCCAAAACGTACTCTCATAAAAGTTTACTTACTTTGCTGTGACCAAGGATTTTCAAGATATTTTTGGACTTGTTTTTTTTTTATATACATTTATAATTGGCCATGCATGCCTTCTTTTTACCAATAATTCTTTATCATTTATCAGCGAAAGGTGATTAGTCTGCTTATTAATTGTTCTTTTGAAGCTTTCCTGGGTAATTGTGTTTTCCCAAATTGGTATTATTCCAAATTCTTCCTTTGCTTCATTTAAATATGCCCAAGCTTGCAATTTCCGGTTGTCTTTTACTTCTTGCCATAATGTTTGGGACAATTGATTGTCACGGTCATTTTTTACACGATTCCAGACTTTCAGGATTTGACCTTTTCAAGCATATTGCTGATTATTTATCCCAAACTCCAACCTCACCTGTGCTTGCGAGGCATTACATGGTAGCTGGAATAATATCTTATAGGTTTTAGCCACTGCGTTGTTAATTATCTCCGCATCCTTATCATTTAAGACTTCAGAGCCATTTGTCAAGATTGGTAATAATTTAGCAGATATGATCTTTAATAAAGGACCATATGACAGTGTAGTTAGCTTCTTTTGTATGGTCCTAAATGCAGCCACCAAACTATTTGCTTTCCTAGTAATGTCTTTTCTCTGTGGGAGAAAATTTCAACTATCATTAAATAAGACACCGAGATACCGGTAATAATCAACCTGCTCTAGTTGAGTTTGTTCCAACATCCATTTATTTTTTTGTTTTCTGTTCTTTGTAACTACCATTATTTTTGTCTTTGCCTCATTAATTACCATTTGATTGTCTTTTGCGTACCTCGATGTTCGATTAATTAGTCTTTGCAGGCCCACTTTAGTCTGACTCAGCAGCACAACATCATCTGCATACAGCAAATTTGATATTTGTTTTCCTGCTAGCCTCGGTGGATGTGAGTTAACTTCATTTAGTGCAATGGTGAGGTCGGCTATAAATAGGTTAAAAAGTAGTGGGACAACCCTTTAGTCCTCGTGTCACCGGTATTTTATTAGATAATGTTCGGCCATCACCAATCCTCACCCTGACCCAGTTTTCAGAATACAATATTTGGATAAGGTTTAGTAGTGAGTCCGGAATTCCATAGTCTTTAAGTTTTTACCATAGAAGATTCCTATTTAGGAGATCAAATGCTGATTTAAAATCGACGAAACAAAAGTAGAGGGACTGTTCCGCTAAAAGTGCTTTATCCATTAAAACTGATAAAATTAATATATTTGTTGAAGTTCCTAAACCTTTGTTGAACTCGGTTTGGTTTGGGGGTAATATTTGCTTTCCTTTGACCCAATCTGATAAATTTGATAAAAAAGACCCGCAAATAGCTCTGCGTCCGTGTCTTGGAGAGTGATCAAGCGATAGTTCTCTGGTAGTTGCCAATTACCCTTTTTGTAGATGGGAGATATTAATGATCCTTTCCAGGATTTCGGTATTTGCCCTGTTCGGACAACAACATTAAACACCTTTGTCAAATAGGTAGCCCATAAATCGGGATCCTCCTTATAGAGTGCAAACGGAATTCCATTAAGTCCCGGTGCTCCATCATTTTGTTTCTTTATTAAATTAGTTACTTCATTGTTTGAGAAAGCATTTTCCAGTTAAGTTTCTTGTTCTTTTTCAATCTTCATTGACTGCTTGTCACCCTGAGGCTTATGTTCCAATTCAGCGTCTAGGGTCTTTTTGAGGAGTATCCACCAGAAAGAGCATTACCGCAGAGCTCGCGGAGTTCCTAAAAACTCTGCACCGTGGAGCGTAGCAAGGTTTTTTTCACACTTCGCGGAGTTCTTTATTGAGGAACACCGCCTAGGCTTAATCTTATCATGAAAATCTAGATTTCAGTCATATGTTAAGAAACAAGTGTGAGTAGAAACCTTTTGGGTGGAGAAAATTTAAGACATTAATATTGTGAATTTTTTGGTAATTAGTTGATTTTTGCAAGTACTAACACTTCTCTGTGTCAGGTAAAGACCTTGAGAGTTTTGTAACTTTCAGATACTTAAATTGTGGATTTTGTTGCAATTAAAACATTTTCAAGACCTGAAACTTCTTTGGAGGTTGCATGCGGGCAGCCTAAGTTATCCTGCAAGAGTTTCTTGATGAATCCTATTGCAACTACAACATGTGCTCTCTCATGTAAAGTAAGGTTGTTAGAAGCTTTTCTGCAACTCAAGATACGCCTTACTTTTCACCTGGTGTGGATGCATTCCTCATGTTTAGTGAGATCTTCTTTCTGAGTATAACATTTCTGGCTTTCCCCTCCTGTATATGGCTTTAGTCCAGTGTGAATTCTCTCATGTGAAGTGACATGTATTCAAGACTAAACCTTATCTGACATACAGTACACACATAAGGCTTTTTTCTCCTGTGTGAGTTCGCTCATGACAAGTGAGAAGTAATTTGTAACCAAAACTTTGCTTGCATTTTGAGCACTCATAATGTTTTTCCCCGGAGTGGGGTCTCTCATGAAGCATAACACTATCTTTCAGATTCAAGCTTTTATGGCACAAGGGTTTTCTCCAGTGTGGAGTTTCGTGTGATGTTGGTCTTCATATTGTTGCATGTACCTTTAAGTTATGGAACTCCCTACTCTAGTATTCTGATCTCATGTGAGATTCTAGAATACATGAAGGGATTCCGTTTGCAGTTGAAGCTTGTTCCTGTGGCTGAGGCTTTAATTAAAGCTTTATCTCAACCTAACTAATTCAAGACTAATTGTTACTTATTTGAGGATACCACATAAATTGGCGACGATCGGGTGAACCCTGCACCGTGCCTCAACACAAGACAAGCAAAAGAATAATTCCCCAACTCCTCCAGCGGCAGGTTTAAAAACAGTCAAGGAGGAAGCGAAGTCTTCCCAGCGGCAGGAAAAGTAAAAAGAAATAGACGGTGAGGAGTTGGGTGGGCGGTGAAGTTTAACGCTGTTTCGAGAATATAAAGGGAATTATATTTAATGAGCATAAAACTAAACGTAACGAGCGCATTTTGTCTCGAGCGCATTTCGTCACGAGCGCATTTTGTCTCGAGCGCATTTCGTCACGAACGTGTGAGAAGAGACATTCCTTTGAAGTAAACGCGTGCACTAATTAAACGCGTGCGCTCAATCCTTGTCAAAGCAGCGCGAGAAGGGAAACGCGTGTGAAGCATCTTTTAAAGAGCTCACAAAAGGAAACGTATTCTCTGCGCGTGCCTATCAGAATCTTTAAAAAAAAAAAAGAACACTTGATTGAGGAAACGTGTGTTCTGTGTCTAGAACCCATCTCTATAAAAGAACTTTAGAATCCTTAAGGGAAAATATTAGAACGTTCTATATTGAAGTAATCTATTGAACAATACCAGCTAATGTAAAAAAAAAAAATCAGAACGTTTGACAATCATCTTTGGACTCTGCAGATTCTAAATTACATCACAAAGCAGCAAAATCATTAAGCACAGAGTTATTCACTTACATCATAATACAGACATTAAAAGACCCTCAACAAAGAAAATAGAACTTAGAGAACTCTCTTTTATTCATGAAATAAGGAAACAATAGCCTTGTCAAACATAAGGACATTTATTTAATTTACAAGGAAAATACGATTTAAAGTGACAAATTTAAAGAAACAAAAAGATCCAAAACGTAACACAACCTGCTTTCTTCTTGAATACTACAGGGGAACCAAACATAAAATGGAAAAAGTGGAAGAAATTTTTTGCAAATTATGCCAGAGTATGTGGCACTAATCTCAGTGCAGAAAGAAAACTTGCTCTTCTTCTTCATTGTTTGGGGGGAGAAGGACAAGATGTCTTAGAACATTTACCTGATTTATCTGCAGGAGAACAACGTAATTTAAATGAATACGAGATCGCAATTGCTCAACTTGACAAACATTATCTACCAAGGATCAGTACCATTATGGAACGTTATCATTTTGGTCTGAGAGAGCAAAAGAGGGATGAAACTGTAGAGGAATATGTTTCTTCATTGAGGAAGTTGGCTTCCTCATGTAATTTTGGCATGACACTAGATGAAAGATTCAGGGATCAATTCGTACTTAGATGCGCACATGATGACATCAGAAAAGAACTATGGTTAAAAGACGAACCACCTCTTGAAGAAGTGTTAGCCATAGCAAAACAAGTAGAACATATGACCAAGTGTGTTGGAGAGTTAAGGAAAGAAAAAGAAAAAGGATTCTCAAGTGAGAAGAAAGATGAAACAAAAATTGAAGAAATTGTTTGTCAAGTTAAGAGGAATGGAAAAGAAGAAACACAAAATACTTCGGAGAAAGATAATTTGGGAAATTATTCAGCAAGTCAAAATTCTTTACCAGGGCAAAGTAACAAATTGACCTGTTTTAGATGTGGACAAATAAGTCACTTAGCAAATTCTCAAATGTGTCCGGCTTTAAGAATTTTATGTAATGTGTGTGGAAAAAAAGGCCATTATGGAAAATTTTGTAGAACAAAAGTATTTAGACCTGATTTAACAAGAAAGCGATGGAATCAGTCACAACCACAAGTTAGAACTGTCACTTTTGAGATAAAATGTGAGGTGGCTGATCATCCATCTCACCTTGTAAAAGTAGGAAATGTGATGATCAATTTTAAATTTGATTCTTGTTCACGCATAACCCTAATTGATGAAGAATTATTTGACAAGCATTTTGCTGGAAAAGTAAGGATGATGAAGTGTGATGTGAGACCACTTGGGTATTCTGATAAACCTATTAAAATGGTGGGATGTTTCATGGCAGAAATAGAACTTGGGAGAAGAACTATAGTAGGAAAAGTTTATGTTGCAAAGAAGGGAGATATTTTACTAGGGTGGGTTCATCAAGGTCAACTTGGTGTTACTCTGAATCCAAATGCCAATCCTCAAGTGCAAATTCAACAAGTTGATACTGATTGTTTGAATAATGGGGAAAAGGATTTGGGTGAGGACCTAGCTAATAAATTTCCTAATGTTTTTAGAGAAAGCTTGGGATGTCTGAAAGGATACAAGTATCACATTAGATTGAGAGAGAATGCTATACCTATTGTAGCGAAGGTGAGAAGAATTCCTTTGATGGAACAAGAAAAAGTAAAAGAAGAAATAGATAAGTTACTGAAGAATGAAGTGATTGAGCAAGTCGAGGCTACTGAGTGGTTGGCTCCTGTAGTTATTGTGAAGAAACCAACTGGAGAAATTAGACTCTGTGTGGATCTTAGAGCGTTAAATAAGGAAGTTGTGGTTGACAGATTTCCACTTCCGAACATAGATGAAATGGTGAGCACATTAGAAGGAGCTAAGTTCTTTACCACTCTAGATCTTGCCTCAGCGTATCACCAGATCGTATTGGATGACTTTTCACAAGACTTAACAGCATTTATTACACCCATGGGAACTTATAGATATAAGAGAATGCCGTTTGGTCTTGTGTCTGCAGCATCAGTGTTCCAGAGGATTATGTCTCGAATTCTGAAAGGTTTGCATGGTGTGAGATGCTATCAGGATGACTTATTAATTTATGGTGACAATACGAAAGAACATTATGTTCATGTGTGTGCTGTTCTTAAACGTTTGGAAGATGCAGGAATGACTCTCAAGAAAAGTAAGTGTAAATTTGGAGTGAGAGAGGTGAATTATTTGGGTCACAGGATAACTGATCAAGGAATCTTTCCAAAAAAAGAGTTGGTGGATACCATCAATAAGGTAAAAGAGCCTGAAAACAAAGAGGAACTAATTTCCTTTCTTGGCATGGTGGAGTTTTATGGAAAATTTATTTGTAATTTTGCAGATAAAACTCAGAACTTGAGAAGGTTGACAGCAAGAAATGTTGAATATGTTTGGTCTGAGGTATGTAAAAATGAATTTGAGGGAATCAAGTCTGAACTGAATAAGGCTCCCTCTCTTTAAGCGTTTGTACCTGGTCTGCCTACCATTCTTTATACTGATGCAAGTGAAAAAGGTCTAGGTGCTGTCTTAGTTCAGAAAAGAGAGGGAAAGGATTATTTGATCTGTTGTTCTTCACGTTGCTTAAGAGGGTCAGAATTAAATTATTCCGTTATAGAAAGAGAGGCTCTTGCCATTTTTTGGGCACTGAGGAAATTGAAGAATTTAATTTGGGGGACGAAATTACTCATTTTTTCGGATCATAAACCCCTAAAAGAGATATTTGACAAAAAGGGTCTAGATTCTATTTCATCAAGAATCAGAAGATGGATTGTTTCTTTACAAGAATTCAATTTCTCTGTTGACTATGTTCCTGGTGTGTCAAATAAATCAGCTGATTGTCTTTCAAGGATGGTTGGAAAAGAGAATTTTGATGAAGAGGATGTGTTTAGTTTTTGTGATGATTCCATAAATGTTTGTGAGATTACAGAAGGAGCTATTGAAGAAAAGGAATGGAGAGATGAGCTTGAAAAGGATGTAGAAGTTAAGAAGGTTATGCTTTCCTTGAGTACTAATTCTTGCCTAGAGAAACCTTGGACTCTTGTTTCTGATGAGCTTTCCATAAACTCTGGTTTCTTAACTCGTGGAACAAAAATGGTACCACCTCTTGGAATCAGAAAGAAACTGCTATCCCATGCACATTCTGGTCATCTTGGAATTGTGAAGACAAAAGAGATTTTACGTTTACAGTTTTGGTGGCCCGGCATGGATTTAGAGATTGAGAGGTTGGTGAGAGATTGTCCAGAGTGCTGTGCTAGTGATAAAATATTAAAAACTAAACAAATGCCAATGGTTAAGAGGTTGCTACCTAAACATCCTTGGTATGAGGTAGCTGTAGATATAGTTGGTCCCCTGTCAGGTGTAAGTGATACACCTTATCTCTTTGTTCTTATTGATTTATATTCAAGGTGGATTGAGGTCTGTGCCATGAGAGAGATTACTTCAGAAGAAGTGATAAAGTTTCTAGATTCTCTCTTTAAGAAAGAAAGTTTTCCAAATAGTCTTCTTTCTGATAACGGCCCACAATTCTGTTCTAGACTCTTTGAGGATTATTTGAGAAAATCCGGTGTAGTACATAAGAAATGTTCTTTATACCACCCAGAAACTAATGGTGCGGTTGAGAGGGTCAATAAAACTTTAAAAGAGGCCATACAGCTAGCTAGGTCATCTGGCTTGAATTGGAAGTCTGTTCTTCAAGAAAGAATAAGTGTGTACCGTTTTGCACCTCATTCCACAACTGGTAGATCTCCATTTGAACTGTTCAAAGGGAGGGTCCCTAACACTTGGATGTGTCCTGGATGGATGAATCTGAATAAAGGTTTGGTTGATAATGGGATTGGTGACTGGCGTAAGAAGGAAGAAAGAAAACTTGAGGAAAGGAAATCTTATTATGATAAAAAATAATCGTGTGAGTGTACAGAAGGTTTTGGTTGGTGACCTAGTTCGGATAAAAGCTCCTGTTGGTTGCAGATCCTGGTCAAAATATACCGATGTAAGAGCTGTGGTGAAAGTCTTTAGAAATGCTATCAAAACAGAAGATGGTAGAATTTGGAACAAGAGCAGAGTAGTTGTAGTTAAGTCAAGAATTCCTGTTCGAGTTGATGGGAAACAAAATTCACATCTTTCTACTTTTAATGTGATTAAAAGTTCTAATTCACCTGCTTCTTCTTCTTCTAGGAGCCAGAGAGTTCGTAGACTTCCTGTGTATTTAAGAGATTATTCGTTATAATTTTCCCTCTTTATCTTCTGTTTAATTGAGAATTTACCTGTTAATAATATGTTATTTTATGCCTTTCATTAGGAGGGAGATGTGTGATGTTGTTCTTCATATTGTTGCATGTACCTTTAAGTTATGGAACTCCCTACTCTAGTATTCTGATCTCATGTGAGATTCTAGAATACATGAAGGGATTCCGTTTGCAGTTGAAGCTTGTTCCTGTGGCTGAGGCTTTAATTAAAGCTTTATCTCAACCTAACTAATTCAAGACTAATTGTTACTTATTTGAGGATACCACATTTCTCATGGTGAGATTGTGTTTTTCTCTGCAGCTTATCTGGCATTCAGAGCACTCATAAGGTTTTTCATCAGTATGGAGTCGCTTATGGTTAGTGAGGCTGTGCCTATTAAATAGGAATTTCTGGCATTCACAGCATTGGTAATGCTTTTTCCCTGTGTGCGTCTGCTCATGTAGTGTGCGATTGAGTTTAAAATTGATGCTTTTCTCGCATTTGGAGCACTTAATCATTTTTGATGGTGAGTTTTCTTATGGCGCATGTAACCATCTCTACCTCTGAATCTTTTCTGACATTTAGAGCACTGATGTTTTTCCCCCAGTGTGGATTCTCACATGTGCAGTGAGATCAGGTTTACGGATGAAACATTTTTGGCATTCGGAGCACTGATAAGGTTTTTCCCCAGTGTGGGTTCTTATATGCTGAGTGAGATTGCGTTTATCACTGAAACATTTGTTGCATTCAATGCACTGATAAGGTTTTTCCCCAGTGTGGGTCCAAGTATGTTTAGTGGGTCTTCTTTTGTCAAAGAAACATTTCTGGCATTCAGAGCACTGATAAGGTTTTTCCCCAGTGTGGGTTCTTATATGATGAGTGAGACGGCTTTTATTACTGAAACATTTGTCGCATTCAATGCACTGATAAGGTTTTTCCCCAGTGTGGGTCCTAGTATGTTTAGTGAGTCTTCCTTTGTGACAGAAAAATTTTGGGCATTCAGAGCACTGATAAGGTTTTTCCCCAGTGTGGGTTTTTATATGCAGTGTGAGCCTGTTTCTGTCAATGAAACATTTCTGGCATTCAGAGCACTGATAAGGTTTTTCCCCAGTGTGGAATCTCAAATGTGCAGTTAGAAGTGATTTAAGTTTGAAATGTTTTGGGCATTCAGAGCACTGATAAGGGTTTTCCACAGAGTGGGTTAATGCATGTCGATAAAGACTCCGTTTGATACTAAACCTTTTCTGGCATTCAGAGCACTGATGAGGTTTTTCCCCAGTGTGGATTCTCATATGCTCAGTGAGATAAGATTTACTGCTGAAACTTTTTGGGCATACTGAGCACTGAGAGAGGTTTTTCCCAGTGTGGATTATCATATGTTCAGTGAGATGAGATTCACAGCTGAAACTTTTTGGGCACACTGAGCACTGAGAGAGGTTTTTCCCAGTGTGGATTCTCATATGTTCAGTGAGATAAGATTTACGGTTGAAACCTTTTGGGCATTCAGAGCACTGGTAAGGTTTTTCCACAGAGTGGGTTAATGCATGTCGATATAGACTTGGTTTCATACTAAACCTTTTCTGGCATTCAGAGCACTGATAAGGTTTTTCCCCAGTGTGGATTCTCACATGTGCAGTGAGATGAGATTTCCAGCTGAAACTTTTTGGGCATTCAGAGCACTGATGCTTTTCCCCAGTGTGTGTTCTCACATGTGCAGTGAGACTAGATTTAAGGCTGAGACATTTTTGGCATTCAGAGCACTGATAAGGTTTTTCCCCAGTGTGGATTCTTATATGCTCAGTGAGATAATATTTACTGCTGAAACTTTTTTGGCATTCAGAGCACTGAGAGATGTTTTTCCCAGTGTGCATTCTCTCAAATTCAGTGAGATGAGATTGATGGCTGAATCTTTTTTGGCACAGGTAACTTATTTCCCCAACTTGGGTTATTTTGCTTTGATTGAGGCGGGTTTGAACACTGAATTTGTTCTCACAGCACGTGTTTTTATAAGGTGTATTCCTAGAGTTACATTTAGTTTTCTCTTGCTTATATGCCACGGTAGGAGTGAATCCGATTTTAGAGTCGGGCTTGTTTAGATAATGTTTAGTATTTATCTCTAGAAGAAATTGTGTGTAATCTTCTGAACACTTGAATTGAGCAAAATATGTCTGGATGCAGCCCTGTAACACCTGTTGAAATGTTTCTAGCCGATAATAGTCTTTTGGTTATAGCCTCTCCGGCAGCAACTTATTTTGTGACTGAAGTTTTTCTCAAATCTATTTGTATAGGTTCTTAGCAATGCAGTGATAAGGTGTTAGTCTGATATTTAATGATTAAACTGAGAAGTACCTTTTTGCACTGACGTAATGGCAGTAACTGAGAATATTAGAACATGCACAGTACTATTGTGGCTCACCAGTCGCAGAACATCAGTTAATTTTACCCTTTCTATGTTTGGTGTAAGGTGTAGTTCTGAAGACGAGGATTTATTTACATTAGCTATAGCGCAACGGTGCTCATTTAATCAGTTTTTACATATCACTCCTGCACAACAGAATGTTGAGGTGATTTACATAGAATTACAGAACAGTACACATTAAAAAGGAAACAATCTGAGATGGTCATGAAAACAATAAAGTGGTGGATTTTTAAGGTTTTCGCCAGAGTGAGCAGAGTGGGTCGAGGTGTTATATCCCGAGGCAGATAGTCTCAAACTTGTGTAACTGGTTAAAAACGGTTGTTGAACAAAGGCGATTTCCAATCTTTTGGTTGGTAACGTGTCAGCTTCGGAGTCTTCTTTCAGAGTCTTTTCTTTGATGGTTTGCAGAAGAAACCTTTAGTTATATATTTCTTTTATGCAGTGTGTGCTTCCTCTCTGGAATTACATGATGCTTTAGATCATGTGTACTTTAGATGAACGTTATTCTGTCATGCTGAGGCAATTTGTCTTTCTGATAATATTTCAGATGAGGATGTTGTGATTGGTCTTTCTGGGATTATTTCTGATGTTGTGTGGACAGATATGACTTTGCTCTGGGTTAATGAAATGCTAAATTTGAGACTTCACTTACAGGTATAGTACTTTCCTCAGCTCCCACTTCCTCGCCACATCTAGATTTTGGAAATTGTTTAAACTTAGAATACTGGATGTCCTTCAGTTTTTCAAAATAATTCTTCTTATGGCACTAACATTCAGTTGCCTGGTGCTAAATCTTGCTTTCTTCGTCCGTAATTTCAATCACCTATAGTATTAAAATTAAATAGTTAATACATAATACATGTAAATTTCCCCATAAATAATTTACAAGCCATATCAAAGCAGAATTGCAGAATTTTGAAAATGTTGAGCTGTTCTTCAGACAGAGCAGAGTGTAGAATGGTAGCCTGAGAGTACTTGGATGTAGGAGTGAGGATTTGTAGAATTTCCAACATTTTATTAAGCTCACAAAGGATACATGTACCCTATGGACATAGAATCCCAAAGCAGAAATTAAAGTCATATGGACTGGCACCAAACAGATATTTAAAAAAGAATACTATTAATTAATTTTTAATGTAGATTTTTGAGATGGGAATTTCCCCTCCACGGACAACAGGTGTTTTCCCCTGCCCTGAGTTACCACCAACTTGTCTCTGGTATCCTGACTTTTGAGTTCTGGCCTCTGCCGCACACAAATCTATTGTGTGCTGCGAGGACTATGCCTAGACCTATCCCTCAACTATGGTCCAGAGTATGAATCAAGGGCAATGAAATGAAGGCGTACTTTCATGTGTTCATTTTATTCCACCTGATTATCAGTTGTTAGGTTTCCCCCTCCCCCCCGTTATCTGAGGATTCGCCTGTATCGTTCACCCGCCGACATCTTTGAGGGCAATCATGGCAAGGTTCTCTTCTCGCTGGCATCCGCGCCTCGGTGGGCTTCTGGAAACACCTCCCACTAGCCCCCATCGGGCGAGTAGCCCTGGTAAAAATGATCATTGTCCCTCGCTTACTGTATTATTTCACCAACCTCCCGGTGGTGCCTCACAGAAGTTTTTTCCGCGAACTGGACTTGCTGCTCCGCACCCTTATATGGGGAAATGGTCGGCATAGAATAGCCCTCGCCAAACTTAGACTATCCACCACACAGGGGGGCCTGGGTGCCCCCGACTTTGAATCGTACTTCCTAGCAGCGCAACTTCAGTGGCTCTCGTATTGGACGGCAGGAAGACATTCTGGGCAGACTCATACAACGCACCGCCCCATCCCGGAACTCTGTCGGCTGCTGCTCCCTGGCATCAAACCCTGCCGGACCTACCCCTTGCAGGTGTCTGTGACCCGCCAATGTATGTTGCAAATTCACCGCATGGCAACGAGGACCACTCCCCACGGCTGCCACTAGCGGGGTGGCCACGCGGCGTCTCCTACTTTACGAGCGCCATGGTAGGAGCATGGATGGACTCTGAGGTCACGGAGGCGGAGGCACTATTTGAGGAGGGCCAGCTTCGCCCGTTCGCACAACTTATGGAGGACCTTGGCCTCCCCCTAGGGACGCTCCTGACACATCCCCAACTCATCGACGGCTATCGCCCACATGGTGATCTAACGGTCAGTGAGCCCGCGACACACCCCGTAATACACACTATCCTCTACATGGGGAGCGGAAGACACCTAGTCACTTGGTTGTACAAGTCCATCCGGGAACTTACACACAAGCCGGTACTCACTCTTAGGACGGTGTGGGAGGACGAGATTGGGAGACAATTACATGACCGGGAGTGGGACAGAGCGCTGGAATTCCCAAAGAAGGTGTAGAGAAACGTGCAGTTCAAAAACATACAATACTACATTTTACATAGGGCTTACCAGACACCGGCACGCCTCCAGCGTTTCTATCCTGACACTCAGTTCTTATGCCCCAGGTGTCACTCCCCGTACGCACACTTCCACGACTTGTTCTAGGACTGCCCAACCCTTCAGCCCAACTGGTCAGCCATACTTGACTCCATTAGCACCCTCACAGGCCTCACCGGCCTGCATTCCTGGGAGGCAGTCCCCCTAGGGACATTCCGCAGGCCAAAAACACACAAGGTGCAGTTCAGATATGCTGCACTATGCTTGCTTCTAGCCAAAAGGAACATAGCCATGCAATGGCGTGCGCCAGCTGGACCCTCACTAGAGACGTGGGCGGGCGCAGTGAGAAAGTGGGCTGCAGCGGAAGAGGATGCCCTTCGGGAGGAGGAAGCTACAGGTCAGCGCAAGCGTCCTATCTCCCTAGAATGGGCCACCCTATCCCACAAATCTCTGTCAGATCACCAGCGTGATACCCCAAGCCCTTCCCAACACACCCCGCGCCCCGGACGGCATCGATGCCCTCATAGGGAATAATCAACATGCCCCCCCCCCATTTCCGAATCCACCCCTCCGACCTCTGCTCTGTTCTACCCCACTCTTCCCACTCCGTAGATGCCCTCAGTGCAATTCGCCTGTCCAGCTCCCTTGGCTCAGTCCACATTCCTCTCCCCCCCCCCCTCCTCCCCAGTTAGTTAATTCCCTTCCGGGGCTTTCTCGTTTCTCTCTCCCTCCTTTCGCAGGGACACTGCTCTCTTTACCAAGTTCCCTCACCCCACACGTAGTCCCCCTGTTTCTTTCCACCAAATTCTCCTTGCGCTCAAGCTACATCAGTTCTAAGCGGCCCATGCCCCTACTCCACGCGCCCGTGGAATATTGTATACATCTAACGGACATGTCTGTACTATTGTATCACCTTCGTCGCATTATTATGTACTGTGAACATTATTTCCATTAACAAAAATCAATAAAAATGTTTTACAAAAAAAAAAATCAGTGGTTAGGTTTTTCTGCACCTGGATGTATCAGGTGCAGAAAAACAGGACACCATTTTTTCCAGACAGAAAAATTAGACTGAAAAGACGCACAAGACTCTGGGTGCAGCAGAAGCAGCCAAGACTTATCCAGTTTTTTTTACTAACTGGGGGAAACCCACAATTATTCCCTCTGTTAGAAAATGCTTTCCTCTTCCCTCCCCTGCTTCACCCATATACCCCCAACCAACCACATGCATATATATATATATATATATATATATATATATATATATATATATATATATATATATATATATATATATATATATATATATATATATATACCACCTGCTTAAAACAAGTGGTAAATAAAAGAAGAAAAACACTATGAAATAGTGAATGGCATGTGGTATGACAGGCAGGAGAATCTGTTCCTCGTGGCAACTCCCCAGTCCATAGCGCCAAACTATTAACTGTACGTTACTGGGGTAAATCTACCACAAAACAATTACATTAGATTTTTCTGCCACCCCAGTACTGTGCAACTTCTAACAAGGGACTATGAGAGGTCTTGGACCGGTCCTGTGACCTGGAGGGTCACACCAAGTGTGTCCTTATTTAAGGCAGAGGACTGTCATGGGTTTACCAGATAGAGCAGTGGTGGCAATGCACCATGTTGTAAGGATCAATAGCCTGATGCGATCTTTGCATCATGGTCAGTGGAGTGGCTTTCTACTGACACACCCATGTTATGCTCCATTTCTATTCCTGTGCCCAGACTTTGCGCTAACATCAAGGGCATGTTTAGGGTGTTGGTTTGCGTAGCATAAATGCAATGTGAGAGTGCGACAGAGTAAACCGCAACAGAGTAAACCGCATCTCCTGCCTACCAGTTGTGTATACAAGTGGGACCATCTAACCCTCTTTTATACTCTAGTTCAAAGTCCTCTGTTACCAAGAAATAATGTGCTCTACAAAGTACTCAGATGCCTGCTGTACCAGCAGGGATGGTGCGAGCCTGACAGTTTATCTAAGTTGAAGGGACATCACCTGCAGGCTGAATTACTTAATGGAGAAACTGTGTACCTGTCCTGCAGATCCTAGAACTCTGCCTAGAAGCCTGCCTGTCTGGTGAGAAAGGGAAGGGAGTTTGACTATCCAGCAGGAGGACAAGGCTGTCCTGGAAGAAGCAAGGTCCGACACATCCCTGTTATCTGTAGGGCGGGCCGGCAAGCCATCCAGCAGGACCAGCTAGTCTGGGGGAACCCGCCCCGCCAATACTCTCCCAACAGTTCAAGGCAGAATATAAAACTTTACGACAACGTGATTGTTGAGGCCCAGTAGGACGATTGTGTGCTGCCAACAGGCCCGTTCAAGGTTGCACTTGTCAAATTCCTTAGTCTGAATCTACTGACTTCCTGGAGAGCCTATGTTGGGCTTTTAGCTGCTGAAATTTCTGACTACTCTGTGTCAGAGGTCCATGAGGGACTACAACTACTCCAGTGTCGAACACCCTGTCTGAGCTTACGCCTGTGGTCCAACCGGCCATAGTGTGGGTTCAATTGCTGATGGTCGGGCCTCCAGAGGGGCTGCACTTACCGACAGGCCAGGTGTGACTTCTACCTTGGGACTGCTGATCTTCAGGCAACTGCAAAGAAAAGACAGAGTGGGTGCCCTACTGAATGCCGCCCTACATCCAGGACAAAAGCACTCCACAAAAGCCTGCTGGTGGGTCACTGCTCTCTCGAGTCTTCAGGCGTGCCATTCAAGTGTCGGGAAACAGGAAAGAGACCCAGACAAGACTGACTCATCCTGTGAAAGGGTAAGACGCTTACGACAGAGCATATACGCATTGGGGTGACTTGAGTGACAGAACTGCACATATACTATATTCATGCTACTCCTAAATGCCCCTAGAGGGGAAGAGGGGATCAGAACCGGACGCACCTGCCTGCAGCACATGGTAGTCTGGCGTGCCTGCACTATCTTTTCACCCAGACTGTCCATAAAGATGATTTTAGAGCCGCTACGCAGATAGCAGTGGGAATCACAGACCATTCGCTGGTGGAGTTGCAACTCGATGGTCCGGTTGTGAACTTCATCCTACCCCCAAGGGTCGATCCATGATATTTAAAAGACAAGACGTACAAAGCTCGTATGAGAGATAGAGCAGAATTCGAGCGGCCTGCTGAATCAGCTTGCGTGCTATAGGATGAATTCAAGCCAGTGATCCTTGAGGACACTGACATCAAGGGGACGGAAATACTGGGAGAGACTTCCTGAAAGACCTGACCCTGCCAATGCTAACGAATGAGGACCGAGACGCACTAGAGCAAGACCCGACAGTAGACTAAATAAATAAGACAATAGGAACCTTGCAAACAGGGCACGCGACGGGCCTGATGAGCTCCCCTTAGAATTATATACAAGCATGATGGATAAAATCAGGGAGTGACTCCAGAGGAGGTTTCAGACTGCCTGAAAATAAGGGTGTCTCCCAGAGGCCCAAAGAATGTCTGAGGTGGTGGTCATCCCAAAAAAGGAAGAACCAGCAAGTGAGTTTGGGTCTTATAGACCTATCTCCCTGCTTAATTTTGAGACTAAGGTCCTTGCGTAGTCCCTGGTGATCTGCCTGCGGATATTAATTACAACAGTGGTTCATCCTGATCAACCGGGCTTTATGTCACACCAGGGTAGGCGCTTAAATCTCCGACACCTTAATGGAGTACCACATGCAACAGGGGATTCCTTTGCTGAACCAGTGGCGCTGCTGTTAAGCTCTTGTATGTGGCCCCTCTAGCATGCATGCGCGTCAATAATAGAGTCTCCTGAGTCTTTGCCATCCAACATGGATGCTCCTTGTCTCCTATGCTCTTCACACGTGCGTGGGTTCTACAGGACCTCTCATATGGGGTATTCCAGTTGATCAGGAGTGGGATGAGAGAATCTCCCTCTATGTTGACGTGTTGCTGTAGGACACGTAATCAGCCTTCTCGAGTGAACGAATCCTACACATTTTTCACATATTTAGAGATTATTCAGGATAGAAGATCAATTGGAAGAAGTCCCTAATAATCCTGCTGGAATCAGGGACCCTGCGGCTGCACTCTAGGTGCACAGTTCTTGTGGCACTACATGGCTTTAAATATTTGGTCGGTTGGCGTGGGCGTGGGCGTGGCGTGGGCGTGGCCAAGATGGCTCCTACGACAGCTGGGAAGCGCCAAAATCGGTAGCGGAGACCAGTCTGTCCCTACCGTCGGTGGACTGATGACGGGCAGCGGGTGCCAAATACGGGGCGAAGAGATGCGAGTCCAGCGGCTGCATCACCAACGTGGCAGAAGCCTAACAACAGGGGCAGCCCGTGACAGAGACCGCCGAGGCCAGCTCTCAACAGCGCGGCTTCTGCCCGCCTCGGCCATCTGCTGCACGGCGGGGGTCGCATTCCTAGTCGAGGGTCCGTGGAACCGGAGATTGGGAGCACAACACCCCTTGTGACACCTGGACCTGTGGAGCTGGGCCGGAGCGGAGCCTATCACTAAGGCATTCCTAGAATCGCTCTTCAACACTCTCAGAGTTGACATACTGACAGTGAAGACGGATCTGAAGGCTGAGATGTGGGAAATACGCAGAGACGTAGATGAGGTGGGGGAGCGAGTCGCAATGCTGGATACCAAGCACGACTCCACCACGATGGAGGTGATAATGCTCCAACAGGAGATACTGAGGCTCCAAGATCAATAGCTGGATCTCCAAACGCACGTGGAGGACCTCGAGAACAGATCGCGCCGACACAACACCCGGATCCCAGGGGTAAAGATGACGGAGTATACCAAAGATCTCTTTGCCTTCACACAGGGCCTCTTCCGCCATATCTTGGCTGTTGCTCAGGGTGTAGAAATTGTCTTGGATAGAGCACACAGAGTCGGACCCCAAGGGCGCCCAACAACCCCCCGGCGGACATTTTAGTATGCCTGCAGGACTTCAAAACCAAGGAAGCCATTCTGACAAAGGCGAGAACCCTCCACCCTCTCTCCTATCAAGGTCACTCTCCTGTGCTGTACCAGGACCTAGTCCTAGTCACCCTAAAGCTGCAGGCAATTCCGCCCGGTGACGGACCACCTTAGACAACACAACATCACCTACTCCTGGGGGCACCCATTCTGTCTCATCTTCCGCTATGGTGGCAAGCTTCACCAGATGCGCTCTCTCACAGAGTCCTGTCACCTGCTGGGCTGGACGGTGCCGGATGATGAGGACGATGATCGGCACAACGGCAGCCCAGGGCCCGAGATCACACCCTCAGGATGGCAGAACCAGAGTAGGAGGCGGCGAGTCCGAAAGCCGAATAAGGCAGATGTTGTAAGGGGGCAACAGGAGGCCATCGCCTCCGCAGCCGATGCCCTGGACAGAACGAAACCCGGCACAGAGTAAGACACTTGCCATTATGTACCCTTGCTGCAATACTCTGATTTCTGGCGGATGGCGGGGGGACCTGGTCCACTCCCCTTGGTCACGTTATGAGCCCTCACTCAACGAGTACCCGGCTCCTCCGGGTTGGTGGACTACACCCTAAAGACTGGGCTTTTTCTGCATTTTTGAACTTTATGTTGTTGGCTGAAACATTAGTGCTACTGGAACTGTTTGGGTTTTTTAATGTTGGGTTTGGGTTTGGGTTTCCTCGTCCACCTCCCCTGGGTGCCCTTAACGAACTGTCCTGTTCTATACCGCTGGCCACTTTACGTTCCCTTCCACCTTAATAGGTTAGTGGCTGCACAACATGACCAGCGCCATGCATTGCGTTTTTCCTCGATTCCAGATCTCTTATGGCGCACAATTCTCTTAAAGTCCTTACCCTTAACGTGCGTGGCCTGAACAACCCAATCAATCGCAGGGCTATACTAAATTACCTTGAGCATTCTAAGGCGGAAATATGCTTACTCCAAGAGACCCACCTCCTCTCCAAAGATCATCACAGATTGAAGGCTAGGGCATTCCCCATCCAGTTGTTCTCCTCCAACACCACAAAATCAGCAGGGGTGGCCATCCTAGTCTCCCGATCCTTCTAGGGGAGGGTGCTACAGAAGCAAGCAGAGCTCAGGGGTCGCTTACTGACATACCAGTTTTTGTTGGGGGACACAACCTTTGTCATAGGATCTATTTATGCACCTAACGAGGTGCAGATGACGTTCCTTCTCAAGGCTATAAGGGAGGCGGCTGCTGCCGCAGATAGGCATTTGCCGATTGGGGGAGACCTTAATGTTGTTTTTGACAATGACCTAGATCGCTCCTGCCAGAGGATGACCCAAGCCGGGGTCTTCCTGCCTTCAGGGCAAGCATTGCTTCAGGAGATGGGATTATCTGACCTTTGGTGACATTCCCACCCCCGTACTCGTAGCTACACCTTTTACTCAGGGGCACACACAACCTATGCACGCCTGGACCATCTTATAGGCTCCTCCTCCCTCCTGACCCATATGACCAACATTGATATTTTGACGGTAACTCTCTTGGATCATTCCCCTGTCCTGGCCAATTTTCACCTCCCTTGCTCACCGCGCCCCCTCAGACACTGGCGCTTGCGTGACACGCTGCTGCAGCTCCCACCTGTACTGACTCAAATCCAGAAAGCCATCACAGATTTTCATTCCGTCAACACTACTCCAGACACTTCCCTAGCTAAGCAGTGGGCGGCCCTAAAGGCAGTCTTCCGGGGGGAATTCATAGTGATCTCTTCGGCTCAAAATCAAGATAGGGAACATAAGAGAGCGGAACTCACCCAGATAGTCTCAGACCTTGAGCAGCTACATCAGAGGACGGGGGCGGCCAGAGCATGGCGCCAGCTTTGCCTAGAGAGAAAACAACTTGCAGCCCTAGATCAAGATAAAGAGGAATACGCAGCCCTTCGGCTGTGCCATTCTTACTAAACCGGGGGGGGGACAGGTGCAGTTGCCTTCTTGCCAACAAACTCCGTGAGGTTAGACAGCTACAAGGGGTCCAGACCATACATACGCCAAGGGGCGAGCCAGTGACAGATGATGCGACTATAGCTGAAATCTTTTGGGATTTCTATGTGGACGTCTACACCGGAGACCCGCTTGATCCCCAATGTAGTGCAGACTACATCGCTGGATCTAGCATGCCCTCCCTTTCCTCAGCGCAGGCTGAGTATCTAGACAGGCCCATACAGGTGGAGGAGGTCAGCTCGGCTATTTCCCGCCTCAAAGTGGGTAAATCGCCAGGCCCAGATGGCTATACTGCCGCCTTCTACAAGACCTTCTGCACCCAATTGGCTCCCACTCTAACACGGCTGTTCAACTCTTTCGAACACACGGGCGTGATCCCAGGGGAGATGCTGGAGGCAGCAGTGGTCATAATCCTGAAACCCGGAAAAGAGAAGACGACCTGTAGCGCATAAAGACCTACCTCACTGCTTAATATCGGTACTAAACTTTACACCGGCATCCTGGCGACCCGATTGGCGCCTTACATGACGCAATTGGTCTAACCTGACCAGGCCGGATTTATTTCACAGAGGCAGATCAGCGACAACACTAAGCACATATTACACCTAATAGAGAAAGCGTCCCGCACCCAAGGCGAATATATGCTTCTGGCCATTGATGCAGAGAAGGCCTTTGAGGTGGTGCACTGGCCCTATCTGGAGATGGTGTTGATCGCAGCTGGCTTTGGTGAAAAGCTCCGCACCTGCATCCTAAACTGCTTCAGGTCGCCAATGGCGACAGTCCGCGTTAACTGCCACACGTCTTCCCGGTTCTCTATAGGGAGGGGCACTAAACAGGGTTGCCCCCTGTCTCCCCTTATTTTTGCACTTTATATGGAACCCCTAGCAATCAAAATCCGTCGCCATCCCCTAATTAATGGGATTAAGTTTGGAGGGGATACCTATACCATCAGCCTTTATGCTGTCAATGTCCTACTTTCCCTTTCCGACCCGATCACGTCCGTGCGAGCCCTCTTCATAGAACTACACAATTTTACCCAGGCGTCGGGCTTTAAAATTAACATGGCTAAATCTCTGGCCCTTAATCTCTCCCTTTCTCCACATGTCCTTGCCCACCTCCAAGAGGAACACCCGATGCAGTGGTCAAATGAAGCAATTCCATACCTAGCCATCCAGCTTGCTCCCACCACTCAGGCCACCTCCGACATTAATTACTCCAACCTTCGAACACGTGTCAGAAAGGAATTGAACAGGTGAAAACACTGCACAATATCTAGGCTGGGTAGGATAGCAGCTATCAAAATGACTGTCCTCCCCCAAATTATATACATATTTCAGACCCTTCCCCTTCAACCACCGTCTGGTTGGATCCAGCAAACACAGGCAGACCTCTCATGTTTTATATGGCACGGCCGTAAGCCGCGCTTCCGCCACCAGGTCGCATTTCTACGTCCGGAAAAGGGAGGAGTAGGGGTGCCCGACCTTCATACATATTTTCATGCCGCTCAGCTCAGAGCCATCTGGTGGAGTGGCAGCGGCTGGAATCAGGAAAGCATTGGCTGTTTCAAGACCAGGCAGTGGCTGGCAGACCGCTACAAGGGATCCCCTTTCTACACAAGACTCACCGGCCAGCCAATCTTTAGGCATCACACATCACAAGCACCATTTTGGAATCCTGGGATCACACCAATACTCATGCACAATTGACCACGTTCCCATCACCTCTCACACCGCTATTCGCCAACCGGGAGTTTCAACCCGGTACTGAAGCCCGAGCTTTGAGCCTGGCGTTCCTCCCCATGCAGATCCCTGGGACACCTTTTTGACTTAGAGGGTATTATCCAGTTTCCACAGCTTAGGGAAAACTATGGCCTCCCCGAAACAGAACGCCTGTCATACCTTCAGGTCTGACACTGGGCACTACATCCTCACATTAGGCCACAAGCGCAACGGCTATTATCCCCTTACGAAAAATGGCTGATAACTCGCACCTCTGATAAGAGTATTATATCTGATCTCTATAAGATGCTCCTGGGGCCCACCATTCATACCTATAATGCAGGCCGCGCCCGATGGGAGAGGGGCCAGGTGAGAACCTTCAGTCATACGGAATGGGAGGGTATTTATCACAGGGCACGGCACTCGGCGTACCATATGGGTCTCACGGAGACCTTGACCAAGATAGTTACTAACTAGTACTATACGCCGGAGCGCGTGCATCGCTTTGACCCTCGACGAAGTGATCTGTTGCTGGAGGGAGTGCGGGGAGAAAGCAACATTGGAACACATCATCTGGAGTTGCACCCACATACAGCCATACTGGTCCCAAGTACTGGATGAAATAGATCTTCACTTAGAAACTCGGCTCCCTCGTTTTCCCTCCTATATCCTCCTGGGCCTGCCTAATCCATTGATGTATCCACTTAAATCCCGAAGGGGACGACTAATAGTGAGTGCCATGGGGGCGGCCTTGAAGAACATCTTCATTCCCTGGCGCACCGCCAGAATCCCTACACTCTCCGGCTGGCTTCAACGGCTTTGGATGATACTGGGTATGGAGAAACTCACACTCACACTGGCTGATAGGGGGTTGGAGTTCCCAGAGTTGTGACGACCCTTCTTGACCCTCCTGGTGTCCGAATTTTGAGAGTTGGCATGCCCCAGATATCTTCGACTACTGCATCTCCCAGACACGCAGATTCCCAGTGACAGTTCCACGAAAAGTCATACAAGACGACGCTGATCAGGGCGTAGCCTTCCCCTTTTTCCATCTTCCCTTCCAATTTTAAGTTTTTTGGTGGACAAGGGACGGGTGGGGGTTAGTTTGGGAAATTCATTATTTGTTCTTCTCTTGTTCATTCTGTCGACCCGCTCCTTGCTTCTTGCCTGTGGTAATGTTATACATTGCGACCTTGTGGTCGCCTTTGCATTCTGTTGTGAGAGCCGAGGGTCCTGTTTTTCTTCTGTCTAAAAATTTATAAAAAGATTTAAACTATAAATATTTGGGCGTGTTTATTACGAGGGAGCCGCAGGCAGGAACATACTCCAGAAATTAGACCGGCTTCGCTGGGATGCCCCACACTTGCGGGCGCTCCCGCTCTCCTTACTGGGCCGAGTTGCCCTATTTAAAGTGACCCTCCAGGGTCTCCTGTACATCGTGCAAAAAACGTCCTTTAAGATCCCACCAGACATTTTCTTTCAAAAGGTAGTCTGAGAACTTTGGCTCCTGCTGTGGGATGGTGGCACTTCGTGCTTAGTAAGGTGCAGAGGAGAGATTAAGGTGGACTGGCGGTCCGGAGCATTCGCAGGTATCATTGGGTCACGCAGCGGGTGGCAGTCAACAACTGGGTTTTTGCAGACTGTGAGGATCCTGCTTACTGGGTAGATAGATTGGCCATGGACAAGAGAGGTTACCCCACCCCGGTGCTGTATCGAAGAAAGTATGAGTGCACCCTACCTACTCATACCCAAACAGTGGTAAGGGTGTGGAGAGGCTACCAAGTATTTAGGCTGAGAAGGTAAGTGGACTGAAATTACTCCACTGTATGATGGTGATCTCTTAAGTGCAGTGGGAGGATTGCAGGGCTTCACAAAATGAGGATTGATTAGCTTAGAACGGCCGGGAAATGTGTGGAGGGGACAGGCGCTTGTGTCCTTCACGATCCTACAACAAAGGTATGAATTAGGTGACTAAAAACGGTTCTGACATTTGTAGGTGATACAACCAGCAAGGAAGTTTATAAGCTGGCACTCAATGCCTACGACCTAGCCTGCAAAATAGCCAAGGGAGCTCATACCAAAAAAACTATTTTAGAAGCCCAATGCAATTCCAGCACGCTTTTCAAAGTCCTAAAGAACCTAGCAGGAGCTGCACTCCAACCAGAGCCCCCGACACGGTCTACCACACAATGTAATTCTATTGCTAATTATTTCAATGAGAAAATAGACAAGATCTACTCTAATTTCAATGAAGGATGTGGTCCTACAGCCATCCCACTGGTGCCCCCAGCTCCTAAGAAGTCTGCTGACAGGGACAGTACTCCCGAAAATCGACTCGCTGCCTGGCACCCACTAGACACTATTACTTTCATGGGAATACTAAACAGTATCTCCTCAGGCTCACCTTTGGACCCTATGCCTGCACGTATCCTGAAACAGCTTGATCCATACATTTTGGATATAATTAGAACACTGTTAAATACTTCCCTAGTGGAAGCAGTGGTACCCGCAGACTGGAAGCATGCCATGGTGGTGCCTCTGCTGAAAAAGGCGAACGGAGACCTGGAGCTTATTTCTAACTTTCGCCCAATATCGCTTCTGCCTATCTTTTCTAAAATTCTGGAGAAACGTGTGCACAAACTACTAGCGGAGTTTGTAAACAACAACAAGTTATTACATCCCTCCCAATCAGGCTTCAGAAGGGGCCACTCTACTGAGTCCACCCTATTAGGGGTAACGGAAGCGATCCGGCAGGAATTAGACAGTGGTGGCACGGTGGCACTCATTCTTTTAGATTTGAGTGCAGCCTTTGACACCATTTCCCACAAAACTTTGCTCCCGAACCTAGAGGACATAGGGGTAAGAGGCAAAGCACTGGAATGGCTGGAACAATTCCTCTCTCACCGGACCTTCCAGGTCTTCTCTAAAAACAATGCCTCAGACGTCCTAAACTCCCCGTACGGCGTTCCCCAGGGCTCCATACTGAGCCTGCTGCTCTTTAATATTTATGTGACGCAGCTGGCCAAAATAGCTGAGGAAATGGGCCTCACAATTTACTCCTATGCGGACGATACTCAACTAGTGTACCCTCTATCAACCACCGATAAGTCCAACACCCCTTCTCTCTGCTGTGGGCTCTTGAGAATGGCAGACTGGTTACACACTAAGAAATTAAAACTTAACGGGGACAAAACTGAGTTGATCATTTTTGGGGAACATAGGGAACTCTGGGGTCCACGCACTGGCAGACAGAAATGGGTCCTCCCCCGGTTGCGGTCCAATCTGCGCGCAACCTGGGTGTGATAATTGATGATAAACTGTCTAGGCGTGTCCAAACTGCCACAACGGCCTCAACCTGTTTCGCAATCCTAAACTGGCTGAGGAAAATCCTATGGCAACTTCCAGGAGGGGCGCAGAGAACAGTCTTACAGGCTCTTATTGGCTCCAGACTTGATTATGGGAATATCCTATATCTAGGAGCCAATAAAGCTATCACCAATCGACTTCAGGTCGTTCAAAATGCGGCCGCAAGGCTGCTTCTCCATCTTTCTGGACGCACGAGTATTGGCGATCATCTTAAGAAATTGCATTGGCTAAAGATAGCCAATAGGGTCAAGTTTAAAGCTCTATGCTATATGTTTAGGATCAGCACGGGGGAAGCTCCTGCCTATCTTTGTAAGCTGGCGCAGAAATATCTACCCTCTAGAAACTTGCGGTCAATGCACCAGGCCAAATTTTCCGTCCCTAGATTCAAACGGGCACGATTGGGCGGGCGCTCCTTCGCCTATTTGGCACCAGTTCTGTGGAACTCACTGCTGCTCGAGCTGCGTCTTGAATCAAGCTGTCTTCAGTTCAGAAAGGACGTACAAACTTGGCTATTTAACCAATAGATTCCTTACTCCTTGTAGTAGCCTCCACCTTAAAAAATCTCTACTCAGATCCAAGGCGCCGGGAAACCCTCAGGGTAGCTGTTGAACCATATAAATGAAATACATAAATAAATAGGTGGATCACGCTCTGCAAGGTCACATCTGGGAAGGGGGGGAAGTTGCCTGATGCATCCCCACTGGAGAACCAGCTGCTAACTAATCCCCTGACCGAAAAAGCAATCTAAACCATCTATAGGGAAGTTGATCTACAATTCTCTGGATCCCTTGGGGATATTTCAGGCGGCCATTCACCAACTTTTACGTTTTTCAAAAACAAGCTTCTAAAGCTGGAGTTGGTTTTTAAAAACCAATAACTAATCACCTTCACACCCATGGAACTTTCTCCCTGATTAACTTACTCCCAGGAAGTGGGATTCATTTAAAAACAAATTCACATCACGACTGCCAGGTATTCCCTGGTGTTCCTGAATAAGAGAACAAGCATTTGCAATGCAATAGGTCTCGCATTAATTAAGTTTGAGCTATTGGCATTGCTAAATATTGCAACACCAATTGCAACAAAAGTCTATAAATCATAGGCCAAAAAAAGTTATTTCTTTTTGTAGTAATGGTGGCATGCTGCACTTTAGATGAAAAGTAAAGTGTGCCATACTGCTATTGCTACAATAGTTAATTGTGGATGCGTTAACAATTGATGTGTGCACGGACGGGTGGTGGTATGTGTGTGCCTGTAGAAATTGTGCCTTGATGGCTGGTGGTGTGTGTGCCTGGTGGAAGTGTGCACTGATGGCCTGGTGGAAGTGTGCATTGACGGCTGGTGGTGTGTGTGAGCCTGGTGAAAGCGTGCACTGATAGCTGGTGGTATGTGTGTGCCTGGTGAAAGCGTGCACTGACGGCTGGTTGTATGTGTGTGCCTGGTGAAAGCGTGCACTGACGTCTGGTGGTGTGTGCCTGGTGGAAGTGTGCACTGACGGCTGGTGGTGTATGCCTGGTGGAAGCGTGCACTGACAGCTGGTGGTGTGTGTGCCTGGTGAAAGCGTGCACTGATGACTGATGGTGTCTGTGCCTAGTGGTTGTGTGTGTGTGGTTGTGTGTGTAGTTTTGTGTGTGTGGCGTTGTGTGTGTGGTGTTGTGTGTGTGGTTGGGTGTGTCGTTGTGTGTGTGTGGGGTTGTGGCCGTGATTAAGCTTGGATTTTCTAGTTTCATGCTGCAGTTCAACTTGCCACAAATCACACAATGCAGAAGCAGAGATGCCGTGATTAAGCTCAGATTGTGGAGGAGGAACGGGGAAGTGAGAAGGAGGGAGAAAGCAATGGGGAGGAGCTGAATAGGGAGAGAGCGAGCGAGGGAAGGGGGTGAATGTTGGCGAGCTGTGGCACGGCGAGGAGGATGCTGAGAGGTGGTGAGCCAACAAATTAACACGGAGAGGCGAAGCAAGAGGAGTCTTGAGGCAGGCGCCTGCTCCGGCCCTGAGTCTCCAACATGTAAATCACACACAAGCCACATCAAAGGGACAATCATTGCATCAGACAATTTGCAAAGTGGTGACATTTCTTCTGAAGTACTGAGGGAGAGAAACTCAACATAAAGCGAAAGCATGGGGATTTAAGCTAAAGGGCTCTAGTCATCAAGAGTATCTGGCTGTTGGCAAAGCCACGTTTAGAAGGAGGGGCGGGGATGATGGTCAATTTAATATTTTCAGTTACCAAAAAAAAGTAATGTTGAAATTTAAAGCTCATTACAGCAAGCTTTACACTCTTCTTTTTTGCAAGTCATATTTAATATTAAATTCCCGAAACCTATTGGTCGGACTGGATCTGCCACTATTAGTCTTTAATTTATGGAGATGGGGGGAGTATATGTACTATTTCCATGTCACAGTTTCACTGTGGTTTACAGAGGTTTTCCACATACTGAAAGACAGTCGGCAAAACAGTAATGAGGAGAAAAACAAGCTCTCTGCATTGCGGGCAGGGGAGCAGCTTCCTTTGAAGTCTGATGCCGAGGCTCAGACAAATGGTGTGGGTGTGCGATGTTGCTGCAGATGTGCACGCGCCCAGCTCACATGAACCCTACCTAATCCGCAGTTTGGGGAAACTTTTCGAAAGCATTACTATAATCTCGCCAACCATCCCTACGGGATGGCTTAGATGAGACCTAAAAAGGAATAGCGCCCACATCATTTCATAGACTGGCATCTGCCATCAGGCGTGCATAGGATCAGCAACACATTTTTTTTGCACAGCATCGCCCAGAAGCCTTGGCAATGCCAATGAGACCCAAAGGCAAGACCTGTTGGCTTTACCAGTGCTTGTTTTCTTTTCTTGGTAAGGTGGTGGCAGAGGCTTTTCGCTTTCAGGGTGGGGGTGATGGGAGCGGGAGGTGACTGAACGAGGCAGAGCTACTATGTTCTTATGTGTTATTGATGTGTGTTTAATTTTTTGGGGGGCGTGGGGGTGTCTTCTGATCTTGCCTGGCTGCTCTAGGGGATTGATGGATGTGTTCGGTACATATTTAATAAAACATTATGTAGTGCTTGACACGGCACATTGCCATTTCTGAGCACTGTAATGAGCCGCCGGAAGTGTTACTTTAGTTTATGCTACTCAATTTACCAACTTTAGAAAGATGGCAGTCCGATCCAGCCATGCCTGAATTCGTGACTTGTAGGTCAGTGGGATGTCGGTGCAAGCGCTGACTCACTGGGCTATCTCGCGAGTGATGACGTGTTATTGGTTTTATATATTGTCCATAAATAGGGGAGGGGCGTGCCTGTCCAAAGGCGGGCTCGGGAGAGGTCTGGGGGGTGGGGGGGTCCTGACTGGAATTCTTGAGCTGCGGGGCCTGATGGATGCTCGTGTCTAAACCCGCAGCCCCTCCCCCCGTCGTCTAACCTACTTTCCCTTGGATAACGGTGTTAATCTAGGGGGGGGGCGCACCAGCTGTGCCCTGCCGCCCAAGCCCACAGGTGCCGTTGCTTCCTGCGCTGCAGCACCGCACTGCCCCCCCTCCCGGAGCAAGGCTTTCCGTACCCATTATGTCTTACCACCCTCCTGTGGTGGCGCGCCCTCGTAATTTTGGCTCTCAGTTCTTGAGTGAGATATAAAAGTGCTGGTACCCGCTGTCTCAGAGTGCCGAGAAGTGCGGGTATCTCCCATCCATGGCACTGTTCCAGCCCTCTGCTGGGCTCACTGTCCTCCCCAGAGCTGGTCTCACCCCTCGGTTGGCACTGTGGGCACTGCCTCTGTGGTTGACAGGCCTCTGCTGGGTGCACTGTCCTCCCCAGAGGTGGTCTCGCCCCTCGGTTGGCACTGTGGGCACTGCCTCTGTGGTTGGCAGCCCTCTGCCGGGCGCACTGTCCTCCCCAGGCTGGTCTCACCCCTCGGTTGGCACGGTGGGCACTGCCTCTGTGGTTGACAGCCCTCTGCCGGGCGCACCGTCCTCCCCAGGCTGGTCTCACCCCTCGGTTGGCACGGTGGGCACTGCCTCTGTGGTTGACAGCCCTCTGCCGGGCGCACTGACCTCCCCAGAGGTGGTCTCACCCCTCGGTTGGCACGGTGGGCACTGCCTCTGTGGTTGACAGGCCTCTGCTGGGTGCACTGTCCTCCCCAGAGGTGGCATGCCCCTCGGTTGGCACTGTGGGCACTGCCTCTGTGGTTGGCAGCTCTCTGCTGGGCGCACTGACCTCCCCATAGCTGGTCTCACCCCTCGGTTGGCACTGTGGACACTGCCTCTGTGGTTGGCAGCCCTCTGCTGGGCGCACAGTTGTTGGACAGGCCACATGAAGGGCCCGCTCCCCCTCTGCTCGACCAGGCCCGAGCCCGGTCCCTCAAGTGTTACACACCACCACTTCACGTTTTCCGTCCCCTCCGGGACCCCTGCCTCTGAACATCTCGACCTCTTGGGCCCGATCCACTACTGGCCCGCGCGGCCGACCTGGGCGCCATCTTGGACAATGCACCACGAGGCCGCGTGGCCTCCGATCGACCCTAACCCTGGGCCTGGCCAGGCCTCAGACATCCCGGCACCACCACCCACCCAGGAGGTGAGCGGACTACTTGGCAGGTCAATGGGAGAAAGAGGTGTCGATGGCTCTCCCCCGCCAGGTACCGCTCGCCCCCAGCCTCCCCGGGCGCCGGCTCCACCCCCCTGCTGGGTGTCTGAACTCCCTCATCCTGGACCCCCCGACCTCCAAGTGCGAGGGTCCGGACATCAAAGGGCAACGGCCCTATAACTGAGGCAGCTCCAGAGCAGGAAGGCAGTTGTATCCTGGAGTCGAGAGACGCAGAGAAGAACTCATCCTTGACGGACTACTGGCGCTGCCGTAGCCCTACTTTGTGAACTATCGTCCTGCCTGCTGGCGCTGCCGCAACCTTCGTAAACCTTCATCGTCGTCGGGACCTGCTGGCGTGGCCGCGGACCGTTTGTACCTCCATCTCCATCGGGACCTGCTGGCTCCGCCGAGGACCGTCGCTACCTTCAACCATCTCGGGACCTGCTGGCTCCGCCGCGGCCCGACCATCTAGAACGCCGAGCTCGAGGATTGAGAGCTATCCATCCACCCATTTGGTAACAAGACTGTCCCGCTACCCCCTCCCCAAACCAGAGACTAGAACCGAGGGGACCCCTGAGTCCAGACCTCCTTGTATCATTTGGCCGTACTCAAAGAATTGCTGATAAAGTATCGTTTAACCTTATCCTTGTGTGGTGTCCGTCTGTGGGGGGGAAGTTACTTGTCTGTACGATCGCTGGAGACGGCTCTCCCTGGAGACCTCTCCCCTTATACTCGGCCGACCCTCCCGGTCCGTCTAACATTGGTGGCCAGCGGCGCGATCCGAATCACCGCATAATCGTACAGAGAGTAGCTCACCCCACGACGAAATCACGATGACAACCAAAGAAAGCGAATCCACCGAGAAATTTCAGATGGAGAAATTGGAAGAATACAGCCATCGTGAATTAAAACAATTCTGCATCGAACTAGGTATCGCTACCACCGGTCTAAGTACCAAAGATGATTTCAAACAGGCCCTGGAGTCCTGGGCAGAAACCGGGGCCGTCAGACCCCCGGACCAAAATATCGCAGCAGTAGACACCGCGGCTCCCGAGGAGCGAAGAACGGGTCTCTCGCAAGACGAGATCCAGGAACGAGAAAAAACAAGACTACATGAACTAGAAATGACCCGGCTCAAAATGGATGGGGAACTCAAGTTGGCCGAACAGAAACTGAACTTAGAACATCTGAGGCTCCGAGAAGAAAGAGAGGAAAAACAGAGACAAAGAGAGCTCGAGGAAAAAAGACTGGCATATGAACATGAGCGCAAATTAGCTGAGGTAGACTTACGCAAGCAGAACAAGGAATCCGGGGTGACCGAGCAACCCCGCACCCCAGGAGCAACAGATAAGAAGGTACACATCCCCAAGGATGTCGTTCGAGAATACTTCCGAGAGGACGCCATCCAACAATGGTTCAAGGCCTACGAAATAGCTATGACCTCCCACCGGATCGATCGAAGCGACTGGGGAGCCGGTCTATGGGGGAGATTCCTCAATGAGGGCCGCGATGCCCTGCTACAGCTCCCGGACCATCTGATGACCTCCTATGACCATATGAAAGCGGCCCTCCTCACCCGCTATGGGCTCACACCCGAGATGTACCGCCAGAGGTTCAGAGACTGCACCCGCATCCCGGGTACAACTTGGGTGGAGTACGTTAACTATTTCAGCAGAGCCTTCGAGGGTTGGATCAAAGGAAGCAATGTCACAACTTACGAACAGCTCTTCAATCTCATGGTGTGGGAGCATCTGTCAAACAATTGCTTCATCGAACTCCGGCAGCACCTCCTCGACAGCAAATTGTCTGATCCACGGCAGCTCGCAGCCGAAGCTGACCGGTGGGAAATCACCAGAGTGGGCCGAAATGGGTCCTATGAACAGAACCGAAACCACCACGGTCAGCACCGTCCCCGAGGAGGAGGAGGGGGGGGCCAAGGAAGAGGAAAAGACAGCACTCCGGCCGCCCCCGCTGCCAGCACCCCTCCCCCGGCCAACCGGGGCAGCACCCCGGCACGACCAGGATATAGGGCCAATGTCACGTGTCACCGATGCCATCGAGTCGGCCACTACGCAAACGACCCAAATTGCCCACAGAACCAGAGCCCGAGACCCCGCCAGGTGGCTGCCGCTGCCCTGGGGGAAGAACAGATCTCCGAGGAACAAGAAGAATATGAGCAAGAACATCAAGAATGGGAGCCAGCCGCCATGGCTCTAGCTTGCTTAGGGGGGAAAGACATGGTCCAGCGGGTCCCCCTACCCGCTAACACCCGGAAGTACAGCCAATGGGTGAGCATCAATGGACGCCGGGCCGAAGCCCTCCGTGACACCGGGGCCAGTGTGACAGCCGTCCGCTGTCACCTGGTGACCCCAGAACAGTTCCTACCAAATATTCTCTGCCCTGTCCGTTCAGCCGATAACTCGGAGAGTCTGTGTCGGATGGCCTGCGTCCCTTTCGAATAGGGAGGGGTCTCCGGCATGTTGAAGGTGACGGTCCGAGATGATGCCCCCGTAGACTGCCTCCTGGGGAATGACCTTGAAAGCTCTCCGTGGGCAGCCGTAGAACGAAGGGAACACCTGGGGATGTTAGGCATCCCGGACTGGGCGTGCGTCACCACCCGGTCCATGGCCGCCCGTGCCAATCTCCGACCCGAGGAACCTGAATGGCCGGCGCCTCCTCCCCCGGTCGCTCCAGTCGAAGACGCCGACCGTGCCGTCCCCCCAGAACCAGCTCAACCTCCGGGCCTCTCGGGCCTCGACCAGTGGCATCAAGAGGGGGGGCCCACACAGGAGCAGTTTCGCCAAGAGCAGAAGACCTGTCCCTCCCTCGAGGGACTCCGCCAACAAGCCCTCGCCCAGAACGCAGGGGATACCTCCGGAACACACTGGGTCTATTGGGACAATGATCTGCTATACAGTGAACAAAGGATCGCGGAGTTGGGGGCCAGTCGAGTGCTAGTAGTGCCCCTCCGTTTTAGAGACTTCTTGCTAAATCTGGCCCACGATGTCCCCCTGGCTGGACACCTGGGTCAGGATAAAACTTACAGCCGCCTAGTGACCCACTTCTTCTGGCCTAAAATGAGGAATGATGTACTCCAGCATTGCCGATCTTGCCCCACGTGCCAAGCCGGTGGGAAGAGCGGCCGCAAACTAAAAGCCCCCCTGCAACCATTTCCAGTGGTCACCACCCCGTTCGAGAGGGTCGGGATAGACATTGTGGGGCCCCTGGACCCCCGCACCGCACAAGGACATCGGTTCATCCTGGTACTGGTGGACCACGCCACCCGCTACACCGAGGCTGTTCCCCTGCGAACTGTGACAGCCCCGGTAGTCGGCCGGGCCCTGATGGGGATCTTCTCCCGTGTGGGCTTCCCCCGAGAAGTCGTCAGCGACAGAGGCACGAACTTTATTTCAAAATATATGAAGTCCCTCTGGCAACAGTGTGGAGTCACCTACCGATTCACGACCCCCTATCACCCTCAAGGAAACGGACTCGTTGAGCGGTTCAACCGCACGCTCAAAGGGATGATTGGGGGGTTGGAAGAGCCCCTCCGTCGCCAGTGGGATGTGCTACTGCCGTGCCTCCTCTTCGCATATCGAGAAGTCCCCCAGAAGTCCCTCGGCTTCAGCCCGTTTGAACTGTTGTATGGACACCCCGTACGGGGGCCGCTCAGCCTAGTCAAGGAAGGCTGGGAAATGCCCCCTCTAAAGAACCCTCCAGATGTCTTCAAATACCTCCTAACCCTCCGCAACCAGACCCGACGGTTCAGAGAGCTGGCAAAAGCAAACTTGGAGGCCAGTCAAGAGGACATGAAAAAGTGGTATGACCAAAATGCCTCCTCCATCGAATTTGAACCCGGCCAACAAGTATGGGTGATGTCCCCCACCGAACCATGTGCCCTGCAAGACAAGTGGACGGGGCCCTTCAAAGTAGTTGAGCGCAAGGGCCCTGTCACCTATCTCATCGACATGGAATCTTCACGGAACCCCCTCCGGGTCCTCCACGCTAATAGACTGAAACCCCATTTCGTGCGTTCAGAACTCAGCCTCCTGATGGCCACAGACAATGGAGCCGAAGAAGACTCCGAACCCCTCCCTGACCTCCTACGGACTCGGGAGAAAGACGGCTCCGTGGACGGGGTCCGACTCTCGGAGGCCCTCACCCTGGGACAACGCCAAGAATGTCGAGACCTCCTGCTGCAGTTCGCCAGCCTGTTCTCCCTCACCCCAGGTGTCACCTCCTGGTGTGTGCACGACGTGGACACGGGGGACAGCCCCCCTATCCGCCACCGGGCCTACCGCGTACCAGATCGGGTACGGGCCTGCATTCAAGAAGAAGTAACCAAGATGCTCACGCTCGGGGTCATTGAGCCCTCAGACAGCCCCTGGGCCAGCCCAGTAGTACTGGTCCCCAAAGCAGCCACCCCCGGCACCACACCGGAACTCCGGTTCTGCGTCGACTACCGGGGCTTGAATGCGGTCACCAGAACAGACGCACATCCCATCCCCCGGGCAGATGAGCTAATCGACCGCATGGGAGCTGCCCGCTACCTCAGCATTTTCGACCTGACGGCGGGCTACTGGCAGATCGGCCTCACACCCCGGGCCCAAGAACGATCTGCGTTTTCCACTCCTGACGGCCATTATCATTTCAAAGTCATGCCCTTCGGCATGAAGAATGCCCCAGCAACGTTTCAGCGACTCGTTAATCAGGTCTTGGCCGGACTCGAAGGATTCAGTGCCGCCTACCTAGACGACATCGCTGTATACAGCCACCACTGGTCCGACCACCTCCACCACCTCCGAGAGGTGCTACAGGCCCTTCAGCGAGCTGGCCTCACGATCAAGGCCAGCAAATGCCAGATTGGTCAGGGGTCCGTGACCTACCTCGGACACCAGGTGGGAAGCGGCCTGGTGGCCCCTCTACAGCTCAAGATCGCCGCCATCCAGTCCTGGCAGCCCCCCATCACCCAGACCGAGGTACGCGCCTTTCTGGGACTCACGGGCTATTACCGACGGTTCGTGAAGGACTATGGTAGCATAGTGGGGCCCCACACAGAACTCACGTCCAAAAATCAACCACAGAAGGTCAACTGGACCCCAGATTGTCAAACAGCCTTCGAACAACTGAAGGCCGCCATGTGCTCCGCCCCTGTGCTCCAGGCCCCCGACTACAGCCGGGAATTCGTCGTCCAGACGGATGCCTCCGACCACGGCATTGGGGCGGTCCTGTCTCAATTGAACCCCGAAGGCCTTGATCAGCCAGTGGCCTTCATCAGCCGGCGACTCCTGCCTCGAGAACAACGCTGGAGCACCATCGAGAGGGAGGCCTTCGCCGTGGTATGGGCTCTCAAAAAGCTCCGGCCCTATCTTTTTGGCACACACTTTCGGGTACAGACCGACCATCGACCCCTGCAGTGGCTGATGCAGATGCGGGGGGAGAACCCAAAACTACTACGTTGGTCCATCTCCCTACAGGGGATGGACTTCACTGTGGAACATCGACCTGGACAAGACCACGCCAACGCGGATGGCCTGTCACGCTTTTTCCGCCTCGACGAGGAGAGTCCCCAAGAGGATGGGTGACTCTCCCCGCCTTCAGCTGGGGGGGGACGCATGTTGGACAGGCCACATGAAGGGCCCGCTCCCCCTCTGCTCGACCAGGCCCGAGCCCGGTCCCTCAAGTGTTACACACCACCACTTCACGTTTTCCGTCCCCTCCGGGACCCCTGCCTCTGAACATCTCGACCTCTTGGGCCCGATCCACTACTGGCCCGCGCGGCCGACCTGGGCGCCATCTTGGACAATGCACCACGAGGCCGCGTGGCCTCCGATCGACCCTAACCCTGGGCCTGGCCAGGCCTCAGACATCCCGGCACCACCACCCACCCAGGAGGTGAGCGGACTACTTGGCAGGTCAATGGGAGAAAGAGGTGTCGATGGCTCTCCCCCGCCAGGTACCGCTCGCCCCCAGCCTCCCCGGGCGCCGGCTCCACCCCCCTGCTGGGTGTCTGAACTCCCTCATCCTGGACCCCCCGACCTCCAAGTGCGAGGGTCCGGACATCAAAGGGCAACGGCCCTATAACTGAGGCAGCTCCAGAGCAGGAAGGCAGTTGTATCCTGGAGTCGAGAGACGCAGAGAAGAACTCATCCTTGACGGACTACTGGCGCTGCCGTAGCCCTACTTTGTGAACTATCGTCCTGCCTGCTGGCGCTGCCGCAACCTTCGTAAACCTTCATCGTCGTCGGGACCTGCTGGCGTGGCCGCGGACCGTTTGTACCTCCATCTCCATCGGGACCTGCTGGCTCCGCCGAGGACCGTCGCTACCTTCAACCATCTCGGGACCTGCTGGCTCCGCCGCGGCCCGACCATCTAGAACGCCGAGCTCGAGGATTGAGAGCTATCCATCCACCCATTTGGTAACAAGACTGTCCCGCTACCCCCTCCCCAAACCAGAGACTAGAACCGAGGGGACCCCTGAGTCCAGACCTCCTTGTATCATTTGGCCGTACTCAAAGAATTGCTGATAAAGTATCGTTTAACCTTATCCTTGTGTGGTGTCCGTCTGTGGGGGGGAAGTTACTTGTCTGTACGATCGCTGGAGACGGCTCTCCCTGGAGACCTCTCCCCTTATACTCGGCCGACCCTCCCGGTCCGTCTAACAACAGTCCTCCCCAGAGCTGGTCTCGCCCCTCAGTTGGCACTGTGGGCACTGCCTCTGTGGTTGGCAGCCCTCTGCTGGGCGCACTGTCCTCCGCAGAGCTGGTCTCACCCCTCGGTTGGCACTGTGGGCACTGCCTCTGTGGTTGGCAGTCCTCTGCTGGGCGCACTGTCCTCCCCAGAGCTGCTCTCACCCCGCGGTTGGCACTGTGGGCACTGCCTCTGTGGTTGGCAGCCCTCTGCTGGGCGCACTGTCCCCCCCAGAGTTGGTCTCACCCCTTGGTTGGCACTGTGGGCACTACCTCTGTGGTTGGCAGCCCTCTACTGGGCGCACTGACCTCCCCATAGCTGGTCTCACCCCTTGGTTGGCACTGCCTCTGTGGTTGGCAGCCCTCTGCTGGGTGCACTGACCTCCCCATAGCTGGTCTCACTCCTCGGTTGGCACTGTGGGCACAGCCCCTGTGGTTGGCAGCCCTCTGCTGGGCACACTTTCCTCCACAAAGCTGGTCCCACCCCTTGTGGGCACTTCCTCTGTGGTTAGCAGCCCTCTGCTGGGCGCACTGTCCTCCGCAGAGCTGCTCTCACCCCTCGGTTGGCACTGTGGGCACTGCCTTTGTGGTTGGCAGTCCTCTGCTGGGCGCACTGTCCTCCCCAGAGCTGGTTTCACCCCTTGGTTTGCACTGTGGGCACTGCCCCTGTGGTTGGCAGCCCTCTGCTGGGCGCACTTACCTCCCCATAGCTGGTCTCACCCCTTGTTTGGCACTGTGGGCACTGCCTCTGTGGTTGGCAGCCCTCTGCTGGGCGCACTGACCTCCCCATAGCTGGTCTAACCCCTCGGTTGGCACTGTGGGCACAGCCCCTGTGGTTGGCAGCCCTCTGCTGGGCGCACTGTTCTCCGCAGAGCTGGTCTCACCCCTCGGTTGGCACTGTGGGCACTGCCTCTGTGGTTAGCAGTCCTCTGCTGGGCGCACTGTCCTCCCCAGAGCTGGTCTCACCCCGCGGTTGGCACTGTGGGCACTGCCTCTGTGGTTGGCAGCCCTCTGCTGGGCGCACTGTCCTCCCCAGAGCTGGTCTCACCCCTTTATTGGCACTGTGGGCACTGCCTCTGTGGTTGGCAGCCCTCTGCTGGGCGCACTGACCTCCCCATAGCTGGTCTCACCCCTTGGTTGGCACTGTGGGCACTGGCTCTGTGGTTGGCAGCCCTCTGCTGGGCGCACTGACCTCCCCATAGCTGGTCTCACCCCTTGTGGGCACTGTGGGCACTGCCCCTGTGGTTGGCAGCCCTCTGCTGGGCGCACTGTCCTCCCCAGAGCTGGTCTCACCCCTTGGTTGGCACTGTGGGCACTGCCCATGTGGTTGGCAGCCCTCTGCTGGGCGCACTGGCCTCCCCATAGCTGGTCTCACCCCTTGGGTGGCACTGTGGGCACTGCCTCTGTGGTTGGCAGCCCTCTGCTGGGCGCACTGACCTCCCCATAGCTGGTCTCACCCCTTGGTTGGCACTGTGGGCACTGCCTCTGTGGTTGCCAGCCCTCTGCTGGGCGCACTGACCTCCCCATAGCTGGTCTCACCCCTTGTGGGCACTGTGGGCACTGCCCCTGTGGTTGGCAGCCCTCTGCTGGGCGCACTGTCCTCCCCAGAGCTGGTCTCACCCCTTGGTTGGCACTGCCTCTGTGGTTGGCAGCCCTATGCTGGGCGCACTGACCTCCACATAGCTGGTCTCACCCCTTGGTTGGCACTGTGGGCACTGACTCTGTGGTTGGCAGCCCTCTGCTGGGCGCACTGACCTCCCCATAGCTGGTCTCACCCCTCGGTTGGCACTGTGGGCACAGCCCCTGTGGTTGGCAGCCCTCTGCTGGGCGCACTTTCCTCCCCAGAACTGGTCTCACCCCTTGGTTGGCACTGTGGGCACTGCCCCTGTGGTTGGCAGCCCTCTGCTGGGCGCCCTGGCCTCCCCATAGCTGGTCTCACCCCTTGGTTGGCACTGTGGACACTGCCTCTGTGGTTGGCAGCCCTCTTCTGGGCGCACTGACCTCCCCATAGCTGGGCTCACCCCTTGGTTGGCACTGTGGGCACTGCCTCTGTGGTTGGCAGCCCTCTGCTGGGCGCACTGACCTCCCTATAGCTGGCCTCACCCCTTGTGGGCACTGTGGGCACTGCCCCTGTGGTTGGCAGCCCTCTGCTGGGCGCACTGTCCTCCCCAGAGCTGGTCTCACCCCTTGGTTGGCACTGTGGGCACTGCCTCTGTGGTTGGCAGCCCTCTGCTGGGAGCACTGACCTCCCCATAGCTGGTCTCACCCCTTGGTTGGCACTGTGGGCACTGTTTCTGTGGTTGGCAGCCCTCTGCTGGGCGCACTGCCCTCCCCATAGCTGGTCTCACCCCTTGGTTGCACTGTGGGCACTGCCTCTGTGGTTGACAGGCCTCTGCTGGGCTCACTGTCCTCCCCAGAGCTCGTCGCACCCCTTGGTTGGCACTGTGGGCACTGCCTCTATGGTTGGCAACCCTCTGCTGTGCGCACTGTCTTCCCCAGAGCTGGTCTCACCCTTTGGTTGGCACTGTGGGCACTGCCTCTGCGGCTGACAGCCCTCTGCCGGGCGCACTGACCTCCCCAGAGGTGGTCTCACCCCTCGGTTGGCACTGTGGGCACTGCCTCTGTGGTTGGCAGCCCTCTGCTGGGCGCACAGTCCTCCCCAGAGCTGGTCTCGCCCCTCAGTTGGTACTGTGGGCACTGCCTCTATGGTTGGCAGCCCTCTGCTGGGCACACTGTCCTCCGCAGAGCTGGTCTCACCCCTCGGTTGGCACTGTGTGGCCCTGCCTCTGTGGTTGGCAGTCCTCTGCTGGGCGCCCTGTCCTCCCCAGAGCTGCTCTCACCCCGCGGTTGGCACTGTGGGCACTGCCTCTGTGGTTGGCAGCCCTCTGCTGGGCGCACTGTCCTCCCCAGAGTTGGTCTCACCCCATGGTTGGCACTGTGGGCACTACCTCTGTGGTTGGCAGCCCTCTACTGGGTGCACTGACCTCCCCATAGCTGGTCTCACCCCTTGGTTGGCACTGCCTCTGTGGTTGGCAGCCCTCTGCTGGGCGCACTGACCTCCCCATAGCTGGTCTCACTCCTCGGTTGGCACTGTGGGCACAGCCCCTGTGGTTGGCAGCCCTCTGCTGGGCGCACTTTCGTCCACAGAGCTGGTCCCACCCCTTGTGGGCACTTCCTCTGTGGTTAGCAGCCCTCTGCTGGGCGCACTGTCCTCCGCAGAGCTGCTCTCACCCCTCGGTTGGCACTGTGGGCACTGCCTCTGTGGTTGGCAGTCCTCTGCTGGGCGCACTGTCCTCCCCAGAGCTGGTTTCACCCCTTGGTTGGCACTGTGGGCACTGCCCCTGTGGTTGGCAGCCCTCTGCTGGGCGCATTGACCTCCCCATAGCTGGTCTCACCCCTTGGTTGGCACTGTGGGCACTGCCTCTGTGGTTGGCAGCCCTCTGCTGGGCGCACTGACCTCCCCATAGCTGGTCTCACCCCTCGGTTGGCACTGTGGGCACAGCCCCTGTGGTTGGCAGCCCTCTGCTGGGTGCACTGTCCTCCGCAGAGCTGGTCTCACCCCTCGGTTGGCACTGTGGGCACTGCCTCTGTGGTTGGCAGCCCTCTGCTGGGCGCACTGTCCTCCCCAGAGCTGGTCTCATCCCTTGATTGGCACTGTGGGCACTGCCTCTGTGGTTGGCAGCCCTCTGCTGGGCGCACTGACCTCCCCATAGCTGGTCTCACCCCTTGGTTGGCACTGTGGGCACTGTTTCTGTGGTTGGCAGCCCTCTGCTGGGCGCACTGCCCTCCCCATAGCTGGTCTCACCCCTTGGTTGCACTGTGGGCACTTCCTCTGTGGTTGGCAGCCCTCTGCTGGGCGCACTGTCCTCCCCAGAGTTGGTCTCACCCCATGGTTGGCACTGTGGGCACTACCTCTGTGGTTGGCAGCCCTCTACTGGGTGCACTGACCTCCCCATAGCTGGTCTCACCCCTTGGTTGGCACTGCCTCTGTGGTTGGCAGCCCTCTGCTGGGCGCACTGACCTCCCCAGAGGTGGTCTCACCCCTCGGTTGGCACTGTGGGCACTGCCTCTGTGGTTGGCAGCCCTCTGCTGGGCGCACAGTCCTCCCCAGAGCTGGTCTCGCCCATCAGTTGGTACTGTGGGCACTGCCTCTATGGTTGGCAGCCCTCTGCTGGGCACACTGTCCTCCGCAGAGCTGGTCTCACCCCTCGGTTGGCACTGTGTGGCACTGCCTCTGTGGTTGGCAGTCCTCTGCTGGGCGCACTGTCCTCCCCAGAGCTGCTCTCACCCCGCGGTTGGCACTGTGGGCACTGCCTCTGTGGTTGGCAGCCCTCTGCTGGGCGCACTGTCCTCCCCAGAGTTGGTCTCACCCCATGGTTGGCACTGTGGGCACTACCTCTGTGGTTGGCAGCCCTCTACTGGGTGCACTGACCTCCCCATAGCTGGTCTCACCCCTTGGTTGGCACTGCCTCTGTGGTTGGCAGCCCTCTGCTGGGCGCACTGACCTCCCCATAGCTGGTCTTACTCCTCGGTTGGCACTGTGGGCACAGCCCCTGTGGTTGGCAGCCCTCTGCTGGGCGCACTTTCGTCCACAGAGCTGGTCCCACCCCTTGTGGGCACTTCCTCTGTGGTTAGCAGCCCTCTGCTGGGCGCACTGTCCTCCGCAGAGCTGCTCTCACCCCTCGGTTGGCACTGTGGGCACTGCCTCTGTGGTTGGCAGCCCTCTGCTGGGCGCACAGTCCTCCCCAGAGCTGGTCTCGCCCCTCAGTTGGTACTGTGGGCACTGCCTCTATGGTTGGCAGCCCTCTGCTGGGCACACTGTCCTCCGCAGAGCTGGTCTCACCCCTCGGTTGGCACTGTGTGGCACTGCCTCTGTGGTTGGCAGTCCTCTGCTGGGCGCACTGTCCTCCCCAGAGCTGCTCTCACCCCGCGGTTGGCATTGTGGGCACTGCCTCTGTGGTTGACAGGCCTCTGCTGGGCGCACTGTCTTCCCCAGAGCTCGTCGCACCCCTTGGTTGGCACTGTGGGCACTGCCTCTATGGTTGGCAACCCTCTGCTGTGCGCACTGTCTTCCCCAGAGCTGGTCTCACCCTTTGGTTGGCACTGTGGACACTGCCTCTGCGGCTGACAGCCCTCTGCCGGGCGCACTGACCTCCCCAGAGGTGGTCTCACCCCTCGGTTGGCACTGTGGGCACTGCCTCTGTGGTTGGCAGCCCTCTGCTGGGCGCACAGTCCTCCCCAGAGCTGGTCTCGCCCCTCAGTTGGTACTGTGGGCACTGCCTCTATGGTTGGCAGCCCTCTGCTGGGCACACTGTCCTCCGCAGAGCTGGTCTCACCCCTCGGTTGGCACTGTGTGGCACTGCCTCTGTGGTTGGCAGTCCTCTGCTGGGCGCACTGACCTCCCCATAGCTGGTCTCACCCCTTGGTTGGCACTGTGGGCACTGCCTCTGTGGTTGGCAGCCCTCTGCTGGGCGCACTGACCTCCCCATAGCTGGTCTCACCCCTCGGTTGGCACTGTGGGCACAGCCCCTGTGGTTGGCAGCCCTCTGCTGGGTGCACTGTCCTCCGCAGAGCTGGTCTCACCCCTCGGTTGGCACTGTGGGCACTGCCTCTGTGGTTGGCAGCCCTCTGCTGGGCGCACTGTCCTCCCCAGAGCTGGTCTCACCCCTTGATTGGCACTGTGGGCACTGCCTCTGTGGTTGGCAGCCCTCTGCTGGGCGCACTGACCTCCCCATAGCTGGTCTCACCCCTTGGTTGGCACTGTGGGCACTGGCTCTGTGGTTGGCAGCCCTCTGCTGGGCGCACTGACCTCCCCATAGCTGGTCTCACCCCTTGTGGGCACTGTGGGCACTGCCCCTGTGGTTGGCAGCCCTCTGCTGGGCGCACTGTCCTCCCCAGAGCTGGTCTCACCCCTTGGTTGGCACTGTGGGCACTGCCCATGTGGTTGGCAGCCCTCTGCTGGGCGCACTGACCTCCCCATAGCTGGTCTCACCCCTTGGGTGGCACTGTGGGCACTGCCTCTGTGGTTGGCAGCCCTCTGCTGGGCGCACTGACCTCCCCATAGCTGGTCTCACCTCCTGGTTGGCACTGTGGGCACTGCCTCTGTGGTTGCCAGCCCTCTGCTGGGCGCACTGACCTCCCCATAGCTGGTCTCACCTCTTGGTTGGCACTGTGGGCACTGCCTCTGTGGTTGCCAGCCCTCTGCTGGGCGCACTGACCTCCCCATAGCTGGTCTCACCCCTTGTGGGCACTGTGGGCACTGCCCCTGTGGTTGGCAGCCCTCTGCTGGGCGCACTGCCCTCCCCAGAGCTGGTCTCACCCCTTGGTTGGCACTGCCTCTGTGGTTGGCAGCCCTCTGCTGGGCGCACTGACCTCCCCATAGCTGGTCTCACCCCTTGGTTGGCACTGTGGGCACTGACTCTGTGGTTGGCAGCCCTCTGCTGGGCGCACTGACCTCCCCATAGCTGGTCTCACCCCTCGGTTGGCACTGTGGGCACAGCCCCTGTGGTTGGCAGCTGTTAGACAGGGACCTGGAGGGTCGGCCGAGGACAAGGGGAGAGGCCTCCGGTGAGGGCCGTCTCCAGCGATCGTACAGACAAGTAACTTGCCCCTCCACAGATGGACACCACACGAAGATAAGGTTAACGCTCTTTATATGCAGTTCTTGGATTAAGGTAGCACGGTACAATGAGGTCAGGCCACGAGGGTCCTCTCAATTCTAGTCTCTGGAAGGGAAAGGGGGTAGCGGGACAGTCTTGTTACCAATCTGGTATTGAGATGAGACGATGGGTAGCTCACAATCCTCGAGCTCGGCCTTCGGCAGGTCGGGCCGCCGCAGCGCCAGCAGGTCCCGAGAAGGTCGTAGGTAGCAACGGGCCGCGGCAGCGCCAGCAGGTCCCGACGAAGATGGTGGTTGCAAGAGGCCGCGGCAGCGCCAGCAGGTCCCCACGAGGATGAAGGTTACAATGGGCCGCGGCAGCGCCGGCAGGTCCCACGAGGATGAAGGTTGCAGAAGGCCGCGGCAGCGCCAGCAGGCAGGACGACAGTTCACAAGGCAGGGCTACGGCAGCGCCAGTAGTCCGTCAAGGATGAGTTCTTCACGGTGTCTCTCGACTCCAGGATACAACTGCCTTCCTGCTCTGGAGTTGCCTCAGTTATAGGTCTGGCGCCCTTTGATGTCCGGACCCTCGCACTTGGAGGTCGGGAGGTCCGGGATGAGGGAGTCCAGACACCCAGCCGGGGGGTGGAGCCAGCGCCCGGGGAGGCTGGGGGCGATCGGCACCTGACGGGGGAGAGCCATCGACACTTCTTTCTCCCATTGACCTGCCAAGTGGGTCGTTCACCTCCTGGTGGATGGTGGTGCCGGGATGTCGGGGCCTGGCCAGGCCCAGGGTTAGGGTCGAGTTGAGGCCACGCGGCCTCGTGGTGCAGTGTCCAAGATGGCGGCTGGTCCGGGCAATGGTGCTGAAGGATACAGAGATGTCCGGGAGCAGGCGTCCCGTAGGGGACGGGTTGTGGGGTGCTTCTGTGGGTAGCACTGGGGAGAGCCGGTGTCTGGGCCCTGTCATGCGGGGAGGGAGCGAGCCCTTCATGGGGCCTGTCCAACATGCGTCCCCCCCAGCTGAAGGCGGGGAGAGTCACCCATCCTCTTGGGGACTCTCCTCGTCGAGGCGGAAAAAGCGGGACAGGCCATCCGCGTTGGCGTGGTCTTGGCCAGGGCGATGTTCCACAGTGAAGTCCATCCCCTGCAGGGAGATGGACCATCGCAATAGTTTGGGATTCTCCCCCCGCATCTGCATCAACCATTGCAGGGGGCGATGATCTGTTTGCACCCGAAAGTGGGTACCAAAGAGGTAGGGCCGGAGCTTCTTAAGGGCCCATACGACTGCAAAGGCCTCCCGCTCGATGGTGCTCCAGCGCTGTTCTCGGGCCAGTAGGCGTCTGCTGATGAAGGCCACTGGTTGGTCGACTCCCTCTGGGTTCAGTTGGGAGAGGACGGCCCCAATGCCATGGTCCGAGGCATCCGTCTGAACGATGAACTCGCGGCTGTAGTCGGGGGCCTGGAGCACAGGGGCGGTGCACATGGCGGCCTTCAGCTTCTCGAAGGCCGCTTGACAGTCGGGAGTCCAGTTGACTGTTTTTGGGTGGTTCTTGGATGTGAGTTCCGTGAGGGGCCCCACAATGCTGCCATAGTCCTTCACGAACCGCTGGTAGTATCCGGTGAGCCCCAAGAAGGCTCGGACCTCGGTTTGGGTTACGGGGGGCTGCCAGGACTGGATGGCAGTGATCTTGAGCTGGAGGAGGGCCACCAGACCGCTTCCCACTTGGTGTCCGAGGTAGGTCACGGACCCTTGGCCAATCTGGCACTTGCTGGCCTTGATTGTGAGGCCGGCCTGTTGGAGGGCCTGCAGGACCTCTCGGAGGTGGCGGAGGTGGTCTGACCAGTGGCGGCTGTACACCGCGATATCGTCCAGGTAGGCGGCGCTGAACTCTTCGAGGCCCGCCAATACCTGGTTCACCAGTCGTTGAAAGGTGGCTGGAGCGTTTTTCATGCCGAATGGCATCACCGTGAAATGGTAGTGTCCATCCGGGGTGGAGAAAGCGGATCGTTCTTGGGCTCTGGGAGTGAGGCCGATCTGCCAGTAGCCCGCTGTCAGATCGAAGATGCTTAGGTAGCGGGCAGCCCCCATGCGGTCAACCAGTTCATCTGCTCGGGGAATGGGGTGAGCGTCGGTTCGGGTGACAGCGTTCAGACCCAGATAGTCGACGCAGAATCGGAGCTCGGGGGTGGTGCCCGGGGCAGCAGCCTTGGGGACCAGTACGACTGGGCTGGCCCAGGGGCTGTCCGAGGGTTCGATGACTCCGAGTGCGAGCATCTTGGAGACTTCTTCTTGGATGCAGGCGCGCACCCGATCTGGCACTCGGTACGCCCGGTGTCGGATAGGGGGACTGTCCCCAGTGTCTACGTCGTGCAGGCACCAGGGGGTGACCCCAGGGGTGAGGGAAAAGAGGTTTGCAAATTGCCGCAGGAGGGCCCGACAGTCTTGGCGCTGCTCCGGGGTCAGGGCATCGGAGAGTCGGACCCCGTCCACCGAACCATCTTTTTCACGGGTCCCCAGTAGATCAGGGAGGGGCTCAGAGTCCTCTTCCGCCCCACTGTCCGTAGCCATCAGCAGGCTGAGCTCCGAGCGCACGAAGTGTGGTTTGAGTCTGTTGGCGTGGAGGACCCGGAGGGGGTTCCGGGGGGATTCCATGTCGATGAGATAGGTGACGGGGCTCTTGCGCTCGACCACCTTGAAGGGCCCCGTCCATTTGTCCTGCAAGGCACAAGGTTCGGTGGGGGACATCACCCATACCTGCTGTCCAGGCTCGAACTCGATGGAGGAGGCATGTTGATCGTACCATTTCTTCATGTCCTCCTGACTGGCCTCAAGATTGGCTTTGGCGATCTCTCTGAATCGCCTGGTCTGATTGCGGAGGGTCAGGAGGTACTTGTAGACGTCTGGAGGGGTCTTCAGGGGGGCCATTTCCCATTCTTCTTTCACTAGGCTGAGAGGCCCTCGAACGGAGTGTCCGTACAGGAGTTCGAAGGGGCTGAAGCCGAGGGACTTCTGGGAGACTTCTCGGTAGGCGAAGAGGAGGCACGGGAGTAGCACGTCCCACTGGCGGCGTAGGGGTTCTTCTAGCCCCATGATCATCCCCTTGAGAGTGCGGTTGAACCGCTCGACCAGTCCGTTTCCTTGCGGGTAATAGGGGGTTGTGAATCGGTAGGTGACCCCGCACTGCTGCCAGAGGGATTTCATATACTTTGAAATAAAGTTCGTGCCTCTGTCGCTGACGACCTCCCGGGGGAAGCCCACTTGAGAGAAGATCCCCATTAAGGCTCGGCCTACCACTGGTGCTGTTACAGTTCGAAGGGGAACGGCCTCGGGATAGCGGGTGGCGTGGTCCACCAGGACCAGGATGAATCGATGCCCTTGTGCTGTTCGGGGGTCCAGGGGCCCCACACACGGACACTCAGAGGTGGACACACACACACTCAGAGCTGGGCACACACGCACACTCATTGCTGGGCACACACGCACACTCAGAGCTGGGCACACACGCACACTCAGAGCTGGGCACTGTTAGACGGACCGGGAGGGTCGGCCGAGATTACGGGGAGAGGTCTCCAGGGAGAGCCGTCTCCAACGACTGTACAGATAAGTAACTTCCCCCCCACAGACGGACACCACACAAGATTGAAGGTTAACGAGACTTTATATGCAATTCTTAGGTTACGTCGATATGATACAAGGAGGTCTGGACTCAGGGGTCCCCTCGGTTCTGATCTCTGGTTGAGGAAAAAGGGTAGCGGGACAGTCTTAGTTACCAATGAGTTAAATAGCTCTCAATCCTCGAGCTCGGCGTGGTTGCTGATCGGGCCGTGGAGGAGCCAAGCAGGTCCCGAGATGGATGAAGGATGGTCGACGGGCCGTGGAGAAGCCAAGCAGGTCCCGATGAAGATGACGGTTACAACGGTCCGCGGCCTCGCCAGCAGATCCGGACGACGGTGAAGGATGAAGGTTACGACGGCTGTGGCAGCGCCAACAGGCAGGACGATGGTGCACAGGACAGAGCTACGGCAGCGCCAGTAGTCCGTCCAGGATGAGTTCCTCTTACGTCTCTCGACTCCAAGATACAACTGACTTCCTGCTCTGGAGCTGCCCCAGTTATAGGGCTGGCGTGCTTTGATGTCCGGACCCTCGCACTTGGAGGTCGGGAGGTCCGGGATGAGGGAGTCCAGACACCCAGCAGGGGGGTGGAGCCAGCGCCCGGGGAGGCGATGGGCGAGCGGCACTGGGCGGGGGGAGAGCCATCGGCACCTCTTTCTCCCATTGACTTGCCAAGTAGCCCGCTCACCTCCTGGGTGGAGGGTGGTGCCGGATTGTCTGAGGCTGGGCTAGGCCCAGGGTTGAGGTCGATCGGGGGCCAGGCGGCCTCGTGGCGAGGTGTCCAAGATGGCGGCCCGGGCTGGGTGCAGGGGCCGGCAGTGGATCGGACCCACGAGGTTATCATGTTCGAGGGCAGGGGTCCCTGAGGGGACGTAGGGCGTGCAATGGTGGTGTGTGGTGCTTGCGTGACTGGGCTCGGGCCTGGTCGAGCCGGGGGAGAGCGGCCCGTCATGTGGCCTGTCCAACATGCGTCCCCCCCAGCTGAAGGCGGGGAGAGTTACCCATCCTCTTGGGGACTCTCTTCGTCGAGGCGGAAAAACCGGGACAGGCCATCGGCGTTGGCGTGGTCGGACCCAGGCCGGTGTTCGACTGTGAAGTCCATACCTTGTAAGGAGATGGACCAGCGTAGCAATTTTGGGTTTTCCCCCCGCATATGCATCAACCACTGCAGGGGTCGGTGGTCAGTCTGCACCCGAAAGTGGGTGCCAAAAAGGTAGGGCCGGAGCTTCTTGAGGGCCCATACCACAGCGAAGGCTTCCCTCTCTATGGTGCTCCAGCGTTGTTCCCGGGGTAGGAGTCTCCGGCTGATGAAGGCCACCGGTTGATCGAGGCCTTCGGTGTTCACTTGGGACAGGACCGCCCCAATGCCCTGGTCGGAGGCGTCCGTCTGGACGACGAACTCCCGGCTGTAGTCTGGGGCCTGGAGCACAGGAGCGGAACACATGGCGGCCTTTAACTGTTCGAATGCCGCTTGACACTCTGGGGTCCAGTTCACCTTCTTGGGCTGATTTTTTGACGTGAGTTCGGTGAGAGGCCCCACGATGGTACCATAGTCTTTCACGAACCTTCGGTAGTAGCCCGTGAGGCCCAGGAAGGCTCGCACCTCAGTTTGAGTGATAGGGGGTTGCCAGTTCTGGATGGCGGCAATTTTCAGCTGTAGGGGGGCCACTAGGCCGCTTCCCACCTGGTGTCCGAGGTAGGTCACCGACCCTTGTCCAATTTGGCATTTGCTGGCCTTGATCGTGAGGCCAGCTCGCTGAAGGGCTTGCAGCACTGCTTGGAGGTGGTGGAGGTGCTCGGTCCAATGGTGGCTGTACACAGCGATGTCGTCCAGGTAGGCGGCGCTGAACTCTTCGAGCCCCGCCAGGACCTGATTGACGAGCCGTTGGAACGTCGCTGGGGCATTCTTCATGCCGAAGGGCATGACCGTAAAGTGATAGTGGCCATCGGGGGTGGAGAAGGCAGAGCGTTCTTGTGCTCGGGGTGTGAGGCCGATCTGCCAATAACCTGCCGTCAGGTCGAAGATGCTGAGGTAGCGGGCAGCGCCCATTCGGTCGACCAGTTCATCTGCCCGGGGGATGGGGTGTGCGTCCGTTCTGGTGACTTCATTCAGGCCCCGGTAGTCGACACAGAACCGGAGTTCTGGTGTGGTTCCGGGGGCGGCTGCTTTGGGGACCAGTACGACCGGGCTGGCCCATGGACTGTCTGAGGGCTCGATGACCCCGAGCGTGAGCATCTTAGCTACTTCCGCCTGGATGCAGGCCCGTACCCGATCAGGTACGCGGTAGGCCCGGTGGCGGATAGGAGGGCTGTCTCCGGTGTCTACATCGTGCACACACCAGGAAGTGACACCTGGGGTGAGGGAGAACAGACTGGCGAACCGTGATAGGAGGGCTTGGCACTCTTGCCGTTGTTCTCTGGTGAGGGTCTCCGAGAGTCGGACCCCATCCACGGAGCCGTCTTGCTCCTGGGTCCGCAAGAGGTCAGGGAGAGGCTCGGAGTCGTCTTCAACCCCATTGTCTGTGGCCATCAAGAGGCTGAGTTCTGTTCGTGCAAAGTGGGGTTTCAGTCTGTTGGTGTGGAGGACTCGGAGCGGATTCCGGGCGGACTCCATATCGATCAGATAGGTGGCAGGACCCTTGCGCTCGATTACCTTGAAGGGTCCCGTCCATTTGTCTTGGAGAGCGCACGGTTCTGTGGGGGACATTACCCAGACCTGTTGCCCCGGCTCGAATTCAATGGATGAGGCGTTCTGGTCATACCATTTCTTCATGTCCTCTTGACTGGCCTCTAGGTTGGCTTTTGCTAGGTCTCTGAACCGCCGGGACTGGTTGCGGAGGGTGAGGAGGTACCGGAAGACATCTGGAGGACTCTTGGCCGGAGGCATCTCCCAGCCTTCTTTGATCAGGCTGAGTGGCCCCCGTACTGGGTGCCCATAGAGCAGCTCGAAGGGGCTGAAGCCTAGGGACTTCTGTGGGACCTCCCGGTAGGCGAAGAGGAGGCACGGCAGCAGCACGTCCCACTGGCGACGGAGGGGCTCTTCCAATCCCCCGATCATCCCTTTTAGCGTGCGATTGAACCGCTCAACAAGTCCGTTTCCTTGGGGGTGATAGGGGGTCGTGAAGCGGTAGGTGACCCCACACTGTTGCCAGAGGGACTTCATATATTTAGAAATAAAGTTCGTGCCTCTGTCACTGACGACTTCTCGGGGGAACCCCACACGGGAGAAGATCCCCATCAGGGCCCGGCCGACCACTGGGGCTGTCACGGTCCGGAGAGGAATAGCCTCAGGGTAGCGGGTGGCGTGGTCCACTAGTACCAGGATGAAGCGATGGCCTTGTCTTGTACGCGGGTCCAGGGGTCCCACAATGTCTATCCCGACCCTCTCAAATGGGGTCGTGACTACTGGAAAGGGTTGCAGGGGAGCCTTTAATTTGCGGCCGCTCTTCCCACTGGCTTGGCACGTGGGGCAAGATCGGCAATGCTGGTGCACATCGTTTCTCATTTTGGGCCAGAAGAAGTGGGTCACTAGGCGGCTGTAGGTTTTATCCTGTCCCAGGTGCCCTGCCAGGGGGACATCGTGGGCCAGGTTTAGCAGGAAGTCTCTAAAGCGGAGGGGCACCACTAGTACTCGGTTGGCCCCCAGCTCGGCGATTCGTTGCTCGCTGTACAATAGATCATTGTCCCAGTAGACCCAATGAGTTCCGGAGGTATCCCCGGCGCTTTGGGCGAGCGCTTGTTGTCGGAGTCCCTCAAGGGAGGGACAGGTCTTCTGTTCCTGACGAAATTGTTCTTGTGTGGGTCCCCCTTCTTGAGCCCACTGATCAAGATTAGCGAGGTCGGAAGGTTGAGCAAGTTCGAGGGGGATGCCATGGTCGGGGGTCTCGGCGGGGGCGACCGGAGGCGGTGGCGCCGGCCATTCTGGTTCTTCCGGGTGATGGTTGGCACGGGCGGCCATGGACCGGGTGGTGACGCACGCCCAGTCTGGGACGCCCAACATCCCCAAGTGTTCTTTTCGCTCCACGGCTGCCCACGGGGAGCTTTCCAGGTCATTTCCGAGGAGGCATTCCACGGGGGCGTCGTCTCGGACCGTTACCTTCAACATGCCGGAGACCCCTCCCCACTCAAAGGGGACGCAGGCCATCCGACACAGACTTTCCGAGTTGTCGGCTGATCGCACAGGGCAGAGAACGTTCGGTAGATATTGTTCTGGGGTCACCAGATGACAGCGGACGGCTGTCACACTGGCCCCGGTGTCTCGAAGGGCTTCGGCCCGTTGTCCATTGATGCTCACCCATTGGCTGTACTTCTGGGTGTTAGCGGGTAGGGGGACCCGCGGGACCATGTCTCTTCCCCCTAAGCACGCGAGAGTCATGGCGGCTGGCTCCCACTCTTGATACTCTTGCTCGCCTGTTTCTTGTTCCTCGGAGATCTGTTCTTCCCCTAGTGCCGCGGCGGCCACCTGGCGGGGTCTTGGACTCTGATACTGCGGGCAGCTTGGGTCGTTTGCATAGTGGCCGACTCGTTGGCATCGGTGACATGTAACATTGGCTCTGTATCCCGGTCGCGCCGGGGTGCTGCCCCGGTTGGCCGGGGGGGTGGTGCTGGTAGCGGGGGCGGCCGGAGTATTGTCTCTTCCTCGTCCTTGGCCCCCTCCTCCTCCTCTGGGTCGGTAGTGACCATTGTTGTTCCTGTTCTGCTCGTAGGACCCATTCCGGCCCACTCTGGTGATCTCCCACCGGTCAGCTTCGGCTGCGAGCTGCCGGGGATCGGTTAACTTGCTGTCGAGGAGGTGTTGGCGTAGTTCAATGAAGCAATTGTTGGACAGATGCTCCCATACCATCAGATTGAACAGCTGCTCGTAGGTCGTGACGTTGTTCCCTCTGATCCAGCCTTCGAAGGCTCGGCTAAAGTACGTTACATAGTCCACCCAAGTTGTACCTGGAATGCGTGTGCAGTCTCGGAACCTCTGACGGTACATCTCGGGCGTGAGGCCATAGCGGGTGAGGAGGGCCGCTTTCATATGGTCGTAGGAGGTCATCTGGTGGTCTGGGAGCTGTAACAGAGTATCGCGGCCCTCATTGAGGAATTTGCCCCATAGGCCGGCTCCCCAGTCGGCTCTATCGATCCGGTGCGCAGTCATCGCGATTTCATAGGCCTTAAACCATTGCTGGATGTCGTCTTCTCGAAAATATTCTCGGACCACATCCTTGGGGATGTGCACTTTTTTCTCCGCGGTCCCTGGGGTGGACGGTCTGTCGGGCACCCCTAACTCTTTATTCTGTTTGCGCAGGTTGATCTCGGCTAGGTTCCGTTCGTGCTCGTACGTTAGTCTTTTTTCCTCGAGCTCCCTTTGCCTCTGTTTCTCCTCTCTTTCTTCTCGGAGACGAAGGTGCTCTAAGTTTATTTTTTGCTCGGCCAATTTGAGTTCTATGTCCATCTTGAGTCGGGCCATTTCGAGTTCGTGTAGTCGGGCTTTTTCTCTTTCTTGGATCTCGTCTTGCGAGAGACTGGTTCTTTGCCCCTCAGGGGCCGTGTTGGTATTTTTCGCGGTGCTTTGCTCAGGGGCTTCGACATCCCCGGTCTCTGCCCAAGATTCTAGGGCATGCTTAAAATCGTCCTTGGTACTTAGTCCGGTGGTAGCGATACCTAGTTCGATGCAGAACTGCTTTAGTTCACGATGGCTGTATTCCTCTAGTTTTTCCATTTGGAACTTCTCAGTTGATCCGCTCTCTTTAGTCGACATTGTTGTTCGTTGTGGGGTGAGCTACTCTCTGTACGTTATGCGGTGATTCGGATCGCGCCGCTGGCCACCAATGTTAGACGGACCGGGAGGGTCGGCCGAGATTACGGGGAGAGGTCTCCAGGGAGAGCCGTCTCCAACGACTGTACAGATAAGTAACTTCCCCCCCACAGACGGACACCACACAAGATTGAAGGTTAACGAGACTTTATATGCAATTCTTAGGTTACGTCGATATGATACAAGGAGGTCTGGACTCAGGGGTCCCCTCGGTTCTGATCTCTGGTTGAGGAAAAAGGGTAGCGGGACAGTCTTAGTTACCAATGAGTTAAATAGCTCTCAATCCTCGAGCTCGGCGTGGTTGCTGATCGGGCCGTGGAGGAGCCAAGCAGGTCCCGAGATGGATGAAGGATGGTCGACGGGCCGTGGAGAAGCCAAGCAGGTCCCGATGAAGATGACGGTTACAACGGTCCGCGGCCTCGCCAGCAGATCCGGACGACGGTGAAGGATGAAGGTTACGACGGCTGTGGCAGCGCCAACAGGCAGGACGATGGTGCACAGGACAGAGCTACGGCAGCGCCAGTAGTCCGTCCAGGATGAGTTCCTCTTACGTCTCTCGACTCCAAGATACAACTGACTTCCTGCTCTGGAGCTGCCCCAGTTATAGGGCTGGCGTGCTTTGATGTCCGGACCCTCGCACTTGGAGGTCGGGAGGTCCGGGATGAGGGAGTCCAGACACCCAGCAGGGGGGTGGAGCCAGCGCCCGGGGAGGCGATGGGCGAGCGGCACTGGGCGGGGGGAGAGCCATCGGCACCTCTTTCTCCCATTGACTTGCCAAGTAGCCCGCTCACCTCCTGGGTGGAGGGTGGTGCCGGATTGTCTGAGGCTGGGCTAGGCCCAGGGTTGAGGTCGATCGGGGGCCAGGCGGCCTCGTGGCGAGGTGTCCAAGATGGCGGCCCGGGCTGGGTGCAGGGGCCGGCAGTGGATCGGACCCACGAGGTTATCATGTTCGAGGGCAGGGGTCCCTGAGGGGACGTAGGGCGTGCAATGGTGGTGTGTGGTGCTTGCGTGACTGGGCTCGGGCCTGGTCGAGCCGGGGGAGAGCGGCCCGTCATGTGGCCTGTCCAACAGGCACACACGCACACTCAGAGCTGGACACACACGCACACTCAGAGCTGGACACACACACACTCAGAGCTGGACACACACACACACTCAGAGCTGGGTAAACATGCACACTCAGAGCTGGACACACACGCACACTCAGAGCTGGACACACGCACACTCAGAGCTGGACACACACACACTCAGAGCTGGACACACACATACTCAGAGCTGGACACACACACACTCAGAGCTGGACACACACACACTCTGAGCTGGACCCACACACTCAGAGCTGGGCACACATGGACACTCAGAGCTGGACACACACACACTCAGAGCTGGGCACACACGCACACTCATTGCTGGGCACACACGCACACTCAGAGCTGGGCACACACGCACACTCAGAGCTGGGCACACACGCACACTCAGAGCTGGGCACACACACATACTCAGAGCTGGGCACACGCACACTCAGAGCTGGGCACACACACACTCCGAGCTGGACACACACTCCGAGCTGGGCACACACGGACACTCAGAGCTGGACACACACACACTCAGAGCTGGGCACACACGCACACTCATTGCTGGGCACACACGCACACTCAGAGCTGGGCACACACGCACACTCAGAGCTGGGCACACACGCACACTCAGAGCTGGGCACACACGCACACTCAGAGCTGGGTACACACGCACACTCAGAGCTGGACACACACGCACACTCAGAGCTGGACACACACACACTCAGAGCTGGACACACACATACTCAGAGCTGGACACACACATACTCAGAGCTGGACACACACACACTCAGAGCTGGACACACACACACTCCGAGCTGGACCCACACACTCAGAGCTGGGCACACACGGACACTCAGAGCTGGACACACACACTCAGAGCTGGGCACACACGCACACTCATTGCTGGGCACACACGCACACTCAGAGCTGGGCACACACGCACACTCAGAGCTGGGCACACACGCACACTCAGAGCTGGGCACACACGCACACTCAGAGCTGGACACACACACTCAGAGCTGGGCACACACGGACACTCAGAGCTGGACACACACACACTCAGAGCTGGGCACACACGCACACTCATTGCTGGGCACACACGCACACTCAGAGCTGGGCACACACGCACACTCAGAGCTGGACACACACACACTCAGAGCTGGACACACACACACTCAGAGCTGGACACACACACACTCAGAGCTGGACACGCGCACACTCAGAGCTGGACACGCGCACACTCAGAGCTGGACACGCGCACACTCAGAGCTGGACATGTGCACAGTCAGAGCTGGACACGTGCACACTCAGAGCTGGACACGTGCACACTCAGAGCTGGACACGTGCACACTCAGAGCTGGACACGCGCACACTCAGAGCTGGACACGCGCACACTCAGAGCTGGACACGTGCACACTCAGAACTGGACACGCGCACACTCAGAGCTGGACACGTGCACACTCAGAACTGGACACGCGCACACTCAGAGCTGGACACACACGCACACTCAGAGCTGGACACACACACACTCAGAGCTAGACACACACTCCAGCTCGGAGTGTGTGTGTGCCCAGCTCTGAGTGTGCGTGTGCCCGGCTCTGAGTATGTGTGTGTGCCCAGCTCTGAGTGTGCGTGTGTGCCCAGCTCTGAGTGTGCGTGTGTGCCCAGCTCTGAGTGTGCGTGTGTGCCCAGCAATGAGTGTGCGTGTGTGCCCAGCTCTGAGTGTGTGTGTCCAGCTCTGAGTGTCCGTGTGTGCCCAGCTCTGAGTGTGTGGGTCCAGCTCGGAGTGTGTGTGTGTCCAGCTCTGAGTGTGTGTGTGTCCAGCTCTGAGTATGTGTGTGTCCAGCTCTGAGTATGTGTGTGTCCAGCTCTGAGTGTGTGTCCGTCCAGCTCTGAGTGTGCGTGTGTGTCCAGCTCTGAGTGTGCGTGTGTGCCCAACTCTGAGTGTGCGTGTGTGCCCAGCAATGAGTGGGCGTGTGTGCCCAGCTCTGAGTGTGCGTGTGTGCCCAGCTCTGAGTGTGCGTGTGTGCCCAGCTCTGAGTGTGCGTGTGTGCCCAGCTCTGAGTGTGCATGTGTGCCCAGCTCTGAGTGTGCGTGTGTGCCCAGCTCTGAGTGTGCGTGTGTGCCCAGCAATGAGTGTGCGTGTGTGCCCAGCAATGAGTGTGCGTGTGTGCCCAGCTCTGAGTGTGTGTGTGTCCAGCTCTGAGTGTCCGTGTGTGCCCAGCTCGGAGTGTGTGTCCAGCTCGGAGTGTGTGTGTGCCCAGCTCAGAGTGTGCGTGTGCCCAGCTCTGAGTATGTGTGTGTGCCCAGCTCTGAGTGTGCGTGTGTGCCCAGCTCTGAGTGTGCGTGTGTGCCCAGCTCTGAGTGTGCGTGTGTGCCCAGCAATGAGTGTGCGTGTGTGCCCAGCTCTGAGTGTGTGTGTGTGTCCAGCTCTGAGTGTCCGTGTGTGCCCAGCTCTGAGTGTGTGGGTCCAGCTCAGAGTGTGTGTGTGTCCAGCTCTGAGTGTGTGTGTGTCCAGCTCTGAGTGTGTGTGTGTCCAGCACTGAGTGTGTGTGTGTCCAGCACTGAGTGTGTGTGTGTCCAGCTCTGAGTGTGCGTGTGTGTCCAGCTCTGAGTGTGCGTGTGTGCCCAGCTCTGAGTGTGCGTGTGTGCCCAGCTCTGAGTGTGCGTGTGTGCCCAGCTCTGAGTGTGCGTGTGTGCCCAGCAATGAGTGTGCGTGTGTGCCCAGCTCTGAGTGTGTGTGTGTGTCCAGCTCTGAGTGTCCGTGTGTGCCCAGCTCTGAGTGTGTGGGTCCAGCTCAGAGTGTGTGTGTGTCCAGCTCTGAGTGTGTGTGTGTCCAGCTCTGAGTGTGTGTGTGTCCAGCACTGAGTGTGTGTGTGTCCAGCACTGAGTGTGTGTGTGTCCAGCTCTGAGTGTGCGTGTGTGTCCAGCTCTGAGTGTGCGTGTGTGCCCAGCTCTGAGTGTGCGTGTGTGCCCAGCTCTGAGTGTGCGTGTGTGCCCAGCTCTGAGTGTGCGTGTGTGCCCAGCAATGAGTGTGCGTGTGTGCCCAGCTCTGAGTGTGTGTGTGTGTCCAGCTCTGAGTGTCCGTGTGTGCCCAGCTCTGAGTGTGTGGGTCCAGCTCAGAGTGTGTGTGTGTCCAGCTCTGAGTGTGTGTGTGTCCAGCTCTGAGTGTGTGTGTGTCCAGCACTGAGTGTGTGTGTGTCCAGCACTGAGTGTGTGTGTGTCCAGCTCTGAGTGTGCGTGTGTGTCCAGCTCTGAGTGTGCGTGTGTGCCCAGCTCTGAGTGTGCGTGTGTGCCCAGCTCTGAGTGTGCGTGTGTGCCCAGCTCTGAGTGTGCGTGTGTGCCCAGCAATGAGTGTGCGTGTGTGTCCAGCTCTGAGTGTGTGTGTGTGTGTGTGTCCAGCTCGGAATGTGTGTGCGTGTGTCCAGCTCTGAGTGTGTGTTAGAAGGGGTGGTCCCCGGGGGCCAGGATTTGCGCTCCCGTCAACGCCGAGTTCCACCTCTCCCACCAGCACTGCCGAGGCTTTACGTGAGATCCTCACCGGGGAGGATTCGGAGCCTAGGATCATACACACTGAGCTCACACCACACTTACGAACGGACACCACACTGAGAGTTCAGTACACAAGTTCTTTATCAGCAGTAAATTCAAGTAAAAGGCACACGTATTTACAGGCAATCGAGGGATCGCAAAGGTCTCTGAGGCAAGGAAGAGGGAAGCGGGACAGTCTCGGTATCAGGCCAGTACACAACATACCCTATGCACAGCTCTCAATCCTCGAGCCGTGGGGTACGGAGATGGGGATCGTACTGCTGTTCCACTCATTTCTTCTCATACCAGGTCGTGTCGGTAGCATTGCTGGTCCAGCCGGACCAGGTTCCTCCTCGAGCCACGGCGATGTCAGCAGGGCTCGATCCGGAGTGTTGAACAGGTCTTGCAGAGCCGCGACCACGTCAGCAGGGCTCAGGGTGTTACGAATGTCCTTAAGTCTTAAGGGCGAGCCGCGATGGGGTCAGCAGGGCTCCCAGGTTCTAGTTCCTTCCTTCCGTAGTAGAGCCGCAACAGCGTCAGCAGGTCTCGATAGTTCCAGAGTTCAGTCTGCTCCTCAAGGTATGCTGCGATCAGATCAGCAGGGCTCTCTTGTCCAGGATACAACTGCCCGCTAGTTCTCGGACGGGGCTTGGAATAGGGCAGTAGCCCTTTGATATCCGGACTCTCGCAGGCGGAGATCTCAGGCCTTGGGGCTGGTCTTTGGAGGGCTCGTCGGTTGGCTCTTTGATCCTTTGGAAGATGCGTCTGGGGATTGCCAGACGCTCAGCATGGTCTGGAGCCAGCTCTTGGGGAGGCCAGAGGTGCCATCGAAACCAGCCCACAGGGGAGGCCAGAGGTGTGAGAGAAACTAGTCTCCCAGGGGAGGTCGGAGGTGCAATAGAAACTCCTTGGGCTTATCTTATTCAGGAGGCCCTCTACCCCCCAGCCGGGCATGGAGCGTCTGAAGTCTAAGTTCCGCTGGGGCTGGAGTCATGCCTCTTGGGACGGTTAATGGCGGCCAGGTGTCCTGGGGGGAATGCAGGTTCAGGGCGCCCGGGACCGGGAAGGAGGAATGGCGGAATGCGGGGATGATCGTCTGTCAGTAGGGGCGTGTGGGTAGCAGGGCGGACAGGGAACTGGACGACCAGGGGTGCTTCGGGGTGCAGGACGGGGCTAACGGGGTGCTGGGGAACGGGTGGAGCCACGCCACGAGGCCGGGTCCAACACGCGTCCCCCCAGCTGAAAGGCAGAGAGAACTACCCATCCCCTTGGGGGTTCTCTTCAATGAGGCAGAAGAATCGGGACAGGCCGTCCGCGTTGGCGTGGTCAGCACCAGGCGGGGTGTTCAACAGTGAAGTCCATCCCCTAGAGGGAGATGGACCATCTCAACAGTTTGGGGTTTTCCCCTCTCATTTGCATTAGCCATCGGAGGGGTCAATGGTCGGTTTGGACCCGGAAGTGAGTACCGAACAGGTAGGGCCTCAGCTTCTTCAGGGCCCAAACCACAGCAAAGGCTTCCCGCTCGATGGTGGTCCACCTTTGTTCTCGAGGGAGTAACCTCCGGCTAATGAAGGCTACGGGCTGGTCCAGGCCTTTGTCGTTTACCTGAGATGGGACGGCTCCGATGCCATGCTCGGATGCGTCCGTTTGGACCACAAACTCTCGGAAGTAGTCGGGGGCCTGCAGTACGGGCGGTGCACATGGCGTCTTTCAAGGTGTCAAACGCCTCTTGGCAGGCGGGAGTCCAGCTAACTTTCTGTGGCTGCTTTTTGGAGGTCAATTCTGTGAGGGGGACTACGATGCTGCCATACCCCTTTATAAATCTTCGGTAGTACCCCGTGAGCCCCAGGAAAGCCTGCACTTCCGTCTGGGTCGTGGGGGCCTCCCAGGCAACAATCACATCGATCTTGGGTTGGAAGAGGCCACTAGGCCGCTTCCGACCTGGTGCCCCAGATAGACCATGGACCCCTGTCCGATCTGACATTTACTGGCCTTGATGGTGAGGCCCGCACGAGGCAGGGCCATCAGCACCTCCCAGAGGTGCTGGAGGTGTTCGGACCAGTGGGCGCTGAACACCGCGATATCGTCCAGATATGCGGTGCTGAAGTCCTCCAACCCAGCCAGCACCTGGTTAACCAGCCTCTGGAAGGAGGCGGGGGCATTTTTCATTCCGAAAGGCATCACCCGGAAGTGGTAGTGACCATCCGGGGTAGAGAACGCGGATCTCTCCAGGGCCCCCTCTGAGTGCGATCTGCCAGTACCCGCTAGTCAAGTCAAAGGTGCTGAGATAGCGAGCCGACCCCAGGCGGTCAATGAGCTTGTCTGCTCGGGGAATGGGGTGAGCGTCGGCCCTGGTGACTGCGTTGAGCCCGCGGTAGTCCACGCAGAACCTTAGCTCGGGAGCCTCGCCAGGGGCGGCCGCCTTCGGAACCAGGACCACGGAGCTGGCCCATGGACTGTCAGAGGCCTCGACCACTCCCAGGGCTAGCATTTTGGAAACTTCGGCCTGGATGCAGGCTCGGACTCTGTCAGGAACGTGGTAGGCTCTGTGCCGTATTGGAGGGCTGTCCCCGGTGTCCACATCGTGGACACACCAGCTGGTGACGTCGGGGACGAGGGAGAAAAGGTCGCAGAACTGCCCTAGCAACTGGCGACAACCCTCGCGTTGCTCGGGGGTGAGGGAGGAGGAGAGCCATACTCAGTCTACAGAGCCGTCTTTCTCTTGTGCACCCAGGAGATCGGGGAGAGGCTCTGTGTCTTCTTCTGCTTTTATGTTATTCCTTTCTCAGATAGGTAGTCTGAATGTGGTGTTTTGTTGTTAGGCATTCTGGGAAGGGACTGTGATGAGTAATTACTTTATAGCTAACTAGCTGAAACACCAGAAACGTAGGAAAATATCATTTATTACATCAGTCCACACGAAAAGACAACCCTCCTCCACCTGTTGTCGTTGCAGACAATATTGCATAAGAAGAAAATCGCATTATAGATGCAAAACGTATACATGGTCGATTACAGTATTTAATTGACTGGAAGGGTTATGATGCGTCAGAAAGATCCTGGAAACAGAAACACATGTACATACTCCAAGATTGGTCAGATCTTTCCATGCCTTGCATCTGGAAAAACCCTGTCACATACGAAGACCTTTGGGGGGGCAGGAGGCATTTCCTGCATGTGTAAATGGTCTTAGCATGTACACGTGAATTACTTGGGAAAGATCTAAGGCCCAAATCACCTTCACATGCACACGTGAGAAAACCTGAAACCCAAAGCAATTTAAACCCCACCCACTTGGTTCCCGATGCTTCGCTTCGTGCCTAAACACTCACCTGATTAAGCAAGTACTGTGCACACGTCAAATGTACAAAAAATACACTGGTTGGTGTTAAGTAGTAAGTGACAACAAACAAAGGAGACACCAGGGTTCTTTAGAAGGTAATATATTTTAGTTCATATAATTCATTTTGTTTTGTTTTTCAAAATAGAACATCAGCCGACACGTGTTTCGTCAACAGGATGACCTGTGACTCATCAGGGCTGTGAAGGATATACAACAATAGGAAAATAATTACAAATCAATATACAAGTTTTTGGTATGTAGAGGCACTACAACAACCAAGCAGCACTGTGAACGAAAAAGAAAGGGGGAAAAAAAATAAAGTAAAGTGGCCCGTGTGTGATAATCTGGACCTCCGCATGAAATTGTCTACATATGTGAGAATGTGCACCAAAGTACAGACATTACTGTGGGAAAAGGTGCGGGATAACACAAAGGGATGTGCAAAATAACGAGGGGGAATACGTGTGACCTCCACATTAAAACCATGTGGATCGCCTGTGACGTTGTGAATGAAGAGCATCCAGTCCATGGTGAGAGTGGTGTAGTGAAGGACTGTTCAGGGTAAAAGGATCAGACCCTATTTTACCGAGTACTTGAAGAGAAATAAATATTGCCTACATGTTTGTGTAACGTCCCGAGTGACCCAAGGGCTTCAAGTGACCGTTAAACAGGTGATAATTATAAAGAACCACGTAGGTTTATACGTTTGTGCGATGCAATGATTTAGGTAGTCTAAGTCATAACGTGGGCTAGCCGGCGTGCGACCATGCTGGTGGTGGCGTGACATAACTTAGTACATCTGACAATAAAAAACGACACACGAACGTCTATGTCGAACAAGTCAACATCGCACAATTTAGGACATTATCCCCGAAAGGTTGTTAGAAGGCAATGATGGTACACAATGATCATATTACAATTATTACCATTTATACGATGACACGCGAAATCTGCAAAGTGCACCGAACAGTGTGAATGAAAAGTCATCATCAACAATCTACAAGGGCGGAAAAGGAGGCACTTAAGGTAGAACTCCGTCACGGTACAGTGCATGCACGGTTAAATACACTTCACATCAAAACAAACGGCAACTGTCAAGTTCAATGCGTATAAGTAAAAAGGTAGCTAATGCCAAGAAACAATGTGCTCAGTACAAAAAGCCGGATGCGGCTCTACAGATTCTATAATGCGATCCCCGAGAGTAGCTGTAAATAAGTAAGGGGTGGAAAAAGAAAAGGAAATGACTCGTGTGCCCATACCTGTAGCGATGTGTATGGCTTTGAGCTGTAGGGATTAAAGAAAGAGGGAAGAGTCGAGTAAGAAATCAGGCCGATGTAAACGCAGAAGGCGTGGCCGGCTAACTACACATAGCAACAAATCTCACTGGTAATATGTAAACTTGGCGCGTGGTCCCAGGTATTTTGTCTGGGACTACGAGCTGCAAACTGTAGGGGTTCAAGAGAAGGTGAGGCAAGGGTAAATAAAAAGAAGGCAAAATGGTGCGCTGGTGGCAAGGTCGGTTGAATATAACTAACACCAAGTCTCACCAGTAAAGTAGAAACTTGGCGCGAGGTCCCTGGTATTTTGTCGGGGACTACGAGCAGTCAAAATAGGAGTAGGTCCGTCAATGCCGTCGGGTCTGACAGGCACACGATCTCCTGTAGGTATTAAGAAAACAAAGGGGGCCATGAGTAAGACTCCAGTTGATACTGTCACCAGTAATTGTACTCTGTTACATAGCCTTGGAATCCAAACAGGGAAATGCACTCTTACCTGACGTGTATGTCAGTACGTGGGAAGTTCTCCGGCGTTGGTCGAGATCACCGATGAGACCGAAGGACTCGGCTTAAATGTGAAATTATGGCCGTGCACATGCGCACTGGAGCGTAGTTCCGGAAATGGGAGACTCCCTGGAGCTACTAGAGCGTGTCTAACCAATTTGAAACGGAAGTATGAAAAAATTTGTTGACACAAGTCTTCCTTCCCAACATCAAAGGATACGTAATGGAGCAATAAATATATAATCTGTCAGCGTGTACACCGGGGATCGCATTAGTACAATGGTTGTGAATACTGTTTTTTTTACAATGTAGAATGTAAATTACCACCAAACTGTCAGTAATAAATGCTTTTAGTGCGGTGAACATTATAGAAAATAGTTATAAAAGATTACTTTGCCCGAAAATGCATTAAGTGGCAAGCAAATGAAACCTGGCAGAAATTTATCATAATTTAAATATCAATATGCAAAGCTGGTCAAAGTCGACGGTATATTAAGTCAAGTACATACTCATTTGAAAGAAAAACACTCACCTGACTCCGGACCTTGGTGGCAGATCATCCGAAGCTCTTTAGCGCTCCACCCTGCTTCCTTCCCTGTCTTCACTCAGTGTCTTTGGCTGTGTTCTTGCTCCCCCAGAGCACATTTCAGACGTTCCTTCCTGTTTCTGAATTTCCGGCTCCAAATCCTCTCCCGGCACTGTTTCTGATTTCCTGCAAAAGAGAAAAGATAAGAGAATCAACAAAGGGTTGCCAAGCAACACCTCGCTCTGAATGGTAAAGCGTTATCATGCTTGAACGCATACCAGTAAGAATTTAAACTTTATGAAAACTGTGGCAGACCTCTTGACCTTCTATAAATCAAGAGAACATTTTGAAACTCTTCCTGTAACAATCCATGGACTTTAAGGACATTGAGTAAGTGAAGAATGTTAAAGTAAAACGGACATTTGTGTAAATACCTTGAGTCTGATTAGAAGACTGAAAGGAAACAGTGAGCTCGATTGTTGTTATTATTTATATATATTTAATGTATGTATGTATGTATAGGCATTTATATAGCGCACTACTTACCCAGAGGGTCCCAAGGCGCTTCGACCGCTGCGAAACCCTTCCTGGCTACCCTGAGAGATGGTCCCTTAATGGGTATCTCCAGGGTGAAGATGAGGCAAGCTAATGCCCAGAGTTGCCGAGTGTGATCGCTGATCAGAGTGGGCACCGAGGCGAGAGAATTATCGAGTCCGCTGACCCTGGTCCCTGGTCCAGAAACCTGCCGCGCCGGGAATCGAACCCTGGTCCCGGCCGTGCTCTGCTCTCGGGTCTGCCGCCTCTGACCAGTGAGCCACACTACTTCACCTAATTTCACTTAATGTGAAATTACGGAGCAAATATTGTAAAGGAAATCAGTAACTCTTGAGATAATTTAAGCAATCACAGATTATTAGTGCACCTGTAGTGTTTTTTTTGTTTATTCTTTCTTTTAGTTTCAAGAATCCTTTTGAGAAAAGGTCAAGGGTAATTCAGGTATACCTAATTAAGAGTTCCAAAGCAGTTGTTTGACCTAAAGAAGTGATTTAGGGTGTTCAGATGAATCGGGTACATTTATCAGATTATACACGAGCTGAAAACTGAAGCCCAGTAACACTTTGCCTTTCTCGAGAGACATTCTACACGAATTGTCAAGTCGGTCTACAAGAATCCAGTGTGTCTTCTCTTTTCTCTCGTCCCTATTCCCCCTTCCCCCGGGGCTCGATCAGGGCGGCAAGTGAATCCTATCCTTGCCTCTTTGGTGGAGTTCAGAGGGAGTTGGGTAATAGAAGCATCAACGAAGGAACAAACCAGAGTACAGGTGGGTGAATTCGTGACACCCTGGACCCCGGGACCACCACCTCCAAGGGGCTTTGTACTCATTGGGAGGGGGGGGCGCGCAGCCCCCATTCTAGAGCCCTTGATGGCCTGGGGACTATCATCCCCTAGGGCCAGCTGCAATGTCTCCCGCCATGCCATAGCAAACTCTGCTTTGCTTCTTGGAAGCGAGAGCAGGAAGCCTGCTCTCGCTTCCAAGAAGCAAAGCAGAATTGCTTATGGGCAAGGGGAGCTGACTGTTAGCAGCTCCCCTTGCCCAAAAGCAATTATGGCTCCCGCAGGAGGGGAGGATCCGGCAGGGACCGTGGGGCATTGGGGCTCCCCCAAATTGAGGGTCGGCCCGAGGATGGGGTCCCTGGGGCCACAAATGGCACGGGCGGAGGGCCACAAAGACCCCTCCCATTTAGTTTATTGATTTTTTTTTAATGGAAGGGCAGCCCTGGGGGATGTGGTCCCCGGGGGCTAGAGGTGGCCCAGGGGAGTGAAGCCACGCTGCCCCCCTACCGGCAAAATGTTTTACCACAAGGCCAGGTCCTGGGGGATTGGGTCCCCGGGGTCGGAAGTGACCCAGGGGCATGGGGATCCCCTCCCTGCAAATAAATAAATAAAACAAGGCTGGGCCCCGGGGGATGGGGTCGCTGGGGCCAATAGTGGCCCAGGGAAGCGGGGCCACACGGCCCCCTTCCTGTTTTTTTTAAATGCTCAGGCCCTGGGAGATGGGATCCCTAGGGCTCAAAAAATGTTAAGAGAAGGCGGGCCACACAGCCCCCTCCTAAAAAACGAAAAAGAAAACCGAAGCTGGATCTCACCGTAGGCTCGCCTTCTCCCTGTACCACTTGAAAACACGCCTTCTGGCACGTTTTGGGTTGGGGGATGAAGTCCCCGTGCATCTTATGGGTCTTTAGGGGCCAACTAGCCCACCAGGTACCTCCAGCAAGCACCACGCAGTGGGATTGCTGAGGGGTGGTCCGAGGCCACGCCCTTTTTTACACCACTTTGCAAACGCGCCTTGTGGCGCATTGCTGATGGGGCAATGAGGTCCTGTTGTGCCCTCAGGACTAAAGTGAAATTCATCCCCTGAGCAGCAGTGCGCCAGGAGTCGCGTTTGTAGAATGGTGTAAAAAGGTGGCGTGGCCTTTGAACACTCTCAGCAATCCAGCTGTATGGGGCTTACTGGAGGTAACAGGAGGGCTAGTTGGCCCTGAGGGACAGGGCACTGTCGCAATTAAAACTCACATGTGATTATTTTTTTTTTGCAGAGTTTTATATAGCGCGAACTAGACCCAAAACGAATCGGGTATCAGAGCACTTTACATAGCACCAGTTACGTTACAGACATACATTCATTATAGGCACGGGGAAATTAAGTGATTTGCCCAGAATCACAGGAGATTTTGGCGTTGTTACCGAGACTCGAACCCAGATCCCCAGCTGGCAGTGGTCTGCATTTTCTGAGACTCTGGCTTTACTGCCTCACTGATGAGTGATCCTATCCACTTACGGGTACTCACTGACACCCAAGGTGCTCCTCAGCCCTTACCTCTCCGCTCAAAGATATCAATTTATAATAGGATCTTCCATTTAAGCCATAGGCTAGTTAGTAAATTCTCTCTCTCTCAATCTATGCAGCCTCCATTTGTAACTGCTTCGACTGCCTACTCTTTGGAGTGCAGCACGTTGGCAAAAGAAGTCTTGTATAGATCATGATTACTGGACTATTTATACTTCACAGATGTGCCTGCGATCACTCTGTGGCATACTTTTTCCCTAAAACAGCAGTGTACAGACAGTATTTCCTTGTGAGAACTAGTTGGCACTGAAAGTCGATGTACCATTCTATTGTGAGTTAACTTCAAAACTGTTTATCCTGAATTTTTTTAATGGATCAATATTGCTGATTTTTCTTTATTCCCACCACCTACAGGTGGTGTAATTGTTTTGATTTTCATTAGTAAATCTCCGTGCAAAAGACATTGCTACCTGCGCCTGGTTATAGTATTTATGAAAAGTACGTCCATTTATGAGAAAAAAACCTTTAACATCACAAATTCCTTCTCTGCATCCTTTCTTCTCAGTCCACTTTACTTTCTCTCCTTACATGTCTCTCACGAATGTGGTCCCTCTTCTATCCTTTTCAGTCTCTCATTCCCTCACTCTAGTGGTCCGTCATGCTCTTAATTTATCTCTTACTTTCTCTTTCTAGCTTCTCACTTTCTTTTTCCCGTATTATCTCACTGTTTTCTTTTAACTCTCTTCCTCTTTTTCAACAGCCTTTTTTTCTTTCAATCTTGTTTTTTTCTCACTCTTTTTTTCTTGCTTTTACTTTTTATGTCTCACTGTCTGTTGTATGTTCGCTCTCTTGATCTTGTTCTCTTCTGCTAGCTCTGCTGCTCTTTTTATCCCTCTGTTATTCTCTCATCCTCATCTTTGTCTCCTTTTATCTCTCTCTTTATTTTTGCCTTATTTGCTCCTCTTCTCAACCATTGTCTGCATCACCCTCTTTCTTTCCTCTTTTTCACTCTGTTCTGATACCTTTGGGTTTCCTCTTGCTCTCCATTCTCATCTTTCTCACTCTCCACCCTCCTTGCAGAGTGTGCACCTTTAAGCACTCTGAATAAGGGGGACATCATATCTGACAATCTCTGGCTGATATCCATCATCTCACAAATTATAAATGCTAACCTTTGACTTTTTCACTCTATTCTATGATTCCCTTGATTTTGCATGCTATTTCTCACTTAGTTTTCAGATTCTCTTAGTCTATCTTTCTATCTCTTTTGCTATTTTGGTCACACATAAGACTACCAGATTTTGAAAACAACAAAAAAACTCTATATTTTAAAAAATCTAAAAGAAGGACGACTATTTTACATCAACTGAGGGGTATGGGAAGACGGTGCTTATCAACATCGAAATGCCAAGGAAATAAATAAAATGCCATTTTAAACCCTGTTTCATACCTGCTAATTAAATTGCTTTCTGATAACAGAAACTAGCCAGTCCTCCTTTTGAATACATAAAAATGTGCCTCTTTCAGTTAGCCCCCTATGAAAACTGGGACACAAGACAAATTTCTTGAAATTTGAAACAACCGGGGTTGTCCTGGTAAATCCGGGTCACCTGGTCACCCTAATCACACACGCACTTCATAACCTTTGTTTCTCCTTTGCTGTTTTCTACAACATTCACTCTTTTTTATATCCCCATTTTCTCTCTTGCTTTGTTTTCTTATATATATTCTCTGCATATCAGGTTTCAGAGAGGCCCTTCCGGGTCGCAGAGTTGAAAGGGTCTTATCTAATGTATGGTTCATATGAGGGCAGACGGAGTCACATGAGGGCACATAAATGTAAACAGCCCAGTGCAGCCAACTCTCAGGGCACTGAAAAGTTAGGGGTCAAAGTGCAAAATGCTCCTAGGACAGAGAATTTATTCACATCTTGTATTAGCGCAGCAGGCACAGTGGCACCAGGGCTGAAGAAGAGGTAAGAGCTGGGGGCGTGGCCAAGCCAGATACCAAGATGGTCGCTCGGCTTTGAAGCTCTGCCAGCAGTCGTTGCAACAACGTGATGTCCCGCTATCCAGCGAGGCTACCGGGCAGGGAAAAGACGCCATAATGCAGCGGAAGGGATCCTGATTAAAAGTCTCCCTGCGGTGCTGCGAGAAAACCACCGGAATGGTAGAAATCGGCGACTCCAGACGGACGGATGACTTTCAAGATGGCGGCATCGACGATATGAGGAGACTCCGGGTGAGGCTGCGGAGGGACTGAGCCAGCAGCTGGGGTGCTACGAGTCACCGGGCCACGGGCCGGATCGTTGATCGGCCACAATCTGGGCAAAGCAGAGCTCGGTACTGGCGGGAGGTCCGTTTGACCTACGGCGGTCTGAGCGCGGCACTCTTATGTCTGCGCTGATCGCAGGGGCACACAGGGACGGTGCCTATGATCGCTCCCCCGTCGACACCTGGTACAGCATTTCCAAAGCGCTCTTTGGGATCTCCTCCCCGCATATGCACTCGCTCGGCCACGGCCTGCGCTGTTCTCCCTCTCTTCCCCCGCTGGGCTCCATTGTTGTAACGCTTCCTGGAGTGTCTGCGCTGCTCCCGGAGCGAACAACTGAATCCAAACCTCAGCAGTGTCTCTGCCCCAGCCACCAATTTATGCTGCAGCAAACTTGAAACATTAACTGCCCACTGCACATTGCCTTGTCTTCAAACAACCTGCTCCGTGGAAGTACTGTGCCTTGACCACTGCTGCGCCACAAGCTCCATTGTGGGAGACAATGATGAAATACCCAAAACCTCCCCTGTTGCCAGGAAAATACAAACATGGGTTGGATGCCCATTCCTTGCTGATTAGTTCTGCTTGCCTAATCTCTCTTCGCCAGTTACTTCCGCCTGGGCTTAATTAATACTTGGCGGGTGGAACTGCGGTATGGGCAGCAAAGACCCCAAACAGCGCCTTCTCCCCTTCGAAAAGGTCACCGAAGTAGTCCAAGAAGCCCCTGACAACATGGCGGAAGGTGGCCAGAAAGACACAACACCAGAGGGTGATACCAACCAATTAGGTTCCTTGCTACAAGAGATAAGAGCGGGGTTCAGATCCCTAGATGTGCGCTTTGATGACCTAGATAAGCACCCAGCGGATCTGGGATCGACGATCCAAGTTCACGACAGAAAACTCGACGTGGTGGAATCGCATACATCACATCTAGGAGATGGAACGGCTCAATCCTTGAAAAGTCTCGGCCAAATGGAACGTAACCTCAAAGACGTCGCAATCAAGAAAGAGGACTTAGAGGTGCGCAGTCCCCAAAATAACGTGCACATTTTGGGTGTTCCGGAATCGACAGCCACTGGTCGCATGGACACCTTGGTAGAAACAATCCTGATAGACTTGTTTTGTAGAGAAGTCTTCACTATGGGCTTTGTGATAGGACGCGCTCATAGATCACGAGGTCCAAGGCCCAATCCGGGATGCCCGCCCAGACCCATCACTGCCCGTGTCATGAACTTTAGGGATCGAGACACGGCACTGCGCCTGGCACGAGAACGGGGTGAAACGGTATGGCAGGGCTCCAAGCTGTCCCTATACCCAGACTTTACAATCATGGTACAGGAGGCCAGGCGGAAATACACTGGAGTTAAGGCAACACTCAGAAATCTAGGACTGCTCTATCCAGCTCGGTTACGTGCTGAGATCAATGGGAGAGCCCGTGTCTTTGACAATCCTACGGAGGTGCAGGAGTTCTGTCACACTTACAAACTTAACAACAAACGCCCAGCTGAGGACAAAAGACTTCCCCCTCCGCAGAGTGGTTCAGACGCCAGCATGGAACTATTCCCGGGATCTGGGCACAGCTAAACTGTTAATATGGCCTTTCTTTACATGGAGAGTTTAATAAGTTGGGATTTCATTCAATCACTTTATAGTATCATTTTTTATTGCCACGTAGCTGTAGGGCAGCTGCCACCACCACTAATGGTGTTCACCTTACAATTGTTGTGTGAATTTAGTAAGTACTATTTATGGTTGTTTTTCAGCGATGCAGAGGAACTATTAGTACTGCACTGTTTTTAGATAGTAATGTTTTTGCCTCTCTGGTAGGGTGGGGAGGCTGGGTGGGGGGTGAGGCTGGGACATTGTTTAGCTACACTGAGATGTTCTTAGGTACACACTTGGATGTAACTGGTAAGTACGCACCGTTGATTTCATTAAGCACTCATTTTTACCACCACCATGGCTCAGGTAGGGGGTAATTCTGTACCTTCAGAGGTGGTTTTGGTGACATGGAACGTCCGCGGCCTGAACAACACTCACAAGAAAAGGCAGATAACACAGTATTTACTACGTCACAGGGTAGATGTAGCTTTCTTACAGGAAACTCATCTGCCTCCTAGTGATCAGGCCCACTTTGCCGCAAATTGGGGAACACATCGATATTTTGCCAACTTCAGCAACTTCGCAAGGGGAACTGCCATTCTTATACATAAATGACTCCCCTTCCATTTGCATTCTGTAATACGTGACAGTGAAGGCAGGTATATCATTGTCCTGGGCACGTTAATGGGTCACAGGGTGGCATTGGTCTGTGTGTATGGCCCCCAATAGCGACTCCCTGGACTTTAATATACCCTACTCTCTAAACTGGCGCAGCTAGGCCCAGTTCCCCTTTTAATGGGGGGTGATTTTAATATAGTGCAGGACCAGTCACTTAACACCACTTCGAGAGCACTAGATCCCAAACCGTGAGCACGAAAGGCATTGAGCTTGCTTTGCGATCAATTCTCCTTAATTGACATAGGTTGTACGCAAAACCCGCATAGCACTGACTATACTCACTACACTGGCAGTCATACCACATGGACGAGGCTCGACTATTGGCTGGCATCCCCAGAACTTATCAGCTGGTGTCATGTGATCCGGACGCTTCCTCGCACATATTCGGATCACTCCCCGGTATTATTAATATTGAAGGTCCCGCGTTTCCCCATCCGCGCATTAGATGATGAAGTTTTTAGACAGGAATAACGAGAAGCGATAGAGGACTACTTCGTCATTAACACTGGTTCAGTAGACACTGTTGCAATGTTATGGGAGGGTTTTAAAGCATACATGACGGGTGTGTGTATATCCAAAAATGCCGGTGTAGTGCGGGATTTGTGCAGTAAGTTAGCCCGCCAGGAAAAGGACCTAGGGCCGTTAGACTCTGAACAACGCCAGGCGACAGGTCCCAAAATATACAAGTGAAGTTTGTCCCTGCTCACAGAATTCAAAGATACCGGTGAGAGGGAGATCCTTTTTATGGGGAAATACTACAATGCCAGGAAATGCGGCGAAGGCGAGCGGCCAAGACGAGTCCTAGCACAGATGATTAGACGTCCATATTGTAAGGCATACATCCCCGAGTTGAGAACTTCGTCGGGACAGCAGATCACTGACCCACTGGATATCCAGGGGAAATTTATGTCCTATTTTAAAACATTTATACACCACTAGATTGGGTCAAGACAGGGCGCAGCAGAAGAGTTATTTGTCTGAGGTCGCTTTAGTTTATCTCGAAAAGTTTATGCAGGACTTTCTCGTTGAGCCTATCTCTGAGGGGAGCATTGATGAGGCATCTCTGCCCTGAAGAGTTCCTCAGTCCCGGGGCTTGATGGTTTCACGGCGGATTTTTATAAGGCCTATAAAGATTTATTGATTCCCCATCTCCTTAAAGTATATGCAGAAGCCCTGGAGAGGCAGATATTACCTCCCACCCTGCTTGAGGCAGTCATCATTCTTCTCCCCAAACCTGGCAAGGACCCCCTGCTATGTGGTTCCTATCGACCGTTATCACTCTTAAACTTAGACTACAAGATAATGGCAAAGGCTCTGGCATGTCGCCTGTCTCTCTTAATTGAATCTATCATTTCCCCGGCCCAGTCTGGTTTCATAACCAATTGCTCGACAGCCTTCAATCTACGCACATTATTTAACACTCTGCATAGAATTAACCCGAAAATCCCTGATGCAGCAATCCTATTGGATACAGAAAAGGCATTTGACTCCCTTGAATGGCCTTTTATTTTATCCATCATGGATCGCATGGGGATGGCGTTTGGTTTCACTGTCACGACTGCCCTGCTATACAGTCAACTGCTGGCCCGACTCCAACTAAATGGTACATTGACGGCTCCCTTCTCACTTTCACGTGGCACGAGACACGGCTGCCCGTTGTTGCCTCTGTTCTTCATTTTAGCCACGGACCCACCAATACGGCACTTCCAAGATAAACACCTTCATAAGTGTTTACACTTCACCACCGGCCCATTGTTAGTATCATTGTATGCAGATGACACGATTTTATATGTACGCAACCCCCAGACTAATTTGGATCCCCTTATCCGGGAAATTCTGCGCTTTGGCAGACATTCCGGAATGGGAATCAATTGGAACACATCTGTAATTTTTCCACTCACTGCCAGGACAGACAAGTGGGACTTGGAATGCCCCCAGGAATGGAATACTGACTCGGTTAAATACCTGGCCATACATATACACTTAGGAACAGAGCCGATCATCCGCCGCAATTACGGACAGCTGTTTCCAAATTAGAGACTCAAACAGAGAAATGGCTAAAGCTCCCACTATCCATGGCTGGACGAGTTTCCCTCATTAAGATGGTTGTGCTTCCTAAATTTTTATATCTATTTCAAAACATCCCGATGCCTCTCATGAATAAATTATTTTCGACCCTTCGATCACACTTAATAAGATTAGTATGGGGTGGCGAATACGCCAGGGTAAACTGGCGGGTTTTGACACTCCCCTGCGATAGAGGTGGGTTTGGGGTCCCTGATTTACAACTGTGCTATTTAGCTGCACAGTGCAGTTTTGCACAGACATGGTACTACCCTGATGCCAGAATTCCACACCTCCGACCAGAGTCTGCTTTAGTCCTCCCGGACATTTTAGCAGCGATATTACCGAAGGGTTTCCCCAAAGATATCCAACGAGCATCGACCACTAGTTGGGCATGTGAGAAATTGCGTTGCATAACACACACACCATTGCTTTATTCTTCAGATCTCCCACTCTCGAACCCTAAATGGATACCTATAACTAGCAAAAAGCTCATACAGAAGACATGCGCTAAATTTGACATTGCTAAGATAGGCGATCTATTTCCAGATGGACATATTTTTGAAACCCAGGTTACGAGTCCTTGTTCCCTGGTGCCACTTTCATGGACAGATACGTCCTTCTACGAATCTGTTCTGCCCTGCGAGCTATTTTACCGGACTACCCTCTGGCACCCCCTTCCTTCCCCCCCACTCACAACAGTGATTAGCAGCGAGAGAGGGGTACATCTAATATCCCAGCTCTATAAGGCATGCGCTGCAATCGTAGGCAGAGTACGCACTGCCTGGAAGACCGACTTGGGTAATCCGATCACAGACGAACAGTGAGCTGCCTGCTGTGCAGTTACGAAAAATGTCTCCCTTAATAGCCGACACAAACTAATACACTTTAAGTTTCTTTGTAGGATATAGATTACGCCCTCCAGACTCCACAGGATAGACCCTGCCAGACCGCACCATTGTGCAAGATGCAACGCTCCAAATGCAGACTTCGCCCACCTCGCCTGGACCTGTCCACGCAAACACTCATACTGGGTAGGAATACATAAGATAGTGAGTGGCTTGGTTAAGGTACCGATGACCCCCTTGCCCGAGATTGCCCTGTTGGGATATGTAAAGCATTTCCCACCAGCAATTCGCAGGTTTGTTGTCATCAGCTTACTTCTGGCCAAAAGGAAGGTATCCATTCATTGGGGTGGCAGAACAGCACCCTCAGTGAAGCGATGGCTGAAGAGCATGGCGTCCTGTTCCACACACAGCGACCTATACGCAATAACGGTCCCCCCCACCTCCAGGCTCAGAGATATCTGGGGAACTTTCAGAACATACCTAGAGGCGCAGCGGCAAGACCCCCCCTACCTGGAAAGAACAGGGCATAGTCCCAACAGGGGTGGTTTAGACTGTCCCGAGATACATGTCAATAATCAACTACACCGGATGCTAAACTCCTTTTTTGACGTTCGTACAGTTGATGTATTCCCATGCCATGCTGGTAAACATTGTTTATGTGAATCAGAGTCAAAAACGATTGTAACAGAAAATATGTTAGCAGCCGAGGGACTTGCTTTATGTAACATGTGATCACTCTGCGGCATTGATTGAGCCCTTAACAGTGTGTACTATGTCTACCTGTACTTATACAGGATTTTACTTGTCCTAGTGTACTTTTTTACTCATACATAAATGCAAAAGAAAGTTTTAAAAAAAATAAGGGGTAAGAGCTCACTGAAGCCTACCCTACGCCCACACAGGAGCAGCAATCATAAGTGAAGCAGGTGCAAGGAAGTTCACCAAGGTGCAATTTCTGTAATCAGATGTAGGATAGATATATAGCCAATCACCGTTGCATGCAAGACCGTCTGTCTATCAGATCGGATAGATGGCTTTGCGTACCCGACGAGACTACATGCTAGGACTTATCAAAGGCAATAATCCTATCATGATTTTATCTGACTGGATGCGATGGTGATTACCAGCTTATTGACATTGCATCTCTTAATAAGAATAAGCGACTTGGTGTTTTTCAATAAAACTATTTCAATATGGATCGAAGGAATTAAATCAATCATGATTTATACGGTGATTGCCTATATATCTATACTACATCTGATTACAGAAATAGCACCTTGGTGAGCTACTATAAAAGACTATTCCAACCCTGATGAAGTCCATGTTGGACGAAACGCGTTGGCTGGGCTGATGCATTTGAGTACAAATAAAGAATACATTGAAAAAAAGAAATCACAAGACTCTGCGCTGTATTTTATGATTTGGTGGATCTTATAATATTTTGTTTAGTTTGCAAAGGAAATGAGGTTTAATTACATGCTTGAGTATAATTGATGAAAGAATCTAGTTATAACTGTATGCTCCTTTTCAGAATTTGACAATCCTAGTCAGGATAAGGCACACGCAAACCCCAAATTAAACTGTGGTCAACCCCCTGGTAGCTTGGTACGGAGCAGTCAGGCTTAATTTACAGGCAATGTGTAAATATTTGTGCAACAGTAAAACAGTTTAAACAGCACACAAAATCAACACCAGGTTAGAACAACAGAGCTCAGTTTCATCAACAAATCGAAACCCAAAAGGCAAAAATCCAATCAGTATAACCGGAGATATGAATTTTAAAGTATAAACTTCTATATAGCACCTAAAAACATAAAGCGCCAACCGAGGCAATCTGGTCATGCTGGCCCAGGTTAAAGTCAAAAGTTCACGCTGATCACGATGGAGTGCGAATTAGATAGAGCCCTAGATTAGTTCAGCTGAAAGTTTACCTTCTCAAGTTTTGAGCCAAGAGCCCCGTTCGCATTGGAGAGGATCGCAGGGAGTAAGGAGAGAGTTGTTGGCGGTGGTGGACATGGCACAAAGAGCAGGCCAGGTGTCGCAGAAGGTCGGGCTGGAGGATTACGTTGTTGGTCTTCCAGATCGATTGATGCTTTCCGTGCAAGGAGAATGGCGGCAGGGGCTCGTGCTGAAGTTCTGTGCGAGCAGTGGGTTTCGGGTTCGAATGGGCTTATTTGCACTCATGAAGAGTTCAAAAGCTTGATTTAGGAGCCCACTGAACCACAGCAAGAGTCTAGGGCCTGAGAAGCACCATTTGGGAGCAAGGAATGCGCTGAAGACTGATCCAGGCACTTCCACAAAATGAACGGGATGTCAGGAACAGCACCAGCCCTCACTGCACAAGCTTCTGTTGATTGTAAATACAAGAGCATGGCTTTAACCCGTTTACTGCGGCGGCAATTCCTCTGCGGTGTGGGCCTTCGAATGCGCGGGCGGGGCTGTGTCGGCCAACGGGCGTGCGCAGCACTACTGAGGTAGTGTTTGCGAAGGCCGTTGGCCGAGGCACGCACGCAAAGGGTTAAAAAAAATGTTTGCTGCAAACCCCAGATCAGCCAAATTAAAAGATGCTCATGTGGACACACTTGTGTCAAAAACATATTTTATAGATGCGGGGAGCAAGTGGGTATAGTTTGTGGTTGCAGTGTCCCAGGAGAAAGGTAAGAATGTGCAACTTGAGATTCGGCGACTATGGCGGCATTCAGAATCATGCCTGAAGCCTCCAAAAGCAGCCCGCCGGAGCTTGAGGAATTGCCAATTCTGAGTTGCAAGGTGCAATAGTCTTTAGTCTACAGACCTGAGGACGTGTGACTGGGAGCCCCAAGGCCACGACGAGCCTCCAACAGCCTGGTCGCAGGGCATTGGATTTATTTAGGCATTTTTTTATAGCGCATACTTTACCCAGCGGTGTCAGAGCGCTTCACAATAGAGCAAAGTATATAGGATTAGATATTATGGTAACATATTTACAGAGTATAAATCCGCCAAAAATTACACGATACAAACTAAAGTTGGAGCGATTAGGGTTCCCAAAAAACACATTCCACAGTTGAAGCGTAAGGACAAACTAGTCTCCAGTGAGGAACACAAAACAGTCAATGCCTCCAGGCTGTGTAGGTGTATTGTTCTGACCACTCCCACAGGCCCTGCCCCCAACTCACAGACCCCGCCCCATTGCCACAGGCCCCGCCCCCACAGACACCACACCCTTGTAGGTCTCATACGTTAATGCTCTTCCACCGCTTCCACTGCTGCCTCTAGGCCTTATCTCCCGTTACCTCTCTTGTGGGTTTGAGAGGGGAGTGGCCGGGCAGAAGGGGGGACAGTGTCAGCCTGGTTGGAGGGGACACACCCGTGACAACAAACCGCGCGCTGGACAAGAGCCGCTCTGATGATCTGTAGCTGTCCTTGCGCAGGATGTATGCTCGTTATGGCAGCGCATGCGCTGAGAATAGCGAAGCACATAAAACTGTAAGAGTGTGTCATTGAGCGGCCCGCAGGGAAGCGCGGCCTACAGAGTCCAACCGAGAGGGGACGCAACTGGGACCGTCCACACTGTCTTCCATTCAGAAAAACAGAAAACACCAGGACTGAACTAAGAGCGCGGGTTAAAGAGGTCTTGATGGGTTAACAGCTGCGCATGCGCTGGGGACAGACACTTCCTCCCGCCACGGAGCCCGGGTTAAAGAGGGCCTTGTATTAACAGCTGTGCATGCACTGAAGACAGACACTGCTTCCCGCATCGGAGCGCGGGTTAAAGACGGACTTGCATTAACAGCTGCGCATGCGCTGAGGACAGACACTGCTCCGGGGCCTTGGATTACCATGAGCGCCTCAATGCCATGATAGGGACACTGCTGCAGCAGCTCCAAGCAGCAGGGAGAGGGAGCACAGAGGGGTGAGACTCTGAGACACACATTTAAAAAATCAATCAATAAAATCTTTATTCAATCTCTTAAATACAGATCATAAAAGCACAATTTAAATCAGTGATCAACAACCAGCCCCAGTTCATAACAAGTTAAAATCCTAAAGCAAGTAGAATTATTTTAAAAGAACATCAAATAGTTTTACAGGACATTTTATCTCATAAAGTGCATCATGTGCCTCATAGACCGAATCCAGTCAGTTTACATCAAATTACTAATTTCTGCATATAATTGTTAGTTAAAACCAACCTCGCGCCTTTCTCCTTCTCATACAGGCCCACAAACAGGTGGCTATCGAAAAACAGACAACGGGATCAGGCAGAGATTAAAAGAAGTACTGTGCCACCTGGCATTGTTTAAAATTGGGGCGCCTTAAAATCGGAAAGATAAAGTCTTCTCTTCCTGTCTCATAAAACCCACAAAACAAGACTAGGTGCAGGTCACATTGGGGGGAATGGTTGACGCAGGGACACAGCATTAATCGGAGTGTTTGAATCTTCTCTCCGTATAACCTAACATCAAGGGGAGTAGAGTCAGACAAAATCTCAATAGTTCCTATCCAGCACGTAGTGGTTCATGCTAGATAGGAATATCCTCCCTCTGGCCTGGGGGAAATCAGATGATATGCAAGGACCGTCTTTTTTCTGTAATTCCTTTCCCTGCGAAGATAATGAGCCCTCCGCATAAAAATCTCAATTAATTTCTGTTTTGAAATCTTCCTGCATGCCGTTTAATCCTCAAATAATTCTCACAACCAAATTGCCATTAATTCTGATTCCACATAACTCAGCTAACTGATCTTATTGTAATGGTCCAATTTTAAACAATCTTTAAAAATGTTTTGTATTAAATTGGTGCTAGTCTAATGGTATGCAACATGTAAGGTAACCCCAATTCTATATATAAGATATCATTTGAATAAGTGGAAGGTAGAAACACTAGGGACTTAAAAATGATCTTCAAGTTTTTGGAGACAGCCGGTAGGCGCCATACCCCAGACTCCTGCCCCTTATGTGGCTATTGCCTTCATTTTGGCCTGAGAAATGTTTTGATTGGGTCAAGGGGGCTAGCGTCTAACTTTTGGAGAAGGCCTTAATAGCTTTCAGACTTCTTTCCATTCCTAGTGCTCTTGCCGATACCAGGTTCTCCCAAGTTTGATTTTTATCAAATAAGACTCCCGGGTATGGGAAGGACTCTACCACTTCTGTTTTCTGGCAATCCATATGGAAGTGTGGGGATTCATCAGCTTTGCCAGACCCTGCTATAATGACAGAAGATTTTGTATCATTTACTTTAAGGTCCAGCGAAGCCATGAATGATGCATATGTTGTTATGAGCCATTGGAGAGCTTCCCCTATTCTTGCAATGAACACTGCATCATCGGCGTAAGCTAACATTGGTGGTGGGTTGGTGTTAAACACGGGTACGTCCGGGGAGGAGCCCGAGAGGGCTGCCTCAACCCTGTTTGTATATCTGGAAAAAAGAAACGGGCGAGGACACATCCCAGCTTAACTCCTCTAGCAATCTTAAAGGAGCGGGTTCATTTCCCATTTTTGGCATACGGGACACATGCAGTGGCATTTACATATAGTTGGCGGATAAAGTTAATTATAAGTGGATCAATCCCCATCTCCTCCAATAAATACCAAAGTTTCTGATGGCTCACGCAGTCAAATGCAGCTGATACGTCTATAAAAGCCATGTAGATTTTCCCGTCTTTCGATCTGGTATATTTGTCTATACATAGAGACAGGTTTAGACATTGGTCTGTAGTGGCTTTTTCCCTCTGGAAGGCATACTGCACCTGCATTAAGATGTTTCTTGGGTCCACTCTTCCAGCCTGAATAAAAGGAACCAACCCATAAGTTTGGCAGTTGTGTCCAATAAGGAGATGGGCCTATAGTTCTTTGGGCTTCCCCAGTCCCCTTTTTTGTATATCAGAATAATTACACTATGCTTCCAGGAAGGTGGAGGCCCATCTATAACTATGCTGTTAAAAACATTTGTTAGCAGCAGAGCCCACAAATCTTGGTTTTCCTGAAAAAGATCTATCGGCACCCCATCAGGTCCTGGGGCTTTCCCAGCAACACAGGCCACCAACCCTCTCCTGACTTCTGAGAGGGAAAAAGAACCCTGCAATTTAGTATCTGTGTCACTAGAGGGCACCACAGGAGCAGTGTATTAGGTGAATATAAATTCACAGTGTGCCATCCATGCTTCTTCAACTACATATGAGTCCAGTGTCGGATCGTTAGTATTTTTGAAATAGGGAGTGTTTATTACTTTCTAAAAATCTCTGCTATTGCATGTCCTAGCCGCCTGATCGAGGCCTTCCCAGGCCTCCACCCTCATATCCCTCTCTCTGTTCCTTCGAACTGACTTATAGTCACTGCATAGCGATCTGTCTCAAGATTGGTATGTTTGCCAAACCCAAAACCAGTGGAGAGGTCTCTGGGAACTGTTCTCTGGTAATTGCAGAGACAGACTTCTGGCCCTTTCTGGGCCAGATGCAGGGTCCTATGACCTCATGAAGAAAACTCTGATTGAGGGCTTTGGACCCACTACTGAGGAGTATAGAATTAGGTTCAGGGGGGCTCACAAAACCCAGAGCCAATCCTGGATAGATTTCGTAGACTACTCAGTAAAGGCACTGGATGGTTCGTTAACTGGACACAATGTGCATTATTTTACTGGACTTTATAATTTGTTTATGAAGGAAAACATTTTGAGTAATTGCACAAATGAAAAGTTGCATCAGCATTTGGTAGACCTAGGTCTAATTTCTCCCCAAGAATTGTGTGGTGGGAATTCCTAAGAACTGGAGGAGAGTGATCACTGGGTTTCCCAACTGGGAAGTCGTGTGAGACTGCAGTGCGCACAGACCAGTGCTGAGGTCTAAGAAAATATGCGGATTCTGCAGCATAAATGGTTAAAATGAAATTGAGAAGTAATTCCAAACCCGCCGCTGAAGTTATACCGAACTTTTGAGTATACACTAATGCAATAACCCCATAACAGAGCAATGGAGATTCTGGAGAACGTGATAATAGACGACACAAAAGTGCCGATCAGGAGTCAAGTTGCAACGCTGGGATCCCTAATTGGTCTCGTAGTGATCCGATACCTGTGCAGCGGCAGCCACAAGTCTCAGAGAACCGCTGGTCAGACGTACCTTGTCGGAGCTCCGGAGCGGAGGGGTGCCGTGGCTGTCAGTGAAAGCGTCATGGCACCAAAGAATGCGGCGGCGGATGCTAAAGCAAGGGCGGCAAGACTGGCAGTCCGGGACGGTGCGGAGCCTGTGAGGCAAGCGGGCGGTGTTCCAGAGCCTGCCCCAGGAGCTACCGAAAACATTCCAACTAAGACACCGAAGCAGGGTGTAACTTCTACGCGGAAGGGAAGTCTGACTGCCCCCTCTGTCGTTGACCTCCTCCGCAAGACGCCAGCGAAAATCCTTCTGGGTCAAGGTGGGAGGAGTCAGCCGGGAACTCAACAGACACCAGCAGCCGCAAAGGGGGCGAAGGCAGTGGATGAGCAGAATAACCAGCAAAGCAGCGACGAGGACGTCCCTGGGATAACTGTGATAACGGGGACAACTGACGCTAACACAGTAAGCCCTACACATAATGATACAGCAGCTGGGGTTGAAACAAGCATGAATGTGATAGGGGGTGTGGAGGTACAAGGGGGTGGAACTCCCGCGGACTTGGCTGAACAAATTACTACTACCCTCCACATAGCCATCGATGACATTATCCCTATAGATACTCAGGTGCATACAGATGATCGCAAAATGCCTGACAGCACAATTCAAATAGAAGTACCCCAGACGGAGTCAATGAGTTCTATGGCAGCTAATATTAACAAAAAATGTATAGATTTCGACCCGGACAGAGAAAGATCCGAGCAATTTTTTCTCATTCTCCGACAAACTTGGGTGGTCTGATGAAACAGGATCTCCTCTGAGTGATTTAAGTGATGACAAAATGAGTGCAAAAGAGCATAGAGCAGGCCAAAAAACTGTCCTAAAACGCAGAAAGAGCCATCAGGAAACAGCAGAGCTAGCTTGGGACTACACGCCATCAAATCACCTCACAGCATCATTAACACCGCCAAGCTTTGTAAATATAACACAACATTCGGACTCCCGAACATACCAAAGCTCAACCTCACCTACAATTGAAACTGTACTTCAAGCTATAGCGTCGCACAGAGAGGAGACATCTCACGATGGGCGCAAGGCCCAAGCTGCTCTCCGTAAGGCTCAAGGGGTGGTGCGCAAACTCTCAAGAAAAGTTGGGACATTTAGTGATCGAATGACAGATTTAGAGTCTAGAATTGTCTCTAATGAGTCTGAGACGGCTGAAAATAAATCACGAACAGATTGACGCACATGAGGCTAAACTATCAGATGTGAGGTGGAAGCTGGAGGACATGGAAAATCGATTACGTAGGAATACTCTACACGTGCTAGGTATCCCTGAGGAAATTGAAGGGGGAGACGCCCGCTCCTTCGTAATACAACTTTTTTGTGACTCTCTCCCTGAATTGTCTAGCTAGAACTGGGACTTTCAACGAGCCCACCATGTCCCTCTTACTCTAAGACACCTAGTCAAAGCTGGGGGGTATCCAAGGGCTATTTTAGTCTATTTCGGCAACTTCCTCTTAAGACAGGCAATTGCTGAGAAGGCCAGGCCAGAAGCAAAAAGGTCCAGGGGGTCAATAACATACTTCGTATGCCCGGACTTCTGCCACGCAACTGTGGAGAGGAGGTGGCGGTTTCGCCAACTCATTAAACCCTTCCAAGGAAGGCGATAATCTAACACTAGAAATAGGGTTACTCGCTCATGCTTTTTCACTCAACCCCTTATATTATCCATAATACTCCATAGACGTCTGGAGTGGGTAAGAGGGCAATATCCGCCAGAGTCGAGTAGGACGAAAAAACTCCTGCAGGAACGCTCTTGGTTTATTCAGCGTTGAAGGATACAGTGTTCCAAAATATTGTGCACCTGATCTCTGTTCCCTTGAATCCTACTCTGAATAAAAAATGCAGTCGGACGAAGAAAACACCAACGCGAGAGATCTTGCTAGACGGTTAATAGAAGCTGATGATAGCATTTTACAAACTAATGTGGAAGCAAAACTTATTCCAATAAATATAAGGAAAGTTTTGACTTACAAATTAATAAACAACGGTGTAACACCGAAAGGTGGGACAGTCGTATTTGTAGTGGAGGCACACGAATATCGGCAGACAGAGGTATTCTATTCCTGGATAAGATTCCCAGAAGTAAATCAAATAACAAAAGAGTTTCACTACTATGAACCAGGTGATACTCCAACGGAACACGTTCCCCATGACGAAATTGAGATTCCACTAACTTACCAACAGCACGAGCTTTGGTTTAAAGGCGCCCTACAACACTGTGAACACATAACAAGGCCCGGTCCACTAGGGAGACCGGGAGCAACTTGGCCAGTTTTAGCCGGCTACACACCTCATCCGGACGTAAGGAAAATGTCTAAAGAAGAGGTGATTACCCAGCTAGAAGAACTAGTTAAAATTCACAGACAATTAGTCCAATATGTCATGAGGACTTTGACGGTCCACCCGACAATAGGACTCCCACAACAGACCCCTCATCAGGGGACTACAAATAAAATTACACCACTAACAATTCAGTCAGTAATTGGAAAGTTACCTACTAAACGGGAACAAATACCATTTTGGCTAGCACAAAAAATCACTCAAATAGAGGCAGTTTTTCCTGATAGTACACCTCATTAAAAACACAGAATTCTGACCATTTGTCTACCAATGGGAATTGCACCAAATGTGGAAGACTGCGACACTTGGGGTACAGTCTTTGCTTCAATCTATACAAAAACACCTGGTGTTCTGTCTATGGCGGTAATACCAGACATTCTGAAACAGATTCAGAATGAATATGGCCTTGAAGCAGCCCTAAATTTAGGGTATGAAATTACTGAAAATTTTAAACAGGTATCAGCTATATTATTAGCTAATGTAAGAGGTGAAGCAGCATCTGTAGCAAGCCGCCATAGGTTGAGAGAAATAGATGAGGAGGACTAGCCCTCTGAACTAGCCAGAATAATGGAAAAATGCTATGAAGAACTGGGTAGAGATAGTTTGGGTGGGAAACCACTAAAGCCACAACTACCAGATAGCACAGAGAAGTCGTTTGTAAAAACACTTCAAATACTCCTAAAAATAGATGGGAAAGTAATAAAAAAACTACACCCAGGGAGAAACAATTTAAACAAATAAGGAGATCAACCAAGAGAAGGAACAAAACTCTGACTACATGGCCTCTAGAGAATACAAACCGGCTCTGGGACATGACGAACATACGGTAGCCTCAGGGGAAACTCCTAATCCTCCAGTATTGATTTGTCCCGAAGCCCTGGAGAGCATTACGCACTTCATGTTTAATTTGTCCCGAACCCCTGGACAGCATTGCGCACTTCAAGCACCTAGTGACGTACATATGTCCAACCTTGTGCGTCAAACCAGTCACCTAGCTAGTATAAAAGCAGCCAGGTTGGTCCAGTCAAACACGCGGTGGTTTTCTGGAGCTGATCGACTGACCTCGTCCCAAGCCCAGCAGATGCGAGACCTGAACCCAGCCGACCCTCCTACTTGACGCACTGAGAGAGAAGCTGCCTTTTTCTCCAGCCGAGAAAAGCCAGCTCCGGTGTTCCCTGCTTGCCACAGCCGGCTGCCGGGATATCGAGTTCAAGAGATTCCAGACCTCTCACATTCTGAAACAAGGTATGGAGCTGATTAGCCGCAGAGAATGATTCTTGGTTTTTAGAATAATCTGGCAGAGAAATTATTTAACTTAACTGAGGTTCTCACTTATCTTTTCCCGTTCACAACTTAGGTTAGGAACTCGGGGTAGGCATAAGGTAGATTACATCAGTCGAGTTAGTTTAGCTATTTTTAGTTAGCTTTCTATTGTATAGATTTTAGGATATGTTTTAGATGCATGTTATGGCTAAGAAACGATAACATGCTTTTACAGTATTACTTTATAATACTCTTTTTACTGTATGCACTATATTTTATTATAAGTATTGCGATCATGGCAATTCACTTCTCCTGTGTGAGAAAACAGACTGTTCAATAAATAACACCTTTTATTGAAAACGCCCGTCTCTCTTTCTCTACACTCTCGAGTGAAACTAAGAATGCCTGACTGAGTGAGTAAAACCATTTCTATTGTTTTTACGACTCTGGAGATTTACTCCTAACTCATGGAGATACAAAGTTGTCATGTTGTATGGTTGTCAGAAGCTAAATCTCTTCTTGTCTAAGTAGGCACTATAATACCTCATCCTACATTCGAGAAAGTTTCTAGTGACCTCTGAGCTAGCTGGCAAAACCCCTTAAGTCTAATGTTGTCAGCAGGGGACCCTTGGTAACCTCAGTTACTGGTCTTTTGTTGTTGATGTTATTCCAATGCGCAGATGCCTATGGAGATAATAGGAACTACACTACAGTACCACCTCCTCTGCACTCCTGGACAGGCCTCACCTGCACTTAACCCCATGGACAGGACATGCTTCACTTCCTCTGCACCCTGGACAGGCCTCGCCTCCTCTGCTCCCCCTGGACAGGCATCTCCCCTGCACCCCTCAGGACGGGCCTCACCTCCTCTGCACCCCTGGACAGGCTTCACTTCCCCTGCACCCCTGGACAGACCTCTCCTCCTCTGTACCCCTGGACAGGCCTCTCCTCCTCTGCACCACTGGACGGGCCTCACCTCCTCTGCACCCCTGGACAGGTCTCTCCTCCTCTGCACAGGCCTCACCTCCTCTGCACCCCTGGACAGGCCTCTCCTCCTCTGCACCCCTGGACAGGCCTCACCTCCTCTGCACCTCTGGACAGGCCTCTCCTCCTCTGCACCCCTGGACAGACCTCTCCTCCTCTTCACCCCTGGTCAGGCCTCATCTCCTCTATCTCTGCTTCCCTGGACAGGCCTCTCCTCCTCTGCACCCCTGGACAGGCCTCACCTCCTCTGCACCCTTGGACAGACCTCTCCTCCTCTGCACCCCTGGACAGGCCTCTGCACCCCTGGACAGGCCTCACCTCCTCTGCACCCCTGGACAGGCCTCTCCTCCTCTGCACCCCTGGAGAGGCCTCTCCTCCTCTGCACCCCTGGACAGGCCTCACCTCTTCTGCCTCTCCCTTGGACAGGCCTCACCTCCTCTGCACCCCTGGACAGGCCTCTCCTCTTCTGCACCCCTGGCCAGGCCTCACCTCTTCTACCTCTCCCTTGGACAGGCCTCACCTCCTCGGACCCCTGGACAGGCCTCTCCTCCTCTGCACCCCAGGACAGGCCTCACCTCTTCTGCCTCTCCCTTGGACAGGCCTCTCCTCCTCTGCACCCCTGGACAGGCCTCACCTCCTCTGCACCCCTGGACAGGCCTCACCTCCTCTGCACCCCTGGACAGGCCTCTCCTCCTCTGCACCCCTGGAGAGGCCTCTCCTCCTCTGCACCCCTGGACAGGCCTCACCTCTTCTGCCTCTCCCTTGGACAGGCCTCACCTCCTTTGCACCCCTGGACAGGCCTCTCCTCTTCTGCACCCCTGGACAGGCCTCACCTCTTCTACCTCTCCCTTGGACAGGCCTCACCTCCTCGGACCCCTGGACAGGCCTCTCCTCCTCTGCACCCCAGGACAGGCCTCACCTCTTCTGCCTCTCCCTTGGACAGGCCTCTCCTCCTTTGCACCCCTGGACAGGCCTCTCCTCCTCTGCACCCCTGGACAGGCCTCACCTCCTCTGCACCCCTGGACAGGCCTCTCCTCCTCTGCACCCCTGCCCAGGCCTCATCTCCTCTGCACCCCTGGACAGGCCTTTCCTCCTCTGCACCCCTGGACAGGCCTCACGTCCTCTGCACCCCTAGACAGGCCTCTCCTCCTCGGCACCCCTGGACAGGCCTCTCCTCCTCTGCACCCCTGGACAGGCCTCACCTCCTCTGCACCCCTGGACAGGCCTCTCCTCCTCTGCACTCCTGGACAGGACTCGCCTCCTCTCCACCCCTGGACAGGTCTCTCCTCCTCTGCACAGGCCTCACCTCCTCTGCACCCCTGGACAGGCCTCTCCTCATCTGCACCCCTGGACAGGCCTCACCTCCTCTGCACCTCTGGACAGGCCTCTCCTCCTCTGCACCCCTGGACAGACCTCTCCTCCTCTTCACCCCTGGTCAGGCCTCATCTCCTCTATCTCTGCTCCCCTGGACAGGCCTCTCCTCCTCTGCACCCCTGGACAGGCCTCACCTCCTCTGCACCCTTGGACAGACCTCTCCTCCTCTGCACCCCTGGACAGGCCTCTGCACCCCTGGACAGGCCTCACCTCCTCTGCACCCCTGGACAGGCCTCTCCTCCTCTGCACCCCTGGAGAGGCCTCTCCTCCTCTGCACCCCTGGACAGGCCTCACCTCTTCTGCCTCTCCCTTGGACAGGCCTCACCTCCTCTGCACCCCTGGACAGGCCTCTCCTCTTCTGCACCCCTGGACAGGCCTCACCTCTTCTACCTCTCCCTTGGACAGGCCTCACCTCCTCGGACCCCTGGACAGGCCTCTCCTCCTCTGCACCCCAGGGCAGGCCTCACCTCTTCTGCCTCTCCCTTGGACAGGCCTCTCCTCCTCTGCACCCCTGGACAGGCCTCACCTCCTCTGCACCCCTGGACAGGCCTCTCCTCCTCTGCACCCCTGGAGAGGCCTCTCCTCCTCTGCACCCCTGGACAGGCCTCACCTCTTCTGCCTCTCCCTTGGACAGGCCTTGCCTCCTCTGCACCCCTGGACAGGCCTCTCCTCTTCTGCACCCTTGGACAGGCCTCACCTCCTCGGACCCCTGGACAGGCCTCTCCTCCTCTGCACCCCAGGACAGGCCTCACCTCTTCTGCCTCTCCCTTGGACAGGCCTCTCCTCCTCTGCACCCCTGGACAGGCCTCATCTCCTCTGCACCCCTGGACAGGCCTTTCCTCCTCTGCACCCCTGGACAGGCCTCACGTCCTCTGCACCCCTAGACAGGCCTCTCCTCCTCGGCACCCCTGGACAGGCCTCCTCTCCGCTGCACCCCTCCTCTGCACCCCTGGACAGGCCTCTCCTCCCCTCCTCCCCACTCAGCTCTCCTACCTGAGCAGAAAACTGTCCAGGCTCTCTCCTCCTCCTGGGGTCTGAAGATGGAGGTAACTGCCCACCAGACAGGGCTCCTTTCTCCTCTGCAGCAGGCTGGATACACCAGGAGAGGCCGGAAGTGATGTCACCGCTGCTGCTGGTGCTGACTCCGCCGCCACTGACCCGGAAGCGGAAACCCTCCTCTCTTTCATACAGTGGGCAAATCAGTGAGTTTTGTCAGCAGGCAAGGAGCGCCCTCTAGTGGCCGTTGACGGAACCGCCGCCTCCAGGCTCCAGCAGTGAATACATTTCACGCAAACAAGCATTTATACCTGTAAAGACCTGGGATTTCAGATGTCACAGACGTGAATGTTTTTAAGGGTCAGACAGTTCAAGTACAGGGCCTCACACTTGGCTGCTGTAAAAAAGTATTTATACCTTCACTTCAGATGAGCATCTTCAAAACACTGACGTAAAGGACTTAAGAGTATTTACAGAAAGGTGACAAATGGAAGTGACAGTCTGTATTTTAATGAATATATCAGTATTTTAATGAATATATATCTGTATTTTAATGAATATATATCTGTATTTCAATGAATATATCGGTATTTTAAAGAATATATGAGTATTTCGGTCAGTTTTGCAATTAAACTAGGCAGCTTATTTATTCTTTTAAATAATTTATTTGCAGTTTTTCACATCCACAACGTGCTAGATAGGAAAGAAAGCAGAGGTAAATACCATGGAGTTTTAAACACCAGATCAGTGACAATGAGGCATAGATCATGTGTCAAAGCGACAATTGAAGGAACAGCTTATTTCTAATTTTCCTATGTCTGTGGCTTATTCCTTATATTTGATACTGTTTTATATCCTCAAACAAGACTGAATTGTAGGTTCTAATTAGGTTTTGAGTTTCTGGTTTAAGAGCACAACTGTTGTAGGAGAGTAGGGTCTGTAATCCTATGATCACCCCAGATTTTTGCTTTTTGCTTCACTGGTTTACGACTTCTCTGGCTGTGGGCCTGCTAACCAGACCCACAGCCTTGCTGTTCTCTCACTAAATTGACACGTGTACCTTAGGTGCATTTACCAATTGGTACTGGGCCACCTTATCAGACCCTGTAACTCAGGGCATAGGTGTACCCAGGGCCTACCAGGGGCTGCAGCATGTATTATGCCACCCCTGGCTGGCCATCTAAATCTGACACAACTGGCTGCACGACAGCTGGGGCAAGGTGGTGTAATACCCTTTGCTTTAGGTATAGTATACCTATATCTAACCCTAAAAATGGACACATAGATTCCTATCAGTCACTCCTATGGCAGGCCTTAACAATCCTGAAGGCAGAGTGCTTGGAATCATGTGAGATGGTGCTCTGGCATGAGCGGAGCCCGTTTGCAGCTTGTGGAACCAAGTCCTAATAGCTGTTCCATGATAACGCATACCATATACTCTTAAGTGCATTATAATCCTCGCGGTTATATGCCAACTCTGGTATCGCTTTATCAAAACATGTCGAGTAAGGTGTCATACGAATTGGAATACTAACCCCTCGCCAATTCTGGTGACGGGGTTAGCATTCCACCCTTCTAGAGGGACACGACATGTATGTAACTGTGAACCCCGGTTAACTCGAGCCTCAGCATCACAAAATGGATGCTGCCACCACAGACACAAGTCTGACCTCCTGCTGCTGGGAGTCCTTCCAGCGAGGGAGGCTTGGACAAAGGGTTTCCTGTCAGGGGCGGTGCTAGCACCATCCCAGACAGGGTTTTGTGTATCCTGGGTAGGCAGGGCTTTAGAGGAAGGTGACTGCAAGTGGCACCCCGGTGCTCACTATGCATCTGCCGGCTAGAACCAGTTCCAGGGGCACACCAGCCCCTGAGCTGGGGAACGTCCGGCATGGGAGAGGGGTGTAACCACCCCCCTTCCTGGTCCCACCCGTGGGCAGGACCTAGTCGCGTGCCAGCCCCTTTTCCTAGTATAAAGATAGGAGCGGGCCCCCTTCCAAATTAGATCATCTTTGAATCCTGAAACTACTTTCTACGAAAGGAACTCTCGACTTCTTCTCAAGATTTCTCCCTTGTGACTAAGGAGTAGTCACCCTGCACCCGCAGGCACCATCCAAGAACACTGCGGTTTGCTGCACGTCCTTCCTCCAGAATCCGACTGACCAGCACGACGAGACCCGGCTTCCCTGGCACCTCTGACCTCTACCCACATCGTCAGCTCAGCTGAGATCCGTGGGTGCGACGAGACCTCGAGGGACCGGCCATCTTCAAGACTGCACGACACTTGCCTAGCACGACCACCAAGGGATCCTCGAGTGAGTGCTTTGGGGTCTGAGAAGCCCCAACCCTGAGCAGCTCCAGCACCGAAGTTCAGCCTCCCAGCCTCCACGAGATCTGCGTGGGGCCCTTCTGCTCTTTGCTGCTCACTGCGTTGTCTGGCTACTAGCCCGCTGGCTTGTGGCCTTCCCGACGACGAACGACGACATCAACACTACTGGTCTGGTTGCTCCAGGCTGGCCCTTGCTCCCCTCCAACAGAGGAGCGCCCGGACCCTCCTGGTCCACTCCAGAAGCCATTTTGAGTCCACCGCGTGGGCTTGCATTTGCCAAGACTTGTTGCCCCAATCCTGGGTCCAGCGACGTCGACAGCAGATACCATCGTGGGACAGCTCGCACCTCCATCCTGGTCGCCGACAACGCCTCCTGGTCCGTGAGACTGCAGAGCCCAGCGTCGCCCACTCACCTGGTCGAGGTAACTCCATCCGGTGCCATCCTGGTGCCCATCTAATCACTGGCTAGTGATTCAGAACTTGGTCCCCTCTGCTTACAGGTGTCTTCCATCTTCGATCCAGGCTTGGATCCATCCGAATCTCTTCACTGGTCGCCTGCCAGCAACTTCTTCTTTCAGGCTCCATAGACTGCAACGAGGATTCCCGACGTCTTTCCAGACCTATGCAGCCGCAGCCCCTGGGCTAGGTAAACTCAGCATTTCGGTGCCCCAGCATAGCTTTGGTATCCAAGGGTCCAGGTCCTTTTTCCTTTCAGCCCGACCTAGTCGGATTCGTCCGATAACACTAACTTTGTAATTCCTAGCAACCATAGACTTTGTTCTGCATCCCGCGTGAAAGTGCACACTCTGCACCCGATCTCCCTAGGCCTCCTGCTAGTAATCTGAAGGTTCAGTAGTCAAGTCCTAGCGATCCCAAAGCCTATTAGCGTAGTACTTACCTGCTAGTAATTTTGCATTCCACTTTTAGAGTATATGGTTTTTTGTGCCCCTAGGGCATTTGTGTAACTTGTGCAACTTTGCGTATTTTCCTAAGAGCTTTGTATTGTGCTTAGCACCCTGTCCTCATAAAGAGTCCAGAGTTGTTGTGTTCTAAATAAATATACTTTTATTTTCATAACAACTTGTGTGGTGTCCTTTCACTTGGTGTTCAAGGGGTATATGTGATGGTATAACAGCTGGCTTAACACGCCCTCTAGAGTCTAGCCTAAAGACTGCTCTTGTCCACGCTACTAGGATAGCTGGTCTATCGGTTGACTTACAACCAATCATCAATAAGGGTTGTTTGGACTGATACATAGTGATCACTAGAATAGTGAGCACTGCATATCAGGCCAACTTCTCACAACTGTCTCCTAAAATATTAAGATAGCGGCCTCTTCCAGGCTTTGTCCTTTTGTTTACAGTCTTTCAACAAAGATACACTGACAAAAAAAACCAATTTATCTTTGAAACAACTAATTCCTAAGATAGAGATATCAAGTATGAACCAGAAATGTCTCACACAGTTTGCATTGTATCATAAAAATGAGTGGGTGTTACTGGTCTGAGGAACAGGGGAGGGGCATTTCATTACTCGAAAATATTCTACTCCTTTACATAGGCCCATATATCACAGTACGCTCGTCATCAGTACACCATTGATTAGTGAGTGTGTCAACTCTTTGTAGCATTGTCATGCAAGCAGTCTTGAATGCCTCATAATGCAACATTAGTTTGATCGTGCATACATCATAGCCCTCAAACCTCACTCATCACGAGTGACACACACATTTGGAGGTCGGTCTGAAGTGTCCCTCAAACCTGGCTCATTCTTCAAAAATATGGGGATTAACTAGAACTTCACAAGTGACTATTCGGCACAGAGCAGACTCTCTGTCCCACATTTTAGTGGCAAAACTTTTCTTATATTTCACCATGAGTATTGCACACAGTTCAGTGGATTGTTAAATTGAATGTCAATTTTAGTGAGACTTGGTTGTTAATTTTATCACTTTACATTTGTTCTGATCATGTCTATAAATTCAGTAATGTCTCTTCCTTTGGAATTGTCAAAGTCAAATGTTAAGTGACACCACTCCCTGTAACATTTTTAAATATCACATTTTTTTGGGACTTTTCATACACAATGAGCATATAACAGGGATTGAAGTTTATCAATTCAGCAGAATCCAAGATACTGTGTTATCTAGAACTGGTGAGACGGCATTGATAACTGGAAAAACGATCAATAAAATACCATCTCCAGATAGAGGTGATGTGTCCTAGAAGATCCCGCAGAAGATCATGGAGGGAGGACGAGGGGGAACAGAAGGGGAAGGGACATGGAAACAGGAGAGAAAAGTCAGGGTGCCAGGCCCCATGGTCGCCCCCCAAAAAACCAACTCCCACTACGAAGGCTGTAGCCAGCTTACTGTTACCATGGGGTGTTAAATCCTGGAATATTGACATTTTGTGAAGCAAAGTGTGACGGGCCATGAATTGCGGTGCCACCCCTTGGTTGGTCATTAAGTTACCCAAACGGAGCCCAGTAGCACAAAGTACTGTACAGTCCACAGGAAATGCAAAATGTCACAGGCGAGTGCGCTACACCATCAGCACCTCCAGCACTTGGAACCATCTGCCATATGTGCTTTATAGATCCACTCCGGCGTCAGTGCCAGTGGGGTAGGAACTTGAAATAACTGATTTCGACCTGACCTCCTGAGGTATACTGCCATGATCTTTCCAAAGGTCATGGGAGTCCTGCTCAGAGAGTGAGAGGCCCAACCTCTGCTCCAGCAAACAGCATAGATTGTAGGCAGCAGTGCTTTAAAAAAGGCTGCCCACAGCTGTAACATACAATCCCACCTTAGGGCCTGATTCTGATGTGGTTAGGAAGGCCTCCTAATGGCGTTTGCTATGTCCAAATCGGATCGGGAACGTGTCTTACCAATGAGGGCCCTATTACAATGCGATTAGGAAAGCATTCCGACCTCGGGCCCGATTAAGATGAGGTTTGGAACATTATTATTATTATTATTATGTTTGCACTTGTAAAGCGCGCTGCTACCCGGAGGTTTCCTGGCGCTGTGCAACGCTGGGGAACCCGTCCTGGCTTTCCCTGTGGGATGGTCCCTGCTGGGAGTCCCCAGGGTGGAGCCAGGCATCCCCGGCGTTGGGGGGGGGGGCCGTTGTGGAGATTAGGCAAGCTAATGCCCAGAGTTGCCGAGTGAGACCCCCAGATTAGAGTAGGCACCGAAGCGAGAATTATCGAGTCCGCTGACCCAAGTCCATGACCCTGCCGCGTCGGGAATTGAACCCTGGTCCCGGCCGACTTCTGCTCCCGGGTCTGCCGCCTCTAACTGGTGAGCCACACCACTCCATGGGAGTCCAACTAAATCATATCTGGAAGCATCCCGACTCATCATACTCGGTTGGTTGGACTCTCTCGATCCGATTTGGTTTGAAACCATTCCCAAACCCATTTGGTCTGGAAGCTTTCCACACCGCATCAGAATCGGGCCCATAGTGTCCTTGAATCCTTTCCACATCAGAGTATAACTCAACATTGGGGCAGTCTTAAGATCATAAGGGGGAGCACCCAGCATGTGTCACAGGCTAAGCATAGGCTGTCGATACTGTCAGTGATGCGATTGTGGCAGCCCATAATCACGCATGAGAGTAGCAAAGGGGGCCAACTCACCGTCCCTTACTATATCGTCAACAGAGCGTATCCATCTGGTCTTCCACTGTGTTATGGGAGTTCAGATCATACTTGGCCCCAAGCAGCTCCTTGAGAAGAGCAGGTGTCAGCAGTGCGTTATACGTCTGAGCCAGGTAAAACTCAAGGACAGTCAACCAACGCTGTTATGCCTCACAGTGGCACTTATAGGCAGCCAAATCGTTCATCGGCCTTCCTGCCCTCCCACAGCACCTGTGCAGAGGAGATGGACCCAGCGTTCTCCTCCAAGTACTGGCTCAGGTATTAGAACCGTCTGTGTTGGTTTTCAGGGGCTTTATACCATGCTGTATACATACACCAACTGGCCTGAGGGGTTTTCAACAATCAAAGTTTATGGTCGAATAGCAGAAGATCATGATCAGAGGTACTGTTTGGGAGGATCAAGGCTTAAACGTTTACAATGGACGCAGGAGGTGAAAGTATAGTCCGCGTCCTTCAGGTGCGTCCATCACCATGGATCCATCAAGTCATGATCATCAATAATGTCAGAGAGGATGAAACGGTCTCGGGCGGCTGGTCGTTTGGTTTCTGGACTTGTCAAGGTGCCATATTCCAGCACCCCCCTCATGAATACCCTGGCTGTCCAAAGGAGAGCAGGAGTTTGGTCAGCCGCCGGGGCATAGATAGAGGCCACACACAAAGACTCATTGAGAATCTGAACCTTGGCAAAAATATATATCTGCCCAGGGGGTCCTGGCATGTCCGCAGTGTGCAAACCCCCAGGGATTTGTGAAAACAGATGTCCAACCCACTCTCCCTATGTTCCAAAGGAGTAGATGGGTGTGTAAGGGTAGACTGGATCCTGCTGGCATGTAGTACCGTACTCATCCAATCCCTTCTGAGTTCATCATGTTCAATGGGTGACAGGTGTGTGTCCTGGAGCAATGCTACATCAAGGCGGTGCATCTACTGAAATGAGAGGATTTTCTGTCTCTTGATAAAATAGTTTAGGCTGTTGTCATTAAGGGGCATATTTACAAGGAAGTGGTGGTCTGTATCACCATATTGAAATGCAAAGACACACATTTCTATGGCTTCCCGAGCTGTCGAGTGCTGAAGCGCTGCTATAATAATTAGAAGTCAAACTGTTGGACAGGCCACATGAAGGGCCACTCTCCCCCAGCCCAACCAGGCCCGAGAGCCGCCACGACAGTACCACGCATCATCATTGTACACCTGCTGCCCTCTCAGGGCCCCTGCCTGCGAGGCAAGCTAACCTCGTGGGCCCGATCCCCTGCCGGCCCACGCGGCCAACCTGAACCGCCATCTTGGACCCTTCACCACGAGGTCGCCTGGCCCCCGATCGACCCCGACCCTGGGCCTGGCCCGGCCTCAGACCTCTCGGCACCACCATCCACCCAGGAGGTGAGCGGGCTACTTGGCGAGTCAATGGGAGAAAGAGGTGTCGATGGCTCCCCCCGCCAAGTGCCGCTCGCCCATCGCGCCCCCGGGCGCTGGCTCCACCCCCCTGCTGGGTGTCTGGAACCCCGCATCCCGGACCCCCGACCTCCAAGTGCGAGGGTCCGGACATCAAAGCACGCCAGCCCTATAACTGGGGCAGCTCCAGAGCAGGAAGGCAGTTGTATCTTGGAGTCGAGAGACGTAAAGAGGAACTCATCCTGAACGGACTACTGGCGCTGCCGTAGCTCTGTCCTGTGTACCATCATCCTGCCTGTTGGCGCTGCCACAGCCGTCGTAACCTTCATCCTTCATCGTCGTCCGGATCTGCTGGCGTGGCCGCGGACCGTTGTAACCGTCATCTTCATCGGGACCTGCAGGCTCCGCCGCGGACCGTCATCGTTCATCCGACCATCTCGGGACCTGCTTGGCTCCTCCACGGCCCGATCATCAAGAACGCCGAGCTCAAGGATTGAGAGCTATTTTTAGACTCACCGGTAACTAAAGACTGTCCCGCTACCCTTTTCCCCAAACCAAAGACTAAGCTAGAGGGGACCCCTGAGTCCAGACCTCCTTGTACCATATCATCGTAACCTAAGAATTGCATATAAAGTCTCGTAACCTTCAGTCTTGTGTGGTGTCCGTCTGTGGGGGGGAAGTTATTCATCTGTACAGTCGTTGGAGACGGCTCTCCCTGGAGACCTCTCCCCGTACCTCGGCCGACCCTCCCGGTCCGTCTAACATTGGTGGCCAGCGGCGCGATTCGAATCACCGCATAACGTACAGAAAATAGCTCACCCCACAACGAACCATAATGACAACTAAAGAAAGCGGATCAACCGAGAAGTTCCAAATGGAAAAACTAGAGGAGTACAGCCACCGTGAACTAAAGCAGTTCTGCATCGAACTAGGTATCGCTACCACCGGACTAAGCACCAAGGACGATTTTAAACATGCCCTACAGTCTTGGGCAGAGACCGGGGATACCGAAGCCCCTGAGCAAAGCACCGCAGAAAAAACCACCACAGTCCCTGAAGGGCAAAGAACCGGTCTCCCGCAAGACGAGATCCAAGAAAGAGAAAAAGTCCGACTACACGAGCTAGAAATGGCCCGACTCAAGATGGAAATAGAACTCAAGTTGGCCGAACAAAAAATCAACTTAGAGCACCTACGTCTCCGAGAAGAAAGAGAGGAGAAACAGAGACAAAGGGAGCTCGAGGAAAAGAAACTGGCGTACGAGCACGAACGGAACATAGCCGAGATCAACCTGCGCAAACAGAATAAAGAGTTAGGGGTGCCCGAGAGACCACACACCCCGGGGACCGCGGAGAAAAAAGTACACATCCCCAAGGATGTGGTCCGAGAATATTTCCGAGAGGACGACATCCAACAATGGTTTAAGGCCTATGAAATCGCTATGACTGCGCACCGGATCGATAGAACCGACTGGGGTGCCGGTCTATGGGGCAGATTCCTCAATGAAGGCCGCGATACCCTGTTACAGCTCCCAGACCACCAGATGACCTCCTACGACCATATGAAAGCGGCCCTCCTCACCCGCTATGGTCTCACGCCCGAGATGTACCGCCAGAGGTTCCGAGACTGCACACGTATCCCGGGTACAACTTGGGTGGACTATGTAACGTACTTTAGCAGAGCTTTCGAAGGCTGGATCAAAGGAAACAACGTCACGACATACGAGCAGCTGTTCAATCTGATGGTATGGGAGCACCTGTCCAACAATTGCTTCATCGAACTACGCCAACACCTCCTCGACAGCAAGTTGACCGATCCCCGGCAGCTCGCAGCCGAAGCTGACCGGTGGGAGATAACCAGAGTGGGCCGGAATGGGTCCTACGAGCAAAACAGGAACAACAATGGACACCACCGACCGAGAGGAGGGGGAGGGGGCCAAGGACGAGGAAGAGACAACACTCCGGCCGCCCCCGTTGCCAGCACCACCCCCCCGGCCAACCGGGGCAGCACCCCGGCGCGACCGGGGTACAGAGCCAATGTCACATGTCACCGATGCCAGCGAGTCGGCCACTATGCAAATGACCCAAGCTGCCCGCAGTATCAGAGTCCAAAACCCCGCCAAATGGCCGCCGCGGCACTAGGGGAAGAACAGATCCCCGAGGAACAAGAAACAGACCAGCAAGAGTATCAAGAGTGGGAGCCAGCCGCCATGACTCTCGCGTGCTTAGGGGGAAGAGACATGGTCCCGCGGGTCCCCCTACCCGCTAACACCCAGAAGTACAGCCAATGGGTAAGCATCAATGGACGACGGGCCGAAGCCCTTCGGGACACCGGGGCCAGTGTGACAGCCGTCCGCTGTCACCTGGTGACCCCAGAACAATATCTACCGAACATCCTCTGCCCTGTGCGATCAGCCGACAACTCGGAAAGTCTGTGTCGGATGGCCTGCGTCCCCTTTGAGTGGGGAGGGGTCTCCGGCATGCTGAAAGTGACGGTCCGAGACGACTCCCCCGTGGACTGCCTACTCGGAAATGACCTGGAGAGCTCCCCGTGGGCAACCGTGGAGCGAAAAGAACACTTGGGGATGTTAGGCGTCCCGGACTGGGCGTGCGTCACCACCCGGTCCATGGCCGCCCGGGCCAACCCTCACCCAGAAGAACCAGAATGGCCGGCGCCACCGCCTCCGGTCGCCCCAGCCGAGACCACCGACCATGACACCCCCCTCGAACCGTCCGACATCGCTAACCTTGACCAGTGGGCCCAAGAGGGGGGACCCACGCAAGAACAATTTCGCCGGGAGCAGAAGACCTGTCCCTCCCTAGAGGGACTCCGTCAACAAGCGCTCGCCCAAGGCGCAGGGGACACTTCCGGAACTCATTGGGTCTACTGGGACAATGATCTACTGTACAGCGAGCAAAGAATCGCCGAGCTGGGGGCCAACAGAGTACTAGCGGTACCCCTCCGTTTCAGAGACTTCCTGTTAAACTTGGCCCACGATGTCCCCCTGGCAGGGCACCTCGGACAAGATAAAACTTACAGCCGCCTAGTGACCCACTTCTTCTGGCCCAAAATGAGAAACGATGTACACCAGCATTGCCGATCTTGCCCCACGTGCCAAGCCAGTGGGAAGAGCGGCCGCAAACTAAAGGCCCCCTTGCAACCCTTTCCAGTAGTCACGACCCCATTTGAGAGGGTCGGAATAGACATTGTGGGACCCCTAGACCCGCGTACAAAACAAGGCCATCGCTTTATTCTGGTGCTAGTGGACCACGCCACCCGCTACCCTGAGGCTATACCTCTCCGGACCGTGACAGCCCCAGTGGTCGGCCGGGCCCTGATGGGGATCTTCTCCCGTGTGGGGTTCCCCCGAGAAGTCGTCAGCGACAGAGGCACGAACTTTATTTCTAAATACATGAAATCACTCTGGCAACAGTGTGGGGTCACCTACCGATTCACGACCCCCTATCACCCCCAAGGGAACGGACTGGTTGAGCGGTTCAACCGCACACTAAAAGGGATGATCGGGGGATTGGAAGAGCCCCTTCGTCGCCAGTGGGATGTACTGCTGCCGTGCCTCCTCTTCGCCTACCGGGAGGTCCCACAAAAATCACTAGGCTTCAGCCCATTTGAACTGCTATACGGGCACCCAGTGCGGGGGCCGCTCAGCCTGATCAAAGAAGGCTGGGAGATACCTCCGGCCAAGAACCCTCCAGACGTCTTCCGGTACCTCCTCACCCTCCGCAACCAGTCCCAGCGGTTCAGAGACCTAGCAAAAGCCAACCTAGAGGCCAGTCAAGAGGATATGAAAAAATGGTATGACCAGAACGCCTCATCCATTGAATTCGAGCCGGGACAACAAGTATGGGTAATGTCCCCCACAGAACCTTGCGCTCTCCAAGACAAATGGACGGGGCCCTTCAAGGTAATCGAGCGCAAGGGTCCTGCCACCTATCTGATCGATATGGGGTCCTCCCGGAACCCACTCCGGGTCCTCCACACCAACAGGCTGAAACCTCACTTTGCACGAACCGAACTCAGCCTACTGATGGCCACAGACAACGGGGCTGAAGACGACTCCGAGCCTCTCCCTGACCTCCTGCGGACCCAGGAGCAAGACGGCTCCGTAGACGGGGTCCGCCTCTCGGAGACCCTCACCAGAGAACAACGCCAAGAGTGCCAAGCCCTCCTGTCACAGTTCGCCAGCCTGTTCTCCCTCACACCAGGTGTCACGTCCTGGTGTATGCACGATGTGGACACCGGAGATAGCCCTCCTATCCGTCACCGGGCCTACCGCGTACCTGATCGGGTACGGGCCTGCATCCAGGCGGAAGTAGCCAAGATGCTCACGCTCGGGGTCATCGAGCCCTCAGACAGTCCATGGGCCAGCCCGGTCGTGCTGGTCCCCAAAGCAGCCACCCCCGGAACCACCCCAGAACTCCGGTTCTGTGTCGACTACCGGGGCCTGAATGAGGTCACCCGGACGGACGCACATCCCATCCCCCGGGCAGATGAACTGGTCGACCGAATGGGAGCTGCCCGCTACCTCAGCATCTTCGACCTGACAGCAGGTTATTGGCAGATCGGCCTCACACCCCGAGCACAGGAACGTTCTGCCTTCTCCACCCCCGATGGCCACTATCATTTTACGGTCATGCCTTTCGGCATGAAAAATGCACCAGCGACTTTCCAACGGCTCGTCAATAAGGTCCTGGCGGGGCTCGAAGGGTTCAGCGCCGCCTACCTAGACGACATCGCTGTGTACAGCCACCACTGGACCGAACACCTCCACCACCTCCGAGCAGTGCTGCAAGCCCTTCAACGAGCTGGCCTCACGATCAAGGCCAGCAAATGTCAAATTGGACAAGGGTCTGTGACCTACCTCGGGCACCAGGTGGGAAGCGGCCTAGTGGCCCCTCTACAGCTAAAAATTGCCGCCATCCAGGACTGGCAGCCCCCTATCACCCAAACCGAGGTACAAGCATTCCTGGGCCTCACAGGCTATTACCGAAGGTTTGTAAAAGACTATGGAACCATAGTGGGGCCTCTCACGGAACTCACGTCAAAGAATCAACCAAAGAAAGTGAACTGGACCCCAGAGTGTCAAACGGCATTCGAACAATTGAAGGCCGCCATGTGTTCCGCTCCTGTGCTCCAGGCCCCCGACTACAGCCGGGAGTTCCTCGTCCAGACGGACGCCTCCGACCAGGGCATTGGGGCGGTCCTGTCCCAAGTGAACACCGAAGGCCTTGATCAACCCGTGGCCTTCATCAGCCGTAGACTCCTACCCCGGGAGCAACGCTGGAGCACCATAGAGAGAGAAGCATTCGCCGTGGTATGGGCCCTCAAAAAGCTCCGGCCCTACCTTTTTGGCACCCACTTCCGGGTGCAGACCGACCACCGACCCCTGCAGTGGCTGATGCATATGCGGGGGGAAAACCCAAAGTTGCTGCGCTGGTCCATCTCCTTGCAAGGTATGGACTTCACAGTCGAACACCGGCCAGGACCAGATCACGCCAACGCAGACGGCCTGTCCCGGTTTTTCCGCCTCGACGACGAGAGTCCCCAAGAAGATGGGTAACTCTCCCCGCCTTCAGCTGGGGGGGACGCATGTTGGACAGGCCACATGAAGGGCCACTCTCCCCCAGCCCAACCAGGCCCGAGAGCCGCCACGACAGTACCACGCATCATCATTGTACACCTGCTGCCCTCTCAGGGCCCCTGCCTGCGAGGCAAGCTAACCTCGTGGGCCCGATCCCCTGCCGGCCCACGCGGCCAACCTGAACCGCCATCTTGGACCCTTCACCACGAGGTCGCCTGGCCCCCGATCGACCCCGACCCTGGGCCTGGCCCGGCCTCAGACCTCTCGGCACCACCATCCACCCAGGAGGTGAGCGGGCTACTTGGCGAGTCAATGGGAGAAAGAGGTGTCGATGGCTCCCCCCGCCAAGTGCCGCTCGCCCATCGCGCCCCCGGGCGCTGGCTCCACCCCCCTGCTGGGTGTCTGGAACCCCGCATCCCGGACCCCCGACCTCCAAGTGCGAGGGTCCGGACATCAAAGCACGCCAGCCCTATAACTGGGGCAGCTCCAGAGCAGGAAGGCAGTTGTATCTTGGAGTCGAGAGACGTAAAGAGGAACTCATCCTGAACGGACTACTGGCGCTGCCGTAGCTCTGTCCTGTGTACCATCATCCTGCCTGTTGGCGCTGCCACAGCCGTCGTAACCTTCATCCTTCATCGTCGTCCGGATCTGCTGGCGTGGCCGCGGACCGTTGTAACCGTCATCTTCATCGGGACCTGCAGGCTCCGCCGCGGACCGTCATCGTTCATCCGACCATCTCGGGACCTGCTTGGCTCCTCCACGGCCCGATCATCAAGAACGCCGAGCTCAAGGATTGAGAGCTATTTTTAGACTCACCGGTAACTAAAGACTGTCCCGCTACCCTTTTCCCCAAACCAAAGACTAAGCTAGAGGGGACCCCTGAGTCCAGACCTCCTTGTACCATATCATCGTAACCTAAGAATTGCATATAAAGTCTCGTAACCTTCAGTCTTGTGTGGTGTCCGTCTGTGGGGGGGAAGTTATTCATCTGTACAGTCGTTGGAGACGGCTCTCCCTGGAGACCTCTCCCCGTACCTCGGCCGACCCTCCCGGTCCGTCTAACACAAACTGAGCAAAGCTGGCAGCACACATTTAGGGGTTCTGGTTTAGCTACATTCAGGCATGTTAAGTATGTTGTTATGTTAAGTTAATTTCTATAGCGCATGACTCACCCGGGGGCATCTCAGCGCTCGCCTCGAAATTTGGCCCGAGGACTTAAAGTCAGAACAGAGTTAGAACAGGAATGCTTTTAGTTGTTTCCTAAAGGTGCTGTATATGGAATTTGTTTAGGGACAGCAGTAATTTATTCCAGTATCTTGGAGCCAGATACGAAAAAGCTTTTCCATCAGTCTGACTCAAACGTAGACGAGGAACCTGTAGAAGGCCTAGAGTACTGGATCTGAGATCTCTGTTCGGTGTATGAAAGGTGAGTTTCTTTTGTAGATAGTAAGGGCCTCTGCGATTCAGCGCATTGTAAGTGAGACAACAGATTTTGAAAAAGGATCTCTTCCTTACAGGTAACCAATGCAGCTCTCTCAGCAAGGGAGCAGAAGGGGAGCCAGCAGGGCGGCTCAGTAACCAATGCAGCTCTCTCAGCAAGGGAGCAGAAGGGAGCCAGCAGGGCGGTTCAGTAACCAATGCAGCTCTCTCAGCAAGGGAGCAGAAGGGGCGCCAGCAGGGCGGCTCAGTAACCAATGCAGCTCTCTCAGCAAGGGAGCAGAAGGGGAGCCAGCAGGGCGGTCTGTAACCAATGCAGCTCTCTCAGCAAGGAAGCAGAAGTGGAGCCAGCAGGGCGGGTCAGTAACCAATGCAGCTCTCTCAGCAAGGGAGCAGAATGGAGCCAGCAGGGCGGTTCAGTAACCAATGCAGCTCTCTCAGCAAGGGAGCAGAAGGGGCGCCAGCAGGGCGGCTCAGCAACCAATGCAGCTCTCTCAGCAAGGGAGCAGAAGGGGAGCCAGCAGGGCGGCTCAGTAACCAATGCAGCTCTCTCAGCAAGGGAGCAGAAGGGGAGCCAGCAGGGCGGCTCAGTAACCAATGCAGCTCTCTCAGCAAGGGAGCAGAAGGGGAGCCAGCAGGGCGGCTCAGTAACCAATGCAGCTCTCTCAGCAAGGGAGCAGAATGGGAGCCAGCAGGGCGGCTCAGTAACCAATGCAGCTCTCTCAGCAAGGGAGCAGAAGGGGAGCCAGCAGGGCGGGTCAGTAACCAATGCAGCTCTCTCAGCAAGGGAGCAGAAGGGGCGCCAGCAGGGCGGGTCAGTAACCAATGCAGCGCTCTCAGCAAGGGAGCAGAAGGGGAGCCAGCAGGGCGGATCAGTAACCAAAGCAGCTCTCTCAGCAAGGGAGCAGAAGGGGCGCCAGCAGGGCGGCTCAGTAACCAATGCAGCTCTCTCAGCAAAGGAAGAAGAAGGGGAGCCAGCAGGGCGGCTCAGTAACCAATGCAGCTCTCTCAGCAAGGGAGCAGTAGGGGAGCCAGCAGGGCGGGTCAGTAACCAATGCAGCTCTCTCAGCAAGGGAGCAGAAGGGGCGCCAGCAGGGCGGCTCAGTAACCAATGCAGCTCTCTCAGCAAGGGAGCAGAAGGGGAGCCAGCAGGGCGGTTAAGTAACCAATGCAGCTCTCTCAGCAAGGGAGCAGAAGGGGAGCCAGCAGGGCGGTTAAGTAACCAATGCAGCTCTCTCAGCGAGGGAGCAGAAGGGGAGCCAGCAGGGCGGGTCAGTAACCAATGCAGCTCTCTCAGCGAGGGAGCAGAAGGGGAGCCAGCAGGGCGGCTCAGTAACCAATGCAGCGCTCTCAGCAAGGGAGCAGAAGGGGAGCCAGCAGGGCGATTCAGTAACCAATGCAGCTCTCTCAGCAAGGGAGCAGAAGGGGAGCCAGCAGGGTGGTCAGTAACCAATGCAGCTCTCTCAGCAAGGGAGCAGAAGGGGAGCCAGCAGGGCGGTCAGTAACCAATGCAGCTCTCTCAGCAAGGGAGCAGAAGGGGAGCCAGCAGGGCGGCTCAGTAACCAATGCAGCTCTCTCAGCAAGGGAGCAGAAGGGGAGCCAGCAGGGCGGTTCAGTAACCAATGCAGCTCTCTCAGCAAGGGAGCAGAAGGGGAGCCAGCAGGGCGGTTCAGTAACCAATGCAGCTCTCTCAGCAAGGGAGCAGAAGGGGCGCCAGCAGGGCGGGTCAGTAACCAATGCAGCTCTCTCAGCAAGGGAGCAGAAGGGGAGCCAGCAGGGCGGCTCAGTAACCAATGCAGCTCTCTCAGCAAGGGAGCAGAAGGGGAGCCAGCAGGGCGGCTCAGTAACATTGCAGCTCTCTCAGCAAGGGAGCAGAAGGGGCGCCAGCAGGGCGGCTCAGTAACCAATGCAGCTCTCTCAGCAAGGGAGCAGAAGGGGAGCCAGCAGGGCGGCTCAGTAACCAATTCAGCTCTCTCAGCAAGGGAGCAGAAGGGGAGCCAGCAGGGCGGCTCAGTAACCAATGCAGCTCTCTCAGCAAGGGAGCAGAAGGGGCGCCAGCAGGGCGGCTCAGTAACCAATGCAGCGCTCTCAGCAAGGGAGCAGAAGGGGAGCCAGCAGGGCGGCTCAGTAACCAATTCAGCTCTCTCAGCAAGGGAGCAGAAGGGGAGCCAGCAGGGCGGCTCAGTAACCAATGCAGCTCTCTCAGCAAGGGAGCAGAAGGGGCGCCAGCAGGGCGGCTCAGTAACCAATGCAGCGCTCTCAGCAAGGGAGCAGAAGGGGAGCCAGCAGGGCGGTTCAGTAACCAATGCAGCTCTCTCAGCAAGGGAGCAGAAGGGGAGCCAGCAGGGCGGTTCAGTAACCAATGCAGCGCTCTCAGCAAGGGAGCAGAAGGGGAGCCAGCAGGGCGGTTCAGTAACCAATGCAGCTCTCTCAGCAAGGGAGCAGAAGGGGAGCCAGCAGGGCGGTTCAGTAACCAATGCAGCTCTCTCAGCAAGGGAGCAGAAGGGGCGCCAGCAGGGCGGGTCAGTAACCAATGCAGCTCTCTCAGCAAGGGAGCAGAAGGGGAGCCAGCAGGGCGGTTCAGTAACCAATGCAGCTCTCTCAGCAAGGGAGCAGAAGGGGAGCCAGCAGGGCGGTTCAGTAACCAATGCAACTCTCTCAGCAAGGGAGCAGAAGGGGAGCCAGCAGGGCGGTTCAGTAACCAATGCAACTCTCTCAGCAAGGGAGCAGAAGGGGCGCCAGCAGGGCGGTTCAGTAACCAATGCAGCTCTCTCAGCAAGGGAGCAGAAGGGGAGCCAGCAGGGCGGGTCAGTAACCAATGCAGCTCTCTCAGCAAGGGAGCAGAAGGGGCGCCAGCAGGGCGGTTCAGTAACCAATGCAGCTCTCTCAGCAAGGGAGCAGAAGGGGCGCCAGCAGGGCGGTTCAGTAACCAATGCAGCTCTCTCAGCAAGGGAGCAGAAGGGGAGCCAGCAGGGCGGCTCAGTAACCAATGCAGCTCTCTCAGCAAGGGAGCAGAAGGGGCGCCAGCAGGGCGGTTCAGTAACCAATGCAGCTCTCTCAGCAAGGGAGCAGAAGGGGAGCCAGCAGGGCGGCTCAGTAACCAATGCAGCTCTCTCAGCAAGGGAGCAGAAGGGGAGCCAGCAGGGCGGCTCAGTAACCAATGCAGCTCTCTCAGCAAGGGAGCAGAAGGGAAGCCAGCAGGGCGGCTCAGTAACCAATGCATCTCTCTCAGCAAGGGAGCAGAAGGGGAGCCAGCAGGGCGGTACAGTAACCAATGCAGCGCTCTCAGCAAGGGAGCAGAAGGGGCGCCAGCAGGGCGGGTCAGTAACCAATGCAGCTCTCTCAGCAAGGGAGCAGAAGGGGCGCCAGCAGGGCGGTTCAGTAACCAATGCAGGTCTCTCAGCAAGGGAGCAGAAGGGGAGCCAGCAGGGCGGCTCAGTAACCAATGCAGCTCTCTCAGCAAGGGAGCAGAAGGGGAGCCAGCAGGGCGGCTCAGTAACCAATGCAGCTCTCTCAGCAAGGGAGCAGAAGGGGAGCCAGCAGGGCGGTTCAGTAACCAATGCAACTCTCTCAGCAAGGGAGCAGAAGGGGAGCCAGCAGGGCGGTTCAGTAACCAATGCAACTCTCTCAGCAAGGGAGCAGAAGGGGCGCCAGCAGGGCGGTTCAGTAACCAATGCAGCTCTCTCAGCAAGGGAGCAGAAGGGGAGCCAGCAGGGCGGCTCAGTAACCAATGCAGCTCTCTCAGCAAGGGAGCAGAAGGGGAGCCAGAAGGGCGGCTCAGTAACCAATGCAGCTCTCTCAGCAAGGGAGCAGAAGGGGCGCCAGCAGGGCGGTTCAGTAACCAATGCAGCTCTCTCAGCAAGGGAGCAGAAGGGGCGCCAGCAGGGCGGGTCAGTAACCAATGCAGCTCTCTCAGCAAGGGAGCAGAAGGGGAGCCAGCAGGGCAGTTCAGTAACCAATGCAGCTCTCTCAGCAAGGGAGCAGAAGGGGAGCCAGCAGGGCGGGTCAGTAACCAATGCAGCGCTCTCAGCAAGGGAGCAGAAGGGGAGCCAGCAGGGCGGTTCAGTAACCAATGCAGCTCTCTCAGCAAGGGAGCAGAAGGGGCGCCAGCAGGGCGGCTCAGTAACCAATGCAGCTCTCTCAGCAAGGGAGCAGAAGGGGAGCCAGCAGGGCGGCTCAGTAACCAATGCAGCTCTCTCAGCAAGGGAGCAGAAGGGACACCAGCAGGGCGGGTCAGTAACCAATGCAGCTCTCTCAGCAAGGGAGCAGAAGGGGAGCCAGCAGGGCGGCTCAGTAACCAATGCAGCTCTCTCAGCAAGGGAGCAGAAGGGACACCAGCAGGGCGGCTCAGTAACCAATGCAGCTCTCTCAGCAAGGGAGCAGAAGGGGAGCCAGCAGGGCGGCTCAGTAACCAATGCAGCTCTCTCAGAAAGGGAGCAGAAGGGGCGCCAGCAGGGCGGCTCAGTAACCAATGCAGCTCTCTCAGCAAGGGAGCAGAAGGGGAGCCAGCAGGGCGGCTCAGTAACCAATGCAGCTCTCTCAGCAAGGGAGCAGAAGGGGCGCCAGCAGGGCGGTTCAGTAACCAATGCAGCTCTCTCAGCAAGGGAGCAGAAGAGGAGCCAGCAGGGCGGTTCAGTAACCAATGCAGCTCTCTCAGCAAGGGAGCAGAAGGGGAGCCAGCAGGGCGGCTCAGTAACCAATGCAGCTCTCTCAGCAAGGGAGCAGAAGGGGAGCCAGCAGGACGGGTCAGTAACCAATGCAGCGCTCTCAGCAAGGGAGCAGAAGGGGAGCCAGCAGGGCGGTTCAGTAACCAATGCAGCTCTCTCAGCAAGGGAGCAGAAGGGGCACCAGCAGGGCGGCTCAGTAACCAATGCAGCGCTCTCAGCAAGGGAGCAGAAGGGGAGCCAGCAGGGCGGGTCAGTAACCAATGCAGCGCTCTCAGCAAGGGAGCAGAAGGGGAGCCAGCAGGGCGGTTCAGTAACCAATGCAGCTCTCTCAGCAAGGGAGCAGAAGGGGAGCCAGCAGGGCGGTTCAGTAACCAATGCAGCTCTCTCAGCAAGGGAGCAGAAGGGGTGCCAGCAGGGCGGCTCAGTAACCAATGCAGCTCTCTCAGCAAGGGAGCAGAAGGGGAGCCAGCAGGGCGGCTCAGTAACCAATGCAGCTCTCTCAGCAAGGGAGCAGAAGGGGCGCCAGCAGGGCGGTTCAGTAACCAATGCAGCTCTCTCAGCAAGGGAGCAGAAGGGGCGCCAGCAGGGCGGCTCAGTAACCAATGCAGCTCTCTCAGCAAGGGAGCAGAAGGGGAGCCAGCAGGGCGGCTCAGTAACCAATGCAGCTCTCTCAGCAAGGGAGCAGAAGGGGAGCCAGCAGGGCGGCTCAGTAACCAATGCAGCTCTCTCAGCAAGGGAGCAGAAAGGGAGCCAGCAGGGCGGCTCAGTAACCAATGCAGCTCTCAGCAAGGGAGCAGAAGGGGAGCCAGCAGGGCGGTTCAGTAACCAATGCAGCTCTCTCAGCAAGGGAGCAGAAGGGGAGCCAGCAGGGCGGTTCAGTAACCAATGCAGCTCTCTCAGCAAGAGAGCAGAAGGGGAGCCAGCAGGGCGGTTCAGTAACATTCTGGCCGCCGTGTTCTGAATCACTTGTAATTTAGTAAGCAGGGTCTCTCTCACTTCTGCCAACAGAGCATTACCATAGTCTAATCAGCTGATGACCATGGCTTGAACTAAGGTTCTGCGGTGATTAGTGGGCAAGTAGGGAAGAATTTTGCGGAGTAAACGCATACTATAGTAGCAGGAGCTAGTAGTGGCAGCAATGTCGTCTTTCATGGCTAATGACACCAATGCAGCTCTCTCAGCAAGGGAGCAGAAGGGGAGCCAGCAGGGCGGGTCAGTAACCAATGCAGCGCTCTCAGCAAGGGAGCAGAAGGGGAGCCAGCAGGGCGGTTCAGTAACCAATGCAGCTCTCTCAGCAAGGGAGCAGAAGGGGCGCCAGCAGCGCGGCTCAGTAACCAATGCAGCTCTCTCAGCAAGGGAGCAGAAGGGGAGCCAGCAGGGCGGCTCAGTAACCAATGCAGCTCTCTCAGCAAGGGAGCAGAAGGGAAGCCAGCAGGGCGGCTCAGTAACCAATGCATCTCTCTCAGCAAGGGAGCAGAAGGGGAGCCAGCAGGGCGGTTCAGTAACCAATGCAACTCTCTCAGCAAGGGAGCAGAAGGGGAGCCAGCAGGGCGGTTCAGTAACCAATGCAACTCTCTCAGCAAGGGAGCAGAAGGGGCGCCAGCAGGGCGGTTCAGTAACCAATGCAGCTCTCTCAGCAAGGGAGCAGAAGGGGAGCCAGCAGTGCGGCTCAGTAACCAATGCAGCTCTCTCAGCAAGGGAGCAGAAGGGGAGCCAGAAGGGTGGCTCAGTAACCAATGCAGCTCTCTCAGCAAGGGAGCAGAAGGGGCGCCAGCAGGGCGGTTCAGTAACCAATGCAGCTCTCTCAGCAAGGGAGCAGAAGGGGCGCCAGCAGGGCGGGTCAGTAACCAATGCAGCTCTCTCAGCAAGGGAGCAGAAGGGGAGCCAGCAGGGCAGTTCAGTAACCAATGCAGCTCTCTCAGCAAGGGAGCAGAAGGGGAGCCAGCAGGGCGGGTCAGTAACCAATGCAGCGCTCTCAGCAAGGGAGCAGAAGGGGAGCCAGCAGGGCGGTTCAGTAACCAATGCAGCTCTCTCAGCAAGGGAGCAGAAGGGGCGCCAGCAGGGCGGCTCAGTAACCAATGCAGCTCTCTCAGCAAGGGAGCAGAAGGGGAGCCAGCAGGGCGGCTCAGTAACCAATGCAGCTCTCTCAGCAAGGGAGCAGAAGGGACACCAGCAGGGCGGGTCAGTAACCAATGCAGCTCTCTCAGCAAGGGAGCAGAAGGGGAGCCAGCAGGGCGGCTCAGTAACCAATGCAGCTCTCTCAGCAAGGGAGCAGAAGGGACACCAGCAGGGCGGCTCAGTAACCAATGCAGCTCTCTCAGCAAGGGAGCAGAAGGAGAGCCAGCAGGGCGGCTCAGTAACCAATGCAGCTCTCTCAGAAAGGGAGCAGAAGGGGCACCAGCAGGGCGGCTCAGTAACCAATGCAGCTCTCTCAGCAAGGGAGCAGAAGGGGAGCCAGCAGGGCGGCTCAGTAACCAATGCAGCTCTCTCAGCAAGGGAGCAGAAGGGGCGCCAGCAGGGCGGTTCAGTAACCAATGCAGCTCTCTCAGCAAGGGAGCAGAAGGGGAGCCAGCAGGGCGGTTCAGTAACCAATGCAGCTCTCTCAGCAAGGGAGCAGAAGGGGCGCCAGCAGGGCGGTTCAGTAACCAATGCAGCTCTCTCAGCAAGGGAGCAGAAGAGGAGCCAGCAGGGCGGCTCAGTAACCAATGCAGCTCTCTCAGCAAGGGAGCAGAAGGGGAGCCAGCAGGGCGGCTCAGTAACCAATGCAGCTCTCTCAGCAAGGGAGCAGAAGGGGAGCCAGCAGGACGGTTCAGTAACCAATGCAGCTCTCTCAGCAAGGGAGCAGAAGAGGAGCCAGCAGGGCGGCTCAGTAACCAATGCAGCTCTCTCAGCAAGGGAGCAGAAGGGGAGCCAGCAGGGCGGCTCAGTAACCAATGCAGCGCTCTCAGCAAGGGAGCAGAAGGGGAGCCAGCAGGGCGGTTCAGTAACCAATGCAGCTCTCTCGGCAAGGGAGCAGAAGGGGCACCAGCAGAGCGGCTCAGTAACCAATGCAGCGCTCTCAGCAAGGGAGCAGAAGGGGAGCCAGCAGGGCGGGTCAGTAACCAATGCAGCGCTCTCAGCAAGGGAGCAGAAGGGGAGCCAGCAGGGCGGTTCAGTAACCAATGCAGCTCTCTCAGCAAGGGAGCAGAAGGGGAGCCAGCAGGGCGGTTCAGTAACCAATGCAGCTCTCTCAGCAAGGGAGCAGAAGGGGTGCCAGCAGGGCGGCTCAGTAACCAATGCAGCTCTCTCAGCAAGGGAGCAGAAGGGGAGCCAGCAGGGCGGCTCAGTAACCAATGCAGCTCTCTCAGCAAGGGAGCAGAAGGGGCGCCAGCAGGGCGGTTCAGTAACCAATGCAGCTCTCTCAGCAAGGGAGCAGAAGGGGCGCCAGCAGGGTGGCTCAGTAACCAATGCAGCTCTCTCAGCAAGGGAGCAGAAGGGGAGCCAGCAGGGCGGCTCAGTAACCAATGCAGCTCTCTCAGCAAGGGAGCAGAAGGGGAGCCAGCAGGGCGGCTCAGTAACCAATGCAGCTCTCTCAGCAAGGGAGCAGAAAGGGAGCCAGCAGGGCGGCTCAGTAACCAATGCAGCTCTCAGCAAGGGAGCAGAAGGGGAGCCAGCAGGGCGGTTCAGTAACCAATGCAGCTCTCTCAGCAAGGGAGCAGAAGGGGAGCCAGCAGGGCGGTTCAGTAACCAATGCAGCTCTCTCAGCAAGAGAGCAGAAGGGGAGCCAGCAGGGCGGTTCAGTAACATTCTGGCCGCCGTGTTCTGAATCACTTGTAATTTAGTAAGCAGGGTCTCTCTCACTTCTGCCAACAGAGCATTACCATAGTCTAATCAGCTGATGACCATGGCTTGAACTAAGGTTCGGCGGTGATTAGTGGGCAAGTAGGGAAGAATTTTGCGGAGTAAACGCATACTATAGTAGCAGGAGCTAGTAGTGGCAGCAATGTCGTCTTTCATGGCTAATGACACCAATGCAGCTCTCTCAGCAAGGGAGCAGAAGGGGAGCCAGCAGGGCGGGTCAGTAACCAATGCAGCGCTCTCAGCAAGGGAGCAGAAGGGGAGCCAGCAGGGCGGTTCAGTAACCAATGCAGCTCTCTCAGCAAGGGAGCAGAAGGGGCGCCAGCAGGGCGGCTCAGTAACCAATGCAGCTCTCTCAGCAAGGGAGCAGAAGGGAAGCCAGCAGGGCGGCTCAGTAACCAATGCATCTCTCTCAGCAAGGGAGCAGAAGGGGAGCCAGCAGGGCGGTTCAGTAACCAATGCAGCTCTCTCAGCAAGGGAGCAGAAGGGGCGCCAGCAGGGCGGGTCAGTAACCAATGCAGCTCTCTCAGCAAGGGAGCAGAAGGGGCGCCAGCAGGGCGGTTCAGTAACCAATGCAGCTCTCTCAGCAAGGGAGCAGAAGGGGAGCCAGCAGGGCGGCTCAGTAACCAATGCAGCTCTCTCAGCAAGGGAGCAGAAGGGGAGCCAGCAGGGCGGCTCAGTAACCAATGCAGCTCTCTCAGCAAGGGAGCAGAAGGGGAGCCAGCAGGGCGGTTCAGTAACCAATGCAACTCTCTCAGCAAGGGAGCAGAAGGGGCGCCAGCAGGGCGGTTCAGTAACCAATGCAGCTCTCTCAGCAAGGGAGCAGAAGGGGAGCCAGCAGGGCGGCTCAGTAACCAATGCAGCTCTCTCAGCAAGGGAGCAGTAGGGGAGCCAGAAGGGTGGCTCAGTAACCAATGCAGCTCTCTCAGCAAGGGAGCAGAAGGGGCGCCAGCAGGGCGGTTCAGTAACCAATGCAGCTCTCTCAGCAAGGGAGCAGAAGGGGCGCCAGCAGGGCGGGTCAGTAACCAATGCAGCTCTCTCAGCAAGGGAGCAGAAGGGGAGCCAGCAGGGCAGTTCAGTAACCAATGCAGCTCTCTCAGCAAGGGAGCAGAAGGGGAGCCAGCAGGGCGGGTCAGTAACCAATGCAGCGCTCTCAGCAAGGGAGCAGAAGGGGAGCCAGCAGGGCGGTTCAGTAACCAATGCAGCTCTCTCAGCAAGGGAGCAGAAGGGGCGCCAGCAGGGCGGCTCAGTAACCAATGCAGCTCTCTCAGCAGGGGAGCAGAAGGGGAGCCAGCAGGGCGGCTCAGTAACCAATGCAGCTCTCTCAGCAAGGGAGCAGAAGGGACACCAGCAGGGCGGGTCAGTAACCAATGCAGCTCTCTCAGCAAGGGAGCAGAAGGGGAGCCAGCAGGGCGGCTCAGTAACCAATGCAGCTCTCTCAGCAAGGGAGCAGAAGGGACACCAGCAGGGCGGCTCAGTAACCAATGCAGCTCTCTCAGCAAGGGAGCAGAAGGGGAGCCAGCAGGGCGGCTCAGTAACCAATGCAGCTCTCTCAGAAAGGGAGCAGAAGGGGCACCAGCAGGGCGGCTCAGTAACCAATGCAGCTCTCTCAGCAAGGGAGCAGAAGGGGAGCCAGCAGGGCGGCTCAGTAACCAATGCAGCTCTCTCAGCAAGGGAGCAGAAGGGGCGCCAGCAGGGCGGTTCAGTAACCAATGCAGCTCTCTCAGCAAGGGAGCAGAAGGGGAGCCAGCAGGGCGGTTCAGTAACCAATGCAGCTCTCTCAGCAAGGGAGCAGAAGGGGCGCCAGCAGGGCGGTTCAGTAACCAATGCAGCTCTCTCAGCAAGGGAGCAGAAGAGGAGCCAGCAGGGCGGCTCAGTAACCAATGCAGCTCTCTCAGCAAGGGAGCAGAAGGGGAGCCAGCAGGGCGGCTCAGTAACCAATGCAGCTCTCTCAGCAAGGGAGCAGAAGGGGAGCCAGCAGGACGGGTCAGTAACCAATGCAGCACTCTCAGCAAGGGAGCAGAAGGGGAGCCAGCAGGGCGGTTCAGTAACCAATGCAGCTCTCTCAGCAAGGGAGCAGAAGGGGCACCAGCAGGGCGGCTCAGTAACCAATGCAGCGCTCTCAGCAAGGGAGCAGAAGGGGAGCCAGCAGGGCGGGTCAGTAACCAATGCAGCGCTCTCAGCAAGGGAGCAGAAGGGGAGCCAGCAGGGCGGTTCAGTAACCAATGCAGCTCTCTCAGCAAGGGAGCAGAAGGGGAGCCAGCAGGGCTGTTCAGTAACCAATGCAGCTCTCTCAGCAAGGGAGCAGAAGGGGTGCCAGCAGGGCGGCTCAGTAACCAAAGCAGCTCTCTCAGCAAGGGAGCAGAAGGGGAGCCAGCAGGGCGGCTCAGTAACCAATGCAGCTCTCTCAGCAAGGGAGCAGAAGGGGCGCCAGCAGGGCGATTCAGTAACCAATGCAGCTCTCTCAGCAAGGGAGCAGAAGGGGAGCCAGCAGGGCGGTTCAGTAACCAATGCAGCTCTCTCAGCAAGGGAGCAGAAGGGGCGCCAGCAGGGCGGTTCAGTAACCAATGCAGCTCTCTCAGCAAGGGAGCAGAAGAGGAGCCAGCAGGGCGGCTCAGTAACCAATGCAGCTCTCTCAGCAAGGGAGCAGAAGGGGAGCCAGCAGGGCGGCTCAGTAACCAATGCAGCTCTCTCAGCAAGGGAGCAGAAGGGGAGCCAGCAGGACGGTTCAGTAACCAATGCAGCTCTCTCAGCAAGGGAGCAGAAGAGGAGCCAGCAGGGCGGCTCAGTAACCAATGCAGCTCTCTCAGCAAGGGAGCAGAAGGGGAGCCAGCAGGGCGGCTCAGTAACCAATGCAGCTCTCTCAGCAAGGGAGCAGAAGGGGAGCCAGCAGGAGGGGTCAGTAACCAATGCAGCGCTCTCAGCAAGGGAGCAGAAGGGGAGCCAGCAGGGCGGTTCAGTAACCAATGCAGCTCTCTCGGCAAGGGAGCAGAAGGGGCACCAGCAGAGCGGCTCAGTAACCAATGCAGCGCTCTCAGCAAGGGAGCAGAAGGGGAGCCAGCAGGGCGGGTCAGTAACCAATGCAGCGCTCTCAGCAAGGGAGCAGAAGGGGAGCCAGCAGGGCGGTTCAGTAACCAATGCAGCTCTCTCAGCAAGGGAGCAGAAGGGGAGCCAGCAGGGCGGTTCAGTAACCAATGCAGCTCTCTCAGCAAGGGAGCAGAAGGGGTGCCAGCAGGGCGGCTCAGTAACCAATGCAGCTCTCTCAGCAAGGGAGCAGAAGGGGAGCCAGCAGGGCGGCTCAGTAACCAATGCAGCTCTCTCAGCAAGGGGGCAGAAGGGGCGCCAGCAGGGCGGTTCAGTAACCAATGCAGCTCTCTCAGCAAGGGAGCAGAAGGGGCGCCAGCAGGGTGGCTCAGTAACCAATGCAGCTCTCTCAGCAAGGGAGCAGAAGGGGAGCCAGCAGGGCGGCTCAGTAACCAATGCAGCTCTCTCAGCAAGGGAGCAGAAGGGGAGCCAGCAGGGCGGCTCAGTAACCAATGCAGCTCTCTCAGCAAGGGAGCAGAAAGGGAGCCAGCAGGGCGGCTCAGTAACCAATGCAGCTCTCAGCAAGGGAGCAGAAGGGGAGCCAGCAGGGCGGCTCAGTAACCAATGCAGCTCTCTCAGCAAGGGAGCAGAAGGGGCGCCAGCAGGGCGGTTCAGTAACCAATGCAGCTCTCTCAGCAAGGGAGCAGAAGAGGAGCCAGCAGGGCGGTTCAGTAACCAATGCAGCTCTCTCAGCAAGGGAGCAGAAGGGGAGCCAGCAGGGCGGCTCAGTAACCAATGCAGCTCTCTCAGCAAGGGAGCAGAAGGGGAGCCAGCAGGACGGGTCAGTAACCAATGCAGCGCTCTCAGCAAGGGAGCAGAAGGGGAGCCAGCAGGGCGGTTCAGTAACCAATGCAGCTCTCTCAGCAAGGGAGCAGAAGGGGAGCCAGCAGGGCGGTTCAGTAACCAATGCAGCTCTCTCAGCAAGGGAGCAGAAGGGGTGCCAGCAGGGCGGCTCAGTAACCAATGCAGCTCTCTCAGCAAGGGAGCAGAAGGGGAGCCAGCAGGGCGGCTCAGTAACCAATGCAGCTCTCTCAGCAAGGGAGCAGAAGGGGCGCCAGCAGGGCGGTTCAGTAACCAATGCAGCTCTCTCAGCAAGGGAGCAGAAGGGGCGCCAGCAGGGCGGCTCAGTAACCAATGCAGCTCTCTCAGCAAGGGAGCAGAAGGGGAGCCAGCAGGGCGGCTCAGTAACCAATGCAGCTCTCTCAGCAAGGGAGCAGAAGGGGAGCCAGCAGGGCGGCTCAGTAACCAATGCAGCTCTCTCAGCAAGGGAGCAGAAAGGGAGCCAGCAGGGCGGCTCAGTAACCAATGCAGCTCTCAGCAAGGGAGCAGAAGGGGAGCCAGCAGGGCGGTTCAGTAACCAATGCAGCTCTCTCAGCAAGGGAGCAGAAGGGGAGCCAGCAGGGCGGTTCAGTAACCAATGCAGCTCTCTCAGCAAGAGAGCAGAAGGGGAGCCAGCAGGGCGGTTCAGTAACATTCTGGCCGCCGTGTTCTGAATCACTTGTAATTTAGTAAGCAGGGTCTCTCTCACTTCTGCCAACAGAGCATTACCATAGTCTAATCAGCTGATGACCATGGCTTGAACTAAGGTTCTGCGGTGATTAGTGGGCAAGTAGGGAAGAATTTTGCGGAGTAAACGCATACTATAGTAGCAGGAGCTAGTAGTGGCAGCAATGTCGTCTTTCATGGCTAATGACACCAATGCAGCTCTCTCAGCAAGGGAGCAGAAGGGGAGCCAGCAGGGCGGGTCAGTAACCAATGCAGCGCTCTCAGCAAGGGAGCAGAAGGGGAGCCAGCAGGGCGGTTCAGTAACCAATGCAGCTCTCTCAGCAAGGGAGCAGAAGGGGCGCCAGCAGCGCGGCTCAGTAACCAATGCAGCTCTCTCAGCAAGGGAGCAGAAGGGGAGCCAGCAGGGCGGCTCAGTAACCAATGCAGCTCTCTCAGCAAGGGAGCAGAAGGGAAGCCAGCAGGGCGGCTCAGTAACCAATACATCTCTCTCAGCAAGGGAGCAGAAGGGGAGCCAGCAGGGCGGTTCAGTAACCAATGCAACTCTCTCAGCAAGGGAGCAGAAGGGGAGCCAGCAGGGCGGTTCAGTAACCAATGCAACTCTCTCAGCAAGGGAGCAGAAGGGGCGCCAGCAGGGCGGTTCAGTAACCAATGCAGCTCTCTCAGCAAGGGAGCAGAAGGGGAGCCAGCAGGGCGGCTCAGTAACCAATGCAGCTCTCTCAGCAAGGGAGCAGAAGGGGAGCCAGAAGGGTGGCTCAGTAACCAATGCAGCTCTCTCAGCAAGGGAGCAGAAGGGGCGCCAGCAGGGCGGTTCAGTAACCAATGCAGCTCTCTCAGCAAGGGAGCAGAAGGGGCGCCAGCAGGGCGGGTCAGTAACCAATGCAGCTCTCTCAGCAAGGGAGCAGAAGGGGAGCCAGCAGGGCAGTTCAGTAACCAATGCAGCTCTCTCAGCAAGGGAGCAGAAGGGGAGCCAGCAGGGCGGGTCAGTAACCAATGCAGCGCTCTCAGCAAGGGAGCAGAAGGGGAGCCAGCAGGGCGGTTCAGTAACCAATGCAGCTCTCTCAGCAAGGGAGCAGAAGGGGCGCCAGCAGGGCGGCTCAGTAACCAATGCAGCTCTCTCAGCAAGGGAGCAGAAGGGGAGCCAGCAGGGCGGCTCAGTAACCAATGCAGCTCTCTCAGCAAGGGAGCAGAAGGGACACCAGCAGGGCGGGTCAGTAACCAATGCAGCTCTCTCAGCAAGGGAGCAGAAGGGGAGCCAGCAGGGCGGCTCAGTAACCAATGCAGCTCTCTCAGCAAGGGAGCAGAAGGGACACCAGCAGGGCGGCTCAGTAACCAATGCAGCTCTCTCAGCAAGGGAGCAGAAGGAGAGCCAGCAGGGCGGCTCAGTAACCAATGCAGCTCTCTCAGAAAGGGAGCAGAAGGGGCACCAGCAGGGCGGCTCAGTAACCAATGCAGCTCTCTCAGCAAGGGAGCAGAAGGGGAGCCAGCAGGGCGGTTCAGTAACCAATGCAGCTCTCTCAGCAAGGGAGCAGAAGGGGCGCCAGCAGGGCGGTTCAGTAACCAATGCAGCTCTCTCAGCAAGGGAGCAGAAGAGGAGCCAGCAGGGCGGCTCAGTAACCAATGCAGCTCTCTCAGCAAGGGAGCAGAAGGGGAGCCAGCAGGGCGGCTCAGTAACCAATGCAGCTCTCTCAGCAAGGGAGCAGAAGGGGAGCCAGCAGGACGGGTCAGTAACCAATGCAGCTCTCTCAGCAAGGGAGCAGAAGAGGAGCCAGCAGGGCGGCTCAGTAACCAATGCAGCTCTCTCAGCAAGGGAGCAGAAGGGGAGCCAGCAGGGCGGCTCAGTAACCAATGCAGCTCTCTCAGCAAGGGAGCAGAAGGGGAGCCAGCAGGACGGGTCAGTAACCAATGCAGCGCTCTCAGCAAGGGAGCAGAAGGGGAGCCAGCAGGGCGGTTCAGTAACCAATGCAGCTCTCTCAGCAAGGGAGCAGAAGGGGCACCAGCAGGGCGGCTCAGTAACCAATGCAGCGCTCTCAGCAAGGGAGCAGAAGGGGAGCCAGCAGGGCGGGTCAGTAACCAATGCAGCGCTCTCAGCAAGGGAGCAGAAGGGGAGCCAGCAGGGCGGTTCAGTAACCAATGCAGCTCTCTCAGCAAGGGAGCAGAAGGGGAGCCAGCAGGGCTGTTCAGTAACCAATGCAGCTCTCTCAGCAAGGGAGCAGAAGGGGTGCCAGCAGGGCGGCTCAGTAACCAATGCAGCTCTCTCAGCAAGGGAGCAGAAGGGGAGCCAGCAGGGCGGCTCAGTAACCAATGCAGCTCTCTCAGCAAGGGAGCAGAAGGGGCGCCAGCAGGGCGGTTCAGTAACCAATGCAGCTCTCTCAGCAAGGGAGCAGAAGGGGCGCCAGCAGGGCGGCTCAGTAACCAATGCAGCTCTCTCAGCAAGGGAGCAGAAGGGGAGCCAGCAGGGCGGCTCAGTAACCAATGCAGCTCTCTCAGCAAGGGAGCAGAAGGGGAGCCAGCAGGGCGGCTTAGTAACCAATGCAGCTCTCTCAGCAAGGGAGCAGAAAGGGAGCCAGCAGGGCGGCTCAGTAACCAATGCAGCTCTCAGCAAAGGAGCAGAAGGGGAGCCAGCAGGGCGGTTCAGTAACCAATGCAGCTCTCTCAGCAAGGGAGCAGAAGGGGAGCCAGCAGGGCGGTTCAGTAACCAATGCAGCTCTCTCAGCAAGAGAGCAGAAGGGGAGCCAGCAGGGCGGTTCAGTAACATTCTGGCCGCCGTGTTCTGAATCACTTGTAATTTAGTAAGCAGGGTCTCTCTCACTTCTGCCAACAGAGCATTACCATAGTCTAATCAGCTGATGACCATGGCTTGAACTAAGGTTCTGCGGTGATTAGTGGGCAAGTAGGGAAGAATTTTGCGGAGTAAACGCATACTATAGTAGCAGGAGCTAGTAGTGGCAGCAATGTCGTCTTTCATGGCTAATGACACCAATGCAGCTCTCTCAGCAAGGGAGCAGAAGGGGAGCCAGCAGGGCGGGTCAGTAACCAATGCAGCGCTCTCAGCAAGGGAGCAGAAGGGGAGCCAGCAGGGCGGTTCAGTAACCAATGCAGCTCTCTCAGCAAGGGAGCAGAAGGGGAGCCAGCAGGGCGGCTCAGTAACCAATGCAGCTCTCTCAGCAAGGGAGCAGAAGGGGAGCCAGCAGGGCGGCTCAGTAACCAATGCAGCTCTCTCAGCAAGGGAGCAGAAGGGACGCCAGCAGGGCGGGTCAGTAACCAATGCAGCTCTCTCAGCAAGGGAGCAGAAGGGGAGCCAGCAGGGCGGCTCAGTAACCAATGCAGCTCTCTCAGCAAGGGAGCAGAAGGGGCAGCAGCAGGGCGGCTCAGTAACCAATGCAGCTCTCTCAGCAAGGGAGCAGAAGGGGAGCCAGCAGGGCGGCTCAGTAACCAATGCAGCTCTCTCAGAAAGGGAGCAGAAGGGGAGCCAGCAGGGCGGCTCAGTAACCAATGCAGCTCTCTCAGCAAGGGAGCAGAAGGGGCGCCAGCAGGGCGGTTCAGTAACCAATGCAGCTCTCTCAGCAAGGGAGCAGAAGGGGTGCCAGCAGGGCGGCTCAGTAATCAATGCAGCTCTCTCAGCAAGGGAGCAGAAGGGGAGCCAGCAGGGCGGCTCAGTAACCAATGCAGCTCTCTCAGCAAGGGAGCAGAAGGGGAGCCAGCAGGGCGGCTCAGTAACCAATGCAGCTCTCTCAGCAAGGGAGCAGAAGGGGAGCCAGCAGGGCGGGTCAGTAACCAATGCAGCTCTCTCAGCGAGGGAGCAGAAGGGGAGCCAGCAGGGCGGCTCAGTAATCAATGCAGCTCTCTCAGCAAGGGAGCAGAAGGGGAGCCAGCAGGGCGGCTCAGTAACCAATGCAGCTCTCTCAGCAAGGGAGCAGAAGGGGAGCCAGCAGGGCGGCTCAGTAACCAATGCAGCTCTCTCAGCAAGGGAGCAGAAGGGGCGCCAGAAGGGCGGCTCAGTAACCAATGCAGCTCTCTCAGCAAGGGAGCAGAAAGGGAGCCAGCAGGGCGGCTCAGTAACCAATGCAGCTCTCAGCAAGGGAGCAGAAGGGGAGCCAGCAGGGCGGTTCAGTAACCAATGCAGCTCTCTCAGCAAGGGAGCAGAAGGGGAGCCAGCAGGGCGGTTCAGTAACCAATGCAGCTCTCTCAGCAAGGGAGCAGAAGGGGAGCCAGCAGGGCGGTTCAGTAACATTCTGGCCGCCGTGTTCTGAATCACTTGTAATTTAGTAAGCAGGGTCTCTCTCACTTCTGCCAACAGAGCATTACCATAGTCTAATCAGCTGATGACCATGGCTTGAACTAAGGTTCTGCGGTGATTAGTGGGCAAGTAGGGAAGAATTTTGCGGAGTAAACGCATACTATAGTAGCAGGAGCTAGTAGTGGCAGCAATGTCGTCTTTCATGGCTAATGACTGATCTAATTTTAGGCCTAGATTTTTAACACATTTTTTAGGAACAGGAGCTGGTCCCAATTGTGAGGGCCACCATTCATCAGACCAGCTAGCTGAGGCTTTCCCCGTTAGCATGACCTCGGTTTTTCCAGGATTCAACTGGAGGCAGTTCTGTGTCATCCAGATAGAGATTACAAGCATTCTGCGGGAGAACCACAATTTCTCTGCTTCTATCTTTGGGCCAATAGTAAATATAAGCTGAGTATCATCAGCATATGAAATTATCTCAAAACCTAGCTGATCTACAATTTTTGCCAAAGGTGCCATATATATGTTAAATAATGTTGGGCTTAGGCAGGAGCCCTGGGTTATGCCCCTGCCTAGATGATTGTTTTTCTGACAGATATGGCCCTAGCATGATAGTTTGCATTCTGTCTGACACAAAGTTCTGCAACCACTTCAAGGCTGTCCCTTGAATGCCACAGGAAGCTAGTCTCTCCGCGAGCACTAAATGTGAGACGGTATCAAAAGCCACGGAGTGATCTAGAAGGATCAGATCCTCCAATGTCTATTTTCTGTCTGAGCAAGTCAGTTACAGCTAGCGTGGCAGTCTCGGTACTGAAGCCCGGTTGAAACCCGGATTGTGATGGATCCAGAATTTCGTTGGACTCCAGGTATAGACTTAGTTGTTTGTTAATTATACTTTCCAGCAGCTTGCCCAATAAGGGTACCAAAGAAATAGGGTGGTAGTTTCTAAGGTTCTCGGGGATCCGCAGTCGGTTTCTTCAATATTGGACGTACGAATGCTTCCTTCCATGTTATTGGAATGGTACCTGATTGTATTGAATAAATATTGATATTTAGAATTGCTGGCACGCAACGAGTGGCTAATAGGGCCATTGTCTTTGGAGGACAAAGATCTTGGGGTGAGCCAGATTTTGAGAAGGAGAGAGCATTGGAAACTTCCTCAAGCGTGGTTAACTCGAAACAATCTAAGGTGCTAGCTGCCATTTTTTCTAAGCCCTCGGTTCGAGTAGAGGCTTCAAGGTCTTGAGAGGTGATCGATGAAAAGTTAGCATAAATATCAATTATCATTTCTTGAAAATAGATTGCTAACGAATTACAAAAATCTTGTGTTTCCATAGGCAATTGTCTACAGACATGAAGAGATATGAAGTCTTTTACTATATTGAAAAGGGCCTTTGGGACATTACTGGCACGTTCAATTTGGTTAATAATAAATAGACGTCTGGCTGATTTTAAATTCAAATTACAGCTAGACAAGAATTGTTTAAACCGTAGTTTGTTTTGTGGGTCTTTACTAACTCGCCAAAGTCTCTCCAATCTCTTGCATTTGTATTTTTCAATCTTTAGCTCCGAAGTGCACCAGGGGTCTGATGGTGGACAATAGGGAGAATGAAAAACTGTCACAAAGGCGGTATTAAATTCTTCCAACGTCGTAGGAGCGTCCTTATCCTTCTTTGGTGATTCCAGGTGAAAATCCTCATTAAAGGCTTCTACAGAAAGATTTCGCCAAGGTCTTGCGCCACTTGTTTTTTCCCTGCACTTAAGTCTGAGCTCTTAGGGCATGGCTGTTGGATAGAGAACTTAATCATTGAATGATCGGTCCAAGTGAGAGAGTCTGGGAGGTTACAGGTTAGATGATCAATATTAGAAAAGATTAGGTCTAGCGAGTGGCCAGCTGGATGAGTTGGGCCTGTAACTCTTTGGGTGAGTTCAATCATGTCAAGAGTAGAGAGGAGTTTATTAACCTCAGGGTTCGTATGATTTTCACCATGAAAATTAAAATACCCCAACAAAAGAAATGTATTTGAGGAGAGCACATGTATAGCAATTAGATCTATCAGTTGGTCCGTGAAATTGGTCTTAGGAGAGCTCTTCCGGGGAACCCTCCCTGCTCCTGGGACCGACGTTACAGAGCCTAACAGCAACCTAGGTCTGATGCCGATGCCAGACACAATTCTGCCCTCCTGCTGCTGGGCCATGGCCGAGCAGGGGAAGGTAGTACAATAGGTTTCCTGTCACAGGGAGGTCGCTCCCCACACTGCAACAGCACCACCTGTCTGCCCGTGTCTCCCAGCTCCCTGCTGTTGCCTCGGACACAAGTTCATGGTCCTCCTCCACCCGCAAGCTACCACCTGTGCCTCATCCCTGGTGGCCAGTGGTAGCTTGCTTTCTGTAATTGTATTGCTTGTTGTATTGTTTATTTTGTTTGCTTCATTCCCCCTTGCGCTACTTCTGTATCCTGTGCCCTTCTGCCTTCTCGCCGTTCCTCCTGTGGTTTCCCCGCCGCTGCGTCCCCTGCGGCCCTGCCCCCCGCTCGGTACACTTCACCTTAATGTATTTTGTTGGATTGTTGGTTGTTTTCCTTTCCGTTCCTCCTTTTCCTCTTGTGCCATTTCTGTGCCCTTTTTGCCTTCTGTACACTCGCCGTTCCCCGTTTTCCCGCCGCTGCACCCCCTGCGGCCCCAACCCCCCGCTCACCCATTCATGCGCCCCCACCTCCCAGATGCTCCTCCCTCCCATCTTCCCTTCTTATGGCGGCTGCTGCACGGTGAGGAGTACGACCCATGACCCTTTCACAGGCAGGTGGCTCCCCACGCCGCAACAGCACCACCTGTCTGCCCGTGTCTCCCAGCTCGCTGCAGCTGCCTTGGACGCGAGTTCATGGCCCTCCTCCACCTGCAGGTTACCACCTGTGCCCCATCCCTGGTAACCAGTGGTAGGTTGCTTTGTGTAATTGTATTGCTTGTTGTATTGTTAATTTTGTTTGTTTCATTCCCCCTGTTGTCTCTTGCGCTACTTCTGTGCCTAGTGCCCTTCTGCCTTCTCGCCGTTCCTCCCATGGTTTCTCCGTCACTGCGTCCCCTGCGGCCCTGCCCCCCCACTTGCTACAATTCGCCTTAGTGTATTTTGTATTGGATTTTGTTGGATTGTTAGTTGTTTTCCTTCCCATTCCTCCTTTTCCTCTTGTGTCATTTCTGTGCCCTTTCTGCCTTCTGTACCCTCGCCGTTCCTCCCCAATTTTCCTGCCGCTGCGCCCGCGCTCCCCCGCTCGCCCATTTGTCTGCCTCCACCACCTAGCTGCTCCTCCCTTCTACCTCCCCTTCTTATGGCGTCCGCACCTGGACAGCGCCCAGAGCCAGAACACCTGGTCCCCGCGAACGCCACAACGCCCGTCTCCGCTACTACTTCAGCTCCCTCCACGTACTCAACCCCGGATGATCATTCACCTGCTGCCTGGCTGCCCCGAAACGCAACCAAGGACCCTACTCCTGCCGGAACTGCAGCTTCACCAGCATCTGGCCCGCCAATCCTCCTACCAGGAAAGAACCCGACTACCTTAGATGAATTCATCTCAACACTCGCAACACTAGAAAGCATGTTAAGACTCACTTACCAGCCGGGATGAGATTAAAACTGTGGATCAATGTTTTGTCCACGGGGCAAAGTAACATAATTAGGAAAATTAGTTAAATTAGGATTGCTAAATAAGATATAGTGCCAAAATTCATAATGCCATCTTTGATGTAATCTTTCCTAGTTTTTCAGTGCAGGGCAGTAGAAAAACGAATTTGCAGGAAGTCGCTCTGAGGTTGGCACTTCTTTACGATCCCATAGGGATTCTGTAAGGACAGTATCCACTTGTCCTAGCTCAAATTTACATTTTGTTACAATCAGTCAGGGAACTTAGAGTCAAAGAACTTAAAGTATAAGTAAAAGATTCCTATATTCATTTGAAATTTCAATGCTCCACTTTCGTTTTCTGAAGAAAGAATACATTATTGTGGCTTCTCTCCGCGCTTCTGGTTAACGAAACACGGCAGAGAAGACCTACAACATAAACGGGATGCAGCTGGCAGCCGCAGCGTGTACATGCAGTGTTGAAAGGCCTCGTGTAAGATGGCCAATGAGTTGAGTGGCGGTTTAGCTGCCGCTTGCTGTGTGGTACAAGTGGGATTATACGAAGTATGCATCTAAGACTACCCAAGGTTACAGTCCTGTTTTTCTATTACAAACTTACTTCAAATGTTTAGTTTGATTTAAGTTATTCCTGTAACTGTTCAAAACGAAGAGATTGATCTTGAGAACGCAATTTGTCACAAGGGTAGGCTGAGAATTAGGAAAAACAACAAATCTCCTGGTTTTATAGATGCCATCTTGTTTTTTAGTGGATGTCACTGTCTGTGATGGTGAGACCGGGACTGGTCTTATCATGGAAATGCCACTGAGTGCGAGCTGCCCAGACCTTGAATAGAGAGTTCTCAACCACAATATTTTGGCAAAGAGGTGAAGCCACAAATAAATGAGTGAGGTTTGTGGCTGCCCAAATCAGTGAACACCTTGTTGGGGGGGGGGGGAGATTCACAAGGATTTTTTTAAAGCACTCGCTACTTTAACAGAGACAGTTTCCAAGCAATCAAAGTGTTTACCGATAAGAGACTAAGGGCCAGATGTAGGAAGCGAAATACTGGTCGGTAATGACCAAAAATTGGTGAATTTTCCGTTACAGACCGGTATTTAGCCCTTTCCAATGTAGGAGGCTGTAAATAAGGATTCAGTAATTTACTGATTTGTTATTTTAAGGAATCAGTAAAATACTGATTCCTTATTTTAAGGAATCAGTAAATTACCGAATCCTTAAAACCTATGTAGGTAGCACTTAAGTGAGTGCATTTTTGCTTTAAGGATTCTCTAATTACCACCAACTACAAGTTGGTGGTAAATACCGAATACCATTAAAAAGCAATTATTTGCTTTTTTCAAAGTGCCATGTGGCAAACATACATGCCCTTAGGGCATGTATGTGCGCCACATGTGCACACAGTATCAAAACGTGGGAGAACCCAATAGACCCTTGTAGGCTTGGGCAATGAGTGGTTAGTTTAGATGTCTACAAGGGATTTGTTTTATACGCAATTTCTTAAATCAATATCTGTTATTAACAAGTTCATTCACAAAATTGAACTCAATGTATCCTTAGGATTACTTGAAGCATTAGTCAGCAGTTATATCAGAACAATGATAACAATCAATGTAAAAGAGAATAGACACACAAAAAGTTGATCAAGACCTCTATGCTTTCAGCATAGAGGTCTTGATCAACTTTTTGTAATTTTGATACATTCAACATCTAATTAGCGTCTCATCAATAGGATGCGACCCACACAGCAGCATTTTTAGGTTAGATTTGTAGGTTTACTTGTAGAGAACTAGTTGATGCTTTTATTTTGTTTTGATTGATACATCAACTAATTGCATCTAATTGTCTTTGTATAGGGGGTTTTTATTTGATGAAAATTAGTCCTGATGATGGTCTTACAGATGAATACCCACAAGACCGAAACGTCGACATAAAACATCAACTCCTCAGCCTAGTTTTTGTTACATCGAAAGGATACCACACTTCATTTATTTGTTTGGGTTCCCTCATGAAGTTATGGAGCTGATGTAATGTGATGAACTGACGATTGAATTTATATGTATCGCTTTTCATGACTTTTTATCTATTGATTTGTTTCATTTGCCATCCCCATGTAATTTTATTCTGATTTGTGTCAATACAATTTATCTTCAAACATAACCTTTCCTGCTGTGTGCCTATTCTCTTTTACATGGATTGTTATCATTGTTCTGATATAACTGCTGACTAATGCTTCAAGTAATCCTAAGGATACATTGAGTTCAATTTTGTGAATGAACTTGTTAATAACAGATATTGATTTAAGAAATTGCGTATAAAACAAATCCCTTGTAGACATCTACACTAACCACAAGTGCACACATGCACGATTCAGGGGTGTAACAGGGTGTCAATGTGACACCCTGCCACCCTTGAATATGCTCCCACTATTACCAATTCGGTATTTACCGAATCGGTAATAGTGAATGGCTTCCTATTCATTCCAGGGCCATAGGAATAAATGGGAAGGTATTCCTCATTACCAAATCGGTATTACTGATTCGGTAATAAGGAATATTACCGAATCAGTAAATTTTACCTATTTTTTACCTACATAATATTTACCGATTCTTAAATACCGAATCGGTTAAATTTGGGTATTTAAGAATCAGTAAATTGAGATTACCTACATCAGGCCCTAAAGGTATAATAAGGAGATAGCGATGCCTAAGATCTTATTTCATACCAATCAAGTTACTTCCTGTGTAGACTTGGCTCACCAAATGTAGCAATTGCAGGCAGAAAAGGCTTACTTTAAGGTCCAGTACCGTCTAATCTATGTTTCTTCTAAACACTAAGGGATTCAACAAACTTTATTCAGTTTTATAAATGGAAAAAACCATAAAAGTCATAGATAGGATGCTTTTTTGCAGCATGCTGCTGGGGTTCTGGACAAGGAGATTGAACTGGCTATTAGACAATTATCTTGCTCACCTTTCCACCCTTTCCTAGGGGTTTCTTCTGTTGCTCCATATGCTGGTTCCCATACTCAGTCCCCTCAAGTAGGCTTGGTGGACATTCCTCAAGATATGCCTCAAGACCAGGCTGAGGGTATCGTCCCCCTTACACCAGTTGTTGTCACATGGGTCGGTGCCCAGTCTCCAATTTTTAGGTCAGCCCCTGACATGACCCCTGGCAATGGGTGGGGCCCAGGAGGCGCTAAGAGGAAGCGCCCCTCAGTTGAGGGCCCATGTAAACACAAAAAGAACATTGGATCACAGTCATCTTCAGCAGTCCACCCAGTAGTGCCTAACATGGATGATATTTCATTAGACATGCTCAAAGCAGCCTTGCTGTCAGCATTTGGAACTAAATTGGACCCCATCCTGCTCCGACCCTCTGCACTGGAAAGCAACCTGTCTGCACTGATAGCTACTTGCAAAGGGACCGTGTCCTTCTCTCCACAAGTATCCCTCCTACAAGGCCTACGATCTCGGCCACTATTTCCAGTCCCAGTAGTAGTGGCACAGAAGCAGGAGACAGTGCAGTGTCTATCACGAAGCAGCCTAGTCACATGGTAGGAGATACAATGGCACCTATTGCCCAGGACTGACCCTCAGCACCGTCCAGCCAACCGGAGGGGGGCGCGAAGCACCCAGAACACAGTATATTTTCAGTCTCTGCAATCTCAGGGTTTCAAAGTGGGGGATTGTACAGTTCCGATGATAGGTGGGAAGGGCTGGAAGCCATGCCCCCGGGGACTAGAATAACTATTATCCTAGTTTGGGCTCTGTTCATCTCCTACCTGAGTCCACTCCGCTTGTTGTGGTGTTAGCAAGAGTACCATGCCTCAACCAAGGAAGACTTTTACCAGCTGAACAATAAGGTGGTGCACTGGCTCAATTAAAACATTGCCCCTGGGCTTAGGGTGGAAAACCAAATTCTCATGGTGCGCCAGACACAGTGGGTTGGTAGCGCCAAGAAATCCTGGCTGGGGGACTGCATTATCATCAATTTTAACAATCCAGTCATGGTAAACCGAATATTAAGCACGGTTGCCCAGTCTAACTACAGGTGTCGGAACTCAACAATCTTGACACTCCCGCTGGGATACTTCTACAGACCCAATTATTACCAACTACGGTCCCAGCGCGAGCGGCTCCAAGAGGTGAGTCACAGGGGTCGTGCAGAGGGGATTATAGTGGTAAGCACAGCAAATAGGTTTACTCCTCTGAGCTCATAGGAAGATTGCGATTGATGATGTGTGTGTTCCTCGGACCCTGTGGCACCCGTATCCCAGGGAAATGTATCACCCCCAGAACAGGTATCGAGTGTGAATGGAGGGTGTAAATTTCTTGGAATATCGCAGGGCTAGAGAGTAAGATTGAGAACACCGAATGATTGGCCCTTGTTAAGAGTTTTGATGTGATATGCCTCCAGGAAACTTGGGCTGGAGACAATAATTAGCACCTGGATGGCTATAAAACCCTCTTTGTTCCAGCTACCCCATCCAGGTCAGGGAGAGCCAAGAGGGGGCTTATCACATTTGTTTTTCTAGCTGTCCTTGGCTTCTCTGCTCCCTGTAGGAAGGAAAATGCTACTTACCAGTGTGCATCTGTTCGTGGCATGTAGAGCTGCAGAGATTCACACTCTGTGCATAGATCGCCATCTGGTGTGGGGCTCGGATGCTTGCACCTTGTTGTTGTCTTGGAATAGTCTTTTTAGTCACAAGATAGGTGACTTCTCCTTTGGACGATAGTGCGCATGGGCATTAACTCCATCCTCAGATTGTTTTTCGCCATGAAGGGAAATGATGGAGTTTGTAAGAAACAGAGATGTCCATGAGAATGTATCTAAGATAACACTGGAACAGATACAGGTTCCGTGGAGGTGGGGGAGAGTGTGAATCTCTGCAGCTATACATGCCAAGAACAGATGCATACTGGTAAGTAGCATTTTCCGTTCAAGGCATATGAGTTGCAGAATTCACACTCTGTGCATAGACTGTACAGCCGTGTCTCCCCTAGCGGTGGTTGCCTGTATCTGTTGCAGTGGTTTGAAAAAGTGTTTGCCTGCACATCTACACAATAGTGTTTGGTGAAGGTGTGTGTAGTAGAACATGTTACAAATGTCTTCTAGGGGAATGTTCCCCAAGAATGCCATGGAAGCCCCTAGATGGCGTGTTGAGTGCGCTCTAGGGGGAATTGTTAACATGCATTTTGCTTTCTGATAGCATATTTGAATGCATTTTACTATCCACCTGGCAATTCCAGCATTGAAAATTGGGTTGCCTTTATGAGGTGGTGAGAAAGCCACAAACAGTTGTTTTGTTTTCCTAAAGGCTTTAGTCCTGTCTATGTAATAAAGTAAAGCTCTTTTGACATCAAGCGTGTGAAGACCTCTTTCTGCTACAGAATCAGGGTTTTGGAAAAATACTGGTAACTCTACTGATTGATTAGGATGGAATGGAGAAATCACCTTTGGAAGAACTGTTGGGTTTGTTCTAAGAACCACTTTGTTGCAATGTATTTGTAAAAATGGTTCATGTACGGTTAAAGCCGGAATCTCACTTACTCTCCTGAGAGAGGTGATTGCGACAAGGAAAGCTACTTTCCATGTAAGGAATTGTAATTTGTATTTGTGTAAAGGCTCAAACGGGGGACCCATGAGCCTAGTAAGAACATTGTTTAGGTTCCACACTGGAGATGGTGGCAGTCTGGTTGGAATTATTCTTTTAAGGCCTTCCATGAAGGCTTTGATAGCAGGTACCCTAAACAATGACAAATATTGCCTGTTTTGTAAGTAGGCTGCAAGAACAGCTAGATGTAATCTGATTGATGAGTATGCAAGATTTCACCTTTGTAGATGTAGTAAATAGCAAATAATGTTCTGAATTGAAAATGGGTCAATTTTGTTGTTATTGCAGTAAATGACAAATCTTTTCCATTTAGCTGCATAGCAAGCTCTAGTTGTGGGGCGTTTGGCTTCTTTAATAATATTCATACAGGCCGTGGGAGGTTCAGGTAACCGAACTCCAAGATTTCAGGAGCCAGATTGCTAGATTCAGTTGTGCTGGATCTGGGTGCCTTATCTCTCCATGGTTCTGAGTCAGCAGTTTTGGGGACAGATGTAGTTTTTGGTGTGGAACTATTGAGAGTTCAAGGAGTGTTGTGAACCATGGTTGCCGTGCCTATGTGGGAGCAACCAGGATCATCTTGAGAGCCTGTTTGAGCTTGCGTACTACTAGTGGGATAAGTGGGAGTGGCGGAAAAGCGTACGCAAATCTCCCTGACCAGTTCATCCATATTGCATTGCCCTTGGACAATGGGTTTGGGAACCTGGCACGAAGGTGTGGCATTTTGCGTTTGAGTGTGTGGCGAACAGATCTATATCTGGTTGGCCCCACATTTGGAAGAAAGGTTGAAGGACTTGTGGATGAAGTTCCCATTCGTGTACTTGTTAAGTCTGACGACTTAACAGATCCACTATCTGATTGTTTACTCCTGGAAGATGTTCTGCTAGGAGATATGTTTTGTGTAATGGCCCACCTCCATATACTATGCGCTAGGTGAGACAGCTGCAAAGAATGTGTTCCTGCTTGCTTTTGTATGTAGCACGTTACTGTCATATTGTCCATCCGGACTAAGGTTGAGAAGATGTACTTGGAACTAGAAATATTGCCAGTGGTTCTAGGTGATTGATGTGGAGCGCTTTTTGTTGAGTGGTCCACTTGCCCTGAATTGTGTGATTTAGGAGATGGGCTCCCCAGCTGGTGAGTGATGCGTCTGTTGTTAGCACTATTTGTGAAACTGGCTCTAGGAACGGCCGTCCTTTGGAAAGGTTTTGCTACATTATTGTGTGCCATGCCCACAAACCACTGCCCTGGCATACATCAGTCACCCCTCTTGCTGGGTGCCCTATGCCAGTGGTGAGTGTACAGGTGCATGAGCCCTATATCTCTACAGTGCCCAGGTCTATTCCTGGGCACTGTAAGTGCAGTGCTGCCATTAAGAGTAGATGGTGCCGTGAGTTTGTCATTACGAACTCCACAGCATCATAATGGCTACACTGAAGACTGGGAAGTTTGGTATCAAAGTTCTCAGCACATTAAACCCACACTGATGCCAGTGTGGTATTTAATGTAAAATGCACAACAGAGGGCATCTTAGAGATGCCCCCTGAAACTCGACCAACTCCTAGTGACCCGAGTGGCTGCTTAGGCTGCCACCACCAGACATGTTTCTGGACGCCTGGGTCGAGAGCTTGCTGCTCTCGGGGGCCGGAAACAATGCACATCCTGGGAAGTGGTGCCAAGCCTCCTCCCCCAGGGTTCACAAAGGGGAAGCTTGAAAGGCATGCCACCTTTGTGAGACTCTCCAGACCATTTGTCGCTTTCAGCAATGGGTCCCCACTGGTTCTACCCCCCACTTTGGGAAAAACAAGTGCGGAAAAGAGGTGTGCCCACCTCTGCCAACTCCACCCCTAAGGTGGGGGAGGCGAGGTGAAGCACAACCTCGAGTCCCCACCATCTTGAGAATGGGGGGACCCAGTCAACTAGGGACAGGCTCCTGCCCCCTCCCACTGGAGAGTGACATAATAGGGGATGTACACACCCCAGGGAAGGGACCCATTGGTCCCTGCCCTTTACCTACCTGTAACGCCCCTAAATTTAGTATTTAGTGGCAGCCTGAACCTTCCTTCCTCAGATCCAGCAACAACAAGAAAAGAAGGATGAGAAGCTGTGCAGAGCTAACAAGAGGACGACGAACACTGACTTGGCCCCAGCCCTACAGGCCTGTCTCCCCTTGATATCAAACAAGGGAGGGGAGAGGGTCAAAGGGACATACAAATATTTAAAGACCACTCCTGGTTCGAGTCCCCAAATGAATACATAATACAACAGGAGAACACAGGGGGTCTAATGCAACACACTGGGTGGCAGTATCCTGGACTCCAAAAACATGTAGCCACTAAGGAGTCGGTGCCCTAGTCAACCAGGATAACCTGAAACATGAAGAACAAAATGACCGTGGGTCTGAGTGCATGAACTACCGTACATACAGTGCCGATTAACTCGATCCCGGAGGCTCATAAGTGGATCACCATCAAAATGAACTTCCTGATCAGTCCTATCATCTGGCTCTCCAATCACACGTGGATAGTCCCTTGATCATCGAGACCCAAAGCCCACGGAGTTGTGCATCGAGCAAAGATGAGTCCATAGGCACTTATGGACGGTCATTCTGCGGCTGATCATTGATGGTTATTGAATAAGTGAATACGCAGTGCAAACAAACAAGTTGTGAGTGTAAAATAGAGTGGTATGTCCTGACTGTTTCTCCTGTGAACAACGGACGTGTTTAAGCTGCAGCTTCTGGTGCCACCCAGAAACCAACCAATCCAGCCCACTCCACACCCGCCGAACCCGACCCGAACTAGAGTGGAAAAACACCCCAAGGAGGTCCCCCCGGCGATCCTGACCAGAGATCCGGTGACCCACGACTTTCCTCAAGCCTCCAGAAGACGTCTGTATCCTCAATCCAGAGGGCCCCCCCTACCGTGACCGGAGCGGGTAAGAAAATCCGACGTCCAAAGGCACCCCTACATCCGACGCCCCACTGCCTTGTGTGCCCAACCCAGCTGGGCCTAACCAACCTACAAGATCCCAACTTACCACTCGAAGTGGTGGTCGCTCCTGGAAGATCCTCGTCCACAAGCCTGCAGTGTTTCTTTGTCCCGGAGAATCTCCATTGAAATCAACAGGGCACCCGACCTCAAAACAGCCCCTGCGCCCCGCCGCCCTAGTGTCGCTGAGGGTGCACCTTTGGTCCCCAACTTGCCCTGAGCTAAACCCTAGGAGCTTTGCTCCCACAATCCTGTGGCCTGCTTGCCAGCCGCCACCAAACGAAGCTCCGATAGCTTCCATAGGATAACATTGGGCCTCAACACTCTGCACCCGGCCGTCCTAGTGCCGCTGAGGGTGCAACAACAGTGCATCACTGACCCTAGGACACCCCCTGAGTCTAACCCCAGAACCTTAACTCCCACAGTCAATTACTTACCTGAGAACCGTTAACCTGTTTTCCCTTCATAGGATAACATGGACACTTTTTTTCCAAAATGTTTCGAAGTGTGGAGTTTTGAAATCTAAAAATATTTTTTTAAATTGCACAAATAACCAAAACGTGTTTACTTACCTGTTTCAAGGGAATGTCCCAGTGCTGAATCTAGGTATCGAAAGCGATACAAAAGGGGATGATGGACGGAGCGTTTGAGCAAATCAAACCCTCACCCCCAGTCAACTGATCTGGGTTTAATCCATCACCATTCTTTAGCTCACTCCGCTAACCCAGTTCAGACATGGCCATATGCAAATCAGTGTGACCCTGTGCCTCATGGGAACAGTCCAGCCCGAACTGCCAAGCCATGTCTTCCCTGGACTGGAAACAAGTATCCTTGGACCGGTTTCGGGTTCATAACCCTCATCAGCCAGGCTATCTTGAATCCAGTGGCAAAGTGAGCAAGGGACTCACGTCTGAGCATACCCTGCCAACTTAGGGCGAACAAAGCGATACAAAAGGGGGATGATGGACGGAATCTAGGTATCCAGCACTGAGTTAGAAAAGTAACACGAAAAGTAACTTACCTGCAATTTATTGTAGAAGCCCATTCATTTCAATGTACTGCTCCAAAAAGTTTACAAGTGTGGAGTTTTGAAAACTGAAAATATTCTTTAAAAATCATGCGAGGGGCGTGGCCAAGATGGCGGTGTGAGCAGACGTGCCTCGTCGAGCTCCCGCCGTTGACCGCCGTTTCATCGCTACTACCGCATCTCTTCTGGCCCCAAGTGACTCCCCGGGGGACCCGGACCCGACGTCAATGCACCGGAGTCCTTGAGAGACACTGCGGCGGCCTGGAGACGCCTAGATTCTGCCACTTTGGGTCAGGCTAGTCGCGGCCTGTGCAAGTGAGGAGAGCGACGACGAGGCCGCGAGGGGCGGAGTCAGGCAGCCCACGCCGCGGCGACCCCGGCGGGCAGGGCAGGTCCGACCCGCGCGGCTGTGCGCGAGGCCTCCCGCGGCTCCTTGGCGGGGGCTTCTGCGGACCTGCCGATTCAGCCTAGTGGTGCGGCCGGACTTCCTGGGCGGTGGACGAGCCGCCGGCGAGCGATGGCCGGGTAAGCAGCGCCAGCACTCGTGGCCGATGGGGCGCCGCAGGTGAGGAGAGGAGGGCGGACGACCCCTTGCGTTGCACCAGCAATAGACTGTGGCCCCGGGCCGCCATCTCGTAGGATTCGAGGCGCGCCTTGCCTGGACATACTCCCGGCACCCCCTCCGGGTTGGGACGCTGCGGCACCCTGGCGGCCTGGCTTCTGCTCGAGAGTTGGGTGCGGAGCCCTGCCCCCCATGATCTTGGAGACTCGCAGGTGTATGGCGGAGCTGCCGCGCACGTGGTGGGTAACAGCGGGTCAGCGGGGGCATTGAGAGGACCCCACAACGGGGCCCCCTAAGCACGTGGCACCGTGCCTGGCAGTTAGGGGGGCCGGCGGCCTCGTGGTCGTCGGAAGCTGGTGAGCTAGGCGCCGCCATTTTGTGAACCGGCCCGGCTCCGCGCCCTACCTCATGGTTGACACTGGACACTGACTGCCGCTTCTGGAGGTGGGTGGACGCCCACATGGCCTGCCCCAGGGTGCTGGTGGTCCTCGGGGACCTCTGGCGGCGTGAGCAGGAGGTTTGAGTGGACGCTGCGGGGCCTTGCAAGGAGTGGTCACTAAGCTACCGCTGTACGGGGTCTAGAGTTGAGAGCTGCAACGCATTGTCGACCCGGCCTGCTCTGCTCCATCCTGCTCTGACACCAGGCCCGAGGGGCATGGCCGCTGGGAGGGTGCGCATAGACAGGACTATTAAGGACTTGCTGACTCCCACCATCATGGGGAAGAAAACCGATCTTCAAAACGCTGGAGCCCAGGCGACGCCCACTAAGCCGGTGACTGGTTCGCAGGGTAAGCCTTCCCAAAGCACGGATGAGACTGTCACCAGGTCCTTCTTGGAATTTCTGTTCAGCGGATTGAGAGAGGACCTCGTTCTGCACGGCCGCTCCCCCCTCACGCTCCCTGACTCGAGCTAATTGCAGCGACCAAAGCCCTCAGCTGAAACTAATTTGGAAGCGTAACTCCTCGGCATTAATCATCTCGAGAGTGGTATTGTAGCGTTAGGAACTGCGCGCTGAGCATTTTGTTAGCATTGAGCTTGCAGCGAGTTGTAACTGTGCAGTATTGTGAGCGCTCTGTGACCGCAGATTGATTATAGTGTTAGCGCTAATCTGGCTGTGCTTGCTGGGATAGTTAGATCAGCTTCGTATTTTGGCTCCACCACCATCTTGTGTGTTTGTTGTCCTTTCCCCTGACACGCCTCCCCGGGACCGCCTCCCAGCTGCCCCTCCCACCCACGAACAGAGGGTTCCCGTCCTCCCAAGGCAGATTGTGACCGCCTGGACCTCGTCCTGAACGGCCGCTCCCCCCTCACGCTCCCTGACTCGAGCTAATTGCAGCGACCAAAGCCCTCAGCTGAAACTAATTTGGAAGCGTGACTCCTCTGCATTAATCATCTCGAGAGTGGTATTGTAGCGTTAGGAACTGCGCGCTGAGCATTTTGTTAGCATTGAGCTTGCAGCGAGTTGTAACTGTGCAGTATTGTGAGCGCTCTGTGACCGCAGATTGATTATAGTGTTAGCGCTAATCTGGCTGTGCTTGCTGGGATAGTTAGATCAGCTTCGTATTTTGGCTCCACCACCATCTTGTGTGTTTGTTGTCCTTTCCCCTGACACGCCTCCCCGAGACCGCCTCCCAGCTGCCCCTCCCACGCTCCCCCCCCCCACCATCCATTTATGGCCAAATGCCCCCACGCGCAGCGTCCACGCGCTTCGGCCACGCCGAAGGTGCGCCAAAGGTAAGCCCGTCTACGCCCGTCCGCGCCTGGACCGCGCCCAGCGCCAGACCCCCTGCCCCCCGCTCTGCCCAGCCCCCCCGCGTTACCTATGATGCCGCCTCCCTCCTAGCCCTTGACCCCGGTCGCGCCCCCAACTGCGTCCAAGCCGCTCCTGGACACACCCATGGACCTTTCTCCTGCTACTCCTGCAAATTCATCGGCACCGACAACATCTCCGATACGACTACACCACTGATTCCCGACCCCAACCACCTACAATGCATCCTTCTCAACACCCGCTCAGTGCACAGACACGCCATTGACCTATGGAACCTTCTAGACACCTTCTCTCCAGACGTCGCCTTCCTAACGGAAACATGGATGAACGCTTCCTCCGCTCCAGACATCACCATTGCCATCCCTGAAGACTATAAGATCACTCGCAAAGACCGCACCAGCCACACAGGAGGAGGAATCGCTATCGTCCACAAGAAATCTATCCGCATCTCTACCAGCTCTGACACCAACCTCGCCAACTCCGAACACCTTCACTTCCAGATCCACATCGACCCCAAAACCACTCTCAGAGGCACTCTCCTCTACAGACCACCAGGACCCCGCGCAAAATTCAGTGAAGACATCACGGACTTCATCTCTCCACACGCGCTCCCCTCCAAAGACTATATTCTTCTGGGAGACCTCAACTTCCACCTTGAAAAGATAAACGACCACAACACCGCCACCCTCGTGGACAACCTCGCCAACCTTGGACTTAAACAACTGGTCACTTCCCCCACCCACATCGCAGGTCACACACTCGACCCCATCTTCACTTCCAGCAATCATGTCTCCTTCAGCCACACTACGGACCTCCTATGGACCGACCACAGCTGCGTTCACTTCACCTACAACAAGCCGAAACCCATCAACCACCCCCAACCTACCCTGCAAAGAAACTGGAAGAAAATCACCACGGACCAAATCTCGGCATCGCTCCTTCGAAACTCCCCAGCCCTCTCTTCTAACGCCAACGAAGCCGCAGCCAACCTCACCCTATGGCTATCCAACACCGCTGACACCTTAGCACCACTGAAAAAACGTCAAAGCAAACCTGGCAGCAAGAAGGCCTCATGGTTCAACGATGATCTTAAGAAATCCAAGAAACTCTGCCGCTCCCTTGAAAAAGCCTGGAAAAAAGACCCATCCACCAGCACCAAGGACGCCTTCAAAAGCGCCACCCGCACTCACCACCAACTAATCCGAAAAGCCAAGAAAACAGCATTCAAGGATCGACTTGACAACAACGCCCACAACAGCAAGGAACTTTTCAACATCGTCAAGGAATTTTCCAACCCCTCGGCCAACTCCAACGACATCACCCCCTCTCAAACCCTCTGCGACTCCCTAGCCTCCTTTTTCCACAACAAGATTGCAGACATCCACAACAGCTTTGACAACCAACCCGGAAACCAACCCACCCCACCATCTGTTGACCATCTTCCCCCCGTAAACACCCTTAACGCCTGGAACACAATCTCCACTGAGGAAACCATCCGCCTGATGAATTCCATCCACTCCGGATCCCCCACAGACCCATGCCCTCACCACATCTTCAACAAAGCAGACTCCGTCATAGCACCACACCTCCGAGACGTCATCAACTGCTCCTTGATATCCGCGACCTTCCCAGAAGACTGGAAACACGCTGAACTCACCGCCCTTCTGAAAAAACCAACAGCGGACCCCACCGAACTCAAAAATTACCGTCCCATCTCGCTGCTTCCATTCCCGGCCAAAGTCATCGAGAAAGCCGTCAACAACCAGCTCGCCGCCTTCCTCGAAGCCAACAAATCACTCGACCCCTCACAATCTGGCTTCCGAGCAAAACACAGCACTGAGACCGCCCTCATCGCAGCAACTGACGACATTCGAACTCTACTGGACAATGGAGACACAGTCGCCCTCATCCTCCTCGACCTCTCAGCAGCCTTCGACACAGTCTGCCACAGCACCCTTCTACAACGCCTCAATAACATCGGAATCCAAGGAAAAGCACTTGATTGGATCACCTCGTTCCTCACCGGAAGAACCCAGAGAGTCCGCCTTCCTCCATTGAAGTCCGAGGCCTCTGAAGTCATCTGCGGCGTGCCTCAAGGATCATCACTCAGCCCCACCCTCTTCAACGTATACATGAGCCCCCTCGCAGACATCGCCCACCAACACAACCTCAACATCATCTCCTACGCGGACGACACTCAACTGATCCTTTCTCTCACCAAGGACCCCAGGACCGCCAAAACTAACCTACACGAAGGAATGAAAGAAGTCGCCGAATGGATGAAACAAAGCCGCCTGAAACTGAACTCAGATAAAACAGAAGTCCTCATCTTAGGCACTTCCCCCTCTGCTTGGGACGACTCTTGGTGGCCGGAAGCCCTTGGAAAAGCACCCACCCCGACAGACCACGCACGGAACCTTGGCGTCATCCTGGATTCTTCACTCTCAATGAACAGACAAGTCAACGCCTCTTCCTGCTTCAACATTCTTCGCATGCTCAGAAAAACATTTCGCTGGATCCCCTCCGAAACAAGGAAAACAGTCACCCACGCTCTGGTCACGAGCCGACTGGACTACGGAAACACCCTCTACGCAGGTACCACCGCTAAACTCCAAAAGAAACTCCAACAAATCCAAAACGCCTCAGCCAGGCTCATATTAGACATCCCACGCAACGAACACATCTCCGGTCACCTTAAAGACCTCCACTGGCTACCCGTCAATAAGAGGATCACTTTCCGACTGCTTACCCACGCACACAAATCACTCTACGACATCGGACCAGATTGCCTCAACTCTCGACTGTCCTTCTACACCCCCTCCCGCCAATTACGTTCTTCCAGCCAAGCCCTCGCCACGGTACCTCGCATAAACAAGACCACCATGGGAGGCAGATCCTTTTCATACCTGGCTGCCAAAACATGGAACTCACTCCCCGCTTACCTTCGCCTCACCCAAAACCACCTAGCGTTCAGAAAGCAGCTTAAAACGTGGATATTTGACAAATAATCCTCCCCCCCTTCCTAAGCGCCTTGAAACCCTCTGGGTATGTAGTGCGCTATACAAATTTTATGACTTGACTTGACTTGAAGGCGGAACTGAAGGATGAGATTCGAGAATTACGGCGGGACACGGATGCCATCGGGGAGCGTGTAGCCGACCTCGAGACGAAGGGCGACAACCGTGATGTCGAGCTGGAGGCTCTCCAGCAAGAAATTATCTGCATTCACGATCAGCAAGTTGACTTACAAACACATGTCGAAGATTTGGAGAACCGTTCTCGGAGGCATAATATTCGTATCCGGGGAGTGAAGCATACTCCGGACACAGCGGACCTTTTTCAGTTCACGACAGGCCTCTTCAACCACATCTTGGGCCGAGCGGCGGACTCCGCTATAGTTCTGGACAGGGCACATAGGACGGGCCCGCCCAAGGTCTCTGGTGCCCTGCCAGCGGATATTTTGGTGTGTGTCCAGGACTTTCGCACCAAAGAGGAGGTCCTGACCAAGGCGCGACAGCTTGATCCCATCAAATATGGCGACCATTCGCCGTCGCTCTTTCAAGACCTTGCAGCCATCACCCTTGAAAAACGCATCGCCTACAGTTGGGGGCACCCGTTCCGCTTAGTGTTCAAGTTGGACAATAAATTACTGGGGTCCCTCACTGATGCTTGTAGGTTGTTGGGCATTGAGGAACCGGACCCGGAGGGCGGCTCGCAGTCAGGGAATGTCCCGGAAAATGGCTCCTCTACCCGTTGGCGACAGCAGAAACGGCGACGCAGGCCGCGTCGTCCACCCCAGGAGGAGATTCACAAAGGCCAGAGGGCGGCAGTCGAGACGGCAGCAGCAGAACTGACGGCAACGGATAACAGACCTTTACCGTATGCTCATGGGCAGGTACGCACACATTCACAACGCAGGACAGGCGAGGTGGGAACGGGATTTGGAGCGCGCGCTGAGTAATAAAGAATGGGAAGGCATTTGTTATAGGGCCCGTCATTCTGCACACCACATGGGACTGACAGACACTCTCACTAAACTGGCCACATATTGGTACTACACCCCAGAAAAATTGCACGAGATGGACCACACAAGGGATGCGCTCTGCTGGCGGGGCTGCGGGGAAAGAGGTACACTGGTACATCTATTGTGGGGCTGCTCCCACCTACAGGCTTACTGGAATCAGGTGCTAGATGAGGTAGATTTACACTTGGACACCACCATCCCGAGATTCCCCGCGTATGTGTTGTTGGGCTCCCCCAACCCCATCACTTATCCCCTGCGCTCCCACAGAGGAAGACTGATAGCTATAGCCTTGGGATCGGCGACACAGAATATCCTCACCTACTGGCGCACCACACATATCCCCACCTTTCAGGGCTGGCTGCATCGTCTCTGGTATGTCCTGGGGATGGAGAAATTGTCCCTGATTGCTAAGGGGGAGGGCGACAAATATCCGGAGCTGTGGCAACCCTTCTTGATGCTTTTGGCTTCCGAATTTAGAGAGGTGACCTGCCCTAGATACCTACGCCTGTTGCGGCTGTCTCAGCCGGCTGCTACGACCACTGAGGCCTGAGAGAACATTATTGCGAGCTGGGAACACGGACCTGGAACCGGGGTGGGGGGCGGGTAGGCAGGGGGGGCGGCGGGGACGGGGAAGTTTCGTTGAATTTTGGTTCCTTTTACTCTATTTTGACACTACTAAGCTTTTTGGACTCGATCGCAGATACCACTACCTGGAAACGATGCCCTACCATTCAGTGCCACCGTCACAGGTGCTTTCCAGACACTCTAAGGGCACCTGGGCATCGGGGCAGGGCTCGCAATGCGCACACGTCCAAGCTCTCCTTTTTCCTTATTCCCTGTTTTAACTCTTTCTTAAAAGCTGTATTGACGCCGGCCGAGCTGAATGTTGATGCCACGCCAGCCTGTGAAGCACTTTGGTATGATGTATTGAATTTACAGCACAATAAACAAAGTTTATACATAAAAATCATGCGAATAACCAAAACGTAATTACTTAGCTGTTTCTAGGAAATGTACCAGTGCTGAGTCTAGGTATCCAGCACTGAGTTAGAAAAGTAAAGCAAAAAGTAACTTACCTGCAATTTAGTGAAAAAGCCTATTCATATCAATGTACTGTATTTGCTAAGTGTTGCATACTACTGCTCCCCTGTAAATCAAACAAAGTACAATGTCTACTGCATACTTGAACTGTGTTCATACAAGGAAATGATTACCGCAAAGTATTTCTATGCTTACCTGTGCCAGGCTTGCTTGGTTCTAGAAATAAAACAGTATATTTTTTCATACAAAAACAATTGGCCTAGAGTTCAGTTGTTGAGGGTGTGAATTCTTTTGCTGACTGAGTGTGTACATCAAATGCTTAACACTGTCCTCTGATACTGCCTGACTGCTCGACCAAGCTACCACTTTAGAGAGTAAGGTTCTATCTAACTTTAACCTCTGCCTACCTCTGGAGACCCTTGGACTCCATACACACTATAACTCACTTTGGTGCAGTATACAGAGCCAGTTTCTTACAATACCTCACTCTATGTCTCTCTCAATTTACATGTGATGTTGTTGTCCAGTGGAAGGAGCAAGCTGCTCTGGTAAGTGTAGGAAAGACTGGAGGACTCGAGGAGTTGAATGTAGCAGGAGTTTATTAGAGACACGTCTTGTCAAGTCTAGTGCATCAGTTTATAATGCCATAGTTCTAAACAACAGATCTCAGCAAGCACATTCAAAAGATGCAGCACAAGGCATGTGCACAACAGCCAGAGACAGCCACGAGATGTCACAGGCAAAGCTACAGCCACGTGCCATCTCGTGGTCACAGATAATAACAGTGTGGGCAGTATACAACACACCTCCCTTCCTGTAAATAAAAAAAAACAAAAAAAAAAAAAAAAAATCTATACAGTAGTAAAATCTTAATACATGACAAAATTCTAGTAGGGAAAAAGAAAAGAAAACAATAACCTAAACAATCCTAAAATTTTAATTCATGACAAAATCCTTGTATCTCTCGGGGAGACGGTGAGGCCTAAGACATTTTTTTGAAACAACAGTGGAAGAAAAGGTCCTTACATCCTCAGGGTTCCCATTCTCACTCAAAAAACATCCTGAGGATGTTCCCACATTACCAGATTCAAAATCAAGAAAAACATTGCTGTCATCGCTTGACACGACAGCCCCACTCGGTATACCTTGACCTTTAAATACAGAAACTCTGTTCAAGTTCCAAACACTTCCATCCTCAATTCTGACAGCATGCTTGAAAACTTCAATAACTTCCATGGGACGGGACCAAATTTGACCCCCTTTCAGAACACCTTCCTTTCTTTTAATACGGACAAGATCTCCAACTGAGATGATATGTTTGCTAACAGATCCCTGCTTTGCTCCCATCCTTTCCTTCATCTTATCCTTATATGCGCTGACTCTATCTCGAACCAACTCATAATCTACTCTTGAAGAAACACCATTCTCACCCAAACTTTTTTTTAACCACCATGGAGTTAAACGAGTACTGGGTTTTCGACCCCTTAAAAGTTCAAATGGACTAACCAAAGTGACAGAGTTAGGAGATGTCCTATAAGACAATAACATAGACTGAAGGGCATTACGCCAATTTAATTGACCTTTAACAGAAAGTTGGATCGCCTCCTTCACAACTCTGTTGAATCTTTCAACTTGGCCATTGGCTTCAGGGTGGAACACAGCAATTTTATTGTGCAAAATCCCACATTTGGTGATAAAACCTTGAAAATCCTTACTAATAAACTGTGGTCCATTGTCCGTCACTATTTCTTCTGGAATTCCTTCCCTGCAAAAAACATCATCCAAGAACTCTACTACGTTCCTAGTTGTTATCTCTTTAACCATCTTTACCTCTGGCCATTTTGAGAAATAATCTATTAAGACCATCCCAAATCTCTAAAGCTCAGGTAGGACAGAAAATGGACCAATGAAATCAAGACCTAATTTCCGCCAAGGACCAAGAGGATATTCCACAGGACAAGGTTCAGGACGTAAAGGAACAGCAGACTTATCACTGTTGGCACATTCTGGACATTTTTGGACATAGTGTTCCACACAACCATCCACTCCTGGCCACCAAAAGAAATCTTTTACGCGTCTCCTGGTAAAAGAAATTCCTAAGTGCCCCTCATGGGCAATACTAATAATAGTATTTCTTAAAGCAAAAGGAGGAATGAATTTATCACCTCGCATCAGAACCCCATTTTCAACAGCTAACTCATCTTGAACTTTGGCATAACTCATCATATCGCCTGAAAACTTCCTTTGTTCAGGCCATCCTTGTAGAATGTAATTCTTAACCTGAGTCAATTCAACACTCTTCTCCATTTCTCTTGCCCAGGACTCTTTACTCAAATCAAACTTCTCCCCAAACACTAGCATGATGTCTTGCGAAGTGAACGCAACTTCACATTCGTCATTGTCAGAAGGAAAATCGCAGGGAGTGTGCAACCTAGACATACAATCAGCATGAATGTTAGTTTTCCCCTTTACATACACCATCTCAAAATGAAAAGACTGTAGCCTAGATGCCAACCTGGCTAAGCGAGCTGATAAAGTTCGACCTCCACCTGGTGCCATCATGTAAATGAGAGGCTTATGGTCCGTCTTGATAACGAATTTTGTTCCCCACAAAAATGTTTTAAAGTGTTCGGCTGCCCAAACTGACGCCAATAGTTCTCTTTCAATAACTGAATAGTGTTTTTCAGCGTCCCTCAAAGCCCTTGAAGCATAAGCGATTATCCATTCTTTTCCACAGTCATTCTGCATGAGCACGGCTCCTAGCCCTGTGCTACTTGCATCTACCATGATGGTACATTTTTTCCCAATGACAAAAGGTCTTAAACAAGGTGCATTCACAACAAACGCTTTAAGATTCTGAAATGCCTCCGTCATAACATCAGACCATAAAAACCTTGCGTTCTTCTTTAGGAGTGGTCTAAAGGAATCAACTTTGGAAGAGAAATTTGGAATAAATTTGGCATAGAATTCTATTAATCCTAAAAAAGCTACCAATTGTTCCTTTGAAACAGGCACAGGAGCTTTAATGATGCTCTCTATGTGTTTTTGCTTAGGTCTGATCCCAGAACCACTTATGGAATGTCCCAAATATTCAACCTCTCTTTCTCTTATTTTACACTTATCAAGGCGAAGAGTAAGACCTTTAGAAGACAAAGCGGAAATGACATTCCTTAAATTAATATCATGCTCCTCTACGTTTTTCCCAAATACAAGAATATCATCTTGAAAGGCGATTGCCCCTGTCAACCCTTCAAGTGTCTCTTTCATCAGTCTTTGGAAGACGGAGGCGGCACTAGCCAACCCAAAAGGCATGCGTTTGTATCTAAAGAGGCCTTCTGGCGTAATAAAAGCCGTCAAATTTTTGGAATCATCATCTAGAACAACTTGATGATAGGCGCTTGCCAAATCTATACATGAGAAAATCACAGCACCTCCCAATGTTGAAACCATCTCATGCAAATTTGGCAAGGGATGAGCATCCACCCAAATAGAATTATTTAAACTGCGAAGGTCAACACAGAGTCTCAATTCGCCGTTGGATTTGACCGAAATAACAATCGGGGAAACCCACGGGGAGGACTCAATGGGCTCAATGATATCCTTGTCACACAAATCTTTGAGAAGAACCTTAAGTTTATCCCTGTACGTAAGAGGGACGTTCCTGACTCTGTGCCGAACAGGAACAGCACCATCATTGAGTTTAATAGTGTGTTTAAAACCCAAAAACTGACCGAGTTTTCCACTGAACACATGAGGAAACTCAGACTTTAGATTATCAACCATGAGATTACGATCTGGATCATTGGTGTTAGTAACAGAGTAAACAGGGGGATTAGCTCTAGGGTCTATCTTAATGCCCAATTGATCTTGGTGTGGCCATCCTAACAGAGGCTGCCCAGACTTAGCGACGTATATTTTACCATATGTGGATTCCCCTGAAAAGGTGATTTTCCCCCAAAAATAACCTACCAATTCAATCCTGTGTCCGGTGTAACCCCCTGGAGAAATGTCGGACTCAAGTAAAATTTTGTTGGGCCAATTTTTTTTTACAACATCTAAACCCAATAATGTATACCATGCACAGGTGTCCACAAAAATGTTAATTGTTTTCCCCTCTATAATCACATCACAGGATGGAAATTTACTTACACCTTCACTACCACAAATATTAATAACTGTATTGATATCATTTTCATTAGAATCGTAGTCATCAAAATCTTGAACTATGTTAACTTTTTTCGTAGTAGATTTACAAAACTTTGTTAAATGCCCTTTCTTATTGCATTTCATACACATTTTATCAAGGGCAGGACAAACTTTAGAATTTGCTAAATGGTTTGGACTTCCACATCTGAAGCAAATCCACTGAGTGTTGTTCTTCTTATCACTTTTAGTGTACTTAAATTTTGAGTCACTCTTATTACTAGCAAAATCACTTCTAGAAGTAAATGGTTTCCTGAATTTCTCTCCTTCTTTGGAAACGCTAAAGACATCTCCCTTTTCATTCCCTCTTATCTCCTTTACGAATTTCTCGGAATGTTCAATCGACCTGGCAATGTCAATGGCTGCATTTAGAGACATATCCGAGGTTGTCCAAAGTCTTTCCTGGACCTTTTTATTATTTGTTCTCATCAGTATTTGGTCTCTTAATACTTGTTCATAAGTTATATGTTCAAAATCACACGTTACGGCAAGAGATCTGAGAGATGATACAAAGTCATCAATCGGTTCATCTGCAGATTGTTTGCGAGAATAGAAAATAAATCTCTCCATAACAACGTTCTTTTTCTTTCCAAATCTAATTTTTAGTTGTTCTGCTGCACATTCATACACATCTTTTTCTCCAGGATTAGTTAAGGTTGGAAGAGTGACGAATTCTTTTAATCCAATTCCACCTAGGCAATGTTTTAAAAGAGATAATTTCCTCTCAGGTTCACATTCAGTGCCATCCATAACCTCAACATAGGCTAGAAAAACAGGTTCCCATATTTCCCACTCCATGGGGGGGTCACCTTTATTAGCCAAAAACGAAGGAGGAGGAACAATTCCACTCATGTCAGAATTGTTGATGTAAAATAATTATTTGATGTGTTAATAAAAAAAAAATTGAAAGTCTAAACAAGAGTACTTTTAATATCAGGCTGGTTGAAACAATACCTTTGTATGAGGTCGAGTTGATAGACGATCGTGTAGAATGAATTTCAGGAAGCAAAACAACTTGAAAGTAAAAAAAACGGTGAAGAAAGAAACAATCCGATGATGGTTACCAACTTAAAATGGCCGCCGTGGAAATCGCTTTCTCTTTAAAGGAGATTGCCCTTGTCTTGACAGCGTGTGACGTGAGAACGCCTTTCACGTAGTTCGCGCATGCGCGCGTGAAGTCAGAAGCTCGTAGGGCGGACAGAGACACGCGCTGAGAACTCGCGCTATGAGAAGATTTTCAGAGCCTGAAAAACGCTGAAAACACGTTTAAATACCTTCGAAACAGAAGGGCGAGTCGTCGGAGTAGCTGCGAGGATCCGCTTGCGTCGCTGCGAAAATCTCCAGATCGAGTAAGCCAGGGAAGGATTTGTTGAAAATACCCTTCCTTTTCTTTTTTTTAAAATGTTGACGAAATCTTCAGTAAGATGATGAGAACGACCTTTCACCCTCGTCGCCAGTGTAGGAAAGACTGGAGGACTCGAGGAGTTGAATGTAGCAGGAGTTTATTAGAGACACGTCTTGTCAAGTCTAGTGCATCAGTTTATAATGCCATAGTTCTAAACAACAGATCTCAGCAAGCACATTCAAAAGATGCAGCACAAGGCATGTGCACAACAGCCAGAGACAGCCACGAGATGTCACAGGCAAAGCTACAGCCACGTGCCATCTCGTGGTCACAGATAATAACAGTGTGGGCAGTATACAACAGTAACTTCTTCAATGCTGGAGTTACACACCCAGATGAGGGAAATATAACTGCTGGGGTCTGTACTTCAGCATAGCATCTTGAAAGGTAAGAGTTATCACTACATTTTTTAACAGGGGATTTTAACACTCATGTGTAGGGACATCAGGCAAGGAGGAGTGGAAGCTATGGGCTGTGCACGACAAGCAGGCTTACACATGGAACATACTCCCAAGGGTGTTGAGCTTAACTTCATCTTGCTTGAATTTGATCTAACATCTGTAATAAATAAGCTGCCTCCGAGGAAAACAGACATTACTCCCACCTTTATTGAGAGAGGGTGTGAGACCGTTATTGATTTCACCTTTGTATATACCCCCTTTTACTCTCTGGTTACCGATTTTCCAGTGCAGGCGAGTGAATGCAGTGACCACAACCCCATTTGTGTCTCAACTTGCTGGACCCTAACTCTAGGACAAACCAAGATGGGCGCGGGGCTGGTGTCCCCCTTAAAGAGGTGGATGCGGGAAGGAGCGTAAAGTGGGGGTGTATTGTCCCAGAGCTACTCAACGAGTCCCTTTTAACTCGGTGTTGCAGCGAGTTTGCCACCTGCCTCGACGATGAGGCAAGTGCTCCAGACATCATGGGTGCATTTGGATCAAGGGCTACTGTCATAAGGAACTTTCTACGGGGCCTGTTAGAAACCAGGTCCACGATGGTTTGACTTGGCGTGCTCCCAGGCTTCGAGGAACCTGAGAAAGGCCTTGGGTGTTAAGCCCCGAGACTGGGTGGCGGTCAAAGGACTACGAAGAGCATATAAGGCACCTCTAGCAACTCGCGAGTCTGTCCTGAAGGAGGAGGCCTGGATCAATTTAGTGGAGGCTAGTACTAAGCTCAAAGTTCTGGGGCATTATTAACAGCCCATTTCTATCTGGAAATAATGCTAATTTACTGGATGCCCAAATCACAGAGGATGATTGGGTACATAATTTCGAGGGTATCTTCCAGTCGGATACCCCTCCAATTGAGGGGCAGGAAAGGGTAGAAGGCAAGTCGGAACGTATTTTCACCACGCAAGAGGTGAGTGTCGGTATTCTGGGTCTATCTAAAAACAAGGCCCCCGAGCCAGATGGGATCCCAACAGATCTCTACATCGACCACTTAAAAACCTGGGTGCCTGTCCTCACAGCTGTCAACAATACTGCAGTCCAGATTGGCCGCACAAATTCTTGGGCTTTATCGATTATAGTCCCGGCATTTGAAAAGGGATAACGGGACAGTACCTATTGCTATAGGCCCATTTCCCTGCTGGACTCTGTGGTGAAGGTGGTGGGCCGCATGGTACTTGACACACTTGTATCATGGTTTGAGGAAAACAACTTTTTATCCGATATCCAAAACGGCATTCACCCAGGTTGTTCCATTGTGGAAGTGTTTAAACCTGTATATGGTTCTGAACAAATACACTGTGGCTCGTTCCAGCCCCATATACCTAGCCTTCATGGACCTGTCCTCAGCATTCAACTGTGTTAATAGGTCCAAGCTGTGGCAGTTGATGTCCTCTATTTTATTCACCGTGATTAAACTGTGGTTGTCCGCTATTCAAAGGACCTGAACGTGTCCTGTCAGCTTGACATCAAGAGAGGGGTGCATCAGGGGTGCATTTTGGCACCCTTTCTTTTTAACCTATATATTAATTCCTTAGAGAAGGCCCTTTTGGCCACAAATGCGGATTGTCCCCAGGTAGGCAAGCATAGCCTGCCAGTCCTCCTATATGCTGACGACGCAGTCCTCTTGGCGAGGACAGCTAGAGGCCTGCAACTTCTTCTGAATTCTTTTGCCCTTTTAATGGAGGATTTGGACCTGTTGTTTCATCATGCCAAGTCGTTCATTATGCAGGTGGGACCTCGTAAAGCTAAGCAGTTCACTTTTAAACTCGGACTTTCATCAATACCGAAGACCAATGTTTTCTCCTATTTGGGAGTTGTGTTTGGCGATTCCTTGAGTTGGTGCCTGTTGCTTACTTGGAAGAAAGAGGATCTATTGAAAGCTTTTCCAGCTGTTTTTAACTTTGCCAGCAGAGGGGGAGGGAAGCCAATAGGGGCTCTTTTGAAGACATATGAAGACAAATATATCTCAAAGGTTAGTTATGGGAGTGAGACTTTGGGCCACATTGGGGTAGGAGCAGTGCAAAGTACTGAAAACTCTTTCCGGCAAAGGGCCCTTTCTGTCCCACAAAGCACTTCGTTTTATGTCGTGCACAAAGAGTTGGGAATGCCTTTCCTCTCAAATGTACTGGCTTTCCGTCCCCTGGCTTTGTGGCTTAATATTTGGGCTAAGCAAGAAAATACACTTAGCAAAGACATCCTACGGGAATGCCTTTCACTTGACAGTGTCTCACGCATCCGATGGCTTCAGTATATAAGAGTTGGCCTCTCCAGGGTAGGTGGGAACTATTCGCTAATCCTGAGTGCAGATGTAAGAGTGACTTTTCACAGGTCAAAGAATGTTTTTAGGAATGAGCCACTGTGATTGAGAGGGAAATGAGCTGTGTAAGCCTAGTGTGCGTATGTACATCGTGTTAAAAACCGTACCAACCAGCGAACCTTATCTTCTAGGGCTTAGAAGTATCCATAATAATTTTCAATGACCCGGTTTCGGCTCAACCTCTTCCATTACCTTATGGCACACCCCCGCAGCTTCCACAGAGGCCAGTGCCTCATGCCCTGTAGCTGCAACAGTGAGTCTCGTCAGGACATGATGCACTTTATAATGTTTTGTAGTTTTTATGCTGTCCCTAGAAAGTTATTTATTATTCCCATTCTCAAAAAAACAGGTTTTAGTAAGGTGAGACTAAGTCAAGTCAAGTCAATTAATTTATATAGCGGGCTCTTATCTTTTTACAACTCCTCTCTAAAGACACTGTTTTAGATATGCTTTGCATTTTACGGTTCACTGTTAGACTCAGGTCAAGCTGCGATTAACTTCGGTACTGTAATTCATGAATTTTTATCTTGTGTTTTGATTAACTTGTACATATTATATTTGTCAATCTGTAACTTGGAAAATGTTTTATCATTTTATGTATGACTTTTATGGTTTTCTTTTATAAAACCGAATAAAGTTTGTTGATAATAATCACTAGGGGATTCATTTACAGGGTGGTAGCGTGGTATCCCTCACAATAACTCCAGGAGTCACAGTCCACACAATGTACATGTGTTATTCCCCCTACTTCCAACTTTACATGTATCCCCAATCACCTGCCCAAACCTCTCCCTCGTGATGCCAATGTGGTACTCCGTCAACCCGCAGACCCTATTTTTGGCCTCTTTGAAAGTGCCCATACAATAAAAATGCTGTAGTTGTAAATACATATCAACTACCATTTGTTGTGTTTGAAACATTTTATTGAATAATAAAACCTAATAAACATAAGCTGATTATTAAAGCAAAACAGAACATCAGTTGCCATACACATAAGAGACGAAAGTTGTACATAAAAATCAACATACTGTAACACAGCAAAGTTATGTAGAGCACAATTCTTAATTTCGGGCAATCTTTAAAGTTCAACAATAGAAACATTCATACAGAACAGGTTCAGGAAAGAAAGAAGGTGGGATACAGTGGTTTCATTAATGTAATGTTTCCTACATATAAAAAACAAATACTAATTATTTTCCTTAAGCAATAAAGTCCTCACATTAAAATACTAAGAGAAATATATTGAACAATGAACATTTCATGTGTAATTAGAATTCAATTTGAATATTTTAACCTCCACAGCATTATTTGACTCATGATTACAACCTGAATGCTTTCTGGAAAGGAACCGCCTCATGGGGTTCAAAATCATATATTTTGCAACAATAGGATTCAAATGATAAACTTGAATTTCAATTTGATTTATTGATTTAGGCCTTCTTGGAGATCAACAATTTTAAATATATACAAAATCCATACACTTTTGTAAAATTGTCACCTAAACTTGAATTCATCCACCTTTTGATTAAACACTTCCCATTCCAGCAAGCATCACAGGACCACTTGTTATTATCTTCCCAATTAGTGATAATGTGTCAGATGGCAACAACAATAAATATGTTTAGAATTTTACCTCCGAAAGCAAAATCATGCCATTTCTGAATATGGTGCACAATAAAATATAGGAACAGAAGGGCATCTTTAGGTATAGCATTCATTAAGGTTTGACCAGGCTTGAAACTAGAATTCCTGAACTTTTGGACATTTAAATGTCATTTTAAAAGAATTCACACAGACCCAGCATGAGCTCCGTGAAAAATTGAAGATGATTGAATTGTACTTAGACAACATGTGCGGATTAGTAATCTATTGATGTAAAATACAGTGGTCAGGCAATGCTTGTGGATTTAATCTATTCAGATTTTAACTCCATAGTTTGTTCAATAAATTGACTGAGCATAATACTTGAAGTCCATCTCTCAGATCAGTTCTATTACAGTTTCATTTGCGATAACAATAAAAGAGATCAATGATAAATAGGTTTTAAAAGCCATGGGTGGAATTGATCCTTGGTCTAAATCTAGATCATTGTCTGCAATAGAAACCAGTACAAACAGATCAAATCTAAAAGCATTGAATATGTTTATTATAGTGGTTTAGAGTAAACACACATGACACACATTGTTCCTGAAACTCAGAAAATGTATCGAAAGATTATGATTACAACCTATTTTATGTCCAGAGACCGTTTTAGATGCTTTCCTGTTTAAGTGACAACATTTGCAAATATATTTAACAAAACATTAAAGATGGATGTCAGAAATTCTGTCTTTAAGCATTGTGTAAGAGTTATGTGTGATGGTTTTTATTTGATCTGAAGCAACACTAAATAGCTACGTGCACCGGTTATCATTTCACTAACATTATAAAAGCAAACTTAATTTGGAGGGAATTGAGAAATATTGACTCATGTACCAAGGGTTTTATTGTTAAAAAATCCACTGGTTCGGAAATTCAGAGTTTGCAAATGTCTTTTTGAAATGTACTAAGCCCATTTAACAATTAAGAATTTGGAAGGGGAATGTTAATAGTGTACCTTCTAAATAAGTTATACCTCCTTAAGGTATGCATTAAGCTTTGAAACCATATGTGGGCTGAAAAACAGTAACAGGAGGTAGTAACCAAAGGGGACATTTGTGAATCTGAAAGTAAAATGGGGTGCATTAAACATGCCATCACAGACACAGTAGTGTGCCGACTCCACAAGCAACCACTTTTACCAAATGGATTATTAATACATGAACCTCAGTATTTCCTATATTGCTGAAATGTAGTCTCTAATATTTTTGTCGTGTGGTGTAAATATTTGTTTCTATTATTTTATTTCCCATTTCAATATTGTCATGAAATGTACCTATTCCTTTTGTCAAACATACTGAAATATCTTTGTCACAATTTTTGGGGCATTCTAAAAAGTGTTTTCACTCTCTAACTTAAAGCTTCCTAAGAAAAATACAGATGCGTAGTCCTGCTTTCTCCTGGATCACTTAGCTTTCTTACTAAACCAAGTACAATATTGATTTGAGAGAGGTGGTTATTGTAGTCATACGCACTGGGGTTAGTTTAGAAAAGACAAAATATAGAACTTCCTTTATCTTTAGAAATAATACTTGCAAAAGTTTATGTCCAATAATTTCAGATCATTTACTTTCTTCAGGACCTAATCAAAAGTGCTGCTGCTCATTGTTCTCAATCAATAACAAGCATTGGCATAGCCAATAGGTCTCGCCTTTGGGACCTAGCGTTTAGCCATGCAGATCCAGTAACAATGTGAAATAATTTCTCTTAAAAAAAGAAGACTATAAACTAACTAAGCTAGAAGTGACTTTATTACTGGTTTATCAGATGTTTCTGGATGTTTAGTATATATAAAGAACTCCTTTTTTCTATGGCGTATCATATAAAATTGATGCTCTAAATTTTGGTAAGAGTACACAATGTCAAAAAATTCAATACTGCTTTTATATCAATTTACTTTTGAAAGCTTGAAGTGAAAGAGAATTCTAAATGTCATTTGCTTATGAGTAGGCGCTAATGACTATTTCCGGATGACAATGTAGTTAGCATTTTTTTTGTAAAAGATGCGTTAGAAGTATGGGTAGGGAAAATGGATATTTTGGCCTATGGCTCCCCTTTCTTTATGCATGCTAGTTTTAACTTGTACACAGAATCACAATTTTTTTATGTGGTACACTGTAATGTTAGATGAATCTGTTTTACCCTTTTGAGTGAAGTAGTGTGGCTCACTGGTTAGAGGCAGCAGACCCGAGAGCAGAGGACGGCCCGGGACCAGGGTTCGATTCCCGACGCGGCAGGTTTCTGGACCAGGGTCAGCGGACTCGATAATTCTCTCGCCTCGGTGCCCACTCTGATCAGCGATCACACTCGGCAACTCTGGGCATTAGCTTGCCTCATCTTCACTAACGGCCCCACCAGACCGCCGGGGATGCCTGGTCTCACCCTGGAGATACCCATTAAGGGACCATCTCTCAGGGAAGCCAGGAAGGGTTTCGCAGCGGTCGAAGCGCGGAGATACTCCTCCGGGAGTCGATCCTAGCGCTATATAAAAAAACGTGCAATAAGCAAGAGATGACGATGAACCGTTTTTTCGTCCCTGATTTTAAATGGATTCAGGTTGGTACAGACAAGGTGTTGGTTGACTGCCTCAGAAAATAGTTGTTTCCCGCATGCTTCTTTCATGCGACTTAACCACATCGCTGCTATCAGTCTTCCCCTGCTGTGCTGGGCCATAATGTAAATGGGTGTGGTCATGACGAGCTCAGCTCGTCATCAGCACACGAGCACTGTGCTGCATGACGAGCTGAGCTCGTCATGAGCACAGAAGGGTTTAAATCCCTTCAGTCGAAGAGGCGGTTGCATGCCTGCAGATATGGACAGATCAGCACTTGAATGGTTCAGTTCACCAGTGGGGCTAGAATAGAAGTTGTTAAGGGCAGGGGCTTAGCTTCCTATTGGTGCAGCAGGTGCTGTGGCACCAGGTCCCAGACGCCTTAAAGGCCCACTGAACCCTGATAACTGCTGTTTGTCACAGTTCAAACAAAGCAAAAGGAGTTAGGTCCTTGTCGGACAGAAGGGAAAGCTGGACCGTTTATGAATTCAAACACACACGAAAATGCTACCCTTCATAGACTATTTCAACTTTTCATTAGTAACGACCAAATAAACACTTGAATTAAATCTGGTCAGGTATATTTATTTTTACCTTTCACTTGTTATTTATGTAAAAAGATCTTCTCCTCTGAAACCGAATTTCATGGACAGAGAGAGAAAACACACAACAATCACAAAGCACTTATAGTTCTATTACTTAAACACAGTGCATTACAATACATTTAGACTAGCATACAATATCACAAACAATTATAAAGCAACAAATTCTCAAAAGCAACAACCAACAAACATTTACAAAAAATAATGTGACGAATTTGAGATACAGTGGATTATTTTTTAGAATCACAGTCTTTAGAACACCAAAGTATCATTTATAAAGAGCATTAACATTTATGTCATATAATTAAAAAGTACTAACAAACAAACATGTGTGGAGGGTCGGGGGGAATATTTAACGACCTATCTGCTCATTCCCCAATGATCAGAACAATACACAAGAGAGCAGAACAGGTCAGAGAGTGGTGTGTGACCATAACAGTGTCTCAGGGGCAGTAGGCTACATATGTGAACCCATGTTACCGGAGGTTATGGGAAACACTAGGCTAGTACAAAACCCATCAGACCACCCATGTGGTGGAGTTTACGTCACGTGGGATTTGCAGATCAATCCATATCAAACAACGGCCATATAGTGCCTGTATAGAGATGGATGTCAGAAAACTAGCATCGTGTTTGCCATATGGTGGACTAAATAGTGTGCAGTGCCAAAGAAAAAGTGAAAAATAAAATTGACTAAACAGACTCTGAGCAGACCTTTTTAAACAGAAGTCGGTGTGTCAAGAATTAAAAACCGCGCCAGGTAGAATGACTACCATGTGGTGCTATGTGCAGTACGGTCAACATGTTTCTGCCTATGAGGGGATGTTGCCCCGGCATTCTTCAGGACCTAATTTAAATCAGCTACTGCTAACATGACTGTAATTATTTTAAACAGAAATAAGATTACTAGTAGAAAGATACATATCTACCAGGACCTTTGTCGGTTGGATGTCCACTTGAGGGAAAGAAGGTTGTCTTCTTCCCAGCATTGTGTGGGTGAAGACCTCACCTCACCCGGCAACCGCTCGGGAGTATGAGGCCCCGCTCTGTCCGTCGGTGCCTCAGGTTGAAGACCAAGCGGAACCCATGTAACCTCCGGTAACATGGGTTCACATATGTAGCCTACTGCCCATATAATTAAAAAGAACACCAGATGTATTGTTTTGGCACTTCAGAATTGTGGCAACAGGAACAACAGAGGTAGACCGGGCAACCAGGGTCACCATCAGCAATGGCATCCACCGCAAATGGGAATGGGCCCCCACTGCTACCCATACCAACAACCTCAATATCCCTTCATGGGTTGGAACCCAGGCTTTATGCCCCGTGTCAATTTCCACAACCAGTACAGACCGCCTATTTTAGAGAGCGGCCGGAGGGGACGAGGCAAAAGGAGAGGCAGCAACAGGGTATCCTGGGAAGAGGACGACTCTGTAGCGAACCACACTCGCAGCAACAATCAACAACCAGGAACGAGCGGAGTGTGAGTATAGTGACTAACCTGTCTGAAAGGTTGCTAACACCAATTGAAGTCCAGGTCTTAGAGAAAGGCCTAGGGTTTGTTCCAACAGCAAGACCTGACAAATTCAAACTGCACTGTGAACTTGCTGGTTTCTTCCGCAAACTACAGCTGAAAGCTTTCTTCGAAGGGAAAACAGACCCCAATGAATCCATTCGGAAAGGTGATACGGGGTTAAGACCCAACTCCACTTTCACTCCTCCTCCACATTCTGTACCAGCGGCTATTACCGCCTTTGAGCAGGCAGTATTTAAAGACCTAGAATCTTGCCAGAACCCGAAAACGTTTGGTAATTTCACCACTGCTGAATACCAAGCACTACAACAATTGCAGAACGACACCACAATAACCATCAAGCCGGCAGATAAAGGTGGAGGGATTGTCATACAGAATACCATAGACTATGAGAAAACCTGTGAGGACCTGTTAGGGGACAACAGGAACTATACTCCACTGACGACAGATCCAAATGCTGATCTCACCAAGAAGATCACTACCTTAGTTAGACAGGCAGAAGAAAGAGGACACCTGTCCAAAAATGAAGCAGATTTTCTGAATAGCAACTGTAATGTCATACCATATTTCTATACACTGCCAAAGATGCATAAAAACCGGTTGCCACCTCCTGGACGTCCCATAGTGTTGGAGCCTTTGTCGCGATTCTGCGACCAATTCTTGAAACCACTGGTGCAGTCAACCCCCACCTATCTCAAAGACACCAAGAGCCTATTACGGCTCCTCTCAGACATCACCTTCTCAGAAAACTCAGTCACTCTGGTGACACTGGATGTGGAAAGTCTTTATACTAGCATCCCACAGGACGACACTATCAAAGTCCTGGGCGAGTCACTCAACTCAATTGAGTGGAGATACCAGACACCTAAGGCATTTATCATCGAGTGTGCTACCATAGCCCTCAAAGAGAATTTTTTCTCCTTCAAGAACAAGCTGTTCCTTCAATGCTCAGGTACATCTATGGGCAGCACCTTTGCCCCGAGTGTGGCCGGACTCTATGTGGCTGATTTTGAAGCCAAATACATCTTGCCGCCAACTGCAGAATTCTCGCAGTCCATGCTTTTATGGAAGCGCTACATTGACGATATTTTGCTCTTATGGACAGGCAGTGATAGTGACCTTGAGTCATTTCTGGTATGGATCAACACCCTTGACCATAACCTGAGGTTCACCAACACCACTAGCAAAACTGACATCGTCTTTCTCGATGTAGTAATTTCTGTTTCCGGAACTGGTCTAACAACAAAAACTCATCATAAGCCGACAGCTAAAAATAATCTACTTGAGTTCAGCAGCTTGCATCCCCGCACTCTGAAGGAGAATCTTCCCTATGGGCAATATCTTAGGCTGAGAAGAAATTGCAGTAAACTAACAGACTTCAAAGAACAGTCCTCTGGTCTAACTGAAAAACTGAGAGATAGGGGGTACCCAGCGTCTACCCTTAGCAATGGCTTCAAGAGAGCAAGAAACCAGCCAAGAGAGGCGATACTGGAAGAAAAACAATAACCGAGAAGCAACACCACTCACATGTGTAACCACATATAACAGCCTTTCCAAACTCATGAAGAAAACAATAAATAAACATTGAAAGATCATAACATCTTCTAAAGAGGATTGGGAAAAACCTCTCTTCTCCTTCAAAAAGGGTCGGAGTCAGAAGGATGCCTTAGTTCACACCCGTCCAAAAGAAAAGCCGCCCCCTAAAGTCCCTACAGTCACTGCGGCATGGGGTTTGCCTCAAATCACCGGGCACTACCCCTGCTCTGATTGCAGCGTGTGCCACCTAACGGAGGCTTCAAAAACACTTTCGTTGGAACAAGGTAAAACCTGGACACAGAATGCACACACTAACTGCAATTCAACGAATGTGGTTTATTTAATCACATGTCCTTGTTCTTTACGTTATGTTGGCATGACTACACGCAAAGTGAAACGCAAAGTTGAGTCGTCACTTTCTGGATTGCAATCATACAACCAATGATATGAGATGGACAATTATTGAGGCAATCACTGGCACAACTAACGTAACTAGCAGGCTCTTTGAAAAGGAGCACGCTGGGTGTACCGTTTAGGTACCAACACCGTTGGGCTGAATGATGACATCCCGTGGAATACGGCCCTGGCTTAACAATGTGGTCACCAATACCCTATAGTCTCTATTATGTTCATGTACAAACTACATCTGCAAACCAGACTCAGTACCTCTTTCAACATTCATGTGTGACTACCCCACCACTGTACTGTTACACTGTCTGTGTGATTATGTACTCTGTTATTGTGTGTGGGCAACTATGGCCATGTTCATGGTAATCTACACCAGCCTGGCACAGTACTTCACCCTAAGTGACTTTTGTCTGAATGTCCATTGACAACTAAAGTTTTCCTTTTTGTAAAAAGCTCTCACTGAAAAACAGCTTCAGTGGCACAAGACTGTAACTTTGGATGTAATCCATGTCATTACTCATGCTCTGGGCAATTGTGATACTCATGGGGACCCCTATTATTAGCCTCTATACCTCGAAGGCTTTATAACTATGCTTATTGCATTTTCTAAACAATTCATACCTCGCAGCCTCACCCAACTGGCTGACGATAAGCGGATTAGTGCTCGTTTACTTTGTGATCGGAGAATGTTAGTTTACATAAAGCTTCCGATCATCATTGAAGCCGCTTAGGCTCCCCATTGGCCATTAAATTCAAGCCTCTTTGTGAACAACTGCCGCGCCCCTCCTTCCAGGGCCGGCGCGTTCCAAGCCTCGCCTTGGCTATGGACACGCCCACCCGGAAGAGCGCGGCAGAACGAACAAACGGTTTTAAACTCATTTACCGGCCCCACTGGCCATCGTCGGGGTCCGGTTTTGAGGTTATGCACAGGTGCAAAAGCGGGCTGAGAGCGTTGAGGGCGTAAGTGACACCACCATCACGATCGACCAGCTTCTACAAAATCGAGCTAAGTGAAAACCCGATCCTGGGTATTTTAAGCCTCTTCTTTCTAATTTCAGGATGTGCCAGGTACGCTCCAACCCCCCTCCCGAGACCCATGGTGCCAGTAGCGCCACATTGTAAAGTGAGATATGATTTGTAATTAACCATTCAAGGGGGTCACAGACCTTTGGTCCATTGATTCCCTTCGAAAGGAGTACATGTATCGTGTTTTTAACCCTTTCTAGCTACTATGTACGTTTTAGAACACCTTTTCCACTTCACTCTCCAGAGTTAGTGGTATCATCCCTATAGGGCTATATGGATGGTGTTAAATTTAGTGTTTATATGGGAACACTATCTATGCCACAACTATGGAGCACCATGATTAATTAATTGTGTGTATGTCTTCTGTGTTTGTCTGTGTTATTTACTTTACATGTGCAGAAACACTCCGCAATTTGGAGTATTTTTGGAATGAGCAATTTGCTCTTCCCCTTTTTTTATGCACTTTATCACCTTTTTTGACTTTCCACTTTCACGTCCCCAGGTTAGGGTGGACGATTAGAGAGTCCATACCGCCGGGGTATAATTCTGTCCTGATGAATGCCTAGGTAAATTTAAACCACCTCTAAGGCTGAAACATGTTGACTGACTTAATTATTTTCTGAATTAAACCAATCTATAACCTTGGCAGTAAAATTCAGACACATAACTCTTTTATCCGTGTCCTAGGGATCAATCATTAAACATTTTTTAGATACCCTTCAGGCACTTTTAATTTTAAACCTCACAGCACGCCCTTCTCACACAACCAGCTCCGCAGTCTTTCTGGCGTCGTAGCACACCAAAGAGGCACTCGGCCTCTTTGGTGGGGGCCCTATGATGAAGAATGACACTGACTAGGTCGGTGTGTGAGGGCTTTCTTATCCACCCAAAGTGGGTGTGTGATTCCCAGTTGTTTCGCTCCGTCTCTGTGGCTTTTTGAGACTGATTTGACCTCTCTTTTCTTGTTTATTCTCAAATGAATTAGTCCATAGGGAAGTGGGCTTAAACTACGTCAAGGATCTAATTGCCTTGCGCCCGCTTGCCCTGTGGCGATCGATCTGGTCAAAAGAGGAAACAAAATTTACACAGGACGTGATTAATGACTGTTTAAGACTTGACCATCGCTCCAGTATACCTTGGCTCTGCCATATTGAATCGTGGTATAAAACACTTTATGAAATTGACATCTTCATGGAACCTGAAATGGGGGCGGGAATATCAAAAAAAGAGCTTAAAGTTTCATTCCTGAAACATAAAAGAAGTACTAGACTGATTGAATGTGCAAAACAAAGTATGTTTAACTTTTATCAGGAGCATAATGTTAGTGAAGGCTTCTAAATGTACCTTACTGTTGTTAGCAGAAGCTCTCATCGCTTTGTTTTAACTTGTTTACGTCTAGGAATTGCACATAATTTAGTTGCATTCCCATTGACTAAGCAGCATGGTACATGTTTATGTCCCTGTGATGGTATTTCTAAGCAGAGTAGCTCCCATTTTATGCTGTTTTGTAAATTTTATATCCCTTTTAGGAAATTTTATTGAAAGCCCATCTTTTTCAAATATGATACTCGTAGCACTAAGATAGCGATGCAGCTGATGTTTAACCTAGGGAGCCCAGATATATGTTTTTATGTGGCTACATATATTTTAAAATGCATTTTTGCACGGAAATCGATAATTATATGAACTTATCGTATGGTTTAACATAAATGCACTTTATTATTATTGCCAATTGCACATGTATCAAAAGAGGAAGGTGTACATTGAATTTTTACTCAAATGCACTTTGTTATTGCCAAATTTGCACATGCACAGGAAGATTACGATTGCACTTTGCGATTGCCAATTTTGCACATTGTTTATTAGTTACCGTTACCATGTATTTTAATAAGGATTATTGTTGCCCTATATTGAATCGTTATCATATGTTACTTTTAAGAATTACGTTTGTATAATGTGTAATTTAGAACTAAGATGGAGTTAATCCCTGCTCGTACCTGTTACTTGTCAAATTAGGATGTGATGTAAATTAACGATGTACATGTAATTTTCTTTGTTGCTATATGGTTATATTTATATATACCGAATAAATCACTTTTGAATCAAATCGACTTTAGACACTAAGCTCAGGGGGAGCAGGAAGACTACGCCATGTCTGTGCAAACAGCCACGTTTTAAGTAGTTGCCTGAACTGGAGAAGGGATGTGGAAAAACGAATATCCAAGGTAAGGGTATTCCAGAACTTGGTGGCAATTGTGGCAAACCTGCGTCCTCCCATACGTTGGAGCCTAAAGCGAGGAACGGTCAAGAGAACTTGGGAAGCAGACCGAAGATTGCGTGAGGGTATGTATTTGGGCAAAAGTTCCTGAATGAACGTGGGGCTACGTGCAAAAAGGGCTTTAAACGTCATGCAAGCGACCTTGAAAAGGGTACACAGGAAGCCAATGAAGTTGCCTGAGCAATGGTCTGGCAGATTGCCAGCGAGGAAGACGGTAGATAAGTCTAGCTGCTTGGTTTTGTGCCAGCTGCAGACATTTGCTCAGAACAGCTGGTAGGCCCAGGTAGATGGCGTTGGCATAGTCTAAATGCTACAGCACCAGGGCCATTACAACCTGGGTCAGAGCAGAGTGGGTGAGCAATCGGCTGATCTTCTTTATTTTCCGAAGCTGGAAAAAGCACGATGACACCACAGTATTGACTTGAGGCTTCAATAATAGCTCATCATCAATGAGTACCCCAGGCTCATCACAGATTTGGAGGGGTTAGGAGGTGAACCAAGTTTGGGAGGCCAGAAGAGCTTACTTTTACCAAAGAGAACCAACTCTGTCTTTCCGGGATTCAATTTGAGATGATTACTGTCCATCCAGTGACCTATGAAAAGCATGGTAGATTGGAATTGGTGGACAGATTCTGGGGAGTCGTCAATAGTGAAGGTGAGTTGCAGATCGTCTGCGTAATTAAAGGTGGTGACTTTAAATGATTTTAATGATTGTAGCAGGGGGAGCATGTAAATGTTAAACAAGATAGGAGATAGAGAGGAGCCCTGAGGGACTCCACAAGTAGTGAGTAATTTGGGCGCGGAGAAAGGGGGAAGACCTACTGCCTGGGAGCGATCACTTAAGAAGGACCTAACCTACCCATGGGCAGGGCCCCGTATTCCGGCTGATTTGACATGGTCGAGAAGGATGTCATGGTCGACCGTGTCAAATGCCGCCGACAAATGGAGCAGGACCAGGGCCTGAGGGACGCCCAGGTCCGCATGATGGCGTAGGGAGTCCAGGACAGCAGTAATGACTGCCTCAGTAGAATGAGCTGGACGAAATCCAGCTTGAGCAGGGTCCAAAAAATCGGACTGCTCAATAAAGTTGCAAAGGTGCGTGGTGACATGGGCCTCCAGGACCTTGGCCAGATAGGGCAGTAGCGAAATAGGTCTATAGTTCGACAGAAGGGTAGAGTCCACTCCCGTTATTTTTGCAGGGGTATTACCACAGCCTCCTTATATGAGCTTGGTACCCTGCCTGATGTCAAAGAGTTATTGAGAAAATTCAGTATGGGCAAAGGAAAGGCAGTGATTACCTTTTTAAAGATATGAGGAGGGCAGCAGTCACGAGGGGAGCCTGACTTAACCCTAACCATGAGAGCAAGCAAGGCTGAGGCATCCAGGGGGGGGGGGAAGAGGTCAAGGGAGGACTTATTAAGGGAAAGGGTGTTATCAAGAGGAATGGGAGAGGTAACAGGGATACTAGTCTTGATGAGCCTAATCTTGTCTTGAAAATAATTATTAAGGGTATTGCAGAAATCTTGAGTAGCTTTGGGTCTCGGCTGAGTTCTTGCAGGATTAGTAAGCCTATCCACAGTGGAAAATATATCCTTTGACTTATTAACAGAGTTTTCAATGGTGTTGGAGAAAAACTGCTTTGGCCAAAAGAATAGCCTTCATGTAGGCAGAACGAGCAGTCCGATATTGGGTCTTTCCGATGGGATCGTAGTTCCTTCTCCACTCGCGTTCATACTGGCGAACTGCAAGTTTCTTGGCCCGGAGGTCCGAAGAAACCCATTTATGAGCGTCAGATTGGCGCATTGTTTTTGATGTTTTCAAAGGGGCATGTATATTGCTAGCTTTTACAAGCCATTCGGAAATATCCGCTGCAGATTGATCAAGATCGTCATTAAAGACGGGGATAGAATTCTGCAAGCTGTTAAGGAAGGCTGGGGTGTCCAGGGATCCCCACTTCCTAATCATGCCTTTCCTAGTATCAGTAGTCCTGATAGGCTTGGAGATGGAAATATAGAATTGAACCAGAAAATGATCGGACCATATGCACAGCAAGATCATGGGCACGGAGACGCTAAGGTTGGAGCTCCAAATCTGGTCCAACGTGTGCCCTTTAATATGGGTGGCTGAGTCAATATGGTGATTAAAGTTAAGCCCTGTGAGAAGGTCCCCAAGTTCGCTTGCTGATGGGTCTCTGGTCCTGTTGTCCAGCCAGTAGTTGAAGTCACCGATCAGCAAGATCCTAGTTTAATCGGTGACCAGCGTGGCTAACTGGTCGCATAAGGAGAATGGGAAAGAAGTCATGGTCTGGGGGGGGTCTGTACATCAGAACACAAATAAATGTACCTGGACCGGAGTCAAACCTAATTACCATGTTTTCGGCTGCTGAGAGGTCGAGTGACGTCAGTTTAGTGGATGCTAATTGTTTGTTAATAATGGCAGCAACCCCACTACCTATTTTGCCTGGGGCACGGTCTACCTGTAAAATATAGTAGTTCTCAGGGAGCGCGCCGAGGACATCTGGTGAAGAGTCTGCATTGAGCCATGTTTCTGTGAGCAGAAGGATATCAGGCTTATGATCCGTTAATAGAAGGAAGATATCCAATTGGTGTTTTACCAACGATCTCGTATTGAGATAGAGGATGTGTAATTGTTGAGTGTCCATGGTGATTTGGCTAGGTGAGGGAGGTCTATGAGACGTAATAGAGAGATGGTTGGTAAATGCCAAGTCGCCTAAGGTGATTAGTAGTGGGGGGGCTGCAAATCTTCAGCAGGTCACTTGAGGGGTAATTCAGGAAAGACGTATAAACAAAAGAAGAGAGGTTCAATAGGTCTCAAAAAGCCACAGAGACGGAGCGATGCAACAGGGGAATCACACACCCACTTTGGGTGGATAAGAAAGCCCTCACACACCGACCTAGTCAGTTTGATTGTGTCATCCTGGGGGATGCTCGTATAGAGACTTTCAACATCCAGCGTCACCAAAGTGACTGAGTTTTACGCGAAGGTGATGTCTGAGAGGAGCCGTAATAGGCTCTTAGTATCTCTTAGATAAGTCGGGGTGGACTGCACCAGTGGTGACGCTGGATGTTGAAAGTCTCTATACGAGCATCCCCCAGGACGACACAATCAAAGTCCTGGGAAAGTCACTGAACTCAATTGAGTGGAAATATCAGACACCCAAATCATTCATCATCGAGTGTGCTACTATAGCACTCAAAGAGATTTTTTTCTCCTTCAAGAACAAGTTGTTCCTCCAATGCTCAGGTACATCTATGGGCAGCACTTTTGCCCCTAGTGTGGCTGGACTCTATGTGGCTGATTTTGAAGCAAAATACATCTTGCCGCCATCCGCAGCATTCTCGCCTTCCATGCTTTTATGGAAGTGCTACATTGACGATATTTTGCTTCTATGGACAGGCAGTGACAGTGACCTTGAGTCATTCCTGGTATGGATCAACACCCTTGACCACAACCTTAGGTTCACTCACACCACCAGCAAAACTGACATTGTTTTTCTCGATGTAGTGATCTCAGTCTCTGGCACAGGTCTAACCACAAAAACTCATCACAAACCAACAGCCAAGAATAATCTACTAGAGTTCAGTAGTTTCCATCCCCGCCCTCTGAAGGAGAATCTTCCATATGGTCAATATTTAGGACTGAGAAGGAATTGCAGTACTCTGGCGGATTTCAAAGAACAGTCCTCTGGTTTAACTGAGAAACTGAAAGATAGGGGTTACCCAACATCAACCTTAAACAAGGGTTTCAAGAGAGCACGAAACCAGCAGAGAGCGGCCTAGTTGGAAGAGAAAACCAGTAACCAAGAAACAAAACCACTGACTTGTGTAACTACCTTCAATAGCCTGTGTAACCTCATGAAAAAGACAATGAACAAGCATTGGAGTATCATAAAATCCTCAAAAGAGGATTGGGAAAAGCCTCTCTTTTCTTTCAAGAAGGGTCGAAGTCTGAAGGATGCCTTAGTTCACACCCGTCCAAAAGAAAAGACACCCCCTAAAATCCCTACAGTCACGGCGGCATGGGGTTTACCTCAAATCACAGGGCACTACCCCTGCTCGGATTGCAGCGTGTGCCACCTAACGGAGGCATCAAAAACACTCTCGTTGGAGCAAGGAAAAATCTGGACCGAGGTAGCACATACGAACTGCAACTCAACCAATGTGGTGTATCTAATCACGTGTCCCTGTGCCTTACGCTATGTTGGCATGACCACACGCAAAGTGAAACAGCGTATCTGTGAGCACCGAAGTAATATCGGGTGCAAAAAAGCAACGACGAAGCTGAGTCGTCACTTTCTGGATTGCAATCACACCACCAATGACATGAAATGGACAATTTTAGAAGCAATCACTGGTACCACTAACATCACGAGCAGGCTGTTTGAAAAAGAACAGCGCTGGGTTTATCGTTTGGGTACCAATACTGTTGGGTTGAACAATGACATCCCGTGGAATACAGTCCTGGGGTAACAAGGTGGTCCATGACACATGTTACAGCAGCTGTCACCATTATTTACCCTGTAGTCTTTGTTGGGCTCGTGTACAACTGTTTTTGCATACCAAATGCAGTGGTTTTCTTCACCACCGTTTTTTCACTTAAGAGGTTTCTCCTCCCTATCTAATACTCTCAATTCAGCGACACCCCCACCCCTGTGTAGCTTTGATGTCACACTGATTGCATACTTATGCCTTAGCTTATGTACTTGGATGACTTGGCAACTCTTACTATCCTTTTACACTCTGGGCAGTCTGCCCCGCAATTAACTTATGGCTTATTGCATCATTGCATCGCTGCTTGCGGTGTAAGTTGGGCGGCTTATGGATCGCTTAAAGTTTTCATTCCGAACATTGAAACCGCTGGGCTGCCATGGAAACATGCCCGCTCCCATTGGCCACTGAATCCAAGCCTCCCTTTGAGATGTGGCACGCCCACCTAACCCGGGCCGGCGCGTTGCAAGCCTCGCTCTGATGCGGGACACGCCCACCCGGAAGAGCGAGAAACAACGAGGAAACGCTTTTAAACTCAGAAACCGGCCCGCTCCCCATCGTCGGGGTCCGGTCCTGAGGTTATTGTAGGTGCAAAAGCGGGTTGCGAGCGTTGAGGGCGTGAGTTGCTGAACCACCACGATTTGACTTCATCGACGCGATCGAGCTAAGTAAAACCCGATCCAATGTATTTCAAGCCTTTGCTTTCTACTTTCAGGATGTGCCAGGTATGCTCCTACCCCCCTCCCGAGACCCATGGTGCAGTTAGCGCCATAATCTAAAGTGAGATATCTATTTGAATTTATGAACTATTCGGTGGGGTCACAGATCTTTGGTCCATTGATCCCTCCTATGGAGTGCTTTTTATTGTGTTTTTAACCCCTTCTAGCTACTTTGCGTGTTTTAAGCACTTATTTCCACTTCACTTCCTAGAGTTAGTGGTATCATCCCTATAGGGCTATTTGGATGGTGTTAACTTTAGTGTTTATTTGGGAACACTACCTTTGCCACAACTATGGAGCACCCTGGACAAACGCAATGACCTACACCTACAACTAATTGTGTGTATGTCTTCTTTGTTTGTCTGTGTTATTTGTTTTACAGGTGCAGAAACACTCCTAAATTAGGAGTATTTTTGGAATGAGCGACCTGCTCTTCCCCCCTTTTTTATGCACTTTATCACATTTTTGATTTTTTCACTTTCACGCCCCCAGGTCAGGGTGGACAATTAGAGAGTCCATACCGTCGGGGTATAAACTAGTCCTGATGAATGCCTAGGTAAATTTAAACCACTGTAAAGGCTGAAACATGTTGACTGACTAACTAAAATTCTGAATTAACCAATTCATTACCTTTGGCAGCAAATTCAGACACATAACCCTTTTAATCGTGTCCTAGGTATCAACCATTAAAATATTTTTTGCAGATACCCTTTAGGCACTTTTACTTTTATACCTCACTGCACGCCCTTTTCACACAACCAGCTCCGCAGTCTTCTGGCGTCGTAGCACACCAAAGAGGCATTCGGCCTCTTTGGTGGGGCCCTATGATGAAGCATGACACTGACTAGGTCGGTGTGTGAGGGCTTTCTTATCCACCCAAAGTGGGTGTGTGATTCCCCTGTTGCATCGCTCCGTCTCTGTTGCTTTTTGAGACCTATTAACCTCTCTTCTTTTGTTTATGCGTTTTAACCAGGGACTAAGAGAGTGTTCCTTAATCTCCCTGCCTCTCCTATGGTTGTTTTGTAATTCAGGAAAGAGGCAGGGGGGGTGGCCCCTAGCCCCGGCCTGTCGCGGACAGGCGCAGACAGGCTTACCTTTGCGCGGCCGGGGGGGGGGATGCACATTTATACTGTGCTAAGGGTCGTGCGCGAGAAAGCTGCAACGCCAACCCTGGGCTATCCCCAAGATGGCGGACCCCCTGTCAGTCCCGGTAACAGCACCTAGTCGGCTGCTCGGGACAACAGGCAAGACAGTGTGGCGAAAAAGTGAGTGCTAAAGTGCAAATGCAATAATTCACAGTCAGTAGTAAATCAAAAACACAATGATAATGTTAAAAGAACAAGCGTTGTTCCCGGCTTCCGCCTCAGGAGTTAGCTGGCAGACTGTGGGTAATGCGCGCAAAGAGCGAATTGCAAATGCAGTAATTTAAAAGCAGTAATACAGGCAGTATACAATAACAGTTTTAAAAGGTCAAGCGTTGCTCCCGGCTTCCGCCTCAGGAGTTAGGCAAAAGACTATCGGCTCTCTCAATGAAGGATTCACAGTACTAGATCTGCTTGAATCCTTGCATCGAAGGGCTGCCCTCTCTCCGCTTCTGTGCTTGCTGGTTTACTAGCACTGGTTTGGGTGGTTGATCTGGATAAGTTGTTCACTTGCTGCAGCCTGCAGAGCTTCAGTGGTAACTAGTATGAATTCTAACCAAGTAATGCAACTGTTACCTTCCTATCCCTCCGACTGTAAAGCGCTCTGATATCCATCGGGATCATGTTCACGCTATATAAAACTTTATAAATAAATAAATCATCTTGACAGCTCTCCACACATAAGAGACAACGACGATCACTACAGACTACATGGACGTAGAGGAGGTCCCCACTATTGTGAGACTCTCCAGTGTGCCATGACCCCAACAGAGAGCCGCAGCCTGCGTGCATCTGGAGCCGTGGCCTCTCATGGATTGCTCTGGCCATCTGAGGCCGGGGCCTGCCTGCATCTGGAGCCGTGGCCTCCCATGGATTGCTCTAGCCATCAGAGAGCCACAGTCGGCGTGCATCTGGAGCCGTAGCCTCCCATGGATTGCTCTAGCTATCAGAGAGCTGCAGCCTGCGTGCATCTGGAGCCTTGGCCTCCCATGGTTTACTCTAGCCATCAGAGATCCGCAGCCTGCGTGCATCTGGAGCCAGGGCATCCCATGGATTGCTCTGGCCATCAGAGAGCCGCAGCCTGCATGCATCTAGAGCAGTGGCCTCCCATGGATGGCTCTAGCCATCAGAGAGCCACAGCCTGCGTGCATCTGGAGCTGTGGTCTCTCATGGATTGCTCTGGCCATCACTGAGCCCCAGCCTGCATGCATCTGGAGCCGTGGTCTCCCATTGATTGCTCTGGCCATCAGAGAGCCCCGGCCTGAATGCACCTGGAGCCGTGGTCTCCCATGGATTGCTCTGGCCATCAGAGAGCCGCGGCCTGCATGAATCTGGAGCCGTAGCCTCCCATGGATTGCTCTAGCCATCAGGGAGCCGCAGCCTGTGTGCATCTGGAGCCTTGGCCTCCCATGGGTTACTCTAGCCATCAGAGATCCGCAGCCTGCGTGCATCTGGAGCCGGGGCACCCCATGGATTGCTCTGGCCATCAGAGAGCCACAGCCTGCGTGCATCTGGAGCCGTGGCCTCCCATGGATGGCTCTAGCCATCAGAGAGCCACAGCCTGCGTGCATCTGGAGCAGTGGCCTCCCATGGATTGCTCTAGCCATCAGAGATCCGCAGCCTGCGTGCATCTGGAACCGGGGCATCCCATGGATTGCTCTGGCCATCAGAGAGCCGCAGCCTGCGTGCATCTGGAGCCGTGGCCTCCCATGGATGGCTATGGCCACCTGAGGCCAGGGCGGTCGGCAGTGGTAGAGGGGGAGATATTGCAGACACGCCTGGAGGGCTGCTGGTCTAGATAACCCCGGTGGGGCACCCCCAGCAGGAGATGCCTGTCGTAAATTAATGACGATCGGGTTGAGCATTAGCCGTAGACATATGCCATATTAGCTATATTTGAATCAACCGAACTGACTCCATCTTTGTTCTGTGAGTCGGCCATATTGGCCGTGTGCTCACCACCTTTAAAGGTTAATAAACTTGATCTTTTGTATTTCCAGTTTCCGTGCCAATTTCTTCCTGGGTTGAAGATTCTGTGCAGAGAAGGGCGAACCCCTTGCACTAACGGGCCTTGCTGAGGCTTGCTTACATCAATTGGCGCCCGACACGTGGTGCTCATCGGCGACTCGGATGCCTGAAGTAGTGGTCATGACGAAGGATTGGAATCTCGCTGCGGAGCGTACGCTTGCCATATAGAGACCTGAATGGAGGCATCCAAGGCGGTTTTTCCTTTCTTTCCGATCTGACCATCCAGGTGGCGCCGGTCCTCGACTGAGATCTCTTCTGTGGGTCTGCAGTGCAGTGGCCGTTTGGTCGAATTTAGAACTTGACAGTTGGAGACTGGGCCCTTTTGATTGGTAAGAGCCGTTGTACGGTACTTGCTGTGGGTTTTTGGTAGCCTGAGAGTGGCAAAGCAGTTTTAGGATACGCTTGTCAAGGCATTTGGTTTTGGTTGATTAGTCATTTTGTATATGTGTATGGGTAATATATGTGTTGCAACATATATAGGCAGGTAATGAGGAGATATTTCTCCAGAAAGACTATTCTAATTTGAACGGCGCAACGTATTAAAAATACTTTAAGTGCCCCTTGGATTATAATACTGCATATTCTGCATTATTTTTGGCATGCCTGCTTTTAGTGCACTTCGAAGAATGTGCTGCTTTTGTGGAGAAGACTGGTTAAATCTTGAAGAATCGCAGCCAGCTCCCCCAGAGGGGACGCCTAATCGAGATATGTATGTGAAGTATGGTCTTTCCCCTATAATGTACAGCACGTTATGGAGGAAATATACACGTAAAGATGCTGAGTTGCGTTGGCCAAAACATGGGTCATTTGATATGCGAAAGGTCGAGTATGTGGAGCAATGTATGTTCGAGCGAAAGTTTAGACAAGACATGTATGAGTGTGTGAGAATGAGGGTGAAAGAAGTACGTGAACGTGAGAAACGTGAGCAAGCGCTGATTGAGAAAGAACAACGAAAGAGTGTGCATGACAAAGCGCAAGAATTGAGAAAGAAAGAAGCGAAAGAACTGGAGGAAAGACAGGAGAAGGAGCGTAGATTACAGATATCTGGCCAGTACGCTGTTCGACAACCTCTCTATCCTGTCCTTAATAACTCTCAAGATCATTTTTCGTTACTAGACCGACCTCGGCCTCCATATGTCGTTCCGACCGCTCCGGCTGGCGAAATTGTGGATTCCGACCCGACTCAAGTGAAGCCAGATACTCGTTCCAAGTTATCGGTAGATCGGGCGTCTGACCTGAGGAAGGCCGCCCGTCGAGCAATGCGTGATGATGCTTTATTGTCTGCTATTTTAGATGATTTACAGGGATGGTGTGATAGAGAGAAGCTGTACTTTACGGATACCTTTGCTGACGAAGTTGTTGACTTATATCGAAAAGTTTCTGGGATTTTAGAACCTGATGATGTTGCAGCCGATTGTATGAAACTTCGTAAAGGTCTTTTTCCTTCTTCTCAGTTACCTGATATGATGCGGCGGTTGTTTAAACTACGGACTGAGGCACTTCGCCTGCGAGAGGAGAAGCGGAAATCGGAGGCACCCGCACTAACTGGTTTGCCCGATGGGAGCCAATCATCTCTCCCTGGAACAGACAAGATAGCTGTAGGGCATGCAAAGCCTATGCGAGAGGCTGCACCTTTATATGTCCCTCCTAAAGGGAAAGGCATGGATGATGAGGTAGATTCTGTAGATGCGAAGGGGTATTTTATTTATAATTGGGTATATACTCCATGGAATAGGGCGGATGTTGTGGCGCTTAAAGCTGCGTTACCTGACCTACGGAAAAATCCAGCTGCTTTCTATGAGGAAGTCGAGGGAGCTATAAATTCTTGCAGTATGACGCTAACCGATATTGATTTGTTTTTGGGTTGATATTACCCCCTGATATGTGGAGGTTTGTGCGGAGCGTATGGGGCACTATGGAAGGAAATAGAACGAGAGGATGCAAACAGAGAGCCAGCACAAAAGCCCTGACAATTGATTTTAGATCTCCCTGCTGCGATATTGGCTAAGCTAAAAACAATTATCGCCCCTAAAAAGATCGATTGGACTTTTGTTTGTTGATTAGTGTGTTACAAATTTATTACAAATGTATTATGTTACAGCACTTGTCTTGGGGTCTACTGATCAGTTTCTGGTTGATACGGGAGCTACTCGTAGTGCCCTATCTAAGCAATTGATTCCGAGGGCTCCCCTGTCTGGCTTAACATCCATAGGGTTCGATGGAACACCTTCTCTTAGCTCATTGTCACAACCACTTGCATTTCATGTTAACAAATTTGTTGCTCCATGTCAGTTTTTGCTCTCCCCTAACACACCAGATAATATTGTGGGTCTTGACATGCTCAAGCATTTCAGAGCCACAATACGATGTTCCCCTGAAGGAGTTCGTGTAATTCTGAATGACAATTACCCCGTAATGGAAAGAGCCTGTTGTGTTAAACAAGATACTGCATTAGCCTCCCTACCTGAAACATTGTGGGCTACTTCAGATACTGATGTGGGACAGATGGTTATTCCCCCGGTACACATTGGCGTAAAGGAGGGAGCTGTGTTACCACGCCTACCCCAGTATAGAATTTCACAGGAGGGTGAAGAAGCACTCACGAAAATTGTATACGATCTCATTGAAGTGGGGGTTGTTGAGGAAGTTCCCTTTATTATTTGTAACAGTCCAATCCTACCCTGCGCAGACGACCTCGCCCATCTGAAGACCCCGCCTAGCAGACCCGGTAGCAAGAAAGCCCCATGGTTCACTGACGAACTCAAGAGCTCCAAGAAGAACTGCCGAGCCCTCGAGAGAACCTGGCGCAGAGACCCAACTCCGGACAACATGACTGCCCTCAAGCTCGCCACCCGAAAACACCACCAACTCATCCACACCACCAAGAAAACCGCATTCAAGGAACGACTGGACAACAACGCACACAACAGCAAGAAACTCTTCAACATCGTCAAAGAGCTCTCCAACCCCAACGCCGGAAACAACGACATCACCCCTTCGCAAGACCTCTGCAACTCCCTCGCCTCCTACTTCCACAACAAGATTGCGGACATACACAACAGCTTCAGCACTCAACCTACTCAAGAAGCCATCAGCCGACCCCACCGACCTCAAGAACTAACGCCCCATCTCGCTGCTCCCGTTTCCTGCAAAAGTCATCGAGAAGACCGTCAACAAGCAGCTGGCCGCCTTCCTCGAGACGAACGGATCCCTCGACCTCTCGCAGTCTGGCTTCCGGGCCACCCACAGCACCGAGACCGCCCTGATCGCAGCCACCGATGACTTCCGAGCTCTGCTCGACAACGGAGAAACAGCGGCCCTCATCCTCCTAGACCTCTCCGCGGCCTTCGACACTGTCTGCCACCATACCCTAGTACAGCGCCTCAGCAACGTCGGAGTCCAGGAGAAGGCACTGGAGTGGATCATCTCCTTCCTCGCCGGAAGGACACAGAGAGTCCGCCTCCCCCCGTTCAGATCTGAAGCCACCGAAGTCATCTGCGGCGTTCCTCAAGGCTCCTAGCTCAGTCCAACCCTCTTCATCATCTACATGAGCCCCCTCGCAGACATCGCACGCCAGCACAACCTCAACATCATCTCCTACGCCGACGACACCCAGCTGATTCTCTCCCTCACCAATGACCCCGCCACCGCCAGAGCCAACCTTCACAAAGGGATGAAAGAGGTAGCCGAATGGATGAAGAACAGCCGCCTGAAACTGAACTCTGACAAGACGGACGACTCCTGGTGGCCCCCCGCCCTAGGCAGCGCACCCAAACCAACAGACCACGCACGCAACCTAGGCTTCATCCTGGACTCCTCCCTCTCCATGACCAGACAAGTCAACGCCGTCTCCTCGTCGTGCTTCAACATCCTGCGCATGCTACGTAAGATCTTCCGGTGGATCCCCACCGAGACCACGAAGACGGTCACCCAGGCCCTCGTCACCAGCCGTCTGGACTACGGCAACTCCCTCTACGCCGGAACCACCGCCAAACTCCAGAAGAGACTCCCGAGGTTTCAGAACGCCTCAGCACGACTCATCCTGGACATCCCCCGTCGCAGCCACATCTCCGGACACCTGAGAGACCTGCACTGGCTCCCGGTCAACAAGAGAATCACCTTCCGACTCCTCACCCACGCACACAAAGCCCTACACAACCAAGGCCCAGGATACCTCAACAGCCGCCTCAACTTCTACGCTCCCAAACGCCAGCTTCGATCGACCGGCCACGCCCTCGCCGCAGTCCCCCGCATCCGAAGAGCCACCACATGGGGACGGTCCTTCTCCTACCTCGCCGCCAAGACATGGAACTCCCTCCCGACCCACCTCCGCCTGACCCAGGACCACCTCACCTTCAGGAAGAAACTCAAGACTTGGCTGTTCGAGCAGTAGCGGACCCCCCTCCCCTAGCGCCTTGAGACCCTCTGGGTGAGTAGTGCGCTATATATAAATGCTTTGATTGATTACCCATCTTATTTATTTTATTTATTTATTTATTTTTAATATTTATAGAGCACTGCATATACCCATGGGCGTCTTGGCGCTGATAAACCATTTATTTGAGTACGAAATGTGAGGTTATGAACCAGTTAATTAAGACAGACTGTGAAGGATGAAATGATTATTGAGTGAACAGCCAAGTTTTCAGGAGTTTACGGAACTGAAGGAGCATTGCACTTTGTCTGATGTTAAGAGGCAGGGTGTTCCAGAGTCTGGGGGCCGCCACCAGAAAGCGTCGGTCACCCCAGGTGACTGTTTTGGTGCGGGGGACGACCAGTTGATTGAGAGTGGCTGATCGTAAAGCTCTGGTGGGTTTGTAGTGTTGTAGTTGATCTTTTAGGAAGTGTGGTCCTTGATTGTTAACTGCTTTGAACACAATGCAGAGGGATTTGAAGTGAATTCTTTTTTGTACAGTGAGCCAATGAAAATCCTTTATATTTTTGGAGATGGATTCAAACTTTGTCTTGCCGGAGAGCAGACGAGCTGCCGCGTTTTGTACCGTTTGGAGTTTTGTAATTACTCTAGTTTGAGCATTAAGGAATAGCCCATTGCAATAGTCCAAGGATGAGAGGACAAGGGCAGTGACAAGTGTCTTGAGTCAGGGAGAAAAGGGCGTATTTTCCTGATCATTTTTAATTTCAGGTGTGCCGTCGACACTGTTTTGTTGGCGTGGTCCATGAAGATTAGACCATCATCGAAGATGACTCTGAGGTTCCTAACCTTCGTGGTAGGAGTGGGAGGGGTACCGAAGGTCTCTGGCCACCAACTAGTTGGCCAGGCTGGTAGGAGTGATCCAAAGATGAGTACCTCGGTTTTTTCCGAATTTAGCTTTAGGCAGTTGGTAGCCATCCATTCTCCTATATCTAGGAGCCCTTTCTTAAATTTTTGGCTACTTGCTCTCCATCCCCTTTGATTGCCAACACTAGTTGGGTGTCGTCGGCGTAAGAGGTTAGGCTCATCCCATGTGCTTTGATGGTCTTAGCAAGGTCCGACACATAAATGTTAAAAAGTGTCGGACTCAGGGATGAGCCTTGAGGAACTCCACAAGGAGCAGAGAGTTGGGCCGATTGAAAGGGTCCTAGAATGACAGCCTGCGTTCTTTTGGCAAGGAAGGACGCAATTAAGTCTTTGGCAGTGTGGCAAATGCCAAATCCCTGGACACGGTGACCAAGGTGTTGTGGTCGACCGTGTCGAAGGCCGCCGATAAATCTAGCAGAACCAGGATGGCAGTGCCACCCTGGTCCCTGATTACCTTGATATCATCGGCGGCTTTGATCAGGGCTGTCTCTGTCCCATGGTGTTTCCTGAACCCAAACTGCGTGTTGTCAAGGAGCTGATGTTTTTCTATAAACTCGGAAATCTGGGTGTTCATGATTTTTTCAATCACCTTCGCCATGAAGGGGAGGCTAGCGATGGGGCGATAGTTTTTTAGCTCGCTTTTGTCCAGGGAGGGTTTTTTTTAACAAGGGTTTTAATAAGGTGTTTTTGAGGGGATCCGGGTAATTGCCTGACAAGAGAATTGAATTGCAAACCTGTGTGAGTGCCGGTAGGATAGAATCCATTACCGGTCGGAGTACGGAGAGAGGGCAGGGGTCCAGAGGTGATCCTGATTTAATAGTGGATAGTGTATTTTTTATTTGGTCAGGGGTGACCGGTTGGAAGCTGAGGAACATATTGGCTGGAGAAGAGGTAGTAGATGTGATTGTACTTAGAGGTGATTTGGCGGAGAAAGCCTGGTAGATATCGTCTACTTTGGTGAAAAAAAAGGAGGCGAGAGAATCACACAAAAGTTGCGACGGAGGGGGAGTGAGGTCGGGGGAATGACCTGATAGTGCTTTAGTGATTTGAAATAGTTGTTTGCTAGAATTCTTAGCTTTCTCAATTTGATCACTATAGTATTCTTTTTTTGCTTTCGCTATCATGGCTTTGTACTGTGCCAGGGCTTCCTTGTAGACTACTTTACTGGCTGTGTCATAGTCTTTTCTCCAAATTCTTTCCTTGCTACGATTAGTCTGTTTTTGTGCCCTTAGTTTTTCATTGTACCAGGGGGCAGTAGGTTTAGATCTATTTCTGGAATGTTCTTTGGAAGGGGCTGATTGGTTTGTAGCCTGGCCCAGCCAGTCGTAGAATTGCTGGAGCGCTAGGTTGGGATCTGAGGCGAACGTAGGACGGGTTTGTTCCAGTATAAGTTGCAGATCATCATGATTTATGTTTTTCCAGTCTTTAAAAGATTGTTTGGGCATGGGACGTGGATTGGTACTGCAATGATTATTAATGGCTATATTTGCAAAAATTGCAAAGTGGTCAGTCCAAGGCATAGGCAAAATGTTGGTAATTTGCAGGCCTTCTAGGTTAGAAAAGATGGGGTCCAGGATGTGGCCTGCTTGATGAGTGAAGTTGTTTTAGCCCTAGGGTTTCTAGATCAGAGATGAGGGCAGCAGAGTCAGTAAGGTGACCTAGATCTACGTGAAAGTTTAGGTCACCTAGAACCGTAAAGGTACTTTCCGTGGCTACGGATTCCATCATGGTGTTAATGCTGGATAAGAAGGCCGTCTTGGATCCTGGAGGGCGATATATTAGTATTCCCTTGAAATTAAACAAAGGGGAAACGTTGATGGCAAATTGCATGGCCTCACAGGAAGTTGATGGAATGGAGGTCGTTCTGACGGGATACGAATCTCTGGCAATTATGGCCAGCCCGTCCCCTCTTAGTTTGGGCCTATCCTGACAGTAAGCTTTATATCCCTCTGGAACTGCGATGACTAGGTCTGGCTGTGAAGTATCATCAGTCCAAGTTTCGGTGATAAACAGTACATCTAATTTAAAATCAGTTATAAGATCAAAGATTTCCTGCCTGTGCTTACCGAGTGAGCGCGCATTTATAAGGGCTATGGAAATGGCAGCTCCCACATCGTGTTTTGTTATAGTGCCATTAGTATTAGGGAGTATAAGTGGAATAGTGTCATTACAGTGGGGGCAGGAGGTGGCGGAATCCTTGTGGATCTCTGAGGGTTTGATGTTTAAGCAATTGGGCATGATAAGTGGCCGAAGCGCAAGTAGGCTTTGGCTGGAGTACTTTTTATAGGCTCCTGACAGTTTTTGGGCAGGGGTTGTGGCCCTGGGCCCGGTCCCGGCGCGGACGGGCGCAGACGGGCTTGCCTCTGGCGCGCCTCCGGCGCGCCCGCTGCGCCCGCCCGCTGCGCGGACGGGATGTGCCTTCAGTTTTATGCATCCGGGGGGGCGGGAAAGGCGGGAGGGCTGGATTGACTGGAGCGCAGCCCTTACCTCCTCAAGATGGCGGGTGAGGTGGGACAGGTCACGTGACCGCGACCGAGTAGGGCAGCGCTGTTGGGTATAATTACAGCAGTCGCGCTTTGCACCGCGCGTTCGTCACAGAAGGTGAGAGCAGTTTTTTATCCACTAATTATGTATTTAAAAATACACCGATCAAATCAATGTCCTATGCGCGGACAATCACAAGCTAAGCGAACGTTTTAAAAATCAAAGGATAGTGGGAGAGTCCCCCGGCTTCCGCCTCAGGGGAGAGCAGTTAAAAATAAATGGTTTTGCCTGTGAGAAAGAGAACGCCCCTTAAGTAGTCTAAGAGGGCGGGAGGGCTGGATTGACTGGAGCGCAGCCCTTACCTCCTCAAGATGGCGGGTGAGGTGGGACAGGTCACGTGACCGCGACCGAGTAGGGCAGCGCTGTTGGGTATAATTACAGCAGTCGCGCTTTGCACCGCGCGTTCGTCACAGAAGGTGAGAGCAGTTTTTTATCCACCAATTATGTATTTAAAAATACACAGATCAAATCAATGTCCTATGCGCGGACAATCACAAGCTAAGCGAACGTTTTAAAAATCAAAGGATAGTGGGAGAGTCCCCCGGCTTCCGCCTCAGGGGAGAGCAGTTAAAAATAAATGGTTACTGACACTAGGGTTTATAGATTCATCATTGATTTACGAGAAGTGAATAAGATAGTGGTGCCACAATACCCAGTGGTCTCTGATATCACCACGCTTCTCACTTTAGTCCCACCTACTGCAACTATGTTCTCAGTTATAGACTTGAAGAATGCTTTCTTTTCGATCCCTATTCACCCTGATAGCCGGTATCTTTTCGGCTTCACTTTGAATAATCGATCGTACAGATTCTGTAGAGTTCCTCAAGGCTATACTGAGAATCCTAGTATTTACAGTCAAGCACTAAAAAGACAACTCAACACTTTTGTTTTACCTGGAGGTGTGGCGCTTATACAATATGTTGATGACATCTTGTTGGCAGCCGATACCCCTGAACAATGTGAAAAATGCACACTATCCTTGCTTTCTTTTCTTGCTTCACACCATCACAAAGTATCGAAGAAGAAACTGCAATATTGTAGACCAAAGGTAACCTACTTAGGTCACCTTTTGTCTAAGGAGGGGCATGCACTGACATCAGATCGCATTCAAGCAATTCTAGACACACCAGTACCTTCTACACAGAAAGAAGTTCGTGCATTTTTGGGTCTTACCTCCTTTTGTAGGCAGTGGATACTGGGATTTTCGCACATTGTCAAGCCTTTGCTAGCCCTCTTGACAAAAGACACTCCAATCCCCCTCCCATGGACAGATGAATGTGAGAATGCTTTGACAGTTACGACAAGCTTTGTGCTCAGCACCAGTGTTAGGTACTTGAGGAAATAGAAATGTTTAGGTAGCCAATGTGTCCCCCACTCGCACCCCATCCATGCACAAGTGCCCATGTATGTCCTGTAATTCCTTTTCCGTGCCTGCCAGGAAGACGCATATGCATTTGCGTCCAACGTTAACATGTCAGTTATACAGTTCTCCAAGAAAACCACGTTAATTAGGCTTCTAGGCCTATGGTGCCAACGTCTTTACATGGTGCACTTTTGAATAAAGCACACGTTTTCTCCATGTTTTTCTGGCTCAGCCGAGCCAGGCCCTTAATTGAGGCTCCGAGTCTCTTCTGTCTCTGAAAGCTGCAGTTTAGGTATGCATCCCTGACCTCTACCTTACATCCTGCCCAGACGAGCGGTGCCCGGCTCGGCCTGGCCTGCCTGCCAAGACGGTATTTTGCCTACAGTTATCTGCTCAGCCTCCGCGAAAACACATTCCAGTCTAGTGAAATAGGTAAACATGTTCCCGGCTGCAGAGCAAAGGGCCCTGCCTTCCTGTCTCCATGCAAGTAATTTACTGCACCCGTTACCATGGTAGGCCCATGGCCCCCGTACTTTGCATGAAGATCCATATGCAAGCACTAGCATTCAGTGATGAACGGCCTCTGCCCGAGAGACCTTTTACTTCAGACACTACATCCTCTAAACACAAGATACCAGATATGCTATAGGTGCAGGTCGTTCTGACATCCCAGACATTAGTCTCCTCTACTAGTGCTAAAGTCAAGCCCCCAGCTCTCCCCAGCTACACGTCTACATCACGTCATACTCAGTTGTGCGCGCATCCGTGCCAAAGGTTTCTGCTGACTCTGCAAACTTTCTCTAAGCATCCACCCACATGTGACGTTTCTCTGACTCGTCGAGTGCACGCCTACGTGTACGCCTTCTTACACGCCTCCTGTTACGCACATGTGTTCTTATCTCTCTCTTTTCACCTGTTACGCCTACTGTATTCATTTCAATTATATGGTTTTACTATATATAATGTGTGATGTTAATAAAATGTTGAATATCCCTTCCTGAACCTTAGTGGTGATGGAACCCGATGTCCAGTATCTCGAGATACTTAATTAAAGCCCGTACGACTCTGATACCACAGGACTCTGCCTCTCATTTGATTGAGCTATCCTTATTGTCATTTAATGTATAGAAAAATAGTCTGGTAATTTTATTTACCACATACTCCAGATTATGTGATGCCCTTTACATTATATGTGCACGAGAGAGATGGATGTGCATTGTCAGTTTTAGTGATAAGCAGCGCCCTTGTGCATATTTTTCAGCAGCTCTTGATCCTGTTGCTCGAGCGTTGCCTGGTTGTTTTCGCTCGGTTGCAGCGACAGCTGTGTCAATACGCCAGAGTGAAGGGATAGTCTTATCACATAAGCTGTTGTTGCTGGTGCCCTTTTGAATCAGACAAAGACGCAGCATTTAACTAGTACTCGTCTAACAGGATATGAGCTTACGCTGTTTGCTCCTCACATTACACTGAAGAGATGTGCAACACTAAACCCAGCCACATTGTTGCCATTTCTAGTGACCCAGCCTGAGGCACAAGAGACACATGATTGCACATTTGTGACTGAGGAACAGACAAAGGGTCGCATTGATTTGCAAGATACGCCTCTTACAGATGTAGATGGAGAACTGTGGGTTGATGGGTCTTGTTTGAAGTTGCCGGATGGTACAACTTCAGCCGTGTATGCAATCACTACTCTCCACACGATAGTGGAGGCAGCTTGCATACCACAGAAATCAGCTCAAGCAGCAGAACTAATAGCCTTGACACGAGCATGTGAGCTTAGTACAGTTCTATGTGTGAACATCTATACAGATAGCCGCTATGCTTTTGGAGTGGCGCACAATTTTGGCCTGCTCTGGAAGGAAAGAGGTTTTCTGACATCACACGGAACACAGATAATGCAAGGAGAACTAGTGCATAATTTACTGACTGCACTGACATATCCAAAGAAAATAGCTATAGTGAAATGTAATGCACACAAGAAAGTTATTGATAAGGTGGGAGAAGGAAATGCGTTGGCAGACCAAGTCGCACGTGAGACTGCGATGCAGCCTGACATCACTTTCATGTATGTAGTGAAGTCACAGGCAGAGCGGTGGCATGATGCTAGGAAGGAAGTGTTAGCGATTCAGAAGACCGCTTCCGATAAAGAACGGGAGCAATGGTCCAAAGATGGAGAGTTGGATGATGAAGGTTGTTGGCGGAATAAAGAGATGAACAAATGAAAGTTGCCTATAGCTTTCATAGAACCTATGGTTCAGATGGCACATGGGCTAGCACATGTTGGATCTTCAGCAATAGTGAAATTGCTTACTGAAGCTTGGGAGCATCCAGAAATTGCTAGCACGGCTAAGAGAGTAGTGCAATCCTGTATGATTTGCCTACGGTTTAATCCTGGAAAGGGGACACGAACTCCAGCAGGAGGTTTTGCTACACCAACTGCACCTTTTGAAGTTTTGCAGATGGATTACATTCAGCTTGAACGCTGTAATAATCTGAAATATGTTTTGGTGGTGGTATGTGCCTTCAGTAACTGGATTGAGGCGTACCCTACAAAGTACAATACTGCAATTACTACAGCAAAGGTGCTGCTGAAGGAATTCTTCCCTCGATACGGTGTTTGCAGACTTTTGTGGAGTGATGGCGGACCTCATTTTGTGGGGAATGTTATCAAGTGTGTTCTGAAAGGATTAAGGATCAAGCAAAAGTTCCATGCAGTATTCCATCCGCAATCAGCAGGATTAGTGGAGTGTTATAACGGCACTCTAAAGCTGAAACTAGCTAAAATCCAAGCCTCTACTTCTCTGACTTGGCCAGATGCGTTGCCACTGGCATTGTTGTCGATAAGATCTGTGTCTCATTCGCGAACAGGACTGACTCCATATGAGGTTCTGTTTGGGAGGCCAATGAATCTTTGGGGAGTTCCTAAGCCCAACTCTGTGTATGATGTTCCTTGTGTCTTGATGAATGACTATTTGGCACAGTTGACTAATAACTTGGTTTCTATTCATCAACAGGTTCGTGAAGCACTCGCTGACTGATCTACAGGTGAAGGCCATAATCTTTGACCAGGTGATTTCGTACTGGTGAAATCTTTTTGGAAGGTCGAGCAGTCTGGAGCCGAGGTGGTGTGGACCTGAGCAAGTCTTACTTGCTACGAGGACAGCGGTTCGAGTCACCAACCAAAAGAATTGGATACATGGGATTCATTGTCGCAAAGTGACTTCAGCGTTGGTGGAGCCAGCTGTACTTACAGATCACCGAGAGGTTCTGACTGTGGAGAGAGGCCGAGCTATAACACCTGACGAATCTGAGGAGTTCTTCCCGGACCAGACGACATCTGGAGCTACACGATATAATCTAAGGCCAAGAAAGAGTTTGCAGTCGTTTTTGAAAGTGCAGTAATTTTGAAAGTTGCCTGAGTGGGCCCCCGGGTTAGTGAAACGGAGTAGCGACACCCGTCTTAGCCCGCTGGTGAAGAAATCAACGGCTGCCCAGGGGAAGAGTTCAGGTGACTACTTTTAGTTTCAGGAAGATACTTTCTGCGTTCCTTTGACAATGGAGAAGAAGATTTTCTGTGCTGTAGGGTTCCTTGCTGCTTTGATGATTATGGCAGTAGTCACATGGTCTGTTGAGAAAGCAGCTCCTGCTCGAGAGTTGTTTGTTGTCACTACACCAGTGCCAAAGGAGCACTTTTTCTTTACACTCCCATATCAAGAAATGAAGCATCGACAGTCAAATCTCAATAATACCTTCATTCAGATGCTTCATCATACGCATGTTGCTACAAATGCCACAAATTGTTGGATTTGTGGGATGATGCCTGCACATCAGAGGAAGGGAGGAATGCCTTTCATACCTCTCCCTTTTTCGCACAATGGTTCTTGTCGAGCCTGGTATACCCTGTTGTTCGCTACAAGGAAACCTACAGTAGGTCGACTCCTGTTTAAACTGAATAAAGAATGTCATCAGGACAAAGATGGGTATCCCCAAGCGAATGGAACTATATGGGAGTGGGAAGAATACAGACCGGACAATGCTTCAACACCATATATCTTCACGAATACGAGAGACTTTGTTACCAGTGAGAAATTTGTGATCTCTGTGACTCAAGCACAAGCAGACTTATGTGTGCAAAGTCTAGCAACAAAAAGCACACGGGTATAGGGTATTTGCTGACTGCAATCATTCCAGTGTTAAGGGTCTTATACTTTTATGGACGGTGTATACGGGGTGCAAGAAACCTGAAGCCATGTACGCCTAGACTTCCAAAGGCAATGCCCAAATTTACAAACAAAATACAATGGTTCAGCACTCCCAACGGTAGTAACAAACAATTTTCAACAAGAATAAATTTCAATTTTCATTCAATAGACCGTTTTTGTATAAATAATTCTTTTTATTCATAAATCTTCTTAAAAACGTAGCCAACGCGTTTCGTCCAGAGGACTTCTTCAGGGCGAAAAATGCGGAGACTATGTGATGTCAAATGGATAAAAAGATCGGTCTCATAAAGTAACTTCAGATGATAGCGTCACAGTATTAGATCCTATGTCTTAGGAGCAGGCTATCTCACACTGATATTCTTAAGAGCAGTGAATCACAGCAAAAGGACACATATTAGTGCCTCTTTCTCGTTTACTGGTCAAAGTAAGTGGATGTCGGTATACACATCCTGTAGGTTGTTTCTTGAGTATGTAACTTGCGAGTTAGCACATCAGCGGTCCAGGTATCGACAGCAACATCAGGAGCTGGACAAAACGCATTGGCTACGTTTTTAAGAAGATTTATGAATAAAAATAATTATTTATACAAAAACGGCCTATTGAATGAAAATTGAAATGTATTCTGGTTGAAAATTATTTGTTACTGAACCATTGTATTTTGTTTATGTGTGCAAATTATAGGACATATCCCCGTTGGGGTTAGTGATTGTGTAACCATCCTAAATATCGACAGACTTTTTGGCATCACACAATACTTATTTTGTATGTGGGAATCGTGGGTATTACAGACTACCAGCAGGGTGGTCTGGAGTTTGTTATGTGTCTTATCTTTTTCCTCCTGTATTCCTGGCACCTGCATTGGATCATCAATATCTTAAGCTATTCAGCAATATCACTGTAAATCGTTATAAAAGGACATTGAATACGGATGATATAGACCAAACTGATACTAGCCTGCAACAGGATGTGGATTTTAATTTAGGATTGTTTTTCTTTGTGGGTGCACCATTAAACAGCAGGAAAATAAGACGATTAACTAGGGTTGTAGAAGCTGTTACGAATCAAACAGCAACAGCTTTGGAGAATATTACTGAAGAACTACAGATGACCAGAATTGTAGCACTACAAAATAGAATGGTTTTAGATGTTATGTTAGCTGACAGAGGTGGTGCATGTCGCATTATCGGAAGTACTTGTTGCGTTTTCATTCCTGACCACACACCTTCCGTATATAAAGCAATCATTAAACTCCATAAGATTGCTGCTGATTTACACACCGAGAATGGCACTTGGACCTTTGCAGGATGGTTCTGGGCCATTATTTCAACTTGGGGTTGGAAAGTACTGACTGTTCTCTGTATCATATTTGCAATAATCTTTAAGTGTTGCTTATGTATACAATGTGGTCCAATGATATGTTCCATGTGTATTACTACCTGTATTCCAACCAGGAAGAGAATTGCCGAAGTTAAGATGCAAAGTAGTTTGAATAAGGAAATCGCGGAGATGATGATTATTGACATAAGGGATGAATATCTAGATTATCCCAGGAAACCGGATGTCTTCAGCTAATGCTAAAAGGGTCGTCTGTTGTAAATTAATGACGATCGGGTTGAGCATTAGCCGAAGACATATGCCATATTAGCTATATTCGAATCAACCGAACTGACTCCATCTTTGTTCTATAAATCGGCCATATGGCCATGTGCTCACCACGAGGTTCAGTCCTACCCTTGTTTCAACTGCTCTTGGCATCTGCCCAGCAACAGGCTATTTATAGCATCTTCCCTCTGTGTACGTGTTCAGACATGCCCAGTAGAGTCCACATCTGTTTATGATTAATGTCCGAAGGAATATGCTTTGGGGGTCTCAGGAACCGTTAACTCCACCCATGTATTGATTGTGCTCCGAATATGCCTATATATGGTCATAAAACTGTGCTTCGTGCTTGTGCCGCCTTCTTTTGAGCCCCTCTATTCTGTATAAAAGGGGCCATGTGCTTTGGTTCGGTGTGCTACGATACAATACTGAAGAGTGTTGTGTGAGTTGTAGTACCACCTTTAAAGGTTAATAAACTTGATCTTTTGTATTTCCAGTTTCTGTGCCAATTTCTTCCTGGGTTGAAGATTCTGTGCAGGGAAGGGCGAACCCCTTGCACTAGCGGGCCTTGCTGAGGCTTGCTTACATCATGCCCACTAAGAGACGGGCATGGGCAAGAGGCACTCTGCTTGATCTCAGGATCTAGGCCTGGGATACATGCCGAGCAGGTCGTCCCCATACACCACAACAGGGTGCACCACCCTCCCTTGGACCACGTGCCCTACTATGCAAAACAGAGGACTCTGATCATTGGAACAGGCACAGAAGGCTGGGCATGATGCTCCCCCATAGCATAGCTGGTGAACTTAAATTGTGGCTCCCTTTCTCAGTGCATATTAGCACCTGGGGATGTGCTGAGAACCACTTAAGCAAGCCTGATACCCTGAGCCGGTGGGACCGAGGAGGATATGGAGCATTCGGAGTGACATGAAGGGTCAAACATGTGCTGACCTTCCCCCTTACTAGAATGCAGGGAAACAATCACCACCCCAGCACGTAGACAGTGCACTAGCTGGGCACATCAACATTGGACTACTTCATCGCACTGGTGAGGAACAAAGGGTGAAGAGCGGGCACCAGAGGGGAGATACCTTACACCTACCTGGAAGTAGTGACTGCTGGGGCAGCTGTGTCCTATTAATTAGAGGGGAGATGAGCAGGGTGCGAGAGGGGAGAATCCTTACACCTACCTGGCAGCAGTGATTGCTGGGGCGGACACGTCCTATTGATTAGAGGGGAGAAGAGCGGGGTGCGAGAGGGGAGATTCCTTACACCTACCTGGGAGCAGTGATTGCTGGGGCGGCTGTGTCCCATTGATTAGAGGGGTGAAGAGTGGGGTACCAGAGGGGAGATTCCTTACACCTACCTGGCAGCAGTGATTGCTGGGGCGGACACGTCCTATTGATTAGAGGATTGCGCACTAAGCCCTTGCATCACTTCAGATGCCGACCACTCTCAACTCACTCCGGCACAAAGATGGTCAAGAAACTGCAGCACAAGGGGGACAGGGACAGTGGGGGGAAGGAACCTCGCCATCCTCTCATCCATCAAGAGGCACTACAGACCACTGCCCCACAGAGTTCACATGCCCAGGGAGAGCACTTTGACAAACATTTGCGAGCAATCAAAGATGTGAAGGCCACACTCCGACCTAAACTGGACGCTCTGGCAATGGAGGTGGGGCTGCCTCGGGCTGACCAGATCAACCTTAGATTCAGGCTGAAGAAGTATGAGTGTGCCATGGTGGGAATGCACCTTACACTGACGGAGATGCAGTCACACTTCAAGGCCCTGCAGGTGAAGGTTGCAAAGCTGTGAGACAGGGTGGAAGATGCAGAGAGTCACGGAGAGACAACATAAGATTGGTGGGACTCCCAGAGGGGGCCGAGTGCCCTAACATGGAGCTCTTCTTAGAACAATGGCTCCTTGATACACTACTTGGCAGTAAGAGATCGACCTTATAATAATAATAATAAAGTTTATAAAGCGCCTGGTTACACATAAATCAGTGTGTCCCCGCACTATTGATACAGACCATAAAAGAGCTTCAACAACTGTCCGGCTGGAAGCACAAGAAGGGGCCTACCGGAAATCGGACCCAACTACTTGGGAAATAGGTGAGTCTTCAATTCCTGACGAAACCTCACCTCAGATGGTTCCTTACGGAGCTCAATCGGAAGTGTGTTCCACTGTTTACTGGCAAGGTATCTAAAAGAGCGACTGCCCATCCGTGCTCTGTAAATACGCGGGACCTGGAAAATAATACTACCTAGGGATCTCAGTAGCCGCTTAGGACGATACATGGTCAGCATATTTTGTAGGTATATAGGTCCCTTTCCCTGTGCAATTCCTTGTGCCATACACATAGTTTTGAACACAATACGTTCCCGGATGGGAAGCCAATGCAAAGTGGCTAAGGCACGGCTCCCGGACGACTTCCGGGGGAGATTCAATGCCAACCTAGCAGCCGCATTCTGAACGCACTGAAGTTGGTGCAGTCCTTTCTTACTCAGACCGATATACAGTGAGTTCCCATAGTCCAGATGGGAGGTGACAAGGGTATGTATTAGCGTGTTCCTACCAGTGACGGGGAGTAGGTCCAAGGTTTTACGAAGTCTTTTTAGAATGCTATAGCACTTGCCTGCAACCCCTCTGATATGATGTTCAAAGGAAAGATTGGCGTTTAGTCGTACACCCAGGTTTTTCACCTGCTCAGAGGGGTTGGGAGTGGGCCCTAATTCGGGTGGCCACCATGCTGAAGACCAGATTGACGGTGTTTCCCCATCACTAGAGGCTCAGTTTTGCTCCTATTGAGGCGTAGGTAGTTGTTATTCATCCAGCCTGCTAATTCCCCTAGACAGGCACCGCCTCTTCCGGAAGTTGGATAGGGTCATCACCAGCTGAGTGATGACCCTATCCCAGGACTCAAGCTGTACCCTCCCATGACAGGAGTGGCAAAATCCCTGTTAGAAGAGAGGGCTGCGTAGGTCTTCCTACTGAAAGCCTACAGATGGGCAAGCAGCACGCAAAACAAGCCAGGGTCATAGTGGAACTGGAATCTTGCAGCAGCCCCACCCCATCACCCACCCTTCGGGGGGAGCCTTGCTGCACGGAGAGCTGGCCCTCGCCTTGAAGAAAATTCCAGTAGAACTGTGATTGGACCCTGCTCTTGCCCTGATGACAGAGGACAAGGTGATCTGACCCCAGAAACACCACTAGGACCCAGAGTTGGCTTGAACTTCAATAGAACTAACGCCCTACAGTGTCGGTGTTGGTGTCAAGGCTGCCGTCCACAGGAGATGAGAGGAGCTTGTGTTGGGAAACTGTTGAGCTGCAGCGATTCCAATGGCGTCCTCTGCTGTTGGCTCAGCAGATCTGTGGGGTGTCTGCGAGGGAGAGGGAAGCTGATCAAAGCTGTCTGGTCGGTTGGTGGAAGGTCAGGCGTTTGTTGAGGTATGCTGGTCCTTCGTTGCGCAAGGTCTTGAGGCATGAGTCAGCATCTTCCACTGGCATCTCTTCTGAATTGGGAGCCAGTGTAGTTTCTTGAGATGTGACGTGTGTCATTCTGGGAGGTTGAGTACGAGTCTTACCACTGAGTTCTGTATTGTCTGGAGAATCATCTGGAGGCATGCAGTGATTCTTACGCAGAATGGGTTTCCAGTGTTCAGTCTGCCAGTGATGAGGGCTTGCATAATGGACCTTCTGCTATTTGCCGGGAGCCACCTGAAGCTCTTGTGGAGCATGCGAAGGGTGTGGCAGCAGGTGGATGAGACTGCATTGGCTTGTTTCTTCATGGATAGCTTACGATCCAGAATAATGCAGAGGTTGTGGGCATGGTATGTTGATACGGGGGAGGGGTGCCGAGATCCGTGGGCACCATGGGTCATTCCATGGTGAGGTGTTGTTCCCAAAAAGGAGGACTTCCATCTTGTATTTGTTGAGTTTAAGACCGGTGTACTTCATCCAAGCCCTTGATACAAGCCCTGGCAACGCTGAGTATATGGGGTGGGAACTTTAATTCTGCCCATGACACCTCCCTAGAGAGATCCTTCCACCCACCACAAACCGGGAATGCAATCAGAATGACCCATGTATTCTGGACTGGCTTATGCTTACCCAGATGTGCAACATCTGGTGACAGATGAATCCTTGAACACAAGAATACTAATTGTTCTTATCAGTACACTAACTGCCCACCAGAATCGGCTTGCTCCTATGTAATCCCTCTGTGGTTTCCTTGGTCTTGTGACCTGAATGTCTAGGCCACACATTGTCGGACCACAACCACCTCAAAATGATGATTCAGTGGGGCAGATGACATGCACCAGTACCTACTAGGAGGCTGTATGCCCCTGCCCTACAGGACAGAGTCTTCTGTGATACTGAAGGTACACATATCGCCATCTTTGAGGAGAATGAAGGGACTGCCTCAATGACAGTGATAGAGTGGAATACCTTTAAGGGTCTCATATAAGGCCTGTGCATCAAGATGTAGCACAGTGTAAAACATACCTTGCGAGACAGAACCTCTCCTTTGAACAAACAATATGAACAACGGAAATATATCTGGGTTAGCTGCATGAAACTAGACCAGAATCAACCCTCTCCAAAAGGAGTAAAGTGAGGCGGTGGTCAGACTAGGAACACTACACTATCAAGCACTAGCATGGCTTCTAAGCTTGTTGACCCCAAAGACCTCCAGAATAGCCAGTAGATACCCGGTGGGAGAGATATTGAATGTACAAGCAGATATAAACCAGGATTTTCCTGTAGTACCAGACGTCTGTATACCAGGCTGTGTTGGGAGTGCAATCTCAATTAGATGAGTATTTGAATAGACTGACGATCTCCAGACTTAACCCCCTTCAGGGACATACACCAGATGAAACTCTGACCACTGAGGAAATTGGCTTCATTATTGACTAGATCACGAGCAACAAAACTCCTGGGATGGACAGGTTCCCGTTGGACTTTTACTTCACCTACAGAGCAACTCTCGCTCTAAAACTACTTCAAATGTACCAACCAGCCCAGCAGGAGGGCACATTGCTGTGATCCCTATGGGAGGCTATGATATTGGTCCTGCCTAAGCCCAACAGGGACCCCCTGGAGCTACGCTCCTACTGGCCACTGTACACCGACCACAAGATTCGCAGGAAGGTACTTGCAAACAGGTTGCTCCCCTGTCTCTCTACATTGGCACCAAGGCCAGAATGGTTTCGTACCTGGGAGAAAAACTTGTCTAAACCTATGGCGCCTCTCCAGATGATGGGAAAGAATCTTCATGAATTTGTCTCCATAAACAGCACTCGCACTAGATATAAAGAAGGCCTTCAACACCCTGAGGTAGTTTTACTTAACGAACGTGCTGATGTGCATGATACTAGGTGCAGAAATACTGCACTGAATAAATCTCCTCTACACCAACCCACTGGCCCACATCCGCACAGGCAGAGATCTCAGTTTCTTTTGAAGGATGTGGCAAAGATGCCCGCTGCCAATTACTTTCGCCCTAGTCATGGACCTGTTCACTGGCCCGTTTCGTTCGCAGGACTCAGCAATCTGTATACAGAGTGGGCCAAATTGGGAGGTCATTTCACTGTATGCTGATGATGCATTTGTGTGCCTCAGGAACGTGCATTCGCATCTACCGCAGGTGATGGAGGTTCTAGACGATTTTGGTAGGGCTCCTAGACTAAGGCTAAATTGGACCAAATCCAGCTTATATCCCATGCGCCAACTCACAACTTAGAACAGGAAGTGCTGCCCCAATTAGCACTGGGGTGGCACCCTGACATTTTGAGGTATTTAGGGGTGAATTTACTACACCGAACAACAACTTATACAGGGCAACTTAGGTGATGTCCAATGTTAGCAGATCCCTGTAGTTTTGGGGCTCCCTGCCACTATCAACCCATGGGTAGAGTGGCAGTTGCAAAAATGCTGTTAATACATTTATACTGCTTCTCGACCCCTCTAGTTTACCTGCCTCGGCACTTCTTCAGGAAATTGGACTCAGTTTCTGTTCTTATGGACTTAATCTGGGGAGCGGGCCACAAGAGAGTCGCACTTCGCAAACTATACTCTACCTTGGAACGGGATAGGGGGGTGTACATTTAAAAGACTAGTAAAGAACTACAAACTACTGTGTGACTTGGAAGATGATTATTTCACAATACAGCCCTTGTTTGTGATCTCGTTACCGTTCTCACATTATCACAGCACTAGAAGAAATGGGAGCCTGGGGTGTCTGATCACAGAAACTCATTTACATACAAAGGGGGGTGAAAGCCTGTTCACAACGCACAGCACAACTTGTTTATGTAGCAGGTAAAGGGATTCAGGTAACAGTGTGTGTGTTGTATGGCAGGAGCAAGCAGTCTTAGTTGTTGAGACATGAATCTCTGGCGGGTGCATTATTAGCTCTTTAAACTGTTTGAGAGAGGGCGGCAGTCTCAAATTCTGGGGGCACAGATACCAACAGCTTCCCTCATAATCTTTGCTTTTTGCATCTACAGGTGGTGCAGATGCCACCTAACAAAGAAACCTTGGGGAGGAGCCAAGACGGCGGCCAAAATGGCCGCATAGACGCCCGGCTCCGCCACTCGCCCTCGCCTCCCGCACCATCCTGGCGTGTATCCCGATCGTGGCCCCGTATTGGTGAAGACGTGTGGAGCTCGGCTGTGTGACTCTGGCGTGAAACCCACCCCTGGTGGCCGTGATCCGTCGATCTAAACTTTCTGGCCCTTGGAGTGAGCGAACCGGGACCTTGAGTGACGCAGCGGCCGGCACAGGATTGATCAACATCGGCTCAGGTCGGCCATGTTTGTCCGGTGACCCAGACCGGGACTTGTGACTGTACGTGGCCATAGACGGTCGATCGGAGCTTGGCGCTGGAGCCCCCGAGCAGCCCACCTAAGGTTTTACGTTGGTGCTTGTAATTGCGTGCAACCTCAGCTACACCTATCGACACACGGCCTGGACTTGCCCTACCTCGGGGGCTGCTGGCGGCCGAACGATCTCCCTGCAATGCTGTTTTTAATGGGAGTCTCCGGCTACGGCTGGTAAGCGATTGGCAGTGCGGTGGGTGTTCGTGGACTCGAGTGTGCCTGATAAGACCCGTGCGTGTGTTACGGGCAACGCTTGATTTCTCGGCTGCCTGTGGGGCTTGCTTCCTCTCCTGCTCTGAGGTTCCCTGGAAGACGGGTGCACTACGTAAATCGTTGAAAGGTGATGGAACCCACAATGCAGGACATCCTGCTGGCCCTCACAGATCTGCCCTCAGCTTTGAGACGTCGATGGACGGTCATGGACGACCTGCAGGTGGCGGCAAGTTATACAATGATGGGAGGACAAACTGTCGATCGAGAGCACGATCTGTCCCAGTTTGCCGATGCTGAGGATTCCCTGGAGTGCGTAACACTGGAAACTGGAGTTGGCAGATCATGTGGCCGAGCTTCTGTGTTTGCTGACTTTCCTACCCTCCAGCTCATTATTTCCTATCCTGCTCTGCAGCGCCCAGTTCTCCCGATGGCTAGTGTGACATGGAGATGCATCATCGTATCGACGCTTTTGTTCTTACTCGTAGTCGGATCGGCTCCAACAGGGATTGTGGACTCATTGTACTTGCCTCTCTATGATATTCTATTCTATCTTTTTGGTAGAGCGCGAACAGCTGCCCCAGCAATGAGGCGTCCCGGCGCTAAAAAAACCAAGAACCTGGCCTAAGCGGAAGAAGGAAGAGAAGGAACTTACGGGAGAGGGAATAGATACGTTTTTACAGCTTTCCGGAACGCCGGTAGGCTTTCTATGGAGCGGATGTGTTGCGGCAGATCATTCCACAGTTTGGCTCCAAGATACCTGAAGGAGCGGCCGCCCATGCGGCAAAGTTTTATGCGCGGGACGCATAGAAGGTTTTGATTTGAAGATCTTAGGTTCCGTGACGGCGCATAGGGGGTAAGAAGTGGTCCAAGCAGAGGGGGGGTATCGAGTTTGAGGATTTTGAAGGTCGTGATGAGGGTTTTAAATTTGATTCTGGAATCAACGGGTAGCCAGTGTAGGTGTAGGTGCGGTGCTTTACTATTTCAGTTCGGACCGGCCAGGGCTGAACCTGGGCTTTTTATGTACTTGTTGGATGTTCTTGGTGCCGGACTGTACCATGGCTTGTGACGGTGATTTGGGGTGATCGGGATGACTATATGCTGTTGTTTGCCCTCCATCATGGCGGGCTTCCATGTCTTTCGGGAAGGGTGGGGGGGCGTATCTGGGGCCGGAGCTAGGGCCCTCCTCCTAATTTCCCTCTTGTGGGTTTTCTGGGGCGACAGGCATGCCTATGGGGGGGGGGGGGGGCGTGGCCTTCCGCTGCATGCAGGGTGGGGGTGGGGGCGGGACGTATTTCTATTTTTTCTTTGTCTCTATGGCCCTACTCACTTTCTTCTTTTCTCGTTCTTTCTTGGTGTATCTTCCTTTCTTATATATTTCCTTATAGTTGGAGGCGGGGGTTCGGGTTCCTTGGGAGGATCATCGCTTGTGTCCCTTTAAGCTACGGATTTTGGCTGTCAATGCTCGCTTTCGTGAGTGGGGCACTGTGGTTCAGTTCGATCGTATTTGGCTTAATATCTTCCCATTGTTCTCCCAATGATGTGGTCGACTAACGGCTACTATCCTGTCCTTTGCTTTGATTGATATGCAACGTCGTACTAATGCTTGCTGTTTGATCCTTCAACTCTATTATAAATTGGAATCCTCCCATATCCTGTAATAATGTGGACAATTTTGCACGTCGATCCTGATTTAATGTGGCTGGTTGAGCCAGGGTACACCGTATTGTTTCCCTTTGTTGCACGACATTTCGACATCTGGAATTATATTGTTTGGTGGCCCCCTGGCCTATACTTGCTTTGCACATGCTGTAATGTTTGAGGTTTTCCAAATAAAAATTTACACAAAAAAAAAAGTAACCTTAGTGTGCTTTCTGGAGTCAGCCCGCTTTGCTTTTCCCAAACTTTGGTCAGCAAAGGTAAATGTCTCTTCTACTAAAGTGTTCTTAGCGCGCTTTTGGTACCGTGGCTTGAGCAGTATGGCCTAAGGCACGCTCGAAGGTAAAGCAAAACAGTGGAAGTCAAGACCAAACAAAAAGGAAAATGAATTTTAAAAAAAAGAGCAGACCCACTGAATCAATCAGGAAGTCACCTACAAAATTGTAGCTGACTTCGGTAGCTATGCTCGAGGTGACAAAGGTAAGTTTAGTCTCTGGTGATGATTAACACTGGAATTTGATGCAAGGTTTTTGGCTGAATCAGTATCAGAAGGTGACGAGCTGCACAGAAGTGGCTTGAAGTGCAAAATTCCCACAGAGTAGAGTTGGGTTATCAAGTTGAACCTGAATCCACGGCCATCAAAATGTGGGAAATTTCAAGCTGTGAAGTCTTCGGAGCTTCCAAGTTACGGAGATGGTTCAAGGTTGATGATAAGAGCCAAAGCATGGAACCTGGCAGGCCTGAGGCATGGTTAAAGGGATAACAGGTTCTATTTGAAACAAAAAGAAGATGGAAAGAGGCCACTCGTGTGGATCTTTGTAATACGAGTATGTGTGAGTAAAATACACAGGCAAATTTTTGGAACCAGATAACACATAAAAGGTGGCTTAGACCACGTAGAGAAATGATATTCCACTACTGTTTGTACACATTAGGATACAAATTTAATACTTATTACACTAACATGATATTAGATAAAATTGATACATAATTATACACAAAAGATAAAAAAGTTTTTTGTAGCATTACATCATATGCATAACTTCAATCATTCAAATAATTCATAAATATAAAAACTGTTGGATGGTTTCCTGTCTCCTGTCTACGCGTTTCGACACTATTTAAGTGCCTTCCTCAGGACTGTACCATCGTGCTGTAAAAGATATTTATAAAAAAGATATTTTTACAATATTATATTTCTGTGTACAAAACAGATAGTGTTCTGGCTTTTATAACATGTGCTAGATACTGGTTATCAACACGATTTGATAATACCGCTTCCAAACATAATAGTGTCTATCCTATACATAGTTGCCATGGACTACACAATTCACGAAATGTAACCATATCTTTCTTTTGCACATAGACAACAGTTCTTCAGTTGCAACTTATTTCATTTGGATAATAGCATACTGTTCATCTCATTTACTGGTTGTGATATATATATAGACAACCTAACTCTGACAGAATAAAACAGAGGATAAAGGGGAAAAAAGAATTACATAACCAGGGTAAACAGCCAGGTTAATAAGAAAGAAAACAGAAAAAGATATAAGTGTAGTAAGGTTGGGTATTTGGCTCGCAAAATGGCTGTTCACTAGAAATCATTAGCTATTATTGCTTTCCTTGATTACTATGTTAAGATATTAGCCTAATATCAGTTGCACTACATGCAATATAAATTGTTGTACCTAAGTTCATTTTTAGCATACTGTCAGGGTGTAAAGAGTCTCTTTCACATTAATTAAGATTCTAGTATGGACCTTTTATACTAATCATTCATGTCTAAAGGCATCAGATAAGCTTACCTATTTTAAGGACAGAACAGGATAGATATCAAGGGTCAGGACAGAATAAATGCCAAGATACCGTGGAGATTAATATGAGTATCAATGAAGGCCAAATCTGCAATGTGAGAACATTATTCACTGATTATATGCTGAGACTAAATAGTTGTAATAATTTGTCAAATTAATTGAATATGCTTACCCGACTTTTAAGGAAGCTCAGATTGACTTGGATTTCAAACTCTGTATGTAGATATAGTGGTCACCTAGACTCGCTAAACATCCAGTAGGCTACTTCATTAGCAGCACGGGATTGTTATAGTCAGGCCAAAATATTTAGATCACTGTAAGTGAATCAGGTGAACCTCATTATTCAACAGGCAGTATTTTTATAAGTTTATTTTATTAAGGCAGGTATTACTTATTTATAATTTCTAGCATAAACTTTGACTTACTACATTTGATTACCCTATTCATATTTCTCCACTCATATATGGTTGGTTTTACATTTCCTTTCATTACTAGAGGCACAGAAACGAATACCTGCCACTACAAAAGTAACTGATCATCTGAAAACTCTATTTAATACAGTACGTGTTCTGTAAAAATACCACTGTTTTAGTTTTTATATTACAGTTTTAGTCTATAGAGCCGCTGGTAGTATTGCAGTAGGTAAAGTTTGGTTTTATACTGCATGCGTTTTATTTATCTGAAGCATAAGTTGTAATAAAGCACATTGATTACTTGTTTACTGTTTGCATATACATGTCCTTAATCAAACCACATCCTTTCCTTACTGCGTTTACCAGAAAATCCTTAGTTTTCGCTGTTTTTAGGTGCCATACTCGGTATGTATCCGATACGAATTAAAAATACATGTGGTCATACATCTATAAAGAAAAAAGATTTTGTTCACCGGTCATATTAAATCTTCGAGGTATGTTACGGTTTTACTATTCAAAGGTGACTCTATTGTTTACCTAAATCGTCTCTCGGGGTGGACGACCTGCTGCGATAAATGCCAATGGTTAATCCCAGCATTTATACGGCATATGTGGTCTGAAACGGCAAAGCGAATGCAGCAAACGTTATATCATGGCCAGCATATTTACATCTAAGAAAAGCTTTACGCGTTTGGTGCAGAGCTGCAGAAGTTTTACCTGTGTTTGTATTATCTGAAACAGACCGGCTAAGGCGGCGTCCTGGTGGTATCTGATGTTCGGGCAAAGAGTTTGTTTAGCGCTTTCTTATTGGTCTAATATCAAGGCAGCTGAAACGATAAAAACGAACGTAGCTAACGTTATATCGTGGCCAGCCTGTTTAAACTAAGGAAAGCTTTACGCGTGTGGTGCAAGGCTGCAAAAGTTTTACCTGTGTTCCTGTTATATGAGACGGACCGGCTTAAGCGGCGTCCCGGCGGTTCCGATATTCGGGCAAAGGATTTGTTTGGCGCTTTCTTATTGGTCTATTTATCAAGGCAGCTAATTGGTTCACCTGGTTTTCTCGTGCATCTTAAAGCGACAAGACTTCATATCGCTAGATGCCCGGTATTGACCAGTCATGAGTATTTAGCTTTTCTAATGTTTATTTTAGGTTTATTTTTGATTTGTTTACTGTTTATTTATCAAAGAAAAAATGAAAAATGAATAAGTGAGTACCGTAAATAAGATGGGTATGCCTACTGCTGGTGTCATATATGGAAAGGTCTTATTATACGGGGGACTATATATTATTTGACTAATCCTATCATTTGCCCAAATTAAAGAGATATAAAGACAGGGACATCAATCTTTCTTGTTATAAGATAGCATTTATCCACGGTAGGTCATTATTTAAGCCATGGGTAAATGTATTAAGAGTAAAGATCCAATAAAGCTCTCTTTTTTTCCTAATTTTATCTCCGCCGTTGTTGTTGGCTATATGAATCTTTTCTAGGATGCGCCAACGGATCTGAGACGGAGAATGATGGAACTCAGAAAAATGGGATGCCAGTGGTGCTGTCAATTTTTTTGTTTTAATCGCAGATCTATGCTCCGTTAGGCGGAGTTTAATAGTTCTTGCGGTTTCTCCAACGTAACCTAAGTTACATGGACACAATATCAAATAAACAATATTGGTTGTATTGCATGTTCATAGTTCCTTAGCCTGTATTTGTACTTTGTTGAATGGGAATGTCTCACCTGATATTATGCCATCGCAAGATTGGCATGTGCCACATCTGGAGGTGCCCTTAATGGCATTTTTTCCATTTAGTGATTTCTGTACAAAGGGGACAATATTGGTAGTTCCACTGAAACGTGATCTAACCACTAGATCTTTCAGATTTTTGTTGCGTTGATGCGCAAACATGGGTTTTGGTAGTTTTGGTTGTGTCGGTTCTATATTTAATAGATGCCAGTTTGAGTTGATGATCTGTCTGACTGTGGCATTTAGAGGAGAGTGCTTTGTTATGCAGTCCAACTTTTGTTCTTTCTGTTGTTTATTTGAATTCAGAAGAGCATCGCGATCAAAGTATCTTGCTCGCTTAAATGCCTCACGTATTAAACGATTCGGATATCCGCGAGCAAGAAATTTCTCTTTCATTTTTACAGCCTGAATATCATAATCTTTAATGTTTGTGCAGTTTCGCCGCACTCTCAAAAACTGCGAAAATGGTATCCCATCCTTCTGATTTCTTGGATGGTAGCTACTAAAATGGAGTAGCGTGTTCCTTGCTGTTGACTTAGTATATAAGTCAACCGTCAGATTCTTGGATTCATTTTTGATATATATGTCAAGGAATTCCACTTTTGTAGCATCAGCTTGTGCAGTGAAACGGAGATTACTATCTGCTAAATTAATCCATTCTAGAAATTCTTGTAGAGTCTGTTCCCCATTGGTCCATATAAAAAATATACCGTCAATAAACCGGTACCAATGGGAAACAGACTCATAGAATGGTGCCATCTCGTTGTGTATGTGATGAAATTCAAACCTAGCCATATAAATATTGGTTATCGATGGGGCCATTGCTGCCCCCATGCTTACGCCTTTTGTTTGTTGGTACATATGTTCTCCAAATTGAAACACATTTTCTTCAAGTGCCCTGACCCAGGAAGTTGAACTGTATCAGGGGGTCCTTGCTGTCTCGCATATCTTTGTAATACGAGGCCATGTCCCATTGGAACAGAAGTCATTAGGATTATTTAGGGTGGAGCCAAGAATTGTTTGCATATGGCTGACCTTGTCTGTAGTTACACAAAGACTAGAGAATGATGTGGTGGGATGTTGCCGAGATGAACTACCAGTTCATCCATCACCTTTAGTTTTTCTTAATAATCAGCCCTACGTGGCACAGAACAGATGTTGGTCCCATATAGACCTACAACAAAGGGACTCCTGCTGCAGCCCCCTGGTGAGGCTTATTAAGACTGGAAACAGTTTGAGGTTACAAACATTCCTGAATCTAGCAGCGTGGCCTCAAAGTTCAGGATCAATGGCCTTTGTGGGTCAGAGCCATGGCTTATAAACACTCAGGGAGCTAAACACGCTGAATGGAATGAGGCCACGAATAGTTACAAAAGGATGAGGTTAATTCAAGCATTTCCATCCCTCGCTGTGTGCTTTTCTCAGTAGACGGTTTGTTGGACAATCAATAGAGTGGAGTCTTTGTGGCTGCTTCATGTAAATGTTTTGCGATGCTGAAAGCTCCTCCTCAGGGTTGACAGTGAGCACCTTTTATTCTCCCACATTGTCTCTCTTATGTAGAAAGGTTACATTTACAACTGAAGTTTTTGTCACATTGAGAGCACGGGTAATTTCCTTTCTCGTTGTGCTTTCTCTCTTGTGGACTGAAATTGAATCTCCAGCAGACCCTTCCCAGGCATTTAGAACAATGACAAGGTTTTTGACAGGTAAGTTCTCCCAAATTGAGTGAGACCAGATTTCCGACTGAAACTTTTCCAGCATTCAGAGAGCTAATAAGGTCTTTCCCCAGTGTGAGTTCTTTTCATGTCTAGTGAGAGTCTTTTTCAGTTGGAAGCTTTTCCAGCATTCAGAGCACTGATACGGTTTGAGCCCAGTATGGATTCTCTCATGTTGAGTTAAACTGGATTTGTCACAGAAACTTTTCAGGCATTCAGGGCACTGATAAGTTTTTGTCCAGTGTGGGTTCTTTCATGAGCAATTAAACTGGATCTATACTTGAAGTTGTTTTGGCACTCAGAGCACTGATACGGTTTATACCCAGTGTGGGTCCTTTCATGTACAGTAAGGTTGGATTTCTGATTGAAGCTTTTCCGGCATTCAGAGCACTGATAAGGTTTTTGTCCAGTGTGAGTTCTCTCATGTGTAGAGAGATTTATTTTCTTACTGAAGCTTTTCCAGCATTCAGAGCACTGATACGGTTTGAGCCCAGTGTGGATTCTCTCATGATGAGTTAAACTGGATTTCCGACTGAAACTTTTCTGGCATTCAGGGCACTGATAAGTTTTATGTCCAGTGTGGGTTCTTTCATGAACAATTAAACCGGATCTATCCCTGAAGTTGTTTTGGCACTCAGAGCACTGATACGGTTTGAGCCCAGTGTGGGTCCTTTCATGTACAGTAAGGTCGGATTTCCGAGTGAAGCTTTTCCAGCATTCAGAGCACTGATACGGTTTGAGCCCAGTGTGGATTCTCTCATGTTGAGTTAAACTGGATTTCTGACTGAAACTTTTCTGGCATTCAGAGCACTGATAAGGTTTCTGTTCAGTGTGAGTTATTTCATGTCTAGTGAGAGTCATTTTCAGTTGGAAGCTTTTCTGGCATTCAGAGCACTGATACGGTTTATACCCAGTGTGGGTTCTTTCATGTCGAGTAAGGCTGAAATTCTGACTGAAGCTTTTCCAGCATTCAGAGCACTGATACGGTTTCTGCCCAGTGTGAGTTCTCTCATGTTGAGTGAGAGTTATTTTACGACTGAAGCTTTTCTGGCATTCAGAGCACTGATACTGTTTGAGCCCAGTATGTATTCTCTGATGTAGAGTTAAACCGGATTTCTGATAGAAACCTTTTTGGCATTCAGAACACTGATACAGTTTATGCCCAGTGTTTGTCCTTTCATGTTTAGTAAGGTTGCCTTTCTGACTGAAGCTTTTCCAGCTTTCAGAGCACTGATAAGGTTTTTGTCCAGTATGAGCTCTCTCGTGGTGAGAGAGAGCTGATTTACTACTGAAGCTTTTCAGGCATTCAGAGCAGTATAACAGTTTATGCCCAGTGTGGGTCCTTTCATGTACAGTAAGGCTGGATTTCTGACTGAAGCTTTTCCAGTATTCAGAGCACTGGTAAGGTTTTTGTCCAGTGTGAGTTACCTGATGTTGAATCAGACTGCCAATAAAACTGAAGCTTTTTTGGCACGTGGAGCACTGATATGGTTTTTGTCCAGTGTGGGTTCTTTCATGTGCAGTAAGGCTGGATTTCTGACTGAAGCTTTTACAGCATTCAGAGCACTGATATGGTTTTTGTCCAGTGTGGGTTCTTTCATGTACAGTAAGGCTGGATTTCTGACTGAAGCTTTTACAGCATTCAGAGCACTGATACGGTTTATACCCAGTGTGGGTCTTTTCATGTACAGTAAGGTTGTATTTCTGACTGAAGCGTTTCAAGCATTCAGAGCACTGGTAAGGTTTTTGTCCAGTGTGAGTTACCTGATGTTGAATCAGACTGCCACGAAAACTGAAGCTTTTTTGGCACGTGGAGCACTGATATGGTTTTTGTCCAGTGTGGGTTCTTTCATGTACAGTAAGGCTGGATTTCTGACTGAAGCTTTTCGAGCATTCAGAGCACTGATAAGGTTTTTGTCCAGTGTGAGTTCTTTCATGTATAGTGAAATTGAATTTGCTACAGAAGCTTTTACAGCATTCAGGGCACTGATATGGTTTTTGTCCAGTGTGGGTTCTTTCATGTACCGTAAGTCTGGATTTCTGACTGAAGCTTTTCGAGCATTCAGAGCACTGATAAGGTTTTTGTCCAGTGTGAGTTCTTTCATGTACAGTAAGGTTGGATTTGAGACTGAAGCCTTTCTGGCATTCAGGACACTGATAGGGTTTTCATCCAGAGCTAGTTTTCTCATGTTTAGTGAGGTGGGATTGATAACTAAAGCTGTTCTCACAGTTATTGCTCTTATTCGAGTTGTTTGTTTCTCCAAGTTGGGTTTGTTCCTGAATACACGTCATTTTAAGACTGAATCTGATTTCTGATTGTGTACATGTTTAAGTTACAACTCAGCATTAACTTCTAAAATACATTTCAGATGCTCTTCTTAACATATGTATTTAACTAATGATAGTTTTTACCTGGAGATCATTTTCCTACCTTTAAAGGCACTGATCTAACTTGTCCTATTAACTTTCACTGAGGAGCCCCTTGTATTGATTAAGAGGCCTCTCATGGATTCATTTTCACCAAGTTATGCCCGGGTGAATTTTCTCTTGTTTAATTAGTCTCATTTAGTGATTCTGTTTTATCACATTTGATTTAGGAGTTTTAAAAGCACTGATAAGGTCTTTAGGCTTTAGTGTTTGCCTGGTAGCTATGTTTGTTCATACAAGTAATGACAGATGATTAGGGCATGCCAGGGTGGTTTAAGAATTATCAATAGCGTAACACTGGCCCCTTTTATACTTTCAGTGCCAGTATATGCTTTTTTGCTCAGTGGCTAAGACAGGTACATGATCCACTTTGGAGTTACAGGATCCTTTGAAACCACTCGGATCAACCCAAGAGACAGAGTTGGTGGGGGAAAATCTTCCGATATTGGAAATGATAATCCAGCATCTTTGGTGAATCAACATCTGAGAAAGAGCATTTACAATGACTTTCTTTTAAACAATCTTTTCTTTCCTCTAATCACAGGAGATGGAGACAAAAGCTTGCGCTTGTAAACCGAGGATATTAGTCTTCTTGACGGTTCTTTCACATCACGTCCACGGATACTGATCTGTTGGGGAGGGTTTGCGTCTCCAAAGCATTTCTCATAAACCATCAAACATAATTTACATCACTGAGTTTTCTCAAGTGCACTGTGTGGGGATCAGTTGTGGCCAATGTTCTCCTCAATCTCAGTTACTGGCACTTGGTAAACATTTATGGTAATTTTCCTTTAGGGATTTGACAACTTTCACATTCACCAGTTTCTTCCGCTCCAACATCCTCACCATTCCTGGCACATAGAATGTGTTTCTTCTCTAGAGCGCGAGAATGTTTTAACTTTCCTTGAAATAATCCTTTTCGTTATGTTTCACTACATTTAAACCTTCTTTTTTCTGTTCATGCTTCAGTCACCTGTAGAAACGGAGTCAGAGATTGTAAAGGAACACAAAGAAAAAATATTTGTGACCTTATACTTTGCACAAAGAATGTATTGACAAAAACAAGCTAGGAAATCAGTTGAGTATCATTTCTGATAGTGGTGAAATAGCTCGGAACACTGTAGATCGGGAGCTTTGGATCACTGGAACTCAAGGATGTGAGAGCAAACGTAATTAATATTTAAGAAAGAAACTCAAGTTGCACATATATTGTGACACCGATTCTCAGAAGCAGCCAACACTATCAATTTACAATTTCTGTGGCAAAGGCTGGCATCAAATGAGATATTTGTAATACTTTTGATGAATTATCAGATGTTATTTACTAACCCTGCCCACCTAGACTCTTCATCTATTCCTTTTTCCAGTGATCTAGGAACAAAGGAATTGGCCTTGTTGCACTCAGTGCTTTAAATGCCACCATAGACAGACGCTGTGTCCAGTTAGCTCAGTGGAATTCACCATTTCAAATTGTGCGGATGATAAGGACTTACTTTGTGGCCCAGAACTCATGCTCCTTCGACAGGACCAGGGCACTGCAACACCTGAAAAAGAGAAAAAAACAGCACAACAGTAAAGGAAACGAAAAAGGGTCTAGAGAAGGAAAACACAAAACAGAAGAAAGAGAAAAAGGCTATCTTCCACTCTCACCACATGTTCCAGCACAGGAAACCATAAGTTACATCTAAACACAGTGCCCCCAAGGTCAGCACCAGGTGCAGCTCCACCGGCCACACCACCCTAAAGCAAGCCCTGTGTGCATGTGTGTCCACACACATGTACTGTGTCTTTTGCTTGTAGTAGAGAAGACAGAAAAGGGTAGGATGGTAGGATGTAAAGAGATGGAAGTCAGATCCAAAGAGAAACAACGCTTAAAGACAAACAGAGGGATTATAGTATCACGTGCTGTAGAGGAGGAGACAAATGTGGCAATAGTTAAGGAACTGGGGGGCAAAATTGACCTAAAAAGGAACTGGACCTGCACTACACTCCCAACACGTTCCAGGAGGAATGTGGCTCCATCAGGTGATTATCAGAAGTTTGATAACAACAAGAATAGTGTACAGAGGGAGTAAAATGTTGAAGCTGAAGAGACAAAAACAAAAAAGAGATCAAGAAAGGTGTAGAACTGGCTTTTGGAGACCCCCCCCCCCCCACTAGGGAAGTCAAAGCCAGTGGCGCAGGGAAACGCCTTGAATCTACGGGTCCTTCTTGCATCAATCATACATTACCAAAAGAGACCAGGACAACCAGCCGTGGAGGGAAGCAAGTCACTTATTAGCTCGAGCTAAGGACAGAGGTCCCAGAATGGTACAAAGACAATTCTACGGAGACTGCTGTTTTCCTTCACAGCTTACACATATTTATAGTACTGGCAACCCCCCTTACACAATGCAAGTTTCTCATCTGTCCAGTTCTAGTTAGGCCTCGTGCTTCATCAGCCTCGGGTGGCGCACTCGTGGTAAAGGAGCATGTCCCTCAGGTGGCGTTGGTCTGACTTCTGTGCTCACATGGCGTAGTCACAGAGCATCTGTTTCTGTTTACACAACACACACAGCCTCTGTCTTCCGTCACAAGGTGCAGTCACAGAGGGCCTGCTACTGCTGGCGCAATACACACAGCCTTTGTTTTCAGGACACAGATGGTGGTCACAAGTCACAGTCGCTGGTCATGAGAGGCTGAATTACCAACAGCTGACAGGAAGTGGCTGAACTTCTGATGCAACCGGAGGACAAGGTGCACGAGCAGCTTTTCAGAAGGCTCAACCACGAGGAGCAGGGGGTTAAGCTAGGTTCAACAGAGTCACAGAAAGCAATTCCTTATCAGGTTTGCCGAGAGCATGGCAACACAGAATGGAGTCTTGATGGTCATTTTTAAACACAGTTCAACAAAGGGAATAGAGAAAGAAGAAACAGGGGAAAAGGAAACTTACAGTTATAGGAATCCTTACCTGAAAGTTATATTATATGTTGTTCCTCCAAGGGTGGCAGCCACGCTGCACTACTTGGTGATCCCAGAATACCTTGAAAGGAAGTAAAGAAATAGTTTTGCTTCAGACGATCATACTTCATCCCGTCTTCCAAATAACCGTCCTGAACTTCCAAAACAAAAGAATCTCTTGTTCTCTGGAGGCCATTGTCAAGCAATCTGGTTATGAATAAATACTTTTTTTGGTTCAACAACCACAATACTCTGCTGGAAAAGGTCTGTGTGAATATAGAGTACACCCACAGTCTCAGAGAACAAACCCTAACAACCCAGTCCACGTCTTCATAACCCCCATCTTTCCATTTAGATCCCATGAAACTTGCAAATCAAAACAATCTGGTTCACAAAAGGCATGTTAAATTCTGCCCACCGTTCATAGATAATTCAACGAGACTCTTAGATTGTTCCAAACCATGTTCTCTGAGCAACTACAATTCAAGCTCAAGCTGATGCAGAGTTCAAATGCTGAGCATTGGAAGCAACAAGGCATCAATGTGTTGGCGCTTTCAATTTATAAATTATTTAAAGGTGTGATACGAAGGGTCAGTGTCTTGTGAGCCCTATAGGATGGCAACCCAAGAACTAGACCTCTGCCTCTCCGAAATATATGGATTGGGCAGGAGAAGGCAGAAGATAGAGCCTGCAGGGCACACAAGAGCCTCCCCCCTTCCTCCTCCCGTAGCTCGCAGTATCACTGGCGTCTCAGAAGGAGGGGCCAAAATCAGAAATAACTATCTGTAAAGTCAATTGACAGACCACCACAACAAATGTGTGCTAAGAAATAAGAAAACGTTTTTCTATAATATCAAATAGCAAACAGACATAGAAACGGCCTAGTTAAAAATCAAGTAAACGTTCTTAAGTACAAAATCAGTAAGAGGATTGACATGTAGTCTGACTTTAGGAAAAGTGTAAAATAAAACAATTCCAGCAAATATCCCAAAACAGTACAGTTTATACGTTTTTAGACAGAGAGAACACATTATTGACATGGTTCATGATGAGGTAAAAATGACAGCAACCAATGAATATTCATGAAAACATGGCACAACAAAATGTAATTTAATAAACCACACCTACAAAATGAATAATGAATTGTGACTCTTCCCCTAAAAGCCACAAGGTATTTTACAAGGTTATTCCCTAACATAATAACTGGCTCTTAATCACAGTTTATGTTTGTGCCATTCATCATTGACCCAATTTGTACGGGAACATTTTCTGTCAGCCTATTAGTTATTTATTAGAAATGCCTACAACTTGGACTCCTTTCCCAAGAGGGGTGGGTTGGGCGCTCCCGTCAGTCTGACTGTGGAACGGGAGGCACATTTATTGATTAAAAGTGATGCTGGATTCCCATTTACTTCTTCTACAAAAGGGCCACTCTGGGTGACCTCTAGGACTGCCCCAAGCATGCAATCCTTCTCCCATCTCAGGCACCGTCATTGTGTCTGATTCACTCCAGTAGAAACTCCTAGTGTATATGAAAGTTGTGGAAAATCATTATTAATCAAAAAAGGATTTTATTGAAGTCTTAAATTTGTTGAGAACTTGGCGTTCTATTCTGCACTGGGCTGTGGCACCATATGAACTGAAGGCATGTTCCAATATATCTGCCTTTGACTCTGCATGCTCGGCACAGAGGCCAGTTGGGCTGGAACCATTGACTGTGACGGATGTATGACATTACAATGCATGCTTTTACCACGCATGCCTTTACATCGCAGGTTTTACAACGCATGCTGTTACAACGCATAGCGTTGAGGGGTGCTGGATAGTGAATAGTTTAATTTACTATTCCAACTCCAGTCCCCGTGGATAGTAGGGAATGTGTTGGATAGTAAATTAAATTCAATCCCTATCCTAGAGCGCCCCCAAGCGCAATGCATTGTAATGACATGCATTGTAATAGTTGCAATGTAAAGGCACTTGGTGGGAAAAGTTGCGTTGTAAAGGATGTTTCCCACTGTGACATCCCATTCTGTGCCATCTGATTCATGTTCCAGTTTCCCAGGTTCCTGCAAACATTGCAAGGAGCATCTCATATTCTGCACATTAGTGTTTGAGGTATTTAAATTGCCACTGTCAGTAAAACCTATACCCTAAGCAGGGCCGGACCGGCCGTAACGGGCTTCGGGTGTTTCCCCGGGAGGCTGGAAGAGTGGGGGACGATTGTTCAGTGCTGGGAAACATATTGGTCACTGGGGGCTGGTTTTGCTGTGGTGCTGCTATATCACCCCCAGCAACAAAAGAGGCAGGGAGCTGGGCCGCCAAAATTGTCAGGGCTGGTTTGGGTTCCCAGTCCGGCCCTGACCCAGAGGAACAACATTTCCTCCTTGCACATACTGAACATCATTACTCTGCACACCAACGCCGTGCATATCCAAATTCACACCTCAAACAAACCCAGAATCAAAACGAGAATGCAATCCGTGAGAACCAATTTCGTCACCCGTTTGGAGAAATGTTGTCTGAGCCATCATTATTTTTATTTTGATCTTCTTCTGCTTAGTAATAAAATTGTCACTACAGAACTTTGGTTACAACAAAATCTCATCCAGAATGTTAGTCTGCAGCTCTCACATTTTGCTGGATATATGCACTACCTCGGAATGCAACGCTAAAAGATGCACCCTCTTTTACCCGGTCTTTGCTTTTGCAATATTGTCACCCTTCTGGAACATTTTTGTCTGAGTGCTCATTTTTTCTTTGATATATTTTTCTACTTAGTAACAAAATTGTCACTACAGTTCTTTGCGTAAAACAAAATCTCATGCAGAATGTTATTCTGCAGCCCCTCACATTTTGCTGGATATGTGAACTAACCTCTGGATGCAACACTAAAAGATGCACCCTCTTTTACCCGGTCTTTGCCTTTGCAATATTGTCAGTAAATCTGCATTAATCTCTTGTATATATAATAAAATATTTTGAGGCGCTTCACTCCGTGGCTCTTCAATTGGCCAGTTTACAAGCAACTTACACTCATTACACAAATCTCTTGGAGCAACAATAAACAAACTTAAACTCAGCTCTCGACAACCCCGCCTGGACGAACAGGCCTCATCTCCACTGCATCCCTCCTGGAGAGGCGCCACCTTCTTTGAACCACCCAAGAACAGGACAGGCCTCACCTCCTCTACACCCTCCTGGACAGGCCTCACTCACCTCCTCTGAGCCCCCTGGAAAGGCCTTGCTTCCTCTGCATCCCCCCGACAGATCTCGCCTCCTCTGTACCGCCCTCCAAACAGGCCTCACCCCTTCTACATCACATGGACAGTCCTCTCCTCCTCTGCACCCCTGGACAGGCCTCATCTCCTCAGCACCCCTGTACAGCCCTCACTCACCTCTTCTGAGCCCCCTGGACAGGTCTCTCCTCCTCTGCACCCCAGGACAGGCCTCTCCTCCTCTGCACCCCTGGACAGGCCCCACCTCCTCTGCACCCCTGGACAGGCCTCACCTCCTCTGCACCCTTGGACAAGCGTTGCCTCCTCTGCACCCCTAGACAGGCCTCACCTCCTCTGCACCCCTGGACAGCCCTCACCTCCTCTGTACTCCTGGACAGGCCTCACCTCCTCTGCACCCCTGGACAGGCCTCACCTCCTCTGCACCCCTGGACAGGCCTTGCTTCCTCTGCACTTCCCTCCAAACAGGCTTCACCCATTCTACATCCCATGGACAGTGCTCACCTTCTCCGCACCTGCTGGACAGGCCTCACCTTCTTTGTGCCTCCCCCTGGACAGGCTTCCCCTCTACTAACGTCACCCCCTAAAGGACAGGTCTCACCTCCTCTGCCCCTACCCCCTCTCCACAGGTCTCACCTTCTCTATACCACCCGGACAGGTCTCACCTAGGCTGCACCCCCCTGGACAGAACAGGCCTTACCTGCTCTGCACCGATGGGCAGGCCTCACCTTCTCTGCACCCCCTGGACAGGCCTCACCCCCTCTACATCTCATGGACAGTCCTCACCTCCTCTGCACCTGCTGGACAGGCCTCACCTCCTTTGTGCCTCCCCCTGGACAGACTTCACCTCTTCTAACCTCCCGACAGGACAGGTCTCACCTCCTCTGCCCTACCCCCTCTCCACAGGTCTCACCTGCTCTGCCCCTCACCCCCTCTCCACAGGTCTCACCTTCTCTATACCACCCGGACAGGTCTCACCTAGGCTGCACCCCCCTGGACTGAACAGGCCTTACCTCCTCTGCACCGATGGACAGGCCTCACCTTCTCTGCACCCCCTGGACATGCCTCTCCTCCTCTGCATCCCTGGACAAGCCTCACTCCTCTGCACCCCTGGACAGGCCTCACCTCCTCTGCACCCTGGACAGGCCTTGCTCCTCCTCTGCACCCCTGGACAGGCCTCACCTTCTCTGCACCCCCTGGACAGGTCTTCCCTGCTATGCACCACCCTGGACAGGCATCACCTCTGCTGCACCTCCCAACCCCTTGCCCAACATGCCTCATCTCCTTTGCACCCATGTGGATACATCTCACCTACTCTGCCCCCCCCCCCCCCCTCTGGAAATTGCCTCCTCATCTCTGCATCCCACTGGCCAGGCCTCACCTCTTTAGCACACCCCGCCCCCTTCATACAGGCCTCACATCCTCTGCACCCCCTCTGGACAGGCCCCACATCGTCTGCACCACCCAGTAAAGGAAAAGTCTCACCTCCTCTGCACCCAATGGACAGGCCTCACCTCCACTGCACCTCCCTGGACAGGCCTCACCTCTACTGCACCCCCTGCACAGGCCTCACCTAGAATGCAGGTCCCTGGACAGTCCTCACCTCCTCTGCACCCACTGCACTGGCAGCACCTCCTCTGTACCATGCTGGACAGGCCTCCCCTTCTCTATACCTCCCTGGACAGGTCTCACCTCCTCTGCACCCCTTGGACATTCCTAACCTCCTCTGCACCCCACTAGACAGGCCTCACCTATTCTGCACCCCCCAGCTCTGGACAGGCCTCACCTCCTCTGCACTGCATTGGACAGGCATCGCCTGCAGCCCCCCATCGTGACAAGCTGTTATATAGTCCCAAAGTACATGTGATTGAAAACCCTGAGGGAGAGAAGGAAGAGGAAAATAATTTTATTTTTCAGATTGAGGAAGGAAACTTGGAGGAAAAAACACAGTATCCCACATGTGAGATTAGTCTTGATGAGGAAAAATTCAAGGTATATGCAGACTCATGTTCCCTTTTACTCGAGTGGAAAAGTAAATATTTTACCGAGAAGTTTACTAAGCATAACATCAAGTTGGAAAATGCTGATATAAGTCCATCTGGGTACAATAGAGAACCTATACCCTTAGAAAAGATGGTGAGAATGAGAATTTCATTTAAAAATAGACACACAGTGGGAAAGATTTATATAACCAAGCAGGGATCAAGTCTTCTGGTGTGGAAACATCAGAAAGAATTAGGAATTACCCTGGACCCCAATAATCATGACCAAGTTTTACTTATTGATCCCCCAGAAGTCGGAACCAATCTCACTATAGAATTTCCAGATGTAACGAAAATTTGGCATTGTTAAAAACTTACATGCATAAAATTGTTCTAAAAGAAGGTGCTGTCCCAGTAGTTCAAAAAACACGTTCTATTTCTTTACTTATGAGAGAACCTTTAAGATTGGAAATTGAAAAATTGGTCAACCAAGGTGTAATTCAAGAAATACAGAGCTCTGCTTGGTTGGCACACAAATCACAACCAAGGATAGTGGTCAGAGTATTAGACTATGTGTGGACTTAGGGACCACATTTTATCAATCAACCAATCAGAGTACTTGTAAAGAGCGTTACTTCCCCGTGAGGGTCTCAAGGCGCTGAGGGGAGAGGGAATGTGGTTACTGTTCGAAGAGCCAGGTTTTGAGGAGTCTTCTGAAGGAGAGTAGGTCTTGGGTATGCCATATGTGGGTAGGGAGGGTGTTCCAGGTCTTGGCGGCGAGGTAGGAGAAAGATCTGCCGCTGGATGTCGTACGTTGGAGGCGGGGGCGAGGCTGGCAGAGCGGAGCTGGCGGGTGGGAGTGTGAAAGCTGAGTCTGCTGTTCGGGTAGGCTGGTCCGGCGTTGTGGAGTGCTTTATGTGCGTGGATGAGGAGCTTGAAGGTGATCCTCTTGTCGACGGGGAGCCAGAATAGGTTTCTCAGGTGGGGGGTGATGTGGCTGCGTCGGGGGGCGTTGATGATCAGTCGGGCGGAAGCGTTTTGGATGCGTTGTAGTCGTCGTAGGTGTTTGGCTGGGATTCCTGCGTAGAGTGCGTTGCCGTAGACCAATCTGCTGCTAATGAGGGCCTGTGTTACCGTTCTTCTTGTTTCGGTCGGGATCCACTTGAAGATCCTGCAGAGCATGAGGAGGGTGTTGTAGCAGGAGGAGGATATGGCTTTGACCTTCCTGGACATGGAGAGGGAGGAGTCGAGGATGAATCCTAGGTTGCGTGCATGGTCGGTGGGTGTTGGTGCTGTTCCCATCGTGGTCGGTCACCAGGAGTCATCCCAGGCTGAGGGGGTGGGTCCGAGGATGAGGACCTCCGTCTTGACAAAGTTCAGTTTCAGACGGCTGCTCCTTATCCAGTCTGCGACGGCCTTCATTCCCTTGTGGAGGTTGGTTTTGGCGGTGTGTGGGTCCTTGGTGAGGGAGAGGATGAGCTGGGTGTCGTTGGCGTAGGAGATGTTGAGGTCGTGATGGCGGGCTACTTGTGCGAGGGGTCCATGTAGATGTTGAACAGTGTCGGGCTGAGGGATGCGCCCTGGGGGATGCCGCAGATGATGTTGGTGGCTTCGGATTGGAAGGGTGGGAGGTGGACTCTCTGGGTTCTGCCTGAGAGGAAGGACGTGGTCCAGTCCAGGGCCTTCTCTTGGATTACGGCTTCTAGGAGGGGTGTCTTGAGTGTGCAGTGGCATACCGTGTCGAAGGAGGCCGACACGTCCTGGAGGATGAGGGCTGATGTTTCACCGTTGTCTAGTTGGTGCCTGATGTCATCTGTGGCGGCGATGAGGGCTGTCTCAGTGCTGTGGTTGCGTCTGAAACCAAACTGGGACGGGTCCAAGATGTTGTCTTCCAGGTGACGGGCCAATTGAATGTTGGCGATTTTCTCAATGACCTTTGCCGGGAACGGGAGCAGGGAGATGGGCCGGAAGTTCTTGAGGTCCTTGGGGTCCGCTTTGGGGTCTTAAGGAGGGCATTGATTTTGGCGTGCTTCTAGCTTTCCGGGAATGTCGCTGTTTCGAAGGAGATATTGATGACCTTCCGTAGTTGTGGTGCGATGGCTGCGTCTGCTTTGTTGAATACGTGGTGTGGGCACGGGTCTGACGGAGATCCTGAGTGGATGGAGTTCATGATCTTGCGTGTCTCGTTGTCATTGATGATGGACCAGGAGGTCAGGAGGTTGGTGCTGGTGGTGTTCGCAGGGGAGGTGGTGTCTGGCGTAGTCAAGCGGTCATGGTGTTGAAGCTGTCGTGGATGTTAGCGATCTTGCAGTGGAAGAAGATGGCTACTGAGTCGCACAGTTCTTGTGAGGGCGGGTTGTCGTTGGTGGTGGCGCTGGTGTTGCAGAGTTCCTTTACGATGCTGAAGAGCTCTTTGCGGTCATGTGCGTTGTTGTCCAGCCGGTTTTTAAAGGAGAATCTCTTGGCTAGTCTGATGAGGTGGTGATGTCTTCACGGTGGCGTCCTTGTGGGCTGCGTGGTTGTCCGGTGTGCATTCGTGGAGCCATGTCTTCTCCAGTTTCCGGCATGCGCGTTTGGAGGTCTGGAGCTAGTCTGTGAATCAGATGGCTCTATTGCTGGCATGGCTGTTGGAGGGTTTCTTGAGCGGGCGAGGGTGTTGGCGCAGTCGTCGATCCACTGTCTGAGGTTGCGGGCTGCGGCGTCTGGGCTGGTGGGGTTTCTGGGTGAGGGTGAACAGCTGGTCGTCGGTGGCTTTGCTCCAGCAGCGGCGAGGTAGTTGTTGGGTGCGGTGGTGTGTGGTTGGTTTCTTGAAGGTGAAATGGATGCAGCGGTGGCCGGTCCAGTGGAGTTCGGTTGTGTGGTGGAAGGTAACATGGGAGCTTGTGGAGAAGACGGGGTCCAGCGTGTGCCCGGCGGCGTGGGTGGGTGCGGTGACGAGTTGTCTGAGGCCGAGGTTGGCGATCAGGGTGGCGGAGTTGGCGTCGTTGTTGTTCTCAAGGTGGAAGTTCAGGTCCCCGAGGAGGATGTAGTCCGTGGAGGCGAGTGCGTGGGTGCTGGCGAGGTCGGCGATGGAGTCGCTGAACTGAGCCTGGGGTCCAGGGGGTCTGTAGATGAGTGTTCCTCTGAGGGTGGTGTTGGGGTCGGTGTGGATCCGGAAGTGCAGGTGTTCGGCGGTGTTGAGACAGAAACCCAGAGAGATAGAGAGAAGAAAGAGAGAGGGAGAGACAGAGAGAGAGGTGAGAAAGAGGGAGGGAGGGAGAGAGAGAAATGGGGAGAGAAAGAGACCCTGACCAGGACAAGCACTGTGCTCCATCAATACTACAACCATACTTCAATCCTCCTCTACCTCTCACTTTCTCTTTTTCCTTTCCCGCCGCCGGGGGGACAGACAATCAGGGGCCGCATGAACGACTAACCATCGGCCACACGATCTAATACGCAGCCCAACCGAACCAACAGGGTGGGACAGGGTGGGGGGAATGAGCGGGAAGCTGAGACATGAACAATCGAGAACAATCGAGATCATGCGATCTTTATATAACTATGTAACCGGCCCGGAATGCCAGTACTACACTTGCTATGTCTCCCCCCCCCCCCTGGGCGTTTCTTCTTGTATATCCCTTTGTACCCCTGTATACATACTGTACCTTGTATATATATACTCTTCTTTCAATAAAAAAATTACAGAAATTAAAAAAAAAAAAGGAAAGTCACCCCTTTGTTAGACCTCAGTGGCCACGATCCTGCCCCTATGAATAGCTCCCTTCAAGAACCACAGCGGGGTCTCCGTCCCACTGAAGCTGCCCCCACCTGAGCAAGTGCACTTACCACTCACAATCACGGAAGGGGCGAGAGTTGTGAACTCATGAAGGTGGGGTCAGACTGCGCCCCCGAAGAGAACAGAAGCGCACAGAAGGTCCGGCAGCAGCGTCTGGTGTCAGGTGGTCCCACAGTGGTGCATCCTCCGCTCGAAGACCCTCATCATATTAGGCCCAGGAGGGCAAGCAGCCATTACCTGCTCTGCTTGGACGGAGGACGCTGGTGGATTTGGAACCCCAGACCCCCGTTTACTGAAAGAAATATTGCCCCTTCGTAGACTGCTGCCATTAAAAGACATCCCTCTTAATTGAAAAAACCCTCGGTTATTGAAGGAGCAGGGGCGTAGCTAGAGCTTGTGGCGCCCGGGGCTATCCTTCAGATTGCCGCCCCCCTGGGAGGGTGCTCGGGAAAAAGGACGGCGAGCACCTGAAAGAGGTCCGAGAGACACGAAGTATCGCCGCTAATAGTTACCTCGATCATGCAAGTTACATGCACATACATGACACGGTCCAGGTCTAGACAGCCCCGTCCCCAAAATAGTGCCGCCTGGGGCGGACCAACCCAACCTAGCTACGCTCACACTCACTCTTCTCTCCATCCATCCTTATCTCCATCCAGCTATTCATCTCACATGTTAACACGTCAAAACAATATGGAAAGAATCCTTTTTCTTCCTCAAGACCCTACTGAATAAAAACCTTACATAAATTTCCAGGATTAAGATCTCCACATATTACCCAGCATAGTGACAGAAATAGAAGAATCCAGTGGACTGTATGTAGGCCTTGCTCTGTTACTCAAGTGCAAAACCCAGCGTGTACAAAAGGCAGCAGTAAGGCTTCTTCTACATCTTACAGCCACAGAGCTTAGTAACGTATGTCACACCTCCAATAGCCCCAAGTTTCTCAGAGGATTTTCTTCGAAGGGCTTGGCATAGTCCACAAAATCACCTACTGAGCTTACATGAGACATGAATGTCCCTGACCAAAACCTAGAGTCAGTATCTAGACACCTCCCCTTTCCACAAGAGGGGAAATGACACCCTTCTCACTCCAAGCAGCTAATATACCATGAGACATGTTTCCTAGATTAATTTACAACTTTTTAGAATACCTAAGATTTAGGAACGATCTAAAATAAGGCACTTTCCCACATCTACTAAACAATACGCAAATACTAGTGAAATGCCATCTCACCCTTTATGGCTGCTTACTAAGTTCCCACTCCTGTCCACCTAGGGACTTTAGATTCCATCAACGAGCCTACAATCACCTACTACCCCTATGCATCATATATCAAAGTCCAACAACAAATCATGATTGAATCACCATATCCATCTATCTTCTTTTACTTATTTTGCTATCTTTAATTTCTTTCCTATATTGTCTTATGAGGCTGAGCTCGTGCTTTTCCTTATATTATGCTCCTGTAGAACCCCTATATCATTACCGGTTGCAAAGTATGCTGCTTACTTACTTATTTCCAAAATTCATTTTAATTTAGCTGCTTGTGTATACTTTTGTAATAAAATGTTCCAAAAACCACAGAAAAAATAATGAGGCAAGAGGGTAATGTGCAGATATAAATACAAATATACACATGAGCAGCCGTGCAGCAATAGGGGGATCTACCCACCTCACAAAGGGAAACAATAGTAAAAGGAAAAAAAAACATTAAACTAGAAGGACGCATTGGCTGTTGGCAGAAGCAAAATTTGAATGACACTACAGCAGACCAAAGGATGAAGAGAGCTAAGTGAAAGCCTCTGGCTCAAAAGTATTATATATGAGGTCAATGAACTTCAGGGGAGCATGCAGCAGGCTGCACTGATGTATGCTTCCCTCAATGCCCTCAGGCCACTTTCCCAAAGTGGAAACTGTCTCTCAAGGACAGCTTCCACTTTGCAAATGTATACCACCAATTATGCGGGTGGTATCCTTTCAATGCTTTGTGACTGCAAATGGGGGCAGCAACCATTGCTATATGACCTTCTGAGTCACAAGGAAGTCGGGCGCCATGTTTATACACCGTTTTTTCTTGCAAACTGCAAGCAGTTGCAAAACGGGCATTGCGAAGTGCAAATCCATTTGTGACTCCTGTTTTCAGTACATAATGACACTGGGTGGGTTATGCACTTGGATTGGCTCCAGTTTTGTTCACCAAAGCCCTGTGAGTGCAAAACCCGTTAGTACATCGAGACCTAGGTCATGTTTCTTTAAAACCTTTGCAATAAAGGAGTAGGGGGTGTGAGTTAGTGATGGAGCATGCATGAAAGATTCAGTTTCTGATGACAAAATATCAGTCACAGGGGACTATTTTTACTCCTCGCCATTCAGTCACAAGAAAGACAAATAAAGATTTACTTTCTGTGTCTTCAGCTTGTGGCGGCATGGTTATAAACAGCCCTGTGACTGATGGATTGTCAGGGATAATTCCATACATTAGCTACCAAAATATATCGCTATAAGCGGAGGCCACAAGTCTAGTTTCCTGTCAGCCTGCAGCGTGTCATTTCAAGCCGCATATGCATCCGTAGCCCCTCTAGCAACATCCCGACCCGCGCGCAGCCCTCTCCAGCTCCTCGCTACCCTTTGCTTCATTTGCGCCTTATTTCGGCGCTCTTTTAAGTAACGCACTGACTTTCTGCTCGGCCTTCTAAGCTATTTTAACGTTTCCATACTAGTTGCCCGTGGCGTGGCCTCCTGCACATTTAGCACCTACATATGTAATTGCATTCCAGTGGTATGCCAAGCACTTTACATCAGCTAGATGAGATTTAGTTCAGGCAAGGTGAATATAATGCATTTAGTAAGTGCCAATATCACAACCTTCAGCCCTAATGCGCCGGTTACAAGATAAGCCTCGGCAATTACCGTTTTACAACATTACGGTGGTTTTCATTGCACTACTAGGTGCATCGACTGTACAGTAAGTGAATAATTTGCTGCTTAACTCAATAAGGCTCCAGTTGAGTGCAAATGGTACCTCTTCACACCCAGCAGGAGCCTATGTGGACCACAGAGCTGTGCGTGAGCAAACAAAATAAATGAGGTAGCAAACAGTGCATTACAGGAGGAAAAAGTGACAAGCGTGCAGGTTACAAGAGAAAACAAAGTACAATTTGAGGTATAATACTGCAATATACGCTACAGTGGCGTAACGAAACTTGAGGGGGCCCCCCTGCAACGCACATGGAGGGCCCCAACAGGATATGCATATGTGAGGCCCCAACTGCAACTACAAACAAATGGCTGACCGAAAAACAAAACACATATTGCCAGGCAAAGTGTGGCCTGCCTGACGGCAAAATCAATCTGGATAATAACCTCAGGACGACTCGGGCCTCTCTCCCTCTGTTACGTGAGGAAATGCCAGTTCCTGAAACTGAGTCTAAATGCCCACCTGCAGCTGCAACCACCGACATTAATAAAGCAACAAAACTTGCCTCAATTACTTCAAAAGTGAGCGTCCGTTCGTTCCCCAAGGAAACCTCAAAGTACACGCAGACAACAGTGTCTCCTCTGTGTGTGTGTGCTACAGAGCCGATGGGGCCCTGGAGCACGAGGGCTGCTGCGGGGCCTAAAAATGACGTTTTAGTGACCCCAGGATGCATCCCACCCACCCTCTGAGGCTCCTCTCTCCAACACTCACCTGATGCCTGCCCTGCAGCTCCAGTGGTAGGCGCGAATGGGCGGCAGGATATTAAGTGACTGCCGGTGGCCACGCAATCTCTCAAGTCATTTCCGGGATGCCTCACGTGCGCACTTTATATTCTGCTGAAATGCGCGTCACAATGGTTACCCGCCCCATGCCCCCCCCCCCTAAAAGAGCGAAGACCCACGGAGCACTATTGAATTTGTAAAAGAGGCCACAGTGAGGTGTAATGATGGGGAACCTAACACAAGTTATGGAAGAACTTCACATCCCAGACGGATGGGAAGTGCTTACTGGCTGCATGGCTGGGGCCCCCCCGCAACGCGGGGGCTGCGTGGGCCTGTGTTACGACCCTGATATGCTGGACACGCAGGTATAAGAACAAACGTTACGTCAATTCGGCAAGTGGGTTGCTGGAGAAAAATTCAAATGGAATTAATTTTGGCTTTACCTTAATGTGGCCGTCGGTGTCTCTCTTGACTCTCGAGTCGACTCGAGGCGGCAGAGATGGCAGGCCAGGCCCAGTGCGTGCAACTCAAGAGAGCGCACTGCGCACGCGCTAGTCTGCGCCACTGCTACAGCGCGGGCGGGCGGGGGCTGGCCAAACAGATACCCAGGGCCGTCATTGGTGGCGGTTTAGGCTCTCCAGCCCACACTCCGGGGCAGGAGGCAGTGTCTGTACTCTGCGCATGCGCAGCTGTTAACCCAGCAGACTCTCCTCAGCCCACGCTCCGGGGCAGGAGGCAGTGTCTGTACTCTGCGCATGCGCAGCTGTTAACCCAGCAGGCTTTCTTCAGCCCACACTCCGGGGCAAAAGGAACTATCTGTACTCTGCGCATGGGGCAGAAGGCAGTGTCTGTGCTCTGCGCGTGCGCAGCTGTTCACCCAGCAGGCTCTCTTCAGCCCACACTCCGGGGCAGACGGCAGTGTCTGTGCTCTGCGCATGCGCAGCTGTTCACCCAGCAGGCTCTCTTCATCCCACACCCCGGGCAGAAGGCAGTGTCGCTCCAGTGCGCCCTCAGCAGTCCCTCCGGGGCACAAGCAGGGTCTGCCTCGAGTGCTGCCCATCCTCCGTGCATTTCTGTTCGACATCTTGACTTGGGTAAGAATCACCTTGGTTTCTTCTTGAGTTTGCATCTTGGAATGACGGCACTTTCAGTTTGCTGCTTGTTTTGAACACAAATGATGTAATGAACTCTGTGGCTTGACACCTGTCGTCTGTAGGCGTTTTTCAATGAGCACAAATACTAGAATGCAGCCTCATACAAGACTCATGAGACTGTTTTTTACTAGTGGTTTCAGGCTTACGATTCTCTCTTGCAGGGTTTGGAATCTGCTTATAACTTGTACCTTTTTTACAGGGTTTTTTTAAGACTGTTTTTCTTGGCTAAGCGGCACAGTCTTTCATGCACTAAGATTGTGTTTGTAGTTTTGGCGTTGATGTGCATTTTTATAAGTTATGACGAAGGACCTTTCTGGTCCGAAATGCATTGCAGTAGTTGACAGGGGTCTTTCATGTGTGCACTGTGATAAGGTTTCTGAAAATTATCACTATGACTCACGGTCCTGGTCTGACTCTAAAGGAATGAAGTGATGATGCAATGCCTTGTGTTTGATTATAAAGGAATGAAGTGGTGATGCAATGCCTTGTGTTTGATTCTAAAGGAAGGAAGTGATGATGCAATGCCTTGTGTTTGATTCTAAAGGAATGAAGTGATGATGCAATGCCTTGTGTTTGATTCTAAAGGAATGAAGTGGTGATGCAATGCCTTGTGTTTGATTCTAAAGGAATGAAGTGATGATGCAATGCCTTGTGTTTGATTCTAAAGGAATGAAGTGATGATGCAATGCCTTGTGTTTGATTCTAAGTGATGATGCAATGCCTTGTGTTTGATTCTAAAGGAAGGAAGTGATGATGCAATGCCTTGTGTTTGATTCTAAAGGAATGAAGTGATGATGCAATGCCTTGTGTTTGATTCTAAAGGAATGAAGTGATGATGCAATGCCTTGTGTTTGATTCTAAGTGATGATGCAATGCCTTGTGTTTGATTATAAAGGAAGGAAGTGATGATGCAATGCCTTGTGTTTGATTCTAAAGGAAGGAATGAAGTGATGATGCAATGCCTTGTGTTTGATTCTAAAGGAATGAAGTGATGATGCAATGCCTTGTGTTTGATTCTAAAGGAATGAAGTGATGATGCAATGCCTTGTGTTTGAGAGAATGCAGTATAAGATGCTCCACTTTACCTTCCCTCTGCAGTGCACTGCAACTTCGCCCACTACATGTACTTGTGATGTACCTGAAGCATATACATCTTGGTTGATACATTGATCACGTTATTGTATGTCAAACTACATGTAGGTTACTCCCAGTTATGTGTTTGTAAAAAAAATGTCAAAACTCCAGTGATAGTTCATTGTCAATCTTTAAGCCATGGCTCGCTCCTCATGAGTTGCGTGAATCAATCAATCAATCAATAATATCACTTGTATAGCGCGCTACTCACCCGGAAGTGTCTCAAGGCGCTTGGGGGAAGAGGGCCGCTACTTCTCGAACTGCTAGGTCTTGAGTTGTCTCCTGAAGGCGAGGTGGTCCTGGGTCAGCCGAAGGTGGATGGGGAGGGAGTTCCATGTCTTGGCCGCCAGGTAGGAGAAGGATCTGCCTCCGGCGGTGGCTCTTCGAATGCGTGGTGCGGCGGCGAGGGCGAGGCTAGCGGATCGTAGCTGGTGGGTGGGCGTGTGGAAGGTCAGGCGGTCGTTGAGGTACTTGGGGCCCAGGTTGTGGAGAGACTTGTGTGCGTGGGTGAGGAGCCTGAACGTGAACCTCTTGTTGACGAGGAGCCAGTGCAGGTTCCTCAGGTGGCCGGAGATGTGGCTGCATCGAGGGATGTCTAGGATGAGTCGGGCGGAGGCGTTCTGGATGCGCTATAGTCTTTTCTGTAGCTTGGCTGTGGTTCTGGCGTAGAGGGTGTTTCCGTAGTCGAGCCGGCTGGTGACGAGGGCCTGGGTGACCGTCTTCCTGGTTTTGATCGGGATCCATCGGAAGATCTTGCGGAGCATGCAGAGGGTGTGCAAGCATGAAGAGGAGACGCGTTGACTTGTCTGGTCATAGAGAAGGAGTAGTCCAGGATGAAGCCCAGGTTGTGTGCGTGGTCTGTCGGCTTGGGGGCGGTGCCCAGGGCAGGGTGGCCACCAGGAGTCGTCCCAGGCGGAGGGTGATGGTCCAAGGATGAGGACTTCCGTCTTGTCTGAGTTCAGTTTCAAGCGGCTGTTCTTCATCCACTCGGCGATGTCTTTCATCTCTTCGTGGAGGCCGGTTCAGGCGGTGTCGGGGTCTCTGGTGAGGGAGAGGATCAGCTGGGTGTCGTCGGCGTAGGAGATGATGTTGAGGTTGTGTCGGTGTGCGATGGCTGTGAGGGGTCTCATGTAGACGTTGAAGAGGGTGGGGCTGAGTGATGATCCTTGCGGGACACCGCAGATGACTTCAGTGGCCTCGGAACGAAACGGGGGGAGGCGGACTCTCTGTGTTCTTCCAGCTAGAACGAGATGATCCACTTCAGTGCCTTCTCTTGGATGCCGGTGTTGCTGAGGCGCTGGACTAGGGTGCGGTGGCAGACAGTGTCGAACGCGGCGGAGAGGTCCAGGAGGATGAGTACCGCTGTTTCCCCATTGTCCAGAAGGGCTCGGATGTCGTCCGTGGCTGCGATGAGGGCGGTCTCGATGCTGTGGTTGGCTCTGAAACCGGACTACGAGGGGTCGAGGGATCCGTTTGTCTCGAGGAAGGCGGCAAGCTGTCTGTTGGCGATCTTCTCGATGACTTTGGCAGGAAAAGGGAGGAGCGAGATGGGGCGGAAGTTCTTGAGGTCGGTGGGTTCATCTCTTCATTTGTTTGCAGTTTAAGCATTAAGTATTTGGTCAGTGTAGTAAACTAATGTGCTGCATGCTGTTTTGTGCTGTTCAGCACTGAGTTTATTGTAAGTTCTTGTCCATATTGATCTACATTGTTAAGTCTCGCCTAAAACAGCGATTTTGTTAGTTTCACACATTTCCAAGCCCCACCACATAATTCGACATCAGACTACATAATTCTACTCAACACAATTACACAACACACCACATACATCCAATCCACACCACAGAATTCCACATCATATCACAAACTTCACAGCACACCACATGATTAAACTCCACTACATGCCACTCCACAACATCAAATACCATTCCACATTATGGCAATGCCTTTTATTCATGTTTTGATTTTTAAAAACATAAATAAAAAGCACTGTCATTTTCAATACCAATAGCTCAAATTTGCATAAATGCTAGACCTATTGCACTGCAAATGCTTGTTTTTTGTTGCACGTACTTTAGAGCAGACTTGTTTGCTTTTTTAAATATGTTTTACCAGCAAACACAAGGAGATGATGGACAGAGTGCTGAAACTTTTCAGACCCTCACCCCAAGTTACAGATTTAGCTCACTTTGCCACCCTAGTTTAGACTCCGCCATCTGCAAATCAGTCTTCGCCATGTGCATCATGGCAACAGTCCAGACCAAACTGCCAAGCCAGGTCTTCCTTGGACCAGAAACAAGCATCCTGGGACCGGTTTTGGGGTAACACCCCTCATCAGCCAGGCTAGCTTGAATCCCAGGATGCTTGTTTCTAGTCCAGTTGGGACCTGGCTTGGCAGTTCGGTCTGGACTGTTCCCATGAGATACAGGGTCAAGACTGATTTGCATATGGCTGGGTCTGAACTGGGGTGGCGAAGTGAGCTAAAGAACGATGATGGATTCAACCCAGATCTGTGACTGGGGGTGAGTGTCTGAAAAGTTTCACCGGTCCATTCAAATCTCTTTGTGTTGGCTTTGTTCACCCTAAGTTGGCAGGGTATGCCCAGACATGGGTCCCTTGCTCACTTTGCCACTGGATTCAAGTTAGCCTGGCTGAAGAGTCGTATTACCCCAAAACCGGTCCCAGGGTGCTTGTATCTGAAAGAGACTAATATTTATAGATTCCTTACCTTAGAATAACCTCCAGGCTTCAGACTGGTTCCGCAGAAATGTTTTCTTAGCAGTACCCCTGCACGTCGGTAGGTGGCGTTGGTCGACTCCGTGTCCGTCGTTGTGGTCGCCATGATGACGTCGCCGTGTCTAGATCAGAGAGAGCGTGCCCCTTACTCAGTTTTTGACTAAACCCTTTTTCGACTTTTGACAACCTCTTTTTTTTTTTAGTCTTCAACTTCTGATAGCAAGAGGGCTGTCCCATTGTTGAACTAGCTTCAAGCCCTGTGACTCCTGTCTCAAGTTGATGTTGGTCACCAATACGCACCTCGTGTGCCTTTGGTGCCTGGAGCGCAACCACGATCCGTAGTCGTGCTATGACTGCCCGGGCATGAATCTGAGGTCTTTGTGGCAGCGGTCCCGAAAGCTTGTGGATGCCCGGCAGTCCGCTCTGCGCCACTCGAGGGCCCCTTCGAGAGGAAGGTTGTGGGACAAGTCACAGAGGCATCATAATTCCTCGTCGAAGTCTTCGCACTCCTCTGGTAAGTCGAAGCACAAAAAGAAGGCGAAGAAGCATTGTTGCTCTTTGCCTTCTCCCCGTCCGTCGGCTAACGCGATGCGGGACCCAGAGCCTCGCCGCTCTCTGGCTCCTTCCTCAGTGCCCGCTTGGACAGCTCCGCACTCCCTGCCCAGCTTCGTCAATTTAATGAAGCACTGCACAGCATCTTTGGGCAGCCAGCCTCCACAGGCGTGCCTTCGGGCCCCACAGACTCGGCTGGGGGTCATAGGCCTTCAATGTCAGCTGCTCCGGCCCCAGCTCCAAAGGGTTCCCAAGAATCCAGGCCTGGTTCTGGATCATGCCGTTCACCTCACAGTACCTTCCCCGGCGCCTTTTCTAGTGGTGACACCACTGACGCCGGTTGTGCCCCCAACCGGTGTCGATCCCAGCCTCACCCTGACGTGGACACGGTTCTGTGTGGAGATTTGTCAGAGATCACTGTTAGCATTTAGTAGAAGCCATCTTGTTTCCAGCAGCCATCTTGTTGACCATGTGCTCGCCATGGCTCTTTCCTTCTTCACTGTTGTTTGCCCTTGTGCTGTAATCAAGCACTGACTATATTTACCCTCTGTTGCTTTGCACATGCTCAGAAGAGTCTGTAGCTGCCCATGCACCTGTTTAGGTTTGTTACTGTCAGAATATCTTTGCTAAAGTCAGCAACCTTTTGGCTCCTCCTTCTTTGTTAACTGCATTCTCTGTATGACCATCTATGTATATAACTTCCTATGTGTGCTTGTACCGCCTTCTTTTGAGCCCTTGTGTAGGTATAAAAGGCCCATGGTTCTTCTACTCCATGTGCTACTTCATACACTGCCGAAGGGTGTTGTGTGAATTTAGTTCCTACTCATGAGGTTTAATAAATAGTTTTCTTGATATTTCAGCTTCTGTGCCAACTTCTATTTATTGGTCTGAGGACTTGTGTTCAGAGTAGGGCGAACCCTTAGCACCGGTAGGCCTTGCTGAGGTCTACTTCTATAAATTGGTGTCCAACCAAGTGGGACTTATCGGTGACTCGGATGCCCAAAGGAGTGGTCGAAACAGAGGATTGGAATCTCGCTGCAGACGATCACTGCCCGATCACTTGGCACCCACGGCGTTTTTCCTCCCTTCCTTATCTGACCCTCCAGGCGGTTCCGGTCCTCGACTGAGATTCCTTCTGGTGTTCACCTTGCAGAGACCATTTGGTCGATTCAGAACTTGGCACTTCGAATAAGGAGACTTTTGCTTGGTAAGGTTGTTTGTTGCGATGCTTTTTGGTTTTGGAATTGTATGGAAATTGGCCAATATTTGGAATTTGGATATATATGAATTGCAATTTATATAGACAGGTAATGAGGAGATTTTTCTCTACTTTTTATAAAATTTGAACTGCACACCGTAACTTAAGTGCTACTTTGCATATAATATTGCATATGCTGCAATATTTTTGGCATGCCTGTTCTTAGCACACTTCGTGGAATGTGTTGCTTTCTTGGAGGTACCAGTATGGAACTTGAACGGAATCAGCCGGTTCCCCTGGAGGGGACACCAAATAGAGACATGTATATTAAAATGGTATTTCTTCTAAAAT